>NW_024423564.1:35287696-35887696 GCF_017311325.1 Ursus maritimus | reverse complement strand
TGGCATTGTGTTCAATCTATAGCTCAAGACGAAAGTAATTAATATCTTACCAATATTGAGACTTTTAATTCATGAAACATGAAATTTCTCCCTATTGTTTTCTACAAAGAACAGCTCACATTATAAACTAAAAAATAAATTCTTAGAGTAAATAATTGGAATTAAAAATTTTAATATTCAAAAACATATATCATTTTTAAAAGAATACATAAAAATTGTACCCTTGAAGCTAATAGAACACTGTATGTTAACTAACTAGAATTAAAATAAAAATTTAAATAAAAGAGAAAAGAAACAATAAAAAACAGAAAAAAAAACCAAAACCATAGCAGTGCTCTGTCCTGAGATTCATATGGAGTCATAATAGATTCTCTAAGTGTCTGATGTTGACTTTTTTTTATCGGTGGTTTCTGCTATATTCACAAAATTGTGCAATCATCACCACTATTTTTTCTTCCTTCCTTCCTTCCTTCCTTCCTTCCTTCCTTCCTTCCTTCCTTCCTTCTTCCTTCCTTCTTTCCTTCTTTCTCTTTCTCTCTTTTCTTTCTTTTTCTTTCTTTCTCTCTGTCCCTTTCTTTCTTCCTCCCTTCCTCCATCCATCCATCCCTCACTTTCTCTTTCTTTCTTCTTTCTTTCTTTCTTTCTTTCTTTCTTTCTTTCTTTCTCTCCCTCCCTTTCTTTCCTTTCATTCTTTCTTTTCTTCTTTCTTTCTTTCTTTCTTTCTTTCTTTCTTTCTTTCTCTCTCTCTCTCTCTCTCTCTCTCTCTCTCTCTCTTTCTTTCTTTCTTTCTTTCTTTCTTTCTTTCTTTCTTTCTTTCTTTCTTTCTTTCTTCCTTTCGAGCACCCAGTAAAGGAAAAACTATTCTTCAAGGAATTATCTACTCTGATGATGTTTAGATCATTCTCCAATGCATTCGTAGTCCCAGCCCTATAAAATCTAGTATTATACCTTCCTTAGAAAAAATAATAGGAAAGCATAATATCTAAGGAAAGTATAATATCTCTCCATCTATTTACATATTTTAAAATTTCTATCATTGGTGTTTTATATATTTATGGATATAAATATTGTCCATATTTTGTTACACTTACACTTAAGGATTTCATATTTTGGGTATTATTACAAGTGGTGCTTTTTAAAAAGATTTCAAATCCTAATTGTTCATTGCTGCTATATGTGAAGGAAAGTATCTTGTGTATATGAACTTGTATTCTGTTATCTTATTATATTTGCTTTATAATTGCGGGCATTTATCTGCTGATTTTTTGGGGGATTTTCTGCATAGACAACCATGCTATCTGAAAATAAAGACAGTTGATTGTTTTTGTTTTTCTTATTGAATCTACTTGCCTGTCACTTTCTGTTTTTGTTTCATTGCACAAGCTGGGATTTCTAGTATCACGATGAGTTGGAGTAGTGAGAGAAAGCATCCTTGCTATGTTTCCAATCTTAGGCAAAAAAAAGGTCCAGTTTTTCACTATTACGTATTATATTGGCTTTAGTTTTCTTGTAGATGTTCTTTATCAAGCTGAAGAAATCCTCTTTCTTCCTACTTTATTGAGAGTTTTTATTATGAATGGGTATTGGATTTTCACAATTTTTTCTGTGATAATTGATAGAACATAGGATTTTTCTTCTGTTTTTTTTTTTTTTTTTAGTGTTTTTTTTTTATCGATTGACTAATTTTTGAATGTTAGGCCAGAATTGCATACCTGGAATGAATCCCATTTTCTTGTGGTGTGCAGTTGTTTATTGGCTTCTATTTACAAATATTTTGTTGAAAATTGTTATGTCTGTGTTCATGAGATATTGTGTAGTTTTGTTTTCTCATACTGTTTTTATCTGGTTCTGGTATTTTTTTTTAAAGATTTTATTTATTTATTTGAGAGAGAGAGAGACAGCCAACGAGAGAGGGAACACAAGCAGGGGGAGTGAGAGAGGAAGAAGCAGGCTCCCAGCAGAGGAGCCTGATGTGGGGCTCGATCCCAGAACGCTGGGATCATGCCCTGAGCCAAAGGCAGACACTTAACGACTGAGTGACCCAGGCGCCCCTATCTAGTTTTGGTATTAGAATAATGCTGAACTCATAGGATAAGTGCAGAAAGATAGTGTATAGCTTCTATTTTCTGGAAGAAATTGTGAAAAAATAATATTGTTTATTCCTTAAATTTGTGGTAGAATTCATCTGTGAAACCCTCTGGCCCTAGTGCTTTCTCTTTTGGAAGGTTATTAATTATTGATAAAATTGCTTTAATAGACATAGGGTTAATTTCCTTGTGTGTATTTTATATTTTGTGTCTTTCAAGGAATTTGTCTATTTCACCTAACTTACCAAATTTGTGAACATAGAGTTGTTTATAGTATTCCCTCACAATACATTTAATATCCACAGAATCAGTAATGATGACTTCTTTTTGTTTGTTATGTATGTAATTTTTGCTTCTCACTCTTTTTGTTGGTTAGTCAAGCTGGGAGCTCATCAATTTTATTGGTATTTTCAAATATTCAGCTTTTGGTTTCATTTCCCCTATTGTTTTCCTCTTTTCAATTTCATATATTTCTGTTCTAATTTTTATTATTCTTTCTTCTACTTGATTTAGGCATACAGTGTACTTATTTCTCTTTTTTTACTAAGATGGAAGCTTCAGTTATTGATTTTAGATCCTCAGTTTTTCTAATGTATGCATCTAATGTAAAATTCCCTCTCAGCACTGCTTATATTGTATCCCACAAATTTTTATAAATAATTATTTTCTCACTTAGTTCAAAATATTTTTATAAAATTTCTCTTGAGGGGCACTTGGGTGGCTCAGTTGGTTAAGCGTCTGCCTTTGGCCCAGGTCATGATCCCAGGGTCTTGGGATCAAGTCCTGCATTGGGCTCCCTCTCCGCATGGAATCTGCCTCTCCTCACCATCTGCCTGCAGCTCTCCCTGCTTGTGCTGTCTCTCTCTGTCAAATAAATACATAAAATCTCTCTAAAAAAAATAAAATTTCTCTTGAGTTTTTCCTTGACCCATATATTATTGAGAATTGGGTTAATATTTGGGGTTTTCCAACCATCTTTTTGTTATTGATTTCTAATTTGATTCTGTTGTGTGAAAACAAATTTTATGTGATTTCTATTCCTTTTAATTTGTTAAGATGTGTTTTATGGCCCAGAATGTAATCTATGTGGGTGAATGTTTCATGTGAGCTTCAGAAGAGTATGTAGTTTGCTGTTGTTAGATGGACTGTTCTATAAATATCAGTTAGATCCAGTTGATTAATAGTGCTGCTCTGGTCATCTACAAATTTGCTGATTTTCTGTCTCCTTGTTTACTGATTTTTTGTTTGCCTGTCAATTACTGAGAGACATTGAAATCTCCAGGTATACTAGTGGATTTTTTAAATTTCTTCTTGCAGTTCTCTTTTTATCTCATATATTTTGATGCTCTATTGTTAGGTGCATATACATTTAGGATTGTTATTACATTCTGGAGAATTAATTCCTTCTTATTATGTAGTGCTACAGCAATCCTTGTTCTAACTTTGCATTGTCTGGAATTATATAGCTACTTCAATTTTCTTTTGATTAGTGTTAGCATTATATAGATTGGGAACTCTGCAACAAGAGATTGGAGCAGGGGGTAGAAAGGCTGTACCACTAGAAAAATAAATAATAAAAATTATTAATTTAACTACATTTTTAAATATTTATTTATTTATGGTTCTAATGTGGTTAATGTTTTCACTGGACATGAAAATTATTTCAGTTATTTCAGGTAGTAATTATATCATATTCATGCATTTCCTACAGTGCCCATTAAATAACTTGCGTATACTGTACTTAACATACTACATTAATAATTAATATTTTTATATTTGTTTAACTCATTACTAAGTTATTTTACATAACTCAGTTGTTACTATAGTTTATAGCAATGTTGTTTCAATAAATATCTGTTGAAGAAATGCATGATCTAAATGTTAGGAGTTAATAGAACAACTTACCAGTGTGGAACAGAATGTTTTTTGCTGGAGAATAGGAAGAACTATAATAGGCAAAACCATGAACATTTTTAAAAGATTTCTTACAAATTTCAACTTTGTTCTGTAGGCATTATGAAGGCAAATAATATTTTCATGAACTCAGACTCTTAAGGTATTAAGATAGTGGCCATATGTAGGGTATTAAAGATGGTACTACACCAATTCAGTGTATTAAAGGGGTTAGAGTTAACTTTATATCAGCATGTACTATAAAGAATGCAAACTAGAAAATGATTAGATAGTTTACATGTACCTTAAGGCTTACTTGAGGATCAGAGAGAGGTTCATTGAATTATTTTCTGGCTAATGAAAATTAAATAAAATTAATTACAACAAATATCTTATTCTTAACATTTTACCATCAGGGGAATTAGAGAAAATAAGTACAATGACTGAAAAAAAAATCTGTAAAATAAAGCTAATATTTGAATGAATATAGATTTCTTTGAAACTCCCCAAATTATTATTTTATGTTACTACATTGGAAGTCATTAATCAATATATACTTACCGAGAGGATGTTTAAAAATAGAATTTTTTATTTTGAAACAAATCTGAATTTCCTTATTAGGAAAGGAGGAAACTAAATTTTAAATCACAGGTCTGAAAACAAAGATCTAGATGAAATTATAGTGTCCTATCTCATCTAGCTAAATCTGCCTCAAAATGAATGTGCCACTGCCATTCAATGACAGTAGAAGAAACTGAAAATTATGAAATATCAAAGTCCATGCTTTTCAGAAGCAGCATATGCAGACTGGGATTCTTTATGTTATATCTATTGATAAATTTGATTTCTTAGAGTGTTACACCCCAGATTCTCACTTATAGAATAACTTCACTTTGAAAGAATGATGAATGGTAGAAATAACTCTAGACTAAGGTGCAGGAGACCTGAGCTGTCACTTACCTTGTTTGTATCTTCAGGAAAGACTTTAACTGATCTCTGTTTGTCTCAGTTTCCTCTAAAGTGAAGAGGTTGGACTTAGTTTTAAAAACCACAAAATAATGATTGAGATTTTGCTACGTGGTTCTTTTTACAATGGATTAAGTAGGAAAATACTACCACCTAAGGATTTTGGTCTGCATATTTCACAAACAAATATAAATTGAGTAACCAAATCTTAGGAGAGTATTAAGCATCTTCTAAAACATGGCATGTGAAGTATCCCAGAGAAACTTTAATTATGCAAGTATCTGAATGCCTTGTGGCCTAGATTCCCCATTGTCAAAGCAATGATTAAATTAAAAATATCCCCGAACATCAGCCACACAACTAGAATAGCACTTGAGCAGTTATTTCTTACATTCAGCTCTAAAATATGCCAAATTTGTGTTTATAAACAATCTTCATTAAGTCTGACAGGCACTGTTGATCCAAGTTAAGTCTCTAATTCTGGGCATCCAGGGCCTCTGTCCTCTCTTTCTTCATCTCTTATTGTTTTCATGATGAGATGAATTAAAATTCTTATTTGTTATGCATTTGGTGTACCACTGCTCTTCCTGCTCATCTGTGCTTATAAGATTTTACTCTGCTTGCATAAGTGTTCATGAGCCCTCAATTTTGAACAGCTGTGAGGAAGGCTGGTTAACTATTTGTAAACACCACCCAACGATCCTTGACAGTAATGGCAGTCCTGCAGAATACTGAAGTGCTATTTTATTGGGAGTGATAATGAGACTGTCTTGTCCAGGGGTCTGGTTATTACACCAATACCAAGCATTATCATTTAGTTGTGTGGTGTAAAATAATTAATTAGTCACTTTTTTTCCCCAGGAGTCTCTATACACAATGAAGGAAAAATGCTATGTGTAGTTTTGGCCTTTACTGAGATAATTCAAATTTATGCCATTTTTGAGTTTTCTAACTATCTGCTTTGGTTAGCTTTGAAAACAAATATCAAATTTTATATTGTGAATTGCCCCTTCTTTATAAGAGTAAAGTGATATTTAATTATATGAGTAAGATACTATCCATATAATATATACATACTTGTATATATAATATATATGATAGCTTATATCATACTATGCATAATATATACATAATAATATGTATATTATTAAGAAGACACAAACATTTTTCCTATATGGTCACTAAGCTTAGAAATAAGAAAAATGCTTTTATTGTATCAATTATAGGTTTGCTCTAAGGAGACACTCTTAATAATGGGGGTTGGTTAATAAAGACAGTCGCTATTGAAAAAGGACCTGGACCTACTTAAGGCATCAGTAAATTATTGTTGAATAAAAGCATAAAAAGTTATGAAGACTTCCCCTTTTTCTCTGAGAGCATGTAGCTTTTTAAGTTGCAAAGATGCAAATAAAATCCCTGTTTTCTCATTGCAATTCAAAGCCTGTGCTGCTCCATCTTTATGCATGTAGCTTTATATACCAAAATCTTTCTTTATTTCACTAAAGTCATTTTGTAGATTTCTATATATACTTAGTGCACATTTTTCATGAAGTATGCACAATGCTGAAGTATTTATAAGTTGTTG
The DNA here is from genome assembly GCF_017311325.1 of Ursus maritimus. Taxonomy (NCBI): domain Eukaryota; kingdom Metazoa; phylum Chordata; class Mammalia; order Carnivora; family Ursidae; genus Ursus; species Ursus maritimus. The sequence goes on along the minus strand of NW_024423564.1, from coordinate 35,881,165 downwards.
CTCATATGAATGAGATATATTTTTAAATTTTATTCTCCAACTGGTTATGGTAGTAACAGTAGGAATAAAAATAATGTCATTTACACTAGACTCTCGAATTTTGCTCAAAAACATTTTTGAATGCCTACTATGTGCAAGGAACTATACTAGGAATTGGGATAACTGGTGAAAAATATAGGGAATTTGTTTTCAAGGAGCTTACATGGGTCAATAACCCTATCTTAAGGAAATACAGAATAAAAGAATTCTCTGGAGACTGTTAAGATATCATTGTCCCATAGCACTCTTGCATTTCTAAACCTCTGGTAGCAGAAACACTGACTGCCTTTGTTCTCAACAATCTTTTCACTAATGTTATATAGTAAATAGCCTTGGAAAATAGAGATAACAATGTTTCACTCCAGAGCAAAGGGCAGATTTGCTTATGGTTTTGGAATATATAGTGTCTGTCTTGACAGCAAAGACAGACATGCTTTCTGACTATTATAAAAGTCAGCTTCTCTAAGCTCAGGGTTGCTATCCAGTAAGATCATCTGCTGCATGTGTTGCTTGACCCTCTTTGTGGACCCTCTTGACCATCCTGTGGAAATTGGGCTCAGAGAACCAGAACAAATACTGAAACTCTTTCTGCTATTACCATGAGTAATAAAGTCCTTTGTCCCTGACCTAGGAATCTCATGTCTTCTGCCAGCATCCATGAAACTGGGGCTGGCTAACTAGCTAACCTACAAACAGAGTTAAATCTCAGATCTTCATAATTCTGGACAGAGACCTGAAGTCAAAGTAGGACATAGTCAAGCCACAGCAGGACAGGTGTGGGGATGTCAAAGGGAGCAATGTAAGGAAAGAACTATCACGATCATAGCCTTAGTTTGCTTAGTGTTGCAAAAGTAATCCTGGGGTGGGGGATATGAATTTGGAAGACTTGAAATTGCACAGGTAATCGCAGCCTAATTTACTGAGTGCTAACTACCTTTCAAGGACTTTTGTCTACACTTTACATAAGTTAGTTAATTTTTAGCAACTGATTACATAGATATAATTACTATTCCCATTTTATAGATTAAAAAATGAAGGCAGAGAAGGGATAAGTAACTTGTTCAAATTCATTCAGTTTGTTAGAAGTGGAATCAAGATTTGAACACAAACTGGGTGACTTCAAAGCCCATGGTCCCTACCATTGGACTATATACTTTGAGGGGGTCTTGGACTGAGGCAACATTGTGAAGAACTTTGTAAAGCACAGTAAATACGGTGGGATTCATGCAAGTAAAATGGGTAACCACCAAAAAGCAGGGAAATGACCCGATTAGTTGAGATGTGTATGCTCCAGAAAAGGATACCATCAGAGGTACTTGAAGAGCGGTTGTAATAGTCTAGGCTAAAAAGGATTATGGAAAGAAGATAAAAAGACAAATTGTGATACTGTATAGGCATCTTTTAAAAATCTGTTCTACGAAGTGCAAATTCTGGTGAATAGTATGCACTCAAAAAATGTATTTCAAATTAATTAATTAATTTGGCCACTATCAAGAAACCATTTTCTAATTGTAATAATTTTATAATTAATTTTCGTTTTTTACATAAATGTAATATCTTCTCATAATTTTATCTTACTCTGCATCTTTCCATTGTTTGTTTTTATCTGTTTCTAGTATTGTATTGGGCAGAAATTCCAAAATTGTATTCAGTAACAATATTCATTTAATTTGTGTTTATTCATATAAATTTAAAGATTATGCTTCTGGGAAATGGGTTAGCAAATGTCTGTAAAGGGCCTAATAGTAGATTTATTAGGCTTTGTGGGCCATACTGTCCCTGCTGCAACTGCTCAAATCTGCTATTGTGATGAGGAGGCAACCATAGGTAATATTTCAATGAGTGGCCAAGTCTGTGCCAACAAAATTTTATGTGAGTGCTGCTTTAAAATATATCTATGAATTATTTTTTGTATTATCATATACGTATCATATACATATTTAATTTATTGATTTAACAAACATTTACTGAATCCATACAATTTCCTGAATATATACAATATAGATATTGGACTATAGCAATGTGCAAATCATTGTCCTCATGGAGCTTGCAGTACAATAAGAAGGTGTAATTTAAAACAAATCACTGTGTGTGTGTGTGTGTATGTGTGTGCGCACGTGTGTGTGTGTGTGTGTGTGTGTGTGTGTGTGTCTGTAAGTGAATGTATATATGCCCTAGTGATGGGAAATTTTATTTAAATGTTAGCCGTTAGGGGCATCTGGTCATATTGGAATATACTTTATTTGTTTTAGCTAGGTCATCAGAATGGAAATTTATGACCAACAAGTCATTTTGACTCAGCCAGTAATGGCATTTCTATATATATATATGGTGATTCCGCTTCTCCCATTACTCACACATAAATATGTTGGTATGTATGATACATAACACAAAAAATTCTCTGGGAAAGTGTGAGTAAAATTATTTAATGAATCCAGGTTCTTTTGGGGAACCAAGCTTCTGAAATCCATACTTCTGCCCTCAGAGATAAACATTGAAACGTGTCTGATATAATGAAATATTCCTAATTGCCAAGTGACCATATGAAGTTGGCACCCACACTGACCCAGTTACTACAGCAAATGCAAAACTCCCGCATATGAAACAGGATAAACTACTGTTTCACAAGCAATGCCGTTTGGTCCTTGATTTCCACCACATGTCCTACTGCAGTCTATATCTTGCATCAGACGATTGCACTGCTTGAGCTGGGTGATTTTTGGTCATACGTTGGTTATCTTGGGGCATTTTTTAAAAACTGGAGGTTGCATTGCAAATCTAGATTTCCTATTTTTAGCAGCCATAACGTGCAACCATGAGAGAATCAATAGAATTAACAGGACTCTTTCAATTCTGAGCAAACTTTTTTTTTTTTGAGAGTTTTTTAAAAAAAATATTTTATTGATTTGACAGAGAGAGAGCACAAGCACGAGAGCAGCAGGCAAAGGGAGAGGGAGAAGCAAGCTCCCCACCTAGCAGGGAGTCTGATGTGGGGCTCAGTCCCAGGACCCCGGGATCATGACCTGAGCCAAAGGCAGGTGCTTAACAGACTGAGCCACCTAGGTGCCCCTGAGCAAACTTTTTTATTGAAGTATAGTTAGCATGCAATATTATATTAGTTTCAGGGTTACAATATATTCATTTGAAAACTCTATACATTACTCAATGCTTACCATAAGTATGGTCTCCATTTGTCCCCATTCAATGTTATTACAAATATTATTGAGTATATTCCTTATGCTATACTTTTCATCCCGTGCCTTCTTTCTTTTATATCTAGAAGTTTGTAGCTCTTAATCCCCTTCATCTTTTTGCCCATCTCCCTACCTACCTCCCCTCTGGCAATTACCAGTTTATTCTTTGTATTTAAGAGTCTTTTCTTTTCTTTTCTTTTCTTTTCTTTTCTTTTCTTTTCTTTTCTTTCTTTTTTTTCCTTTTCTTTTCTTTTCTTTCTTTTCTTTTCTTCTTTCTTTTTTTTTGGTTTGTTTGTTCATTTGTTTTGTTTTTTAGATTCTACATATTAATGAAATCATATGACCTTAGTCTACCTCTGTCTGACTTATTTCAATTAGCATAATACCTTCTAGGTCCATCCATATGGCTGCAAATGGCAAGATTTCATTCTTTTTTATGGTTCAGTAATATTCTATCTATCTATCTATCTATCTATCTATCTATCTATCTATCTATCTATCCTACATCCTCTTTATTCATTCATCTATCAATGGACACAGGCTGCTTCCATAATTTGACTATTGTAAATAATGCTACAATAAACATAGAGGTGAATATATCTTTTCGAATTAGTGTTTTTGTTTTCTTTGGGTAAATATCCAACAGTGGAATTACTAGATCATATGGTATTTCTATTTTTAAATTTTTGAGGAAACTCCACACTGGTTCCCCAATGATTGAACCAATTTAAATTCCTATCAGCAGTGCATGAGGGTTCCTTTTTCTCCATATACTCACTAAGACTTATTATTTCTTATCTTTTTGATAATAGCCATTCTTACTGATGAAAGTGATATCTCACTGTGGTTTTGCTTTGCATTTCCCTGATATTTAGTGTGTCTGTTGGCCATCTATATGTCTTCTTTGGAAAAATGTCTATTCCTGTCCTCTGTCCAGTATTTAATCAGATTCTTCTTCTTCTTCTTCTTCTTTTTTTTTTTTTTTTTTGGTGTTGAGTTGTATAAGTTCTTTAAATATTTTGGATATTGACCCTTTATTGTATATATTATTTGCAAATATCTTCTCTCATTCATTGGGTTGCCTTTTTGTTTTCTTGGTGGTTAAAAAGATTATTTAGTTATTTGTTTATTTAGTTAGTTGACAGATGGAGAGATGGAGAAAGAGAGTATAAGCAGAGGGAGCAGCAGAGGGAGAGGGCAGGCTCCTCACTAAGCAGGGAGCCCCATGCAGGCTGGATCCCAGGACCATGACCTGAGCCAAAGGCAGACACTTAACCAGCTGAGCCACTCAGGTGCTCCTGATGGTTTTTCCTTTGATGTGTAAATGCTTTTTATTTTGGTATAGTCCCAATAGTTTATTTTTGCTTTCATTTCCTTTCTGTTATGAAGACATTTCCATAAATATCTTCCTGAGGTCTATTTCCAAGAGATTACTAACTATATTTTCTTTTAGGAGTTTTATGATTTCATATCTCACATTTAAGTGTTTCATCCGTTTTGAGTTTATTTTTGTGTATGGTATAAGAAAGTGTTCCAGCTTTCATTCTTTTGAATGTAGCTGTCCAGTTTTTCCAACACCATTTACTGAAAAGACTGTCTTTTCCCCCATTATATTCTTGCCTACTTTGTTGTAAATTAATTGACCATATAGGTATGGATTTATTTCTGGGCCATCTACCCTTCCTATATGTCTATTTTTGGGCCAGTATCATACTGTTTTGATTACTATACTAGTCAAGAGAAAAACAAAGGAACAAAGCTGGAAGTATCACAATCCCAGATTTCAAGATACACTATAAAGCTACAGTAATGAAAACAGTATGACACTGGCACAAAAATAGATACATAGATCAGTAGAACTTTTGGTTTTTCCTTCTGTTGGAAATGGCAGTTAGAAAAATTCTTCTTGCATGGAGATAGGAGTCTGAGGTTCTGATTTAACTCAGGATCGAACTTCAGAGAAAAGGATGTTTCACTTTACACAGATTATTGTGAAAGAAAAAAATGTATTCAATCAATTAAAGTTTTGTTTTAATTAATTTAATCTAATCAGATAATTTCATTTAATTGATACAATTAATTAATATTTAACCCAATTAATATCTTATCTAATTAGAATTTAATGATTTAAAATATGTGACTTATTTTTATATCACTAGTCTTTTAGAGACATATTGTGGAAAATAAATTCAATATTGTTCTCTGTATTATTTATAAATTTTTTGTTAGGTTGAGGTATTGGTATTAGTGTAATCATCCATTTGGTGATCACTTAATTTTCCTTATTTAATTTTATTTAAACTCAAAACATTGAATCATCCTTGATTTCTAAAATAAACTCTGTCTAGTGGTAAACTCTATCTTACGTGAAAGTAAAATTTGCTGAGCATTAACTCTGTGTTATTGCTCTACTAGTCAATTATATTGATTATTTCAATGATCCTGACAAGGTATTTTAAGGCACGCATTCTTTCCTCAGTATTTTTAAAATGTGGGACTCAGAGAAGTTAAATAAATTACGTAATTTTCAACAACAAGTAAATGAAAAAAACTGAACTTCAACAATTAATCCATGTGACTTCATTGGAGCAAATTGTTTATCTTATGACAGATTATGCTTTCATCAACTCTTGAATTGCGTTTGCTTATAATGTACTTAATATCTCTTCCCTTAAATGAATAAGTAGTATTATTCTAGTTTATTATGATTTTTACCAAATTTAAAAATGAAAAACATAGAAGATATTTTTAAATGAGAATATTTATTCAATTCTATATAAATGAATATGACAACCTAAATGAAGTATGTGATTTTCTAGCAAAAACTTGATTATTTATGACATTTCTCCAAAACCCAACATAGTTCCATGTTCAACATTAAAAAAAAACAAAAACAAAAAGTCACCAGCAGTTGTTACTTTAGAATTCCTACAGAATTTCATGTCTTCAGTTATATTCCCTGTTTCAAAGCATGAATTGCTTTTCAGGTGAAAAACTTGGGATGGCAGAAGTTTATTCATGTGCAGTGAGGGAGAACCCAGGGTGGAAAATAGTGGTTCATTGCTCTGGTCAGACAACCAAGTGAGAAGGTAGTTATTCCTAGAACTTCTCAAATAGGGAATACTGTACTGATCTACTGAGAGTTGAAGTAGCAGGAGCTTCTTTGGGAGACTGAAGATTACAACAGTATTGCTTCTCCTCCAGGGAATTCAAGACCAGGGTGTTGGTACAGCTAGACAGTGGCTCTATTTTGATGTTCTAACTTTAAAAGTATTTGTTACATCACTATGCATGGTAACCTCATTCAACCTGAGTCCCATCATTATTGCTGTTGAGTTTCTTCATTTGATACTTAAAAAATATCTCTTACCAGTGTGTAAAAGGCATCTTCGACAATCTTCTGGTCTTGGCTGAGGTTTCAGTGAATAGAATCCCATAACTCTTGGCCAGTTCGTGGGCTTGTTTTGTGTCAACTGTCCTTGTTGACAAATCACACTTGTTTCCTACTAGCATCATAGGTACATCACCTGCATCTTTTACTTGCTTAATCTGTCCCCTGGAGAAGTTAATGACTGCAAATGATTTGCTATTATTGATGGCAGATACCCAGAGGAAGCCTTTACCTGTCCTCATGTGTTGATCTCTCATGGCATTGTACTCTTCTTGACCAGCTGTACACAGTATGTCCAACAGACAGGTTTCACCATCTATAACCACCTGTTTTCAGTAAGAATCCTCTGTGGTGGGATCATATTCATCTACAAAGTGGTTCTGGATTAGCTGGCTTGTCAGTGCACTTTCCCCAATATCACTTACTCCAACCACCACCAGTTTGTATTCACACCAGCAAGAACTTTGAAATTTGCTGCCTCCATTTCAGATGGATTTAGGACCACAACTGGGAAGAATGCTGGAGACCCCAGAATTGCCATGAACAACCTTCACTAGGAATTAAGTCCAAATTATTTTAACACTTAAGCCAACCAGTATTGCTAATTCTATTTAAATTTTTTAAATCTAAATTCTATTTAAGTTATTGCAAAGAACTAAGAATATAATGCTTGCAACATCTTTTTGAAATCAGCAGAATATATTTTTTAAAGATTTTATTTATTTATTTGACAGAGAGACAGCCAACGAGAGAGGGAACACAAGCAGGGGGAGTGGGAGAGGAAGAAGCAGGCTCCCAGTGGAGCAGGGAGCCTGATGCGGGGCTCGATCCCAGGACCCTGGGATCATGCCCTGGGCCGAAGGCAGACGCTTAATGACTGAGCCACCCCAGTCACCCTGAAATCAGCAGAATATTGATATCAGCATCTGTCAAAGGTAGATAATATTTATAAAAACAATAACAAAAACCCTCAAGGTCATTTTTGAATGTTAGTGCATAATCCAAAATGAAATTAGATTCTAATTAAGAATAAAGAGCTAGTATCCAAGACCTATAAAGAACTTATCAAACTCAACACCCAAAGAACAAATAATCCAATCAAGAAATGGACAGAAGACATGAACAGATATTTCTCCAAAGCAGACATCCAGATGACCAGCAGACACATGAAAAAGTGCTCAACATCACTTGGCGTTAGGGAAATACAAACAAAATCACAATGAGATACCACCTTACACTAGTCAGAATGGCTAAAATTAACAAGTCAGGAAACAACAGATGTTGGCGAGGATGCAAAGAAAGGGGAACCCTCCTACACTGTTGGTAGGCATGCAAGCTGGTGCAGCCACTCTGGAAAACAGTATGGAGTTTCCCCAAAAAGTTGAAAGTAGAGCTACCCTATGACCCAGCAATTGCACTACTGGGTACTTACCCCAAAGATACAAATGTAGTGATACGAAGGGACACCTGTACCCCAATGTTTATAGCAGCAATGTCCACAATAGCCAAACAATAGAAAGAGCACAGATGTCCATTGACAGACAAATGGATAAATAAGATGTGATATATATCACACATATCTATCTATCTATCTATCTATCTATCTATCTATCTATCTATAATGGAATATTATGCACCATCAAAAAATGAAATCTTGCCGTTTGCAGCAACGTGGATGAAACTAGAGGGTATTATGATTCCACACTTAACACCATTTTGTTCCCTTGACCAAAAGATGGGCTGATGATCCAAACTAGAGCAATTAAAGTTTTCTGTTGGAAAGGGAAAGGGGCAATGGTGTTTCAGTCCCAGTTAAAGCTGTGTTCTTGAAAAGGGAATATAAAAACTGGAGAGCTTAATAGGAATCCAATATTTTCCATTTTATAGACTAGAAATAGAGAGAAAGCTGGTACAGAAAATAAAAAACTGATAAAAGAGATGAAAATATAAAAGCCATAAAAAGACATGGAGAGTAAGGTAGAAAGTATAGACGAGGTTTCTCACAGTGTGTTGAGCCCTGGTGCCAGGCAATTCTATGCTAAGATGAAGGTTCTCCTTCGGTTTGTGGTATGCCAGAATCTTTATATTTCATTTCACATTATTTTTGAGCTAGAAAATGGGTGTAATATTTTAAAAAGATAAGATCATGTATTTTGTATTTCTTTTAAATTATAGCCTTCTTTACTTCCCAGCCATTAAAGCATTTCCATGGTCCAGGGGAGAGTCACATAATCTGGAACAAAGATGTCAAGTGTATGGTAAATGACAGCTTTGGTGTTCCAATAAAACAGTAGTTTTGCAATCGAGGCTCAAATGAAAGACAAAAGAATTTTAAAATTCCAATATTTTTTACGTTAAAAAAATGTAGAGACCTGGGTTTTTATTTTACTATATAGAAAGAATCTTGGGATATTATGGAGAGACATCTGAGTCTGTAGAGTGTCTAGAGTAAGAAAGAGGGAGAAAAGAGCAAAAGATCAGATGCTGTGTCTTTAGTTCTCTATTCCACCCCTAATCTAGTTCACCTGATGATAAACCTCAAGATGAAGATTGGGTAGTAATAGAGGAACCCCAGAAGGTATATGTGTATGTGAGGGTTGCTGAAAAGAAAGGAGCCCCACAATTTCTTGGATCTAAGGAGGAGGCCATTTGGCTGAATGTCCCACACCAACATGGACACACTCAGCTGAGTGGTGATGGCCAAATGGCCACAGACTACACCCTATCGTACTCTCACCCTTACCTGTACACATTCTGTGCATAATGAGTGAATGTCTCAAAGACACTGTGTGTTCTCAGTGGAGAACAGAGAAATCATTGATTCATTATGGAGGGTAGTTCTTCAGGAAGGGATCAAAGGAACATATGGCTGAGATTCAGCAGAGCAGCTGCGGCAGAAAAGTCTGAGGAGGGGCCACATCGGAGTAGTGGAGCCTGTTTGTAGAAGCAAAGGGCCCTCGCGGCACTGACTGTGCAGAGAAAAAATGAGACATAAACATGACTTTCATCAGCCACAATATCAAGAATAGATAACAGCAAGATGAACAACAACCAAGTGGGACAAGGGACGTCCTAGAGAAGGCTGCTAACCAATTTGAGGTTTTTGGTTTTTGTTTCTTGGTTTTTTTTGGTTACCATTGGCTAAAGATGATAAGTAATCAATCAAATCAGTTCTTACCTTTGAACAATTTATTGAATTTAATGATTTTTGAGATCAAAATTCCAATTCGGGGATTCATTTGTTTCATTCAATCATGGTTTTGTACTGCTAAATTGGGGTATTCCATGAACGGAAAGAAACAGTATAAGTAGAACTTACTTATGTCAATAGTTGATATTGCACTAAACTGGTTCGGTTGATACAATAATAATAAAATCTTCATTGCCTTTCCACAAGCACATATGAAATAAGTTGCCCCTCAGGTGAAAATCCTGAGGTGACTGAAAACACACATGTCACAAAATGCTGCAGTGTGCATGTGTTGGCAGTCTTGGTGAAGAAACAAGTTACCTCATTCTTCTAAGTACTTCCTCCGTCCTTCAAGAAAAGTTGAAGGAAGAGTTGGGGGTGGCAACATGGGTCAGTATCAATGGAAAGGGAAGAAAGTAAGGGCATGAGCTTTCTATTCTGCGTGTCAGTTTGGTCTCGCTGAGTCAGTTAGGAACCTGCCACCCTTCTCCATTGCAGAGTAGTATCTGCTCAGCAGGACTTTGCAAACTCTACAGGTCCTTACAAAATAGGTTCTGCAATGTTCAATAATAGCCCACTGTAATTAAAGCAACTCCTTTTTTAAGGTGCTTAGGCTATTTTGATAAATTGAGAAGTCTCTAAATCAGTTATCTCAGCAGGTTTCCTAAATTGTCGATTAACAATTTAGATAGTTTTTGGGTTTGATTTTTGTTGTTGTTGTTGTTGTTGTTTTTTAATCTGTTTGAGTGACTGTGCTGGGCCAAATCTAATACTTATCCCATCAATTGCCCTCTTCCCTTTCAAAAACTTCACCTCTAAATAGAGACCCCTGGGAGACAATCTTTTTCGAAATTGCATTTTGTCTTTGCTATTAATGATGCTTAAAGGGTGTGAAACGTTAAATCATGACCCTGTAGGACTTTGGAACTTTTGCTCAGCCAAAGTGTCATTTTATTTTATTCTTTAGGGTTGTAATTTTTTATACTAATGTAGGATTTAGCGGTAGACTGTAATTAAGCTGTAGTTGATGGGCCTAACTTTTATAAGCAATTAGATGTATTTGCTTTTTTTGCTCCTCTACTGAGAATATGCACGGGCTTTGTGGAATCACTAAGATGTATCCCTCTGCCCCCACTTTTCTTTTGGTTCCTGCTCAGTGCAAAGAGAACACACAGCATTCTGCAATGTTTTTATTCTATTATTGCTTGAAATATTGACTTCACATTCCGCTGGAGAAATTGAATGAGTGCAGGAATGTAGCATACTATTTAAGCATCTATGCCCTTCCATTTTATGTTTTTCTCACCATATAACCTTTCTATCCTTCCTACAATTCTGCCCTTTTTATATTACACACAAAGGTGAAAATGGGCAGGGCTCAAAGGCCTAGAACATCTTATAACTATGCAAGAATACAAGAGACTCGATTATGACATAGCTCTTCGAATATTTTTCACCTTTAAAAAATAAGAAAACAAACCAAGTCAGAATTTAGACTTCCAAATTACAAGGAAATTGGCATCTATAGATGCTAAGATATTGTCACAATTGGGCCAAGTGCCTTTTTTTCCCAAATTATTGGGAAATAATTTTTAGTTACTTTCTTTTTAGTTTTTAGTTACTTTTTTAGTTACTTTCTTTAAAACATCCACACATATGATTACTGTATTGTGATACCTATGTACTCTTGAGAAAGAGCATTGATGAAAATCATTAAGTATTGTTTCATCAATAATTATGTGTTTTCCATACTTAGTGATGGAGCTAGCCAAAAGACCATTTTAATCATTACTGTATCCTTTTCTAAATCATTTCTTACTGTTTACAAAATTATAAATAAGTGTTGCTACTTGCTATAATCCCAACCTTAAAATACATAGACACACACACACACACATACACACCCCACAAACACAGGCACACATACAGTTTTACATATCATGTGTTATTAGGGGAAGGCTGTGGTAGAAGTCTCTGAGGCTCCTACCACTCTTGATTCCCCATAGCAACATAGTTTTTAGATCAGTCAAAACCCCATAGAGACATATGCAAGAGTTCACATCTTTTATGCTGGACCTCCTCAGGATACACTAATTTGCTACAGCTGCGCCCATGCCCATTCCCTCCCAGGTTCCTGGCAAGCCTGACCTTGATGGTTGACAGGTGTGGGAGCTACTGGCTCAGGGGGAAAGAAAATTAACCCTGTTTCTGCCGGAGCCCTCTTATGCCTGAATGGGAATAATCTTCACTTCTCAGCATGAGAAGCCAGTATGAATTTTTTAATCAGTCAGAAAGCATTCTATTCCCAAAAGCATTGGCACACAAGATTATAACTAGAGATATTTCCTAGAAGCAGGAAGATGAAGATAGGCAACAGCTGGTTCAGTAACCATGCTAGAAGATCCTTTAACATTCTTAGAAAAGAAAATATTTAGAATTCCCTGACACATATGGAGAAGAGGAAAAAGCTCTTGCTCTGTTCCTCCTTCACAATTTGCCCTCTTCAGAAATAAAAGGAGGGGGGTACTTTTATAAATGTTTTAAAGGATTGAGCCATTTTGAAATGGTATATTTTTGACCATTTTAATTATTTGATTTGTTTTCTTTTTTGCTTGGTGCACAGTCAGAGGTAAACTGAAATGGCTTCTGCTGGTAGTGGGCCATCGTAAAAAGCTCAAATGACAGTGGGAAATTGCTTTTGTGATGAAGGGAAGCATTAATAAAAGCTTTGCTCATGTTTACCCTTTTAAATTGGCCCTAGAGGAGTTGATTAAACTACCCCATTGGCAGTGGCTGGTTGATACATAGGTTATGAAATGTTTTATGCCGTAGGTGGTGGTTGAGTTTGGAGGTATCTACATTTTTCTCATCTGGTTTGGTATGTCATTGAAGTTTCATTTAAACTCTTTGTCCCATTGTGATCTGGTAAAACTTTACGTCTTTGCCCATAAAGAAAATATTGTACTTTTATGAAAATGTCATATTTTGCTTCTCATAAGGCTTTCAAGACACCGAATTATTCTATCTGGGATATCAGGGCTTCAGTAGATACTGGCGGCTAGGAATTTTTGTTTGTTTGTTTTTAATTTAAAAGAAAAGTAACACAAGCAAAGTCAAAGTAGGATTTTTTTTTTAATGTGAATTTCTTGAATTTAACTATACGTTTGAGATACCGAAGAAAGTGCACTAAATAACTTTTATAGCTCACTTGGGAGTCTTCCATTTGAGTCAGAGAATAAGAAAAGATTCATGTAGTTCAGCTGTCTAAGGGTACTCAGCGTGAGAAACCAGTGCAGAGTGAAGGCTCCCCTAGGATGGCCTATCTTATTCCCACTATTGTGCTATTCCTTAATGCTTGTCTTCTCACCCTGAACAGCATGACAGGTGCTGTGCTCAGAGCATCTGCAAAGGCAGTTAGTAGAAGACAGGATCTCTTATAGAAACTCAAATGTCCTCCTTAGAGGATTCAGTTGATAAAGGTAATATTTGATTTCTGGAAGAATTCTATTTAACTTTATTTTTGGTTTTGAATCTTGAAATTTTCTCCGGTGAAAGGCAGCTAGTGAGAGTCAAAGACATTCATACATTTTTGAATCACTTGGTTTTTCACAATGAGTGTATAAAGTATAAATTTTTATCCTAACTTTGTAGATGAAGACTGTAACCATGAGATGTTGAATTCCTGCTCAGACAGCTAATAAGTGTGAGGATCCCAGTATTATCCTGGTTTGCCTGGATCCAAGACCAACTTCTGTCCTTTGTAGTAAGTTTTCTCCTCTGAAAGAAAAAAGAAATAGGGGAATTAAGATTTTCCTTAGAAATGTGTAATGTGATGAGTCTTAAAGAGTTTTCAGTTTAACTCTTCTTCATTTAATATAGACAAAAATGAAGACCTATAGAGAAAAAGGGACTAAGCCCAAATCATACTGTTCTTTTTTTTTCTTTCGTATGGTTTAAAATTATATAGGCTTTTTTAATCATGTATTTCTTTTTTTCTTTTCTTTTTTTTTTTTGGTATAACTTTTGTATAATTTATTTAGAGTAATAGTTAAATAAGCTTTAACTATATCCGTGTAATCATCATCATAATCAAGATATAGAACAGTTCTATCACTCAGCCCTTCTTTTGTACTCCTTTATGATCAGTCTTCCTACTGCTTACTCCACACATCACTGATAATGCTTGATGTCAATATAGACCTATTTTGCCTGATCTAGAATGTTGTGTATTTGAAATCATACAGCACACAATTTCTTTAGTTTATTCGTTCATGTAGCTGGGGTATCATAGTACTGTCTTTTTTTACTTGCTGAAAAATATTCCATTATATGGGTATACTATGCTTATCTACTCACTTGGGTTGTTACAGGTTTTTGCCTATTGAGAGTAAAACCTATGTGCAAGGCATTTCATACCTCGTAGGTAAATACTTAGAATTGCTTAGTTTTTTGGTAAGAAACTGCCAAATTGATTGCCAAAATGTTTATTCAATTTTATATTCCTAACCAGTAGTGTATGAAACTTCCAGTTGCTTTATATCCTAGTCAACAACTATAGTTTCAACGTTTTAAATTTTAGCCATTCTGGCTGTTACAGCAATATCTCATGGTTTTACTTTTCATTTCCCTGAGGCTTAGAGGCATTGGGCATCTTATGTTTGTTAGTCATTCACATTCATGTATCTTCTTTGGTGAAATATATATTTGAATCGTTTGCCCATTTTTTTTAATTTGGGTTTCTAATTTTCTTCTTGAGTTGGAAGAATGATTTTTATATGTTGGATAAAAGTCCTTTATCAGATAAATGTAAAGTAAATATGTTCACCTAGTTTGCGAGTCACCTTTTCATTTTTTTAATGATTGTCTATCTATCTATATATCTAATTTTTTTTTGCATTCTACCTAGAAACATTTGCCTAAATAAAATTACAATGATTTTTCTCCTATATTATCTTCTGGAAATTTTAGTTTAATATTTTAAGTTTTGAGTTCATTTTTGTGTACATTATGAGGTAAGGTATATAGTTCATTTTTTTCCCCATAGGGATATCTATTTGTTGAAAATGTTATCTTTTCATGATTTCAGTTTTTCACATACTTTTTTAAGATCTACTGACTATGAGCATGTTTGTGTATTTCTACTCTCTCCATTCTGTTCCATTGATCTATACATTGCTCTTTACACCAATACTACACTGTCTTGATTACTGTAGCTTTTGAGTAAGTATTAAAATCGGGCATGTAATCCACTTTTGAAAAGCTGTTCTGGCTATTATAAGTTCTTTGCATTTTCATACAAATTTTAGAATCAGTTTGTCAATGTTGAAGAAAAAGTCTGATGGATTTTATTGGGATAGTATTGAAATCTATAGACTAATTTGGGGAGAATTTACGTTTTAACCATGATAAGTCTTCCATAACTAGGTTCCTTTTACTTGTCCTAACAATGTTTGAATTATTCACTGGATATCTTGAACATATTTTGTTAAATTTATCCCTAAATATTTCATGTTTTTGTATGCCATTACAAATAGTATGTTTTATTTGAAATTTTATTTTCTAACTGTTCTTTTCTAGGATAGAAATACACTTGATTTTTAATTTGATTTTATATCCTATGACTTTGTTAAACTCGCTGTTTTTTATAGCAGTTTTGTTGCTCTTGATTCCTTAGAATATCTTATATATGTAATCATGTCATCTGTTCACAAGGACAATTTTATTAATTATTTTCCAATCTTTATATTGTTTTTTTTTTTTTTTCCACTTCTTGCACTGTGTATTACCTCCGGTACAGTGTTGAATACCAGTGAGGAAAACAGTCATCCTGACGTGTTTCCAGTCTTTGGGGAAAGCATTCAGATTTTTATTATTATATAGGGTGCTCACTGCAGGTTTTTCATACATGTCTTTTATCAGGTTGAATAAAGTCTTCTCTAAGCCTCATGTGCTGATAAATTTTAACTTGAATGTTGAATTTCTTCTTCATTCTATTAATATGCTCAAATACATTGATTTTTTAAATTGATTTTTATATTTTTAAAGATTTATTTATTCATTTGAGAGAGAGAGAGTGAGCAAGCACACGAGTAGGGGAGGGGCAGAAGGAGAGAATCTTCAAGCAGACTCCCCGCTGAGCGCAGAGTCCAATGTGGGGCTGGATCTCATGATCCGTGAGGTCATGACCTGGGCTGAAACCAAGAATCCGATGCTCAACGAACTGAGCCACCCAGGGGCCTCAGCACTGATTATTTTTTAAATATTAAATCAACTGTTTAATTCCTGATATATACATCATTCATACATACATACATACACATACATACATCAGTCAACATAATTATCCTCTTATATATTTCCAAATTCAGTGTGCTAATATTTTGTTAAGGATTTTTGTGTCCGTGTTCATAAGGGATGCTCATCTGTAGTTTCCTTTTAATATCTTTGTCTGATTTTAGTATCAGCATGTACTTGCTCCATAAAATAAATTGGAATTGTCCCTTCCATTTTCAGGAAGAGATTGCGTATAATTATCATTGGTTGAAATCAGTTCTTTTTTTTTTTTTTTTTTAAGATTTTATTTATTTATTTGACAGAGAGAGATAGCCAGCGAGAGAGGGAACACAAGCAGAGGGAGTGGGAGAGGAAGAAGCAGGCTCCCAGAAGAGGAGCCTGATGTGGGGCTCGATCCCAGGACTCCGGGATCACACCCTGAGCCAAAGGCAGACGCTTAACAACTGAGCCACCCAGGCGCCCTGAAATCAGTTCTTAAGCCATTGAGGCTTATACTATTGCTTATGGGAAGGACTTTAACTATGAATTTTATTTGTTTCTCTTGATTCAGGGCTTTAGGTTTTCTTTTTCCTTTTGTGTCAGATTTTAAAAATTTGTATGTTAATGAGTTTTTGCATTTCATCAAAGTTAGCACTTTTATTAGGATATTTATTAATTATAATCCCTTAATTTCCAATGTCTATAAGATCTGCAGTGACGTTTGCCCTTTCATTCCTGATATTAGTTATTTTGCTGTTTCCTAATTTTTTTTTTTAAGATTTTATTTGTTTATTCGACAGAGAGAGAGACAGCCAGCGAGAGAGGGAACACAAGTAGGAGGAGTTGGAGAGGAAGAAGCAGGCTCATAGCAGAGGAGCCTGATGTGGGGCTCGATCCCAGCTCGCCGGGACCACGCCCCGAACCGAGGGCAGACGCCCACCCGCCGTGCCACCCAGGCGCCCCTGCTGTTTCCTAATCTTTTTTTTTTTTTTTAAAGATTTTATTTATTTATTCGACAGAGATAGAGACAGCCAGCAAGAGAGGGAACACAAGCAGGGGGAGTGGGAGAGGAAGAAGCAGGCTCATAGCGGAAGAGCCTGATGTGGGGCTCGATCCCAGATCGCCGGGACCACGCCCCGAACCGAAGGCAGACGCCCAACCGCCGTGCCACCCAGGCGCCCCTGCTGTTTCCTAATCTTGATCAGGCCTTGTATTTTTAAAACTTTTTACTGAGATATAAATGATATTAACATTATGTTAGTTTCAGGTATACAACGTAGTAATTCCATATTTGTATGTGTTATGATCACCACAATAAATCCATCCATCACCATAATTTTAAGAAAATTTTTTTCTTGTGATGAGAAATTTTAAGATTGAGTCTTCCAGCAAATTTCAAATACACAATAATTATTAACTATAGTCACCATGCTATGCACTATATCCCCATGATTTATTTATTTTATAATTGAAAGTTTGTACCTTTTGACCTCCTTTCCCACTTTCACCCAACCTCCACTCCCTGCCTCTGGCAACCACCCATCTATTCTCTGTATCTGTGAAATCAGTTTTGGGGTTTGTTTTTGTTCTTTTGATTCCACATATAAATGAGATCATATAGTATTTGTCTTTCTCTGATTTCACTTAAGCATAATGCCATCAAGGTCCATCCATGTTACTACAAATGGCAAGATTTCCTTCTTTTCATGGCTAAATAATGTATATATCAATGGACTTAGATTGCTTCCATGTCTTGGTTGTTGTAATAATGCTGCAGTAAACCTGGGGATGCATATATCCTTCATGGTGTCAAAATGACTAACAATTCCAGGCTTCACACCTTTATATTACATCTTCTGGAAAGACACCAAAGCTGGCTACAATCAATTCTCTGAAAAATATAAATATCCTCTTTCCTAGATGTTTATGGCATAATTCTTCTTGAATCTTTAATCATTCTGACCCCTGAAATTGATCATATGTCCATCCAGAAAAACTCCTGGGAGACCAAGGAATGCTATATGCTGATTGGAGCAAACTTTAGGTATGCGAATCAAGCACTATGTTAAGTGACATGGGGTTTCCTCAACAGAATTAGATCAATCAGGAATCACCCCTTGATCTTAGGGTATAATACTGACCTCTAACTTCAAATCTGTGGCTTTTTAGAAGTGAAGTAAAATTGATATGCAATATCCTATGAGTTTCAAGTGTACTTCATAGTGATTTGATATTTTTACAACTTATGAAATGATGCCTATAAGTCTAGTTACCTTTTGTCACCATACAAAGTCATTACAATATTATTGATATTCCATATGCTGTACATTATATCCTCATGACTTATTTATTTTATAACTGGAATTTTGTGCTCTTGACCCCCTTCACCTGTTTTGACTGTCTCCCCAGTTCCTGTGCTCTGGTAATGAATGATTATTTTCTGTATCTGTGAATGGTTTTCCTTGTTCATTTGTTTTGTGTTTTAGAGTCCACATATAAGTAAAGTCATGTGGTATCTTTGTCTTTCTCTGTGTGACTTTTTTCACTTAACATTATACTCTCAAGGTCTGTCTATGTTGTCAGAACTGGCAAGATTTCATTTTTTTCATGGATGAGTAATATTCCATTGTATATGTATACTACATCTTTATCCATTGATCTATTGATAAATACTTAGGTTGCTTCCATATCCTGGCTATTTTAAATAATTCTGCAATGAACACTGGGGTGTATATATCTCTTTGAGCTGGTCTTTTTATTTTCTTTGAATAAATAGCCAGAAGTGGAATTGATAGCCTGTATGATAGTTCTATTTTTAGTTTTTTAAGTGAACTCCATTATGTTTTCCTTAGTGGATGCATCTATTTATATTCCCACTAACAATGCTTGAGGCTTCCCTTTTCTTCACATCCTCACCAACATTTCTTATTTTTTAACTTTTTGATAATAGCCAGTGTGACAGGTGTGAGGTGACATCTCATTATGGTTTTGATTTGCATTTCTCTGATGATTAGTGATGTTGAGCATCTTTTCATGTGCCTGTTGGCCATCTGTATGTCTTCTTTGGAAAAATGTCCATTCAGATTCTTTGGCCAATTTTTAGTCAGATTTTTAGATATTAAGTAGTGTGAGTCCTTTATATGTTTTGTATATTAATCTTTTTTTTTTGGATGTATGATTTGTAAATATCTTTTCTCATTCACTAGACTGTTCTGTTGATGTTTTCCTTTGTTGTACAAAAACTTTTTAGTTTGAGGTAATTCCATTTGTTTATTTTAGCTTTCATTGCCCTTGGCTGAGGAGACTGGTCCAGAAAAAAATTTGTTAAGACCTATGTCAAAGAGCTTACTGCCTATGTTTTCTTCTAGGAGCTTTATGGTTTTAGGTCCCACATTCCTGGCTTTTAAACAGCTGGGGAAAACAGTGAATCTCGGAGATAAAACATGTCAAAATTTATCATGATAGCAAAGAATGATGAATTCTAATATTTTTCAACCAAAATAAAATCCCTTGAAATTAGAATTGCCAATTTTCCCCAGTAAGAATACATGACACGTGACACCCAGTTAAATTTGAATTTCAGATAAATGATGAGTAATTTTCAGTATAATATTTCCTCTAAAACATGGTACTTGAAATCCTACGTTAACTTCAATACCTGATAGAGTTTTTAAAAATGCACACACACAAAAATGAAGACAACAGCTTCTATGGGAAACAAAGATAAGACTAAGACTGGCTGTAGTTTTCAGATGCATGCATCCAAGATTGTGTGAAACTCTTGGGGGGGGGGTGGAATCAGTGCAACACTCCTGGTTTTAATGAGGAAGACATATCCTGAAATCCTGCAGGTCTCTCTCTGCTTCCCTACTGATTTTCTTGCTGAATTTGGAAAGAGTTTGATCAGTTCTATACTATTGTGTGTGTGTGTGTGTGTGTGTGTGTGTGTGTGTGTGTGTGTGTTTTGTTGTTGTTGTTTTGATTTGTTTTAGGAAGAAGCTGCCTCTTATGTCTCAAGGAGCAGCTCTATTGTTGCAGGCAGGGGGTCTCTTGGTCTAAGCTGCTTGACTGCATGGATAGTCTTTAACTCAACTTAAAACTTAGGAAGTCCATTTGACTCTCATTTTAAGGATTTTTCTTTAACTTAGCTTTTATTAATAATGAAGGTTATATTCAAGCCCTATCTACCACTCTTTCCCCCCCCTCTTGATTTGTAGAACTTGAGAGGGGAGAGGTACTATTTATATGGCCTCCTTAGGAACTTCAATCCAAGTCATGCTTATTAATTTATATGTATTGATACTGAGGTTACGAGTATATGCTGCATGCTTATATGAATGGCACAAATCTGGAATTTTAAATTTATACCTTTTGAAATAAGGCTCAAACTTTGTGGGATAATATTAAATATGTATTCCCCATTTTTAATTATTACAATAAATACAATATATATAATAATTGAATATAAAAATGGAAAGTGTTTCTGAAGATATATAAAAATGGCCTCATAATGTGAACCATTCTGAGACATCAAAAAGGAAATGACACTGAAACATTAAACGTAAGAAGAAATAGGGGCAATATAGTATAGTAGCCAGAAATATTGATTCTGGAAATATTTGGCTGAATTTTTTTCCCAAATTCATGTCCGAGTTCTGTCCACAACCCCCCAAAACAGCCATCCCAAAAGAAAGTAAAACATGTCTCTCGAAAGGTAAGGATTCCAGGTGAAGAGGTGAACACGAAAGAATTTGTGGCAAGCTTTCACAACTGGCGATACGCTATAATTTGAAATACCTTGAATGAATTTTGCTTCCCTTATCACTACAGTGTTAGATGCCACATGAAAGTTGTGTTTCAAAGTTAACAAAACAAGTAGAGAGGCAGAACCATCCAGAAGCTTCCAAGGATATTACACTCTAGACATAGACTTCGTGAGATAGGAACCTCAGAAGTGGGAACCTTTAAAATAAAGCTACTGCCTTAGCCCTTGGTGAGAAGGTTACAAAACAAGCTATACTTTGCATCTCTGGGTCTAACAAAGATCACATATCAAAGCTTCATGACCAAATTAATGTGTAGCTTATCCCCCTCCCCAAGGTCTTTCCCTTGGTTTTATTATTACTGACAATATTGTAAGAGTGGTGTGAAATGGCCAATTCACACATGTGCCACGTTTTGCACACTGCCTGAACCTGCTGGAACATGATTTTCCTAAGAATGATGACAGTAATAAACATCTTCTGGCAGAGGCTTGCAAAATCTGCACCCATTTTAGTCACTCAGTAATGGCCCATAAAATTCTTTGAGAACTGCAGGAGAAAAACAATGTACATACTCATGCATAAATTAAAACTAGAAGTGCCAGCTCAATGGAACTCGACTTCTCACACTCTGGAACAACTGTGGAGCAATTAAAAAATAAACAAACTCATAACACATGGGTGCAGCCAACGGTCATCAGAGAAGGTGTTCTCTGTTGGAGATCAAACCATTACCCAGCACTTTCATTGAGTAGATTCCCTCCTTGGTCTGTGGAAATAGAGAAATTTACGTAATCCTTCCTGATGAGGTCTCTTGCAAAAGCATTGCAGTCTAAATGTGTAAGAGGGAAAATGTTCATCTTGACTTCCTTTTACATTGTGGACCATTTTTCTGAAGAAAATATGATATATACAAGAACATTCCTGATCTCCTTGTTTATATCAAGGTTTCAAGTTTAAACTCTGTCATTTTTATAGGTGAACAATTCAGAAAAGCCATTTGTTTTATTAAGGTGCAAAGAAATTAAACAATTTGACATAACTAAAAAATATCTTTATAGAACTCAGAAAGTTGCTAATTCACAGAGTATTTCTTTTTTTCTTTTTCTTTTTTATTATGTTCAGTTCATCATTAGTTTTTGATGTAGTGTTCAGTGATTCAATAGCTGTGTATAACACCCAGTGCTCATCACCACATGTGCTCTCCTTAATACCCATCATCCTGTTACCCTCACCCCCCAACCCCTTCCCTTCTGAAACCCTCAGATTGTTTCCTGGAGTCCATAGTCTCTCATGGTTTGTCTCCCTCTAATAATATTTCAGGGTGCCTGGGTGGCTCAGTCAGTTAAGCATCTGCCTTCGACTCAGGTCGTGATCCTGGAGTCCCAGGATCGAGTCCTGCATCAGGCTCCCTGATCAGAGGGAAGTCTGTTTCTCCCTCTGACCCTACCCCCTCTCATGTTCTCTCTCTCTCTCTGTCTCTCTCTTTCTCAAATAAATAAATACAATCTTTAAAAAAACCCAATATTTCAGAATCACTTTCTCAGTCCTATTCACTGTGAGTAGAATTCTTTAGTATATTTGAAATTGAGAAAACAATCAGGTTTGTGGTTAGGTTTCCATATTTGTCATAGCAGTTGAATCCTGTCCTGTAGTTATTTGGAAATTTCTTGGGCAGAAAGCGATGGGTACCACTGTTTTCTCTGTTATCTAATATATTATCCAGTATTGGAGACGGTGTGGTTGTATTAATATCCCCTCAAGTAGCTTGATTGTATTTGGGGGAATTGACCCCAGATCCAGAGTGGGTAGGCCCTAGTGTAATACCAACTCACTTGCAGAGATTGGTCTAGTAATGGATGTGTGACCATTTGTAGCCAATAAGCCATGCAGTAAGGTCCATGAAAGGCCCTTGGGAAAGTTCTTTCTTTCTTTTCAGAGTGAATTGGAAAGGTTTTTCTCTCCCCCATGGTTGTCAATGAGGAAACATGTAGCGCCTATTACTTTCGGCATCCATCCTAAATCTTTGAAAAAATGAGTCAGAATGAAGCCAGTGGGAAGATTGCTGAGCTGCTGAATCAGTCATCACTACCCCATGAACCTGGTTTCCTCTTATATGAGCTAGTAAGTGACCTGTTCTTCAAACATCATTGTTTCAGGTTTTGTTACTCACTGTGAAAAATAGCCCAACAGTTTCAAGAGCTTTACAAAAGTTTCTTTCTAATAGAACTTGGACCTTTAGGATAGAGAGTTGCAGATGTTCAGATTGCAGTTGTGTGGGCCAAAGACATAGTCCCTTTAGACAAAGAATTATGAGGTAGGAAAGATAAAATCTTCTCTGGCTACACCTGGTAAGAATCCTAGCTCTCCCACCTGTGAGGAGCCTCTGCCCTCCTCAGACTTTCTGTGGTTTTCAAGGAGTTTACCTCCTCAGCATTTTTTTCTTTATATTTTTCCTCTTGATTCTGCATATGCTATTTTCCATCACAGCCCATCCACCTCACTGTGTGCATACATGCCCACATACACACATATAACATCCGAGAGCATTCTGTAATGCTGGTTTTCTAGATGATTTGGGGAATATCAGAAAAGGAATATGAATCTTCCCCTGTATGAATGGCTGCACACACCACTACATTTCTTCTCTTATCTCCTCTTACCTCTCTACTCCCAAAGACACACCAAAGAATTTTCCCAACAAAGTCAGATTCTTTCCTACAAAGACTCCTAGCTGCAAAAAAATTAGAAGTTAAAAGTTGTTCTTTTCTTTTCCAATTTATCATGAATTTGGCTTATTTATCAAGGAGATATTCTTAGGATGCTTAGATCAACAAAATAATATCCCCAAATATGACTGGAAGCTTCCTTCTGAATCAGTACAGCTCTCAATTGGGAATGGAATTTAGGTTCTGCCCAGCCCCTTTGCAAGCAGAAAATGTTTCTGAGGCAGCAGGACCTTTTTTCGTGAGTATGGCCATGATCTATGATTGAAGAGAGATAGAAAGTAATGGTTTTAGGATCAGAAGCATCTTTGGATCTGAACTATAGGAAAAGGTCCATACAAGCACTATGCTCTAAATCTCATGAGAGGATATAGCCCTGATGTTAAGCACCCTCTTGATATAGACAGATTCCTGGTAGATGCAGGATATCAGAGCTGGTGCTCCGCCCAGAGGAGAAAGACCTGAAAAATCTCACAGTGTTAATAGATACTTGCTATTAGATGATTTCTGCTGCAAAAAATGCTTCAGTTTCTCTTCCAATATAATTCACTTCTGTTTTAAATATGAAAGGTCTCAAAAGAACAGATGTTATTCAGCACTTAAAGATCTTACTCTTCAACTACTGATCATGAAAAAAAAATTCACACTCAAAATATCAGCTCAAGGACAAACAATCTCACACTTTTGGGCTAGTTCTATAATCCCTTATAAAGCACAGAACTATATAGCACAGTGAAAGTAGAGAGGATTGCTAATAATATTTTGGCAAATATGGAACCAGTACATATACAGTTGTGGATTATTAATTCTAAAAAAGAGGAATATAAGTAACAGTCTGGAGTGATGAAAAGAGCACACAAGTGGACATCAAGAAATCTGAGCTTGTGTTTTGGTTCTATAACTTTCAAACTCTACTTCTCCTTGGAGGCCTTAGTTTTCTCATTGGTAACATGAGACAAGTGGGTGTTCTTTCAGTAAGGTAACTCACAGTTTTAAATAATTTTAAGGAGTTTGAAAACGTAAATAAAGGTACCTAATCTCCTTTGCTCTCAGCTTCCTCATCTGTAAAAGAAAAGTGTAAAAAGCAATGGATATATGCATGTCTGCCCTGGACTCCCTTTTTGAAGAAGGATGCCTGCCTCCTTCCAACTTCTGCTCCACACCTGTCATCACGTGTCCCACAGTAAACTCATTAGTTCAGGTGTTTGTTTGTTTGTTTTGTTTGTTTCAGTTCAGGTGGTTTGAGAGAAGTTGACAGAATTCTGTCAAGGTAGACACATGGGTTGGCCAATCAGGGATTGGTACCAGCAATTGGTACAGGAATAGACATTTGAGGCAGGCTAAACCAACTAATGTCAAGCTAAGACTTTTGCTGAATCTAACCAGCAAGAAAACTCCCTTTTTCTGAGACTCTGAGCAAGGAGAAAAATTTGACTTCAGTTTGTCAGTGGTCATCTTGCCTCTGCTTGGAGTGATCCTTTTTGAAAATGAAGATAGTGGAGGGGAAGAGAGTTGGCAGGGAGGGGGGTTGGCAACACTTCATCTTGAATCCCTGAATTCAGATGCTTGAAGCCAGTTTCTTTTTTCGGTATGTTTCATGAGCCAATATGGTTTTTTTAAAAATTTTCTTTAAGACAGTAATTTTCCTTGGATATTTATCACTAAATATGCAAAACATCTACTGACATAACACTTTGGAAACTTACTAGAAATTTTTAATGACATATAAAGCATGTAAAACAACTTTTAAAAGTGTAAATAACTATGCAAATGTGTTACCACTATTATTATTTTTTTAATCATTTTTATACAATAAGATATAGAACAATTCTTTTAATTAATAATAAAATACTGTGTAGGCATTATTTCTCAAATAAACACTATCTTAAACAAACCACTTAATTCCTTGCACCCTTATCCTTGCAGCTTTAGGAGAGCTTCCTTGATTTATCTCATGGTCACGAACCCTGCCTAATAGCTATGGATTTGTTTCCATATTATCTGATTGCTGAATAGGAAATAGGAATATATTCACTTTGTGTTGCAATACAGTTTTCACTCTCTTTTGCTAGAGTTCTTACAACACTTTGTGCTTTTAAAAGAAAGATGCTAAATGCAGAGAATTAGTATTCCAGTGATTTAATCATAAGGAAAATAGAGACTTTGTGAAGTATGCTAAGTCTACAAGATTTTAAATAGGGTCTGAAATCATTAATCCACAAATTCTGGACTTACCCACTTTAATAAAGAGGAGTTCCAGAACCTAGTTTGCAAAATGATTATATGGTTAATGCAGGATTAAATTTTCTTTCAATTATAGACCGAGTCTTGAAAATGCTCTAAAGAGAATGAAGAAAAAAAAAGTCGTACAAGAGGTACATTTGGTCTAAAGTGCTTTTAAATATGCTTCTTAATTGCTGGGGGCTGTTTTGCTCTTCATCTCATCATTGTCTGAATTACTGAAGCTCAACTCATCTGATAAAATAGGTGAGTTTAGTGGTAATGAAGTCAGATAATGTCTTATCTGAGTGTCAGGCTAGGCATCAAATGGGCAGTGTGTTTAACCATTAGTAAGGAGTTTACAGACTGAAATATTTTCATCCAAGTTACATGTCTCAAGCCAATTCATTGGAATCAAAAAAGGTTTAGAAATGGGAAAGCATTTGAGAAGCTGTGCCTTTAACTATTTAATAAAATTGCTTGTTATTTAAATAAAGGTAATTAAAAGTGTAATGCTCTGGAACTATTAAGCACCTACTCAAAACGAGTGGATTTTTGTTTTGTGAAAGAGCCAATACCTTGAAGAAGGCACAGGCTTCACAATGAGAATCCCATAGATACTTTTAAATAGCTGGAGATTAACTCATTTAAATAAACAGTCATTTTATGGCTTTTTCACCAGGGAAGCCAGTATTTCCTTGGGGTTCTTGAATTAGGGAGTTCCACACCAAGGTTCTGTGAATTAGCTATGTGGGCATTCATTTTATCAAGACCTTCACCACTGCAGGGGGTCCCACATGGACAGAAATCAAAGAAATGTAGCAATCTTGTGATTAGAGTAATCTTCTGCCTAGAGTGCTTTTGATTTTGCATTACACCTATGTTAAAAAAAAAAAATTCTGAAGCCATTATTTGTTTGGTTCTAATTAGTAACACATATTGCAAGGCCAGGCCCATATGCACTGTTTTTCAGGTGTTCATTTCCATAGAGGAATTTTTATATGTGTTGGTTTGATATCATAAAATGTGAAAATTTATACAACTGCTCAGTACAAGTTTAAGAGCAGGTTTATGTAAAATAAAAAGATATTTTAAATGAAATAGACAAATGTACTGGCTTTTCCATGTTTTTTTACACTAACTCAAGCAAAACTAGATTCACATATGAAAAACATCCAATTTCATTTCATCCCTCCCTCCTCCTGCCCAACATATGGTAAGTATTTCCTTGGTTTCTAAATCTGATGCATTTCCAAATACACTTGGGAAAGAAGTGTAAGTTACCATACTTCCATCTAATTTTTCTCAGGGAAATTTGTACAACGTACGTTTTACAGAATG
Organism: Ursus maritimus; assembly: GCF_017311325.1. Taxonomy (NCBI): domain Eukaryota; kingdom Metazoa; phylum Chordata; class Mammalia; order Carnivora; family Ursidae; genus Ursus; species Ursus maritimus. The sequence goes on along the minus strand of NW_024423564.1, from coordinate 35,854,028 downwards.
GATGAGTTTCATTAAAAAGAAAAGTTTTTATCCCTGCAATACTTAAAAACCTGTGAAATTGCAGGCCATCAGAAAGAAACCATGGTACTATTTGCTGGCTTTCTGTCAACAACCAAATTTCCCATCCTTATGTATGTTTCTGCAGTTTCTAGTGCCCACTTTTAGTAGCAATGGGCCGGGAGAATGGAATTGACTCCTTTGGATGTCTGGGCTACCAGGCTGCTCAGAGGAGCCTGTGGAGTCATACATTCTACTTTACTATGATTGTTTTAGTTTTTCTATAGAAAACCAAACCAAGCAAAGCAACTTTCTACAGTGCATTCTAAAATTATTTCTAAGTTATATCTGTAGAAATTTCTTCTTCCTGCATCTATTCAGCAGTCTTGCCTACTGGTTGTTTTATAAACACATCAGTTTTATTTTCTGCTGAAAACCAATGGCTTGATGTTATATACCACTTTCAACTATAGGGTTGAGCTGCTCTGGGCCTGACAGGCCATGAAGCAGTGGTAGATGATTGGTTCTTGCCATCTTGGAACTCAGCCTAATACCTAGAGTATTTAAATAGGGAAATCGACATTGGCTTTGTAATCCCTTGTGTGACACTTGTTCTGTGAACAGATAAGGGGGAAGTAAGTCAAGTACAGCATTTGTCAGGAAGTCTCCACTGTCTCATTGTCCCCAAAGGCAGGAACTGTCAGCATTTGTGACTTCAAGCTAGCCCATGTTCTGATATTATTGTGCACATTCCCAGAGGGGATTCTTTGGAAGGACTTTTGCATTCATGTGAAAGGAAATATTTCAGTTGCTTTTTCACAAGCACTGATTGCCCAGGACAAAATGACTGACTGCTACACATGCTGAAGTTGAAGGACATAAACATACTATAATATGTTTTGTCATAAACAATCACAGATTAAGGTTCTTTTCACAGGTGATTGAACAAAATGAATAACAGAATGAGGACTTGTATTCTGAAGCTTGTTGCTCATGTAAACTCATGTTCTGCATTTTAAGAATTTGTTGATGGCATAGCTTCTGCTTTGGGAATAAGCCCCATTAATCAGGTCATTCCTCTAGGTGTATTCTGAAGTAGCTACTTTTGGTGATTAAACTTCACATATTATACTAGGTAACAGAGCATGCTGTTAACAGCATGCTATCACTAAAGGCAAAAGAAAGCATTCATTTTCGATAAGGCAGGTTAATGCGTGTCAACTTTAACACTGCTCTCTGAAATGAAGGAGAGAGTAAGGTACAGAACACCATCGACAATAGCAAACGTTTGCTGAGTACTTGCTATGGGCTGAGCACTATATCGGGTACTAAGAAGAAATATATATCATACCATATTACACTTCATAGGCAGTGTAAAATAGCAAGCAATTCAAAGCAGTAAATCAGTAATCTATATGCCTTGAAATGTATAAAGACATATGAATCCTATATAAGAGTCAAAACAACTGAGGTCCTTGCCCATTATGAGGCTTAATCAAGGAAACAAAGTCTGTAAGAAGTTTGAGCAAGGCTGTTTACTCTATCTAGGAGAAGCATCCAGGAGCTTTGAGATCTTCCATCTAGCAGATACCTTAGAGCCTGACCACAAGAACTTCCAGTTTTAGCCTTCTGGAACGAGTATTAGCTCATTTCAGATCCCCAAGGAGCCCTTTAGCTGATAGCTGCAAATATGAGTTTTAAGCTACCATAAAATGTCAGTTTTTAAGCAATAGACATCATGAGATTTTTCATCGCCTTTCAATTGATGGTATTAATGAAGCACAAACATGAGTCTAGTAATTCCATTTCAGCTATAAAAGATTCAGGGAGATAGAACCTTGGTGGCTTTTCTGTCCAGTGATTTAAAAAAAATATATGGTTTTTTTTCTGTATAAAAGGAAGTCTGTCGTGAATTAAATGCAACTCTGCATTTAGTTAGTATTCCATTCTGTTTTCCCTATAAATAACTGGATCCAAAATCATTCAAAGAGAAAAGACCTTCTCTTTTAGGAAAGAGTTCCAGACTACTTTTATGAGATTTCTCTAGCAGACCAACTTGAAACTGTGAGAAAAATAACCCAAACCATGTCAGCGTACTAAAGGGAGATCTGTAGGGAAGCACAACCTCCTAGTTCTGTCTTCATACCATTTGTGGTGGGTTTGGAGTAGCACAAAATTGTGGTTTCAACAGAATTCAAACATTATTGTACCAGATCTGAAAACATTTATTCATTAAGACTAAAATAAAGGAAAACATTTTGAAAAATAACAGCCAGTAATTTAAGTCTGACTAGCCTAGATTGAAACTTGAGTTCTGGCCATTTTCAAGTATGTTATCATGAGTATTTACCATGACAACATCTGCATAGCATTACCTACTCACTTCTGAGTATTTAATGTAGGTACTCTTAAGAAACATGTTCCTTGTGGTCTGTTACATATATTTTTAAGACCACATTAAACGAATAAAAAGTGGAAAAGATGTTTCCAGGAACTTAAACACGGACAATTCTCATATGGATTTTTGAAAATGTGCAGTATTTGCTCTAATATCCAGAGCCCCTATTATAAAATATCTGTAGAAAACCTAAAGTGAATGAAAAAGTCACTAACTTTAGCAGTGTCAACAAAGTCATATATTTTGGGAAACAATGAAATAAACTCCCATGGATATAGATAGTAAGGAGAATGGAAAAAGTGTGTATTTATCATTTGGTAGAGTCCTGGCATTTTCTTAGAAAGCAATTATAAAATAAGCTGTAACAGTAATGTGCATAAGTGAAAAAGAAAGCATTGCATCACCTCTCATGGATTTTTTTTCAAATGTTAAAGCAAAAACAAACAAACAAAAACCTGAAGACTAATACTAAAATTGGCATAATAGTGTTTGATTTTAGAATAACACGATGTAAGGTAAATAATCAGAAAAGCAAAGCTTCCAGGATTTCTTGCCCTCCAAGTATAACAACTAGGACAGTAAACAGAGGTAGTTATCAGACTGAAAGAACATTTGAATATAGGCACTGAAAAGACAGAAATAATGGTGTCTTCTTGTACTTTGAAGCTTCCTTATTGGAAATGCAGTCCTTAGGGGGATGGGCTTCATTTATAGAATTGCAATTCAAACCATTCTTTTCCACTGGTAAGATATGTCACAGGAAGATTTTCCCATAGTGAAACCATTTTGTTAATAAACATTATTTTTAATGTTGAAGGTCCCTTACATGCAACTAACTGGAACCATGCTTTTGCCAAGGTTTTAGACAAACCCCGGCCTTTGAATTGTACAAGTTTGACATGTCATTGCAGAGACACGTCACATTTCATTATGTTGTCGCTTTGCATCCCTTGGCATTTCATTGACACACTGCAGACTCTTGTCCTACTTTTTTTGTGTTTCTTTCCACGGTCCCCATTAAAGGCTCCACGACCCAACAACTTCTGCAAAAATTGATAGTGTTTTTTTTTTTTTTTTTAACCAGTGAACAATCACTTCCTTATTTGAATGGCTAAAAAATGGGCTTTGGTTCTTAGTTTATGAAAAAAATTTACTTGGGATGTTCTCAGGCCATCCAAGTCACCAGCAGCTCTGTTTTCAGATGTAGAATAGGGATTTGAAATCTACAGAAATAAGCTACATGAAACACGTTAAAGTAAAAACAATAAAAGCTGATTTGGAAGTAGGATGCAAAGACTAGGTTGAAAGAGAAAAATACTTTCATTATGAAAAACACAGTGTTTTCAAGACTGCAAAAGTTACTCATTTTCATAGTAGGAAGCTTTGGCAGAGAAAGGGAGCAAGCAAAATGAAAGAAAATCACGGTATTCCCACTACTCAAAGATAGGTTCTTATCAGCTGGTTCATTTCTGTCTATATCCAGAGCGATGTTGACATGAGTACATGTACATAAAAGTTTTACATACAATGAAGAACTATTTTTAAAACATGGAATTATAAACATTTCTCCACTCATTAGATATTCTTATCCAATATTGTTTTTATGTTATTGTGTGGTTATGATGTAATTTATTTTCTTAAGATAGATTCCTTAAAAAAGAATAGAATATACCTAGATAGCAATTGCCAAATTCTGCCTCACTCCATCCAGATTTTGATGCTTCTTTCCTTGATCTCCATGTATACTCTCAACAACCGTGTTTAAAAGTGCTCATCTTCCCTTTCTTCACTAATATTATGTATAGTCATTTATTATAATTTTTGTCATTCTGACATGTGAAAAAACAGTTAAACATCATCTTAATTAGTATTTTTTGATAGCTAGTAAGGTGAAATCTTTTATTGTATGTTTTTGGGTCATTTGTAATTGCTTCTGCCTTAAAAAAGTAAACATTTTTAAAAAGTGACTTTTTCAAAAACTAAGGATAAACTGTATGGTGACTAACATAACATGATAAAAAATTATTATTAAAAAAAAGTGACTTTTTTTTTTTCCAATGGGCTGTTTTATTGCAAAAAAAAAAAAATCAGACTGAATCATTTCTGTAACCAGATTACTTCTAATTAAAGCATTTCACACCTAAACCCACTTGGGAAGGTATGAAGTCTCTACTTCAACTAATAATCCATTCCTCGGTCACCCAAACGTTCTTAACCATTTGAACAACGAAAATCATGCATTATTCCTTTAGGACAAACTATCTATAGCCTCGGGACAAAAACAAAACCAGAATTATTCAGTGTGCTTCAATCATAAATTCTGTCTCTTTTTCCCCGATTTCCATGGTCTGTCACTATTGTCCATAGCTTTCTGTTTCTCATTCTTTTTGAGCTTCCTTTGTTTATCTCCACTTTCATTTCAGATCTCTGGAGTCCCGTGAGGTAACTTCAAAGACTTGCTTTCCTGCATATGAGAGACTTTGGAATTGTTTTCTCGTAAGTTTTATTTCTTGCTCCCAGTGAGAACAACAAAGATGACTAAGAATGAGAGATTGCATTTAGTCCTGATACAGAGAAATACCCCACTTAATGAGTAGATTGAGTGTTGAAAAATATTTTTTCTGAAATAACAAAACAAAATGTTTGCTGCAGCCTTTATCATGTGCTAGCCGATTTTATGTATTATTTCATTTAATGTACACAAAGTGCTATGAGAATGATATTATTTCTCTCATTTTAGAGGTGAGAGAATTGAGGCCTGGAGACTTAGGGAAATGGAAGGACGAATATATAACTAGAGGTTTTTCCTGCCTAAGAATATAAGATATAAACAATCTATAAGAAAGTGTGTGGGGGGGGACATAATTAAAAACAAAATATATTTGTAAACAAGTGTTCACTCTAAGTCTTTGCCAGGAAAACAAAACAGTTTTCCTCATCTTATGAATATTCCTTCTTCTGTTTTGTCTTTTTTTCTCCCCAAATCTTTATTCACTTCATTAAAGATGTTTTACAGAAATCTCAAAAATTATCCTCCTTTCAAGGCTGTTCTCAGCCCACTTACCCACTCTCCCAAGAGCAGTCTACAGGTAAAACTTGTTATACATTCAAGGTATATTGCAAAATGGACATTGCCTGCTTTGGAAAATCATTTTAACAAAATATTCAAATAAAAATTTCTTTCACTGATCCTTAGTAAAAGAAGTAATGTAATGTAAATGCACAGACTATTTTGAAGTTTACAGACTACTGCCATGTATTTAGTGTCATTTAATTCTAACAATTCAGGCAGGAAGATGTTATTTCCTTCAGTTGAGGAAACTGAAACACAGAGATGAGGTGACTTGAAAAAGACCTCATGCAGCTAGAAATTTGCAAGTCTCAGCCTTGAAATTAGGTCTTTCAGACTGAAATCACCGCTGATCCCTTCAACTGCACTTTGCCTCACCAATACTATTTATCCATTTATTGATGTGTTCAGAGAATATTTGTTATGCACATGCTATATGTCAAGATCATAGGGAAATTTGAGACTCAGAGACATGAAAACTCAGTCACTGTTCTCCTAACTTACAATGTAGCTCACGATTTATGTGTTTAGATCAAACTAGATTATAGCACAATGCATGTTCTAGAAGTGTCTCAGATGTGAAAGAATAGAGAAAGGATGAAACTTGCTTATCTGAGACAAGAAAAAACATCCTTAAGACTGAGTCAGATTTTAAAGGATTTAAAGGGTTTATTTGTAGTAAGGATAAGGAAGAATATTTCCTAGTAGAACCAACAGCATATGCAAAGAGTCATCAAAAAATTGATGGGATATCTGAAACTGAATGAAGTTAGAACAGTGGCTTAATACAGGAATGATATAACATGAGTTGTATGAGTTTACATAGAACTAGATTATGTGGTCTCAAATGCCAGCATGAATAGATGAATAGTCTAAATTATATACACATCTTCCTTGGTTAACAGATTATGTTCTGATAAACTGTGGTAAACCTGATAAATCATAAGTTGAAAATACTGTAAGTAGAAAATGCATTTAATACACCTAACCTACTGAACACCATAGCTTAGCCTACCCTATCTTTAATGTGCTCAGAATACTTTCACTAGGGGCACTTGGGTGGCTCAGTTGGTTAAGCATCTGCCTTCGGCTCAGGACATGATCTCAGGGTCCTTGGATCGAGCTCCACATTGGGCTCTCTGCAGAAGTCTGCTTCTCCCTCACTCTCCCACTGTGCTTTCCCTCTCTTTCTCTCTCAAGTAAATAAATAAAATCTTAAAAAAATGTATACTTTCATAGCTTACAGTTGGGCAACATCATCTAACACAAAGCCTATTTTAAAATAAAGTGTAGAATCTCTCATGTAATTTATTGAATACTGTACTGAAAGTGAAAACCAGAATGATTGTATAGGTACAGAATGGTTGTAAGTGTTGGTGTTTTACCCTTTGACCACATGGTTGACCGGGAGCTGGGGCTCCCTACCACTGCCCATCATCACAAGAGGGTATCACACCTCATATCACTAGCCTGGGAAAAGGTCAAAATTAAAAATTTGAAGTGCAGTTTCTACTGAACGCATATCACTTTTGCACCATTGTATAGTTGAAAAATCATAAATTGAACCAATGTAAATCAGAGACCATTTGTAACAGTGTGTAGGGGGGTGTAGGGGTGAGGGAAAAGTCTAACAGTTCTTGAATGCCCGCATCCATTATTTTTGAATAAAGAAACTAGTTTGCTTTTCATGTCAAGCTTTGTGATTGGTACTATTATTCCCATTTGCAGTTGAGGGAATTGAGGCTTAAGTTACAAAACGTGTCCAGGGTTACCCTGCTTACAAATCATATAACTGAGATTAAAGTTGACATATATTTAAATGCATAGCTCATGCTCCTTGTACTTCATTGTTAAAATTCTTACCCTTGCATGTGGGGTCAAGTTCAAAAAAATATTGCTAAAACTGATGTCAAGGAGCTTACACCTATGCTTTCTGCTAGGAGTTTTATGGCTTCAGGTCTTATGTTTAAGTCTTTAATTCATTTATAGTTAATTTTTACGTATGGTGGAAGATAGTGGTCCAGTTTCATTCTTTTGCATGTCGCTGTCCAGTTTTCCCTCCACCGTTTATTGAAGAGGCTTCTTTTTCCCGTTGTATATTCTTGCCTGCTTCCTCATAGATTAAATAACCATATATGCATGAGCTATTTCTGGGCTCTCTGTTCTGTCCATTGATTCACATATTGGTTTTTGTGCCAGAACCATACTGTTTTGATTCCTATAGATTTGTGGTAGAGTTTAAAATCAGACCTCCATTTTTATTCTCCTTTCTCAAGACTGCTTTGGCTATTCAGGGTCTTTTGTGGTTCCATACACATTTTAGGAAGTTTTGTTCTAGTTCTTTGAAAAATACCATAGGTATTTGATAAGGATTTCATTCAATCTGTAGATTGCTTTGGGTAGTATGGACATTTTAACAATATTAATTATTTCCATCCATGAGCATGCTGTATCTTTACATTTATTTGTGTTTTCTTTAGTTTCTTTTATCAGTACTTTATAGTTCTCAGAGTACAGGTCTTTCACCTCCTTGGTTAAATTTATTTGTAGGTGTTTTGTTTTGTTTTAAAGATTTTTATTTTCTTTCTCCAGATAAGAAGGATACATGTTATAAATTTTGCAAAGTTTAGCAATAATCCTTGATTCTTCAAAATGGGAACAGGCCTCTAGACAGTCCTCAAGTTACACAAAAGCCTTGTGAGACTGATTCAACCAGAACTGTTCATTACTCTTTCTCAGGAAAGCACAAGGTCATTCTTTTTCAAGAAGCCTTGTATTCCAGCTCCATAGTTGAGAAACTCCTGCTACAGGACAGACGGAACCAAGCGCATCAGGCTTCATCAATCTATTTACTGCCCTGTGGTTCACAGGGCTCCCAACCTGTAGGAAATTAGCAGATAAAACCAGGATAAGTGACCTGATTCCTGGAGGGAACAAAACAGACCAAGCCCAAACCCCACTAAAAAACAAAACAAAACAAAACAACCCACATAAAAGGTAGTCTGTTAGTGATAAACAGAAAACAGGGACAGGGATAGAAGTTATGTCTGGGGCCAGTGTGGTATTTTGTTCTTTTTGATGCAATTCTGAATAGGATTTTTCCTTAATGTCTCTTTCTGACAGTTCATTATTATTGTATACAAATGCAAGATTTCTGCATATTAATTTTGAATCTTGCAACTTTACTGAATTCCTTTATTAGTTCTCACAGGGTTTTTTTGGTGGAGTTTTTATGGATGGTATTACGTCATCTGCAAATAGTAATAGTTTTACTTTTTCCTTTCCAATTTGGATACCTTTTGTTTCTTTTGCTTTCCTGCTTGCTGTGGCTAGGACTTCTGATCCTATGCTGAATATAAGTTGTGAGAGCATCCTTGTTTTGTTTCTGATCTTAGAGGAAAAATTTTCAGCTTTTCATTGCTGAGTAAAATATTAACTGTGGGTTTGTCATATATGACCTTTATTATGTTGAGGTACATTCCCTCTATACCAACTTTGTTGAGAGTTTTTATCATAAATGAGTGTTAAATTTTGCCAGATCTTTTTTTTTTGCGTCTATTGAAACAATCATGTAATTTGTATCCTTCATTTTGTTAATATGATGAATAATTATTGACTTGCAAATGTTGAAACATCATTATGTTCCTGGAAAAAAATTCACTTGATCATGGTGTATGATCCTTTTAATTTTTTGTTAATTTGGTTTGCTAATATATTATTGATTTTTATATCTGTGTTCATCATGAATATTGGCCTGTAATTTGCTTTTTTTGTGGTGTCTTTGGTTTTGCTATCAAGGTAATGATGGCCTTATAAAATGAGTTTGGAAGCATTTCCTACTCATCAATTTTTTTGGAATAATTTGAGAATAGGTATTAACTCTGGATGTTCGGTAGAATTCACCAGTGAAACTATTTGGTACTGGATTTCTGTTTGTTGAAAGTTTTGGTTTATTTGGCTTTTTTTCTGTTTTTGTTTTTGTTTTTACTGATTCAGTCTCATTCAATCTCTGATAATAGGTCTATTCAGATTTTCTATTTCTTCATGATTCAGTCTTGAAAGTTTGTGTTTCTAGGAATTATCTATTTCTTCCAGGTTGTCCCATTTGTTGGTGTAATATTATTCAATTAAGTCTCATAATTCTTCATATCTTTGTGGTATCAGTTGTAACTTCTCTTTCATTTCTGATCTTATTTATTTAGGCTCTCTCTCTCTCTTTCTCTTGTGCATACAGAGAATGCACAAGAGAATGCACTGGCCAACTTTATTTATCTTTTCAAAGAATTTGCTCTTGGTTTCATTAATCTTTTCTATTGTTTTTTAGTCTTTATTTCATTTATTTCTGTTCTGATCTTTAGTATTTCCTTCCTTCTACTAACTTTAGACTTCATTTTTTTTTTCTTTTCTTTATTTCTAGTTCCTTTAGGTGTAAAGTTAGATTGTTTATTTGGGATTTTTCTTGGTTGTTGAGGTAAGCCTGTGTCATTATGAGCTTCCCTCTTAGAACTGCCTTTGCTGTATCACGTGGATTTTAGAGTGTTGTGTTTCCACTTTTATTTGTCTCAAGGTATTTTTTTATTTCCTTTTTGATTTCTTTGTTGACCCATTAGTTGTTTAGTAGCATATTGTTTAATCTTCACGTATTTGTGGGTTTTTTTTTCCAGTTTTCTTTTATAATTGATTTCTAGTTTCACACCACTGTGGTCAGAAAAGATGCTTGATGATTTCAGTCCTAAATTTATTGAAGTGTTGTTTGTTTGTTTGTTTGTTTTGTGTGTGTCCTAACCTGTGATCTATCCTGGAGAATGTTCCGTATGCACTTGAGATAATGTGTGTTATGCTGTTTTGAAATGGAATGTTCTCTGTATATCTGTTAAGTCCCTGTGTTCTAATATGTTGTTTAATGTCTCCTGGGGCACCCGGGTGGCTCAGTTGGTTAAGCGTCTGCCTTCAGCTCAGGTCATGATCCTGGGGTCCTGGGATGGAGTCCCACATTGGGCTCCCTGCTCAGGGGGGAGTCTGCTTCTTCCTCTTCCTCTCCCTCTGTGTGTATGCACGCGCGTGCTCTCTCTCTGTCTCTTTTTCCTTCTCTCTCTCAAATAAATAAATAAATCTTAAAAAAAAAAAGGCTGATATCTCCTTAGTGACCTCTTTGTCTTGATGATCTATCTATTGATGTAAGTGGAGTATTGCTGTTGGTTCTCTTTAGTGCATTGTTCAGTTCTGTTACTGTATTCTTAAGCTCTGTGAGTTCTGTTTGGTACTTTTTTATACTTTCTGTGTCTGTGGAAGTTCTTGGTGATTCATCCATTTCTTGCCTGAGTTCAGTGAGCATCTTTATGACCATTACTTTGAACTCTTTACCAGGTAAATCACTTATCTCTGTTTCATGAAGTTTTTCTCCCTGGGGTTTTATTTTGCTCCTTCATTCAGAACATGTTCTTCTGTTTCCTCATTTTGTTTGACTCTCTGTGTTTGTTTCTATTTATGATGCAAAACAGCTATCTCTCCCTGTCTTGCAGGAGTTGGTCTGTAGGAAATGAGCCTTATCATTTAACCTTGCCTTGTATCTTAATTGAGCTGTCTCTCTGATCGTTTCTGACCAATGCGGTCCCCATCTTCAACCATCATATATATCTTTACCTATAGCTTAATATATTTTAATAGTTATTTAATTAATTAATTTATTTATTTATTTGACAGAGCGAGAGAGAACACAAGCAGGGGGAGCAGCAGACTCCCTGCTGAGCAAGGAGCCTGATGTGGGACTCTGATCCTGGGACCCTGGGATCATGACCTGAGCCAGAGACAGATGCTTAACTTAATGAGCCACTCAGGCATCCCTTTAATAGTTATTTTAAAGTTCTTGTCTGCTAATCACAAAATCTGAAATTGTTTTTGTGACTTTCTCTATAATATCTTTCTACCCAAGACCATGAACTTTAGAAATACAGGGACCATGACTGTTGATTCTCTTCTTTATCCAGAGAGAAAAGACCTATTATGTGTTTATTGAGAGAGGGAATGAATAAAAGACCAGACCACCTAAGTACCACAGTTTTTTGAGGCAATGCCATTTAAAAAAAGCTCATGAATACACTTGTAGCAAAATTTTGAACCAAGAACAAAATATAAAGATGGTTCCAATGGCATATATATCTTTCACTACCAGAGCTATAAAATATTGGAGGTCATTTTGTTCAAACTATTTTTTTTTAATTTTTCAGTTGATCCTAGTATGGAAAGGGTTTTTGGCTGGAAGTGTCATAGACATAGCAGAGTGAAGCAAGAAAAAGCCTCTTGATTTTTCAATTCTTGTAATTTCCTTAAGCTTGGAAGACAATAATCATTATTTTTATGATTCCCTTTTTCATGATCTTCCATTATATTTTCTAATGGTAATAAATCCCATATGACTTATATATAAATAGACTACTAAGGTTAAGATCATGCAACTGCAAGTGGGAAGTTATTCTTTCTTTGCCTCCCTCCCTCCCTCCCTCCCTCCCTCCCTCCTTGCTTCCCTCCTTCCATCCATATTTCTCACTCTCTCTCTCAAAACCTAAATCAACTGGTCAAACAATACAAAGCAATATGAATCTGAGTAGAAAGGCATTTAATGTACTTGATCCTGGAAAATAGCTACTTCCTTTAAATCCATTAAGAATTTAACTTGACTGACAGATTTCAGACTCCCAAATAAAATGCCAAGTAGACGTCAACTCCTTTGAGATATTCTCAGAAATGTCTCTGTAGGCTATATGGAATAAGATAAATTAAAAAATAAAAGTGTGTCAAGTGGAGTCAGATGACATCATTTTTTAAATGTTACTGTAATTCAGGCAAATTTGAACAAAATGTATGGAGTTGGGAAATCCCAACAATGAAAATGACTACATCCATATCCATACATAGTAACAACTCAAGGAAACTAATGCCTCCAACTACTTTTATTTCATAACACAGACTTTCTACGAATCTTAAAAAATAAGAGATCACATTTTGTTTTTGCTTCGTTAGAGTCGGGTATAGTTACTGTTTATAGAATATCAATAATGCAGATTGTAGCTCTGCATAATTAAAGGCACCCTTTATGTTAATAAAATAACAGCAAAAAGAAACTGCACAATCCAAGACATAAATATGTTGATGCATTTGGTCTTATTTCAGGCAAGCTTAATTACAAAGACATGGGTGCCTGCTATACCTATAAAAATATTTTTCTGTCACTTAGAGCTATCAAACCTTACACCCATTTATGATATTAGTGAGAAAGAACAAACATCATCATAATGGCCCACCAGTGGATACTTGCAGCCTTGGCCGTCTAGACTATGAATCTGCAAATAGAAGCGTATGTAAATGGAGAAAGGCTTTACACACACACACACACACACACACACACACACACACACACACACAAGGAGACAGTAAATTATTCTCTGAGCCTATTTTAAAATGCCAAGCAACAGAAAAAGCTGAGGAAATATATCTCTACTGTGCAGCATTAGTGTCAGAGGCAGCAATTGTGATAATGCAAAATCCGTAGGACTTGAATCAGAAGACCCAGAGAGTTCTAGCTTCACTTGTTCTTAGCTGCATGCTATTGGGCAAGTCACTTAACCTCTTTGAGCCTTACATTCCTATTTTCTAAAGTTGAGATCAATAATTAATAAGTCACCATTTGGCATTAAGACTATCTGAGAGTTAGAGTTGTTTATATGTATTTTTTTAATGTCTAAGTCTAGCACATACTATGCAGTTAACAAATAGTTATTCCGCCCGCCTTTCCTATCTGACAGAATTGTGTTGATCAAGTAAGATAGTGTCTATAAATGTGCTTTATTTAACTAAGATAAACATCATTATTTTTTATTTGCATGTCCAAAAATATGAGCTCATATTAGCTTCTACTTCAGACTAAATTATTGAATTGTAATTCACCTCAAATTTGGAAGATAATTCAGGAATGAATTGTCAAATAGAGAGCAGGAAAATTCACATATTGTTGGACAAAATTTAATCCTGAGTACCCAATCAGAGAGTGAGCTGATTCTTAGACAATCACAGACAGTTGCAGTAGCTTTTGGGATTCTAATGTTCACTGGAGTCCCAAGAAGGGCAATTCTTATAGACATGCAGAATAAGCAATTGCCTGCCTCTGATTTGAGAGGTACTATTGCAATCCTTGCATTTCCATAAATAGGCAGGTTCCAAGAGAGATCATTTTATTATAATTGGTGTAAGGGTTGCATAAGATCACATGTAAGAAAGCACTTTGTAAGAAATCATTCACTCACCACCTGAGACTGTCATCATCATCATCACCACCATCGTTATCATAAATTGGTCCCATTCCCAACAAATTACTCCTGGCAGAGAAAATAGGCAAATTTTATTCACACTAAAATGTCAGGTACAGGATAGGAATGATCAAGATCACCACATTTTTCCCCTGCTTTGGGAGCATTGGGTAAGAAGTGTGACCTGAAGTCACACTAAATGCCTTTTTACTCAGAAGGGAAAGAAACAATGGTGCCAACTGATAACATCTGTTGATAATGTACCAGACACTAAAACAAACTCATTACATGTATTATATTATTTAAGAAATTAGGTAAGGGATGACTTAATTAGAACATTTATAAAGAATTTATGGAATAATTCTGAGACACTAATACTCTGCTCTTTCTGATGGTGGCCATGGAGACTGGAATTTCTTTAGCCGTCATAATCCTATAAAATAAGTTATCCTGAGAACAAAGGTGACACACTAAGCAGGGTAGAACCAAGAGAGTCACAGAGATGTACTACCACAGCCTTGAGGAGGGTATAAATGAAGTCCGATATACCCTTTTATTTCTAATTTTTAAGTCAATAATATTTGCATTTTCATGATACCTAACTACAAAATATAAATAAATAGCATAATGCTTGCCCACTCTCTTTAAGCCTTAGCCTAAATTTGACCCATTTTAAGGAATGCCGTCTATCAGTTGTGTATACCTGCCATGCTAAAATCCACCCATAATTTTCTACATAACAGTATGCTGAGCCCTTCAAAGAGTGGCACAAGTTATATCTGAGAGAAAGCAACCTAAGTAAGAAATAAGTGCTTGGAAAATTTTCTTCTTTCACTGAACTCAAATCTACTTAGGGTTGATTTTCTGTGTTAACTTGACTCAGTTACAGGGTGCCCAGACATTTGGTCAAACATTTTTGTGGGTGTATCTGTGAAGGTGTTTCTATATCAGATTAACATTTGAAGCCATAGATTGAGTAGGTAGATTGCCCTGCCCAATGTGAGTTAGCCTCATCCAATTAATTGAAGACCTTAATAGAACAAAAAGGCTGAATCAGAGGGAATTCCTCCTGCCTGACTGCACTGAACTGGGACATCAGTCTTTTCCGGCTTTCAGACTTACACTGAAACCACTGCTGTTCTTGGGCCCTGAGCTTACTGGCATTCAGACTGGCACTTACATTATCACCTTTCCTGGTTCTCGAGCCTCGGGCTCAGCCTAGAACTATTCCATCAGCCGTTCTGGGTCTCCAGTTTGCCAACCACAAATCTTGGGACTTCTCAGCCTCCATAATCATTTGGCCAATTTCTTATGATAAATGTCTTTATATATAAGTAAGAGAACCTGGAGAAGGTATCACCCTTGAAAGAAAGGAAGCACACTGGGTGAGATCCACACTCAATATTGACATTTTCTCTCAGGACACTGCGAGGTTTGTGGCTCACGAAGGTATAGAACTCAATGAGAGAGCAGCAATTTTATTGGCTGGGAAATCATATATTTGAATTCACAGCTCCTACCATAGTAGGAAATGGAGAGGGGAACACCTAAGAAAGATGAAGCTTAAAAAAGAGCAGCCACAGATGTGCGTACAAATTCCCCCCGGATCTTGGGATGATACTAAGCATGCATAAATCAAGACTTCAGGTACACTAGCAGAATGCAACACCTGGAAGACTTAAAGAACTGAGGAGAGATTTCAGTAGTTGCCAGTTACCAAACTCTGTTTAGAGTTGAGGTCCTGCCAACTTGGAGGGACTTAGTACACATCTTGTGCTTTCAATTTACACAAAAAGTCCATACCCAAGGACAAAATGAAAACCAAAGTAGACTCATTCTAACAAAGTTTCAAACTAGGCCTCCAGTTGTTAATTTACATGTTAGAACAAAACTTATAACCCTTTATAAAAATTTAGAAAATTGAAAAGATAATGAGCAAAAATATGGTGTAGTTTAGAAAGACATGGAAATTCAACAAAAGAACAAAATGGAAACTCTAAATTTGAAGGAAAAAAAAAGAAACAGTATGTGAAATCAGAAATTTGTTAGATAAGATTAACAGCATACTGTGTAACAGAAGAAAGAATGGGTAGAGTTGAATCACCAGGGGGAAGAAAGATTAAAACAAATGAGCAAAATCTTAATGACTTATGAGACGAAATTGAGCCATCTAATATAATGTAATTAGAATTCTAGAAAAGGAATAGAGATAAAATAGGGCAGAAAGCATAATTTCTTTTATCCACAGATCCAGGAATTTCAGAGAACCCTAGGCAGGACAAATACAAAAACAAAACAAAACAATCAGACAAATAAAACTAGGCATATCAGAGTCAAACTTATGTATGCCAAAGAAAAAGAAAAAAATTAATTTTTGGAGAGGGGAGGTGGGGACCCGTTACTTACAAGGGAACAACATTAAGAATGACTTCACATCACAAACAGTGGAGGCCAGAGAGGAGGAAGCATCGTATTTTAAGTGCTATAAGGAAAAAAAAAAAAGTTAACCTAAGAAAATAGAAAAAGGAAATCACCCTTAAGAGATGAAAGTTAAATAAATTCACTTGCAGAAAATAAAAACCTAGAGAATGTGTCGCCTATGGACTTAAACTATAAGAAATACTAGAGATCCCTCAAGTTAAATGGACATAATAGCAGAAAGAAATATAAATCTCTAAGAAGTAATTTAATGATTAGTATGTGGGTAAAAATAAAAGATTTTTAAAAGACATTTTTTTAAATTAAATTCTTTGGAAGTTAATTTCATAGTTCAAACAAAAAATAGTGACACTTTTTGTAGGACTAATCTTAGATCTAAAGTAAAATTTACTATAACAATAACATAATAGACAGGAGGACATATTAATATAACTGTAATACTCCACAGTTCTTACTTTTACAGGAGGTAGTATAATGTTAATTCATAAGAGAATGTTAAGTCTGTGCATTGTAATATCTAGAGTAATCCAGTAACAAAATGGTGCAAAGAGAAGAAGCTAAAAATCAAGTGGGACAATAAAAGGAAAACTAAAAAAATACCCAATTAACTTAATAGGAGGCAGAAAAGGGGGGACAAAAATCAAAGGGCACAGAGAAAAAAAATATAGCAAGACAGTGGATATAAACTCAATAATTATATTAAATGTTTTTAATGAAATGTTAGTTAAATTCATATAGAGATGCCAGTATATCAATGTAAAAAAAACAATTCAGTATGCCCAGATAAAGATGACTGATTAAATACAGACGTTTAATTTCTGCTCATCACTTACAATATATAAACACACTAAAGCAAGAGCAAATATTTTTTTTTCCATTTTGCTGAAAATGGTGTTCAGGTGTTAATTGCCCAATCAAAGAGAATATGAGAGGTGACAATAGCATTAAAATGTATATTCCATAAAGTGGGAAAAAAGAAAGTAGAGGTAATGAAATCACCAATAAAATAAGTCAAGAAAATTTCACAGAAGTAAAGGATAAGAGCTTCCAGATTTAAAAAGCCTACCAAAAAACCAAAAGACACAGATGAATTAACCTGGATCATTATGAAATTTCAAAGCACTGAGGACAAATAGCTTTCAAAGAGAGATAAAACAATATAAAAACATGACTTACACAAAATATGGACTTTTTAAGAGTAATATTTTTCACTTAAAAGAGAGTGGAGTAAGGCTGTAAAATTCTGAGAAAAAAACTATTTCCAATCTGGAATTGCATACCAATGTCTTACAATTTTGCTTCTGTATACTATTTCTCAAGAAGCTGGTAAAGAACAGAACCCAATAATTTAAACAACATCATCCAAATACAAGAAAAAGGGTAAAAGTAATCCAAGAAAGAGAATCCATCGTGGGATGATAGGTAAAGTAATCCCCAGCATGATGGTAATGGAAAATCTAATTCAACTGCTGTGTAACACAACAGAAATCTCCAGGAGAGATTTTTTTTTTTAAAAGAACATATCCAATAAATCCTATTAAAATTCTACTAAATTCTATTAAAAATCCTATTAAAATTCTATTAAAACGTAATAGGACTTCATCTACTAAAAGGAAGTGTGCACAATTTAGGGAAGATTTGGGTTTGAAATACCGGCAGTATATATAATACTAACGCAACGACAACAAAACTAAGTGATGCATCAACAGAAGCAAATGATGGGACAAGAATCCATGCCATATCTGCTTAAATAGCAGCAAGCCACTCTTAATAGGGCTGCTGGTAGGTGAAGGAGAAAATCATGGAGACAGAAGCAGTAGTAGAAGCTCAGATTCCTCACTGCTCATTGCATTCTTGGATGGCACACAGGCATCTAATGGAGTCAGAAATCAAACTGGGAGAGGGACTCCTAAGTTGCGTGATTAAGGAAACATCAACACTCACTGACATTACCAGCGGCAAGGATCCAGCAGTAAGATGATAAGGAAACCAACCCTATTCTATATGCACACTGTTTATGGATAGGGATCACCTACCCCTCTAAAGTGTTGTAGACAGCTTCTGAGACTTTTTTTTTATTTGTTCACTAAAATTATAGCATTTTTATTATCAAGAATTATAAAGAATTTGGAGATCAAGCTGCCTTATTTCTTTTTTTTTTAATGTTTTTTTATTATATTATGTTAGTAACCATACAGTACATCCCTGGTTTCTGATGTAAAGTTCGATGATTCATTAGTTGCGTATAACACCCAGTGCACCATGCAATACGTGCCCTCCTTACTACCCATCACCAGTCTATCCCATTCCCCCACCCCCCTCCCCTCTGAAGCCCTGCGTTTGTTTGTCGGAGTCCATAGTCTCTCATGCTTCATTCCCCCTTCTGATTACCCCCCTTTTCTTTATCCCTTTCTTCCCCTACTGATCTTCCTGGTTCTTATGTTCCATAGATGAGAGAAATCATATGATAATTGTCTTTCTCTGCTTGACTTATTTCACTTAGCATTATCTCCTCCAGTGTCATCCATTTTGCAGCAAATGTTGAGAAATCGTTCTTTCTGATAGCTGAGTAATATTCCATTGTATATATGGACCACAACTTCTTAATCCATTCATCTGTTGAAGGCCATCTCGGTTCCGACTTTCCGGCATTCAAACCTTTGTTTAATTCTCTTCCCTTTGAGTGTAGGCTGGACTTATTGGTTTACTTGTAAAGAACAAAATGCAATAGAATGTCACCTCCTAGATTAGTTTATAAGAAGGCTGTGACTTCAATCTTTGGTTCTCTCTCTCACTCTTTCTTGGATTGCTCACTCTAGAAGAAGCCAGCTGCCATGTCATGGGACAGCCCTGTGGAGAAGCCGAAATGAGTGACTTTGGAAACAGATTTTCTGAATCTTGACAAAGGCCACATAAGTGAATTTAGAAATAAATCCTCCTTTCATCAAGTATTAAAATTACTTGCCTGGTACCTCTCCTTGATTACATCCTCATAAGACACTGAACTGTAACCACCCAGCTTAATAACTCCTGGACATCTGACTCACAGTAACTGTGAGATAATAAATATTTGTTGTTTTAAATTGCTAAGTTCTTCAGTAATTTGTTATGCAACAATAGATAGCTAATATACCTAATGTGACCAGAGAGCTGGGGTCTAAGCCTTGTAGCTGTAGCTTATACAGCCTGGTAAATGATCTGATTTACCCTCTCAGTTCTCTACCAAAAATGTTTGCCTTAAGCATTCAACTGTGGCCAGTTTTAGAATTTTTTAGGAGGTCAGCTTGCAAGAATTTTTGGACAAACTAACTTTTGATTCTCAGCTTATATATTCTCTCTGATCACAAAAGGGGACTTTATAGATCACATACTAACATATCAGCAACTTGTACAATTTCAGCCCAAAATAGTTGCAATGCTAGTCACAGATATGGCTGCGGTAGACTCTGGAGGATGGATATAGCAGTAAATAGAAGAAGAAAAAATTCAAACAATAACACCTGCAAGCCTTCCACTGTATCAAACTTGGGAACTCTGACCTGACCAAGAGAAGAGGTCCCAGGATTCTTATTAGGGTATCTTAAATAACCATCCTGCTCATTACTATATGTAGAACATGATTGTTCTACTTTTCTACTTGGTAATAATCTGTACCAAATATGAGGCTGGTCAGAGTGTAATATCCTCTTGGGTAGCCAACACTCAAAGTCATTCCATTGTATAAGACAACCCTGGCCAGTCTAAGCCTGTCAACAGTGTCTCCAAGTCCCAGGCCTCACCTAATTGGGCATTTGATTAGCATGACTGACACATTCCAGTCATAGTCAGATCAATCATCCCTCCATGGGAATAAAACAATTCTGTGGTTGTGAAGTATTATAACTTCAATTATCACCACTCCTCTTCAGGAAGATAGCTTATTTGATACCAGAGAACAAGCCTTGGAAAACTCAAGAGTGGCTAGATAACCACTTCTGGGCATCATGTCAGAGTCTCTTTAAGCAGACTACCCAACTACATAGGAAGAACCTGAGAGGAGCACATTATTCCACCCAGAGAATTCCATTTACCATTATGAAGTTCCAGTCACTGGCTGCACCCATGGATCTTATATTCTAGTGCATGACATAAACAATAGGGAGTTAATAAATAAACAAGATCATTTCAAGGAATTGTGAATGATATGAAGAAAAAAATGAATAATATATAGAGTGACTAAAGAGGATGTAGGGGAGATATTAAATAGGGTTGCTGAAACAAGCTCCTCGAAAGGATTACATTTGAGCTCGGGGCTGAATTATAAAGAGCTAGCCATAAAGAGATTCGGGAGGGGCACCTGGGTGGCTCAGTAGGTTAAGCATCTGCCTTTGGCTCAGGTCATGTCACAGAGTCCTGGGATCTAGGCCAGCATCAGGCTCCCTGCTCAGTGGGGAGTCTGCTTCTCCCTCTACCCCTCCCTGCTGCTCATGCTCTCTCTAATGTCTCTCTCTCTCTCTCAAATAAATAAATAAAATCTTAAAAAAAAAGATTTGGAAGAAGAATATTTTACATGGCCAGAAAGGCAAGACAACAGTAAGGAATAAACTTGGTATGTCCCTGATAAAGGAACCTACTGTGCCTGGAAAGTAAGCAGGAGAGTAGTAGGAGGAAGAAAAGATTTCTAAGAGGCAAAGGGCCATGTAGGTCTGTATATGTTTTGGTAAGCATTTTAAATTTTATTTGGCATATGAGCTGAAACCACTGGAAGGGTTTAAGCAGAAAAGTGATAGGATCTGATTCAAGTTTTTGAAAAGATACCTTTCTGCATTGGCTGATAAAATATTATATAGTTTGGAGCAGGAAGTCCAGTAAGTAGATAATTAAAGAAGTTCAAACAACAGAAGATGGTGGTTTGGAATAGATAGGAGCAGTGGAGTAACAATATGTAGACAGGCTCAGGAAATAATTTGGAGGCAAAGCTTTAGAACTTGCTGATGTATTAGAAATGGGGAGGTGGGGAGGGAAAGAGGAAAATCAAACATGACTCCCAAAGATTTGCTTTGAGGAGTAGCACCTAGGTTAATAGAGGAGGTGAAGTAAACTCCACTATTTTAATTTATATAATATTGAGATACCTGTTAGTCATCGTGATAAAGATATTGAGATGGAGGCAGATTGATGAGAGACATGTAGATTAACATCCCTGAACTAATGATAAAAATTTAGAATTATCAACACAAAGATGGTGTTTAAAATTATGGAGCTAGATACGGTCAATTAAGGGAAGATCTTTAGTTATCATCATCAGGATCATTGGATTTTTTAAGGTTGAACAATTCCTGGGTTATTCTCATCTGAATCACTGAGGGGTCAAGTAGTGACATCCTCAGTCAGTTAATATACTTAGGTCACGGTGCCTTTGAGAACCTAAACTATCCAAATTCTTCTAACGAAGTCTAATACTCACTCAGTGATACCCAGTTAGTATAGTTACTTTATGCAAGTCACTAGTGTTCTCTTTAATGCTATAATTTTCAGAAGAGAGGAAAAGAAGTTACTGTGTTAATCTGTATTTGGATCCATATGATGGTGCAGCCAGTTGTACGGAGGTGTTACTAAATGACATTTTAACAGAATGGCTTAGTCCTGTTGATTCATTTTAGAAAATAGATTACCATAAAATATGTGGCAATTTGGAGAATCTCTGTAATGAATACTTTAAATATTTTCTAAATAAGTATTTACATACTCTTTTCCCTTGAAGCTGTTAGTGCCTGTTAATTACTACCTGTCTAAGTGTTCTAGCATAAGCAGCTGTACACCCATTGCTAAGTGCAACTCCTCTGAAATGAAATGTCAGAGGAGTCTTGAGTTCTTCTCACATATTTTTAAAGACTGAAGATCGTTCTGATTTTTCCCATTACATCAAAAGAGGTGTATTTCTTTTTTGCAGAGAAACCATCAAGCATTTTGAGCGAGAAAAAATGATGATGATGATGATGATAGTGACGATGTTGGTGATACTGTTACTGATTACGGTGGTGGTGGTATTCCTCATGGAGATGTTAGTGATCATAACTAATCTTCATTGACATACTGCTCTATCACAAGCATTAGTCTAGGTGCTTGAAATATATTATCACAACTCTGCAAAATGCATATTATTTACTCATTTTGCCAATAAAGAAAATGGAATTGCTTTAGAAGATAAGCACATTAAATTACTTGCCCAAATTCACTTGGCTAGTAAGGCTAGGCTCTGAATCTGGGTCTGTCTAACTCCATAGCATTTATTCTTTCCACTTTATGATCTTGTGCATCATCTTGTCTCAGTTCTCTGCCTTAATGTGGGTCACACATCTACATTTAAAAGCAAATGAAGATAATTCCTAAGTCAAATGTGTGTGTACATATGTATTTAAATTCCTAAGGATATAGCACCAATTGCTATAAAAACAAAAGAAATCTGGCTTCACAAGCTGTAGCCAATGCCCCATCTATAACCCCTGAGGCCTCACTATTTAAAGGCTCTGTTGGACACCCAATTGCCTTAAGGTACCAACACATCAGCTTGGTAGTGTTAAACTATCATCTCTTCCTCTCCCCAACTGATGATAGATTCAGTATACAAGTAGCACAGCTCCTTGGCTCCTGGACTGAGCTAACTCTGGGAGAATTTGTCCTATAGGGACTCCAGAGTTCTGGTTTGCCCCAGTGATACTGGTTTGAAAATTTACCCTTTACTTTGTGCTTTCCCTTTCCTGCCTGCTTTCTCCACTCTCCTAACAATGTTTTCTGAGATCACTTGCCAAATAGCCTACTTCTCAAACCCTAGCCTCAGGGTCTACTTCTGAGGGAACTCAAATTAATCATAGATTTTTATTTCTAAGTAGGATCCTTATTTTTCATATATGTCCATGCTTTTGTTCTGGCTTCAAGATTTTGGTTCACCTATTGAGAATTACAACAAAGAGAATATTTAAGCAGATTGCAGGCGATGTTGTATCCACGATGGTAATCTTTCTTCACCTGTAATAAAATAAAGTTTCTACCATGCTCACTGCAGTCAGCTCTCAATCCCTGTCTATTAGGTCTGGGACAGCTTTACTTTCCAGCTAAAGGTTATTTGCTTTTTGGCCACTAATGGTACAATGCCTGGAACTCTCTATATTTATCTAGTGCAGTCCTTTATGTGCAGTAAACAAGAGTCTAGGGCACGATGGAATCTCATATTTCATCATGGTTGCTATAGCACTCCTGACCTCAACCCAGAATTTTGAGCGCACAGGGCTGCTCCCAAACAAGTGTGGTTGAGTTACTTCATTTACTTGACACTTTTGACAGAAGAGAGAGAGTGTTTCATTCTTCGGGACTAATTTCTAGAGAGGTTTGATATACACAGGTGTAGCACTTAGACATAATTCTGAATGCTTTGAGTTTACCTTCACCCAAGTTTCTTGTTCTACACAATTTAAAAAGTCATTTTATCATTTGGATTTTAAATTAGCTAATGGGATGTTCATTACCTTATTTAGAGTAGCGGACAATGGTTTGTTTACACTAAGCTCATTTTGTGCTGCTATATAATTGAAGAGTTTTCTTTTCTGAAAGAAAGTTTCCCTGAAGGCATTATTGGAGAAAATGCATCTGCAGTATTTGATTTTTGTAACTCCCTTTTTAATTTACTAACACAGGGAAATTTTATTCTCTTAACGTATCTTGAGTTTGGTTCCTTCCTTTGTCTCTGAATCAAATAGATATCATAATTACTAGAATGTTTAATGTCCCATATGAATTTCTTATGTGCCTTACACTCTGAAAATTCATATGAATGATTTAACCACAGGAAGAAGTAAACATTTCTTTGGACCTGTAAGAAGTAAAACATCCAAACCTTGAATAAAGAAACCTTCCTAACATCTGAATATGTTCAAGTAGAAAAGGTAAGCCAGACCATCCACTGACACACAAAAAGCAATGGTCATATCTTTCATCTTTGGATTGGAAATTATTTTCCAAGCAGTGTTTCCAACATCTAAAATATATCTCCCATCACATTAATACTAGATATATAGCACTGTGTGCTAAAAGCATAAATTGTATACATCTTGCTCTTCAGTAGCTCCAAAAAGAAATGTAAGTGCATGGTCAACAAAAGCCTTTCCTGTGGAAGAGAGAGGCTAATCAATGAGAGGCAATCAAGGATATTGCTAGGATGAT
Source organism: Ursus maritimus (assembly GCF_017311325.1). NCBI lineage: Eukaryota > Metazoa > Chordata > Mammalia > Carnivora > Ursidae > Ursus > Ursus maritimus. The sequence goes on along the minus strand of NW_024423564.1, from coordinate 35,829,622 downwards.
CCTGTTGGTTTGTCAAGGTGTGTCATAAAAAAAAAAAAAAAAAAAAAAAAAGAGGCTTGCGAATCCAGTGGGAAGACTTTGTTCTGTATGAAGAAAACTATTTGGTGTAGCTTTTGACATGCCTTGAAGAAGGAGCGAGGTGGGGAGGATAGAATAAGGAGAGCTAGCATTAAATATAACTCCTGATTTTATCATTTACCAGCTGTACAACCATTTGAACACTTGAGGAACCATTTAAACACTTGATCCTTGGTTTTCTCAAATGTGCAGGAGAGGATAATCATAACTTCTTTAGCCTACCACCACAAAAGTTTCATGGGAATAAATGAAATGGATGGGAAAGCACTTTGTATATTGTAGAAGTGCATGTAGTCGTTATAATGACTTACCTTTATTGACTCCGTAGTGTGTGCTAGACATTCTTCCCAGTGTTTCACATATAGTATCTCATTAAATCTTCATGGCAAACCTTTGAAGAAGGCATCAGTGTTATTTTTCATTTTACTTTAAAGTAAAATGTAAGTGGAAGGTTACAAGGTGAGTGGAATATAGCAGAGATGGAATTTGAATCCAAGCAACTGAGTCCCAAAGACTATATTATACTTTAAAGCAATTTTACTCAAAAATGGTCCATCAGCTGGGGCACGTCCTTAACAAAATAAGTGCAGAAACTGAGCATAAATGTTTGAGAACTTTTGTAACTATTTGATATTGTCTCAACATCCATGTACATGGTTATTTTTATAGTAATTTGTGCTTTTTGTGTTTTACAAAATATTGGTTTGCAGTGGATCAGGAATAACAACTAGCCTTTCATTACAGATAGTTCAAGAAACACTGCTCTAAGTCACTACACAGTACAGTTGTATTTGATTATTTCATTGGAATATTGTGGACAGTTTATAGGGTAGACTAGCTATGGAAACTGGAAGTTTTATAAATTATTATACCTAATTTAAGTTTAGGAATGTGCTTATGAATGCTATGAAATTAAACAATAATTCATGAAGCTAAAGCAAGCTCTTTGATATCAGCCCTCCTGGTCTAGGCAAGGTTATCTTCTTTCTTCCTCTGTCTTCCATTCTGGACATCAGGTAGGGTATTAGCAGATAAGTAGTTCTTCTACAAAACAAATACTCTGCTATACATGGACCATATGGAGAGTTATGTGGGAAATTGACCTGTAGGAGAAAAGGACGTGCCTATGCCAAATATCCCCCAAATCAGAAAAAAGAGGGAAAAGTGAACACCTGTGGTTGGAAATCCCATATTTGATCAATTATAGAACAAATGAAAAGTACCTTTATTATGCTTAGAGATTTTTATAGCAAGCTTTAGAATTATTTTGAAATCGCCTTTTTTCCGTGAGATTGTTTCAGGTTTGACTTGTTAAGGGTAAGTGTTATTCTTTCATTTTCTTTACATCAATTTCTTTATATCAATTAAAGTCATTTCACTTGTCTGAATATTTCCAATTTTCTTTTTTTCTTTAATTTTTGTCCCAAACTTTTCTCATCAAAATCCCTCTCAAAGAAATAACTTCTGATAAAGCAAGAAATTCCAAGTGATTAAATATCTTCTTTGGGTACATATAAAACCCATTGTTCAAGTCATGTGAGGCACTTATGTGAAAACCAGGCTTATGTTTAGAAACTGAACTTAAACATGTTTGATAAAGAATATAAAATCTGATTTTATAAGAACAACAAAGGGATGTGTAAGGTTCTTGGATTAAAAATAAATGTTAAAACTTGTGGAGTGAGTTACATTTGGACATTTTGATTAATGTTAAAAGTTTCCATGCAAGATATAGAAATTTAATGGAAACTGATTCTCTGAAATTTCAAGATTTATTTTTCCTTTTCTTTTAAAGATACATAGTGTTGCTCAGCACAACAGTCAAGACAACAGTTTACAGTCTCAGCGATGACAAATTCTACTCCCAAGTGCTCCATTAACTCAATATATGACCTTGAGGATTTCTCTAAAATCCCCGGTGCCTCAGTTTCCTTTCTTCTCAGATACAGATGTCTGAAGTAACAAACTCACTTCACATTTCCTTTAAGGAAAAATAGAGAAGGGAAAGAGAGGAGCATAGGCTATCTGAGATCAATGGAAATTGGTATTTAAGTGCAATGTATTAATCAAATTCTGAGATGCATTAAATTTAAATGAGAATAAATAATATAGATTTATTGTAAATTGTTTAATGGAGTTTGGCATATAGTAAGCTTTAATAAACCTTAGCATTTGCTGTTGTTTTTATTATCACCATTACTAGTATTAAAAAATTAGGAATCGAAGGAGCAGAGTCCCTATGAATATTTTGGGAAGGCAATTTCTTTTAGGAATTAGACCTTACACAGTTGTACAAGGAGCTGGACGAATTAAAGTTTGGAAGAGGAGATGGAGGATAGGAAAGGGATTCATCAATTAGTCTAAGAACCAACCATGTCAATCCACAAAAGTTAGAATAGTCAGATGAAGCAATAAAAAGTATAGGATTCCCAGTTAAATTAGAATTTCAGGTGAACAACAGATATTTAAGGATAAATATGTACTTACAGTAGAGGATAAAGTGTCAAGATTAATTTTCCAACCCATTCAGGAGTATCCTCTATTATGGGATATTAGATTATTATCAATATGTCACTGCTATAATCAACTCTTGAAGTATGGGGACATATTTAGACAAAAAAAGTATTTGTTGTTTATCTGAACTTATTTTATCTGTTTTATCTTATTTTATTGTTTATCTGTATTTTATATGTATTTTATATGGCAATCTTAGACTGTGAAGGACAAGTTCTTTGTGAAGTCTATGAGAAGTTATCTCATATCTGTCTAGGTCTTAACACTGTAGGTCTACAGATTAGCATTTAGTGGTAGGCCCAGAGCTGCTCTTGGTCAACATGGTCATCAATCAGGAAAGAGACCCGGACGTAGAATAGAGCAGAGTAAGAAAAAACAGGAACCCATTTCTGCATTTGTCCATCATGACATCCGACTAAAGCAACCTTTAAAGGATAATGACTAGTGCTTCATTTCCCCTTTCCAAATCTCATGCAAATATCTCTTTTTGACCAACTGTAACCCAGAACTATAAGAGAAGGGAGTTTGGAGAACTGTACATCCTGACTTAACCAAATTGGCAAAGTGAAAACCACCCCTGTGATGATGATGATGATGATGATGATGATGATGATGATGATGATGATAATGATGATGTGGGTGTTTCCTCAAGGGAAGCTGCCTCTTTGTAGCAGTTAAGGAATACATAAAGAAGCTTTACTTTACTCAGCATATGGTAAACTAAATTAGTGTGTGACAGAGTTCAAGTTATGTGATATAGTAAAATCACATTATGTCAAAAGCCATAGGATTTCCAGACATAGCCCAGAATGTTCTTTCATCTATGTTCTCAATTCAAGCCTTGACTTGACAATGTGGAGATTCTACTTCTGAAAGCAACCTTAAACCCTGCAATGAAATGTTATATATTTGAGGATAAATTAACAAAATTAATTTTCCAGCCCACTGTGGTAATCCTTCCATATGGGATATTTAGATTATTACCAATATTTCACTGCTATAGTTAACTTGAGTAAATATCCTTACAAAATAAACACAGAAATGCAAATATTCCATTAGAGTAACTTTCTTAGTGTAGAAATGCTAGGATAAAGGTAGCAATGTTTGCAAGACAAATGAACAATTTTAAAGGCAAAATACCTATTACAAAATTGTTACCCAGTAAGGTTTTACCAATTATACACCCACCAGTTCAGCAGTGTAGGATTATAAAATTTCTGACATCCACACCCACCCTGGGAATTTTCATTAAAAAATAGATTTACCATTTGAAAGAAAAAACATGTTGTTTTATTTTTTTATTTATATGGTGATTTCATATGCTCATGGGATATGAAAATATACCCTCTTGTGAAATATTTGTCATGTTATGTACTATTTTTCTATTTGAGCATTTATTTTTCTTGTTAATCCACAATTACTTTCTCCCTGCTTTATGCCTCTTCATTTGTTTGTGGCATTTGGTAGCATAGGACTTTCTTAAATAAGTGGTCATAGTCAAATCTGCTAGAATTATCTTTGTTTTCAGCTTGTAAATCCATATGTAGGAATGCCTCTCCCCCACTGAAAGTATTTTGAAGGACATTTGTATGTTCTCTACCTTTTAAAGATTTGCATTTTATATGAGTCTTTAGTTCATTTGACATATACTGTGAAGAAAAAAAACCTTAATTTTTTCAAATAATATTCTAATTATCTTTTTATTTTCTTTCTCTCTTTCTCTTTCTTTTTCTTTCTTTCTTTTCCTCTTTCTTTCTTTTTCTTTCTTTCTTTCTTTCTTTCTTTCTTTCTTTCTTTCTTTCTTTCTTTCTTTCTTTCTACTAAAACTTCCTTATCTTGTTTTAAAATGCCACCTTTGTCGTAAGATGTGTTGTATATAATCGTAGTTCTGTCACAGTAGTTGGTAGTATGGGCCCGGAAGTCAGGCTACAAGGTAATTGCAGTCACTTACAAGCTGTGACCTTAAGTAATTTATTTAATCTCCCAATGACTAAATTTCCTAATCTGTAAAATTGGAATAACGTAGGATAAAATTGTCATGAGGATTACAAAGATGTATTAATATGTGTAACGCTCATAGAAGAGTGCCTGGTAGATAGTAAACACTCAGTAAATGTTGGTTGTCATTGTTGTGTAATAGGAAGTAAAGTGAAACACTTACTAACACAAGTCCAGATGAGCATTTTTGGTTGTTAAAGACTGAACCCAAAGATCGCCTTGGAGATAGTCCCACATCTACCCCTTGTCTCAGTGTGATGTGACCCTCCACTTTGATGTCATGTTGCCACTTAGAGAACTTGTTATGTCTCCCATGGTTAAGGAAGTACACTAGACTAGAGTTATGTATTTGGAAATGGTTTGTAGATAGAATGTGAAATAGAGTGTGAGAAAAGAGCTGGGTCAGAATGAGAAACAAAGAAGGTTTGATACTTAGCTCTAAATTAGTTCTACATTTAAGAGATGGACCATGAGATCAGGGCCTGAGCCAAAGTCAGACACTTAACCAACTGAGCCACCCAGGCCCTCCAGGGACAAATGGTATTTTTAATATATAGTGTTAGAATGAATGAATATCCCAATGGTAAAAAACAAAAACCTTGACCCTTATCTCAGACCATACACAAAAATTAATTCAGAATGGATCATAGGACCTAAAAATTAAAGCAAAAAATCATTAAAGAATTATATTTAGCAATTTAGTGATATTTTAAATCTCTTAGTATATATTGCTGATTTTCCCTTTCTATATTTTTCTTTTGAAAGCCTCCCTAATATGTACCTACTTGATCAGTATTTTTAAGTTCATTGAATTTTTCAATATTCTTAAATCTCAGATTTATAAATCAATTCTGTATACATGTTTTTTCTCTTTTGTATTAATAAAATTCTGCTATTATCAATTCATTATCATAGTTCTAGAAAATAATGCCTATATGCTTTGAGAATTAGATATAAACCTATTAGAGAAATAGAATTTAATAAGGTGATGGAATAGAAAGTTATATATAAAAATCCCTAGATTGCCTATGTTCACATATAACCAGTCAGAAAACAGAATATTACAAAAAGTATATTGTTTCAAGAAACAAGGAAACCCAGTAGGATACTTAGATATAAATTTTATAATTATTGCATTAGACAAAATTTTAAAATCTTTTAAAAATCTATAAAGACTCATTAAAGAAGATTTAAATAACCAAAAAGATATGTTTTTGGATAGGAAGATATAATCCACTGGTTATGTCACTTCTTACTAAACTAATCTATAGATTCAACACAAACCTAATTAACAAATAAGAGGATTTTATTGTTGTTTGCATGCTTCTTTCTTTGTAGTTTTTAGTTTGGGATTTGATTTTGCATGCCACATGAAAGTAAACAAAATATATTAAGTTCATCTTGTAAAATGAGTATGTGAAGATAGCTAGGACATCTTTTAACAATGAAGAAAATTAGAAAGTTTTAATAATAGGGATGGATAGATGTACAACTTTAAAATATATTAAAAATATAAAATAATGTTTTGAAACTTGAGCACTAGAGATGAATGTTTATAATGTCACTAGAGATAAGTTGGGACAAACAGTGAAACAGAGTAGGAGGAAAGTAAATAGATTCAAACATGATTGGCTTAACTTTAAATTAATGATGCAATTTCAAATTAGTGGGGAAGCCAGGGATAATTCTATAAATCATGTAAGATAAAAGTAAAGCTGGATCCTCACCTCATTCCTCAAAACAAAATAAACTTTGATGGAGCAAAGATTTAAACTAAGCATAAAAAACCTGGAAAGAAAGTACTGTGAATTTATTCATATTACTGAAATAAGAAAGGCCTTTTTAAATTGGATATAAAATCTAGAAGATTTATAGAAAAAAAGATAAATAACATCAACTATATTATAAAAAACATATATTTAAAAAATTACCCTAAATGAAGTCAAAAGACCAACAGCAGACTGGAAAACAATTTTTCAGCATGTACAGCAGACACAAAGTAAATTTTTCAAATTCTCAAAATGTATATATAAAATCTTAAAGAGGAATCAAGAGCTACAAACAGGCAGTGTACAGAAAAAAATTACAAATGTGAAATAAATATATAATGCAATATGGAGCCCAACTCATAATGATACAAAATAATTAATTCATTCAACAAAGGTTATTGAGTACCTCTTCTATATGTTGGGAGAACAGCCATTAACAAAATAAACACAAATCTTGGCCCTAATGGAGCTTATACTTCAATAAGCAAACTATAGGCAATAAAAATGAGTAGACAAAATAAGTGATTATAGTTTATTTGATGAGGATTGAGTGCTGTGAAGATAATAAAGGAGAGTAAAGAGAATGTGAGCTCTAAGAGAAAAGGGGAAGATTGCAATTTTAAATATGGCATCTAGAGATGGCCTCCAATAAAGATAACAATGTAGTACTAAATTTCACAATTTCACATCCAACAGAAATATGTGTGTGCAGCAAAAAATATGTATGAGAATGTTAAAGAATCATTATTTGTAATAGCAAACAACTTGAAACAATTCTATTGAGTATATCAACACTAGGATAAATAAAAATTTTAGTATATTCACGTGATAGAATTATATACAACAATGAATCTGAATCTGCTGCAATTATAATAAAGCAACGTGTTGGAACATCAACAGAATGATAAGAGAAAAAAGTCATATAAGAAAACCTCCATTATGTGGTTTCATTTATATCAAGTTTGAAAATACACAAAACTGATACAGGTTTAGAAGTTAGGATGGTGCTTACCTTTGAGGAGGAGAGTGCATGGGAATGTCTTTAAGGACACAGGGAATGTTCCATTTCTTAGCCTGAGTAGTGAACACAATTGTCTTCTCATAGGGTAATTCATTGAGCTGTTCATGACAACTTGGAACAGAGCCCATTTTCAACCTATGTTAAATCTGTGGAATAAATGAAAAAATAAAATCATCCTACTTTAAGTCACTGAGATTTTAGATTGTTTGTTACTGCAGCAAAACCCTGCCTATCCTGACTAGCATACCATATAACCGTTCCTATTTTCTTCCTAACATTTCAGCAAGTAATTTGTACAATTTAATTCTGTTGAATGTCATAATTATTCTAAAATTGTCATCTGTTTCTTCATAATAACTGCTATTATCTATTTTCTTATATTGTGAATCTCTTCATTGGTTCCACATGATGTTTATCTAGGATGTATACATCTCTAAACAGAGAATATCCTTGTCCCCCTTAATTTATATGCCTGACTATACTTAGAATTTTTGAACATGCTAACAAAACTGGTAGATCTAAATTCAATTAACAATTAAGTTATGCAACAACCTGAAAAGAGAGAGTCCAAGTTGAATACAGTCCCAGCAGGGGAACATTTTCTCTGCTCATTTCCTGTGTTTAGTAAAGCTACTTCACCAATGGTCAGTTTTTGGTATCCAGTGTCTGTTTGGCTGGTGTAGGTTCACGCTGTGTCTGTAGCCAGTTCCCTACATGTCACACACCACATAAGAGAGAAGCTCATGTTACCTCAGTGATAAGCCTTTGCTTCTCTGCTGAGATTTGTGCTTTGTAAGACTTCCAGGAAAATTGAAGCCTTCTGGTATTGCTGCTTTTATTTTTGTCATATTTATAAAGATATGTGTGAATAAATCAAATTATAAGGTTAGCCTATCATAATTTCTGTACCTCCCCATCCCATATCTGTCCAAGCTCTTAGTCCCACTCCCTAGGAACAAGCTGTTTTACTTTCTGTTACCTTCAAAACACCAAGTAATATACTTCTATTTCTGTTTCAATTTAAATATTCCAAATGAGTATTGATTTTCTAAAATTAAAAATAGTTTTCCTTAGTAAACTTTTAACCTCCCCTCCTTGCTTTCTCAGTGCTATCAGTAGCATTTGCATGCGTGCACGCGTGTGTGGGTGTGTGTGATTCTTCTATTGGCTCTTAGATTTTATCTAGTATTTTAAATATTAGTGCTCCTCTATTCCCTTTCATAATTCCTCTGCCCTTTCACTTCCCATTGTCTGTGTGCTATTATTTTACATTTATACCGGAATTTTGTTAGTATTTACATTCTAAGTTCTGCGTTTACAACCAAGTCTTAGACAATTTATCCATGGGCTGCCTAAGCTGAAAACCATTAAGACATTATCATATTATTATGAATAAGCACTAGGATTACATTCCTTTTCTTCTGTAAACAATACCATAACTCCTGAGCCACTTAGAAGAGAATATTAGGAGCATCAAGACAAAGATGAATTCTCTTACATTCCAACAGTTGCTTGAAATCAATTGTTTATATGCAATTTAATTTTTTCCTGGAATTTTGCATTGTTTTCCTTTTATCTTGAATAACATGCTTAATCTTGTCTCAAGTTTGTTCTGTCCCCTTAATCATACAATTCTTTTTAAGACTTTTACCTTCAGAGACCACTCCCATAGAGCCCACCATCCTTCTACTGCATTCTAAAACAGCCACTATTCGACCTGATAGACCACTGTCATCCTGAGGTTTTTCCCTTTATTGCTCTCTGTTTCCTTGTTCTTATGTCTTTTTTTCTTTCTTAATCTACTCGTTCATTTATTGAGAGTACAAACTCAGGTAACTTTACAGAATGAGATTTGGGAGGTGTGGCTGCTCATAAGATGGTGTGGGACCTAGTGACCTCAACATCCATCCTCCTTTTCGTACTTAGGAGCAGAGTCCCAATTTATTTTTCAGGCTGCAAAGTGCACAAATGAAAGATTCTACCTCGTAGCTAGGTTAATTCTAATAATTTAAGGGGGCATTGGGTGCAACTTCAGAGAACACCCCTCAGATGGATGACATAGCTGGTAAGGACTCTACAGACACACGTGCACCTACTTCTAAGTGATGGGAGGAGCTCCAGCAATCATCTGAAACATGAGGCAATCCTGACAATTGAAGCTATACACCAAAAACAGCACAACAAAAGGAGGGGAATCTATGTCCTCGTTGACATCATAGAACTGCTCTACTAGCCGTGTTATAATATATTGTACTTAACAAATATGGATACTGGCTACAAATACATTTGACAGATAGAAAAACATATTCCATTTGAGCACCTGTTATTTCTGATCTCAGTTTCTAGCTACTGAGTATAATCATGTATTGAAAATCATGGTAAGATTTCTAGGCTCTTCAACATCTGTAAATATCTTAATTTTATCATACTTGGTTGCAAGTTTTTGTGACTCTAGAGTTCAAAGATGAAAGTTACATTCCTTCAATGCTGTAGGCATTGTAGGCATCTCTTTCTTCTTTCTGAAAAATTTTAGAATGCTTTAGTTTTTCTCAATATTCTAAGACTTTACAAGAATGTGTCTGGATGTGAGCTTGTTTGATCTTTCATTCTTTGTGTGTGTGTGGGTGTGAATGAAGTGCACCATCCTGGACCAGGTGCAGTTTTTTGTCTGTTTTTTCAGATTGAGTTTTTAAATGGAGATGATTCATGGTGGTAAAATAGAATAGAAGTGGTATATTCTCTTTGTATTTCCCTTATCTCCAGCCTTCTCTTTTTGTCACTAAACTTTTCATTCTGTGTATTAAAAACCCAACAAAAGGTTATTGACTCACTTAATTGAAATATCTCAGTTAGTCAAAATTCAGGCATGGCTCTATTCCAGGCTTAGATGTTGTCAGTCCTCATCTCTCCGTCTGTTGGATCAGTTTTCTTTTTTGCCTTTTCTCTTATGGTGGTGTCCAGCAGCTCCAGGCTTACATTGACCCACCATCAAGTTTAGAAGAGAGTTTCCCAGAATTCAGTCATATCTGTTTGGCTTAGTTTATTTACTATTTCTCTTAAAATCATGGGCACACTTTGTAGTATATAGGCTTTGAACATGAACATATCTCTGAACCAATCATAGCAGCCAAGGGGATACAGTTCTCAGACTGCCCACTCTAGAACCAAGAGTGCTATGGCAGAGATTGCTAGTTTCACTGAAAATCCATTATCCGTTTCTTACCTTATAAAGACAACCCTTGGATTTTAGTTAGCCTCATGGCTTAAGTTTCCAGCCTCTGTTGTAGCTAGACGTATGCCTGTGGCTACGTTCTGATCAACAGCAAGTAAGAACTGGTACATGCCCCTTCAGAAAAGTAACTTAATGGGACAGGATGGTAGATCAACAAAAATGATGGAGCTTAGAGCTGTGACATTAAATGACACATTGCCAGTCCTGTTGTTTTTTCTTTTTTTTTAAAGATTTTATTTATTTATTTGACAGAGAAAGAGACAGCCAGCGAGAGAGGGAACACAAGCAGGGGGAGTGGGAGAGGAAGAGGCAGACTCATAGCGGAGGAGCCTGATGTGGGGCTTGATCCCATAACGCCAGGATCACGCCCTGAGCCGAAGGCAGACGCTTACCTGCTGTGCCACCCAGGCGCCCCTGTTTTTTCTTTTTTTTTTTTTCCCAGTCTTACTTTGCATGAAAAAATAAATTTCAGCCTTGTTTTAACTGTTATCTTGGGTTTTCATCATTCACAGCTAAATCCAATCCTTTTTAATAGAGATATGTCAGCACCATCCCAACCACATGAACTAACAGTGGATTGAAGTGGCTCACTAAAAAAAAAAAAAAAAAAATTAGAACTGCCAAATTCATTTGAAAAGTATAGGAAATTGGGACACCTGGGTGGCTCAGTCAGTTAAGTGTCTGCCTTCGGCTCCCGTCCTGGGATCAAGCCCCACATCTGGCTCCTTGCTCAGCGGAAAGCCTGCTTCTCCCTCTTCTCTGCCTGCCACTCCCCCTACTTGTGCTCTCTCTCTCCCTCTCTTACAAATAAATAAATAAAATCTTTAAAAAAATAAAAGGAAATTATCTCTGGTCAAGTAAATACAAAAGATGAATATGCCGGAAATACAGATAGGATCAACTAGTGTGAAGCAGTTGGTTTGTAGTAGGATGATCCGTCATTCAGTTGTCCCCACCTGCATACACTTAGATGTTCCTTGAAGGGTCCGCTATGAGGAAGGCAACCTTCTCTAGTTTCTAGTATAGATGCCCGCTTTTCTCTACTTCAGTACTGTTTGTCATTATAAATTGAATTTCAGCCCATACCCTCACCCTTACCTGGAAGCCTACAAAACATTTTCCCAAAAACTTTTATAAAGCAATTCAATTAATAAAACCAATTGTACTATTTAAAATAAGAGCCTTCAAGAAGCCTGTCAGCTATTTTGATATATATATAATATTTGAAGGAAACTCTTTCCTTTTTAGTTTCTTTAATGTATAATTAGTTCTCTTAAAAGTGTTCAGATTTTGGGAAGAAGAAGCTACATTTTTAAAAAAAAATATGTCTATTTAGAAAACTAGAGTAAAATTTTTTCACTAGTTTCACATTTATCTTTTTCAAAGGATATATGTTTGCCTTATTATGATAAATCCTGAAACTAAATTTTATATATGTATACTTTGTAAGGACAAACCTGTAAATAGACCAGCACTGGCAATACAGAAAGCAGAGTTACAACCAGCTCTCTTGTTCACCATCTGTGAGCCATGTAAGAGATAATAGAGAACCCAGGATGCTTCACATCCCTGGCATCTTTTGTCATAGCTAGAATCAAGCTCTTCCAACCATTGGTCCTCATCCGTAAACATAACACCCATACTATTCCGAGCTTCCTCTCTTTAAACTTCCCATCTTAGCTCTCTCCGCTCTTAGTGTGCTGTTCTTTTGAGTTCCCTATTCTAAAGCAGAGAAATTCTCTCATTTTCTCAGTTTTCACAGGTTTTTCCCTTTACCTTCTCGCCTTGATCCTACTTCACTCTTCCCGTAACTAGGCCATCTTTCCCCATGACACACCCATCTCCTCCCTTATTCTACCACATTTGTTCTTTGAGCTCATGGATACAGGATTGGATCCCTGATTCTCTTCTCATCATTCAGTCACTCTATTCTCTTCTTTGTCCTTTTAGCTTAACACCCACGACCCATTACCCTGCTCAGTACACAAGTATCTAATCAATACACATGCATCCTCTAATGTTTCATTAAACAACCCTGGAACACACCATCTTTCAGCACACCACTTTCTCTGATCTGTTCTTAATATTGTCCAGAGACTTCTTTCTAGAGTGCAAATATGTGAATGTCCCTCCTGTCTTAATTTTTTCCCAGTATTCTGCGTGGTTTTTCAGTTAAAGTTCAAATAGCAAAAGCAGGCCTTTAATGGTCTCACTCTTGCTTTCCTTCTCATGCATCCCTCACTGTTTCCCCCGATACAGATTCCATGTCTGACCTTGTCACGTGAACAACTAATCTCACCTCCCTGAACCTGTCTTGTTCTCTTCAACTTCAGGCCACTGTTCACGGATCTCTGCCTAGAATATGAATGCACCTCCACCTTGTCCAAACTTCAGTTTTAAGACTCATTCCTTTTGCCATTTCTGTCACTTCTCCCTTCTTCTCACCCTCTACTCTGGAATAAAATCCCTCCCATAGCACCTTATCTCACCTTTTTCCTAACATCAGTCGCACCTGATTTAATTGTTTATTATAGTCATTCCTCCCCACCTCCTAGTAATCGGTAAGTTCCTCGATGGCAAAATTTATGTGCCTTTTCCTCATGTTTAGTATAGCGTTCAATAAATATACAAGGAGTGAATTAATCCCATCTCTCTCAGCTTTTGTTCTCTGCATGGTCCGATTCTCCCAGATGAAACAGTCAATGTTTTGGATTAGTTTCTTGCATTTTACTGTCACTTTCCAAATAAGTCTGGGTCATGGAAGATTTACTTAATGCAGGAAATGAATAGAATAAATGTGTACATAGATTGCATGCCATGGTAATTAAATCATTAGTGCTGAACACTAGTATTTAGACTAGAGCACGTTAACATATGTTTTTATTTGTCAGAAGCAATAAGTAAAGATGAAACCTAGTAATTATAGACTGTGAATAAAAAGGAGTTTTACGGGTGGCCTTGTATAAATCTTGAAGAAAGGAAACCAAAAGGCAAATGTTCACAGTATTTCTCCTGACTTCTTTATTAAATGTGATAGTGACCTTCTGATATTTTGTGCTGCTTTTAAAAATCAAACTGGTGGGGTGCCTGGGTGGTGCAGTCGTTAAGCGTCTGCCTTCGGCTCAGGGCGTGATCCCGGCGTTATGGGATCGAGCCCCACGTCAGGCTCCTCTGCTGGGAGCCTGCTTCTTCCTCTCCCACTCCCCCTGCTTGTGTTCCCTCTCTCTCGCTGGCTGTCTCTGTCAAATAAATAAATAAAATCTTTAAAAAAAAATCATATTTTTGCATGTGTAATACTATTGTCTCAGATATTCATCAGCGGTTTTGTTCACTTTTGTTGACTCTCTCTTCTATGTTCTCATCCTTGTCCTTCTCTACTTTCTAATTACCTATTCCCCACTCTGATATCCTCAGCCAACCTCTCTCAGCCTCTTTTTCCTAGTCATCTCCTACAAGCCATTGACCTCCTGCCATCCTCTTTTGCCTCTCTTCCACCGAATAATACTAGATTGCTGTGGTGAAATGTTTGTGTGGAAATGTAATACATGGTTACTTTCATTTTTTTTAAATGTGTAAATTGTGAACCTGTTTTTCACAAAAATACCAATATTGCTAGTAATATTTTAGTATTGCATGAAAAAAAATAGCAAAATATTTAGTGTTGTCATATTTTCTCTGGTGTTAAAATCAACAACTGAATCCAGAGGATGGGCATTATTATGTCTATAGAGGTATATTCTATTGTGGAATTGAATAGCCTACAGCCAGAAATGAGCATCCCACCACATCCATACTTACCAAGCAGATATCTGGTTACTAATGCAGTTGATTGGTTATTCAATATTGAGATATATGTTCTATAGTGATGGAAATATTCTTCCCCCCGTTTAGGACATCCCTAAATAATTAACAAATTAGCATTTTTATTTTTAAAACAAAGGGGATGTGTTTGATATTTCAGCTTCTTGTGGATGAGGAACAGAATTATCATATGAACCACATAACAGGCAATAGAGGAGCTTCTTCATCTGGGGCATTGAAACGCACGAGTACGACACTCTCGGACTCTGCATATTATAAGAACAGTACTCCCAATAGACACAAATGGCTGAATTTAGGGTACAATAATCTAAACCTAACCTCATCTTAACCATTCTAAATGTAATCCTACTGAGAAAATGAGAGAATTTTCCCTTTCTGAATCTCTAAAATATGGCTTCCTCTTTCTCGCTGGCAAGGCTATAACTCCATTTGACTGCATATTACCACTTGGCTTTGAGGATCACCAAAGCTCAGAGTGTAGAGAAAGTGGAGTGTAAACTCCATCCACTCATTGCATAGACACAGTTTTCCCCTGGCCTACTCAGTGATTTAACAATTTCTGGCTCGATACATTATAAATCACACATGACATCTCTTCTAAGACTGCAGTATCAGGGTGTGAGTTTGGGCCTCTGAGGAGAGTTGTAAGGAGAGCAAAAAGTTGTGAGCTGTGGACCTGAACAGCTGCTTGGTGGTGGCAATAGCAGCTGTTATGAAGAAATGCCTGTCCCCCCAATGTGCTTCTCTTGCTCTCCCGTCCCCTTTCTTGTCAATAGCCAGTCAACATTTATTGATTGTGCAGAGGCTAAGGGCTAATTCTTCTGGGTAAGCTTATCCATCTGCCCCTTTACTTTTGGCTTACATTGTCTCTCCAGGGTTTTATTTTGTTTTTATAAACATCTTTCTATCTGCCTGCTCCTTCTCACCATATGGCAATTCTGATATATATCTTTTTTGTTAGAGGAAGAATGTGAGACAACAGGAGAGAAGAGGTCCCTGATGGAAAAAAAAAAAAAAAAGGTTTAGAACACTTATCAGAGAAGTGTATAGTTTAATAAGTGCTGCTTTCTTCAGCATGATTTGAATCACATTACGATTAAACATTTTCCCCCCAAAACAACGAAGACTGATTTCCATAAATACAAATGTTGTCTACAACCAATGTCTCCAATTCTCTCTTACCTCTCAACGTGAAGCAATTCAGTCAGGCATCTTCCCACACTATTCTAATAAAACTGTTTTTGCCGAAATCACAAATGATCTCCACATAACAAATCTCAAGCGTATTTTTCAATTCTCATCTTACTAGATTTCTCAGTAGCATTTAAGGCATTCAGGAGCATTCAGTCTTTTGTGAAATATCACATGGCTCGCATGACTTCACTCTCCCGGATTCCAACCGCCACCTCCCGTGACCAACCCTTCTCATTCTCTTTCGTTAACGTCATTGCATCCAACTTCGTGTCCCAGAGCCCAGAGCGCCTCCCTCACTGAACTCTTCTCTAGTTACCCCGTCTCTAGCTGAGCTCATCCAGCATCACAGCTTTAAATACCATCTATTTGCTTACAACTCCCCAAATAGCTAAGATTATTGTTTTTGAGCACCAGACTTTTCTACCAGACTGCTTTCTTGACAGCTCCACGTGGTATTAACTTGAATAAAACCAAACTCAAACAACCCCGACACCCTTTACTCACGCAGTTTTCTCATTTGGGGGGAACTCTCAAAAACTTAGGAGTCCTTCTTTATTTATTTTCCTTCAATCCCTATATGAAAACTTCAGTAGTAAGTCACTATTGCCTCCTATGTCCATCACATGTTCACTTTTTCCCGTTGCTTGCTGTTACCGCTCTAGTGTATAAACTATTTTCTCTCGATAGTTTCCTAAATTGTCTCTGCCATTCTTACCCTCTCCATTCTGTTATTTGGGAAGCATCTATAATGAGCTTTTACATTTTAAACCCTGAGGATGTCACTATCTGACTCATAATCCGTCAGAAGTCTCCTACTGCACTTTTAATAAAATCCAGTGTTCTTAACTCACCTCCAAGTTCCTGAGGGATCCACCCTCCTGACCTCATTCTTATCTTGTGGTTGACCCCAGCAGACTCGCTTGCCATTCTTCTTATATGCTGTTTCCTCCACCTGGAAGCTCCTCCCCCAACTCTTCACTTTCAGGCTTCTTCTCATCCTCCAGGTGCCATCTTAAATGCCAATTCCCCAGAGGGCTTGTTCTTGACAAGCCCGTCTAAATTAGTTTCTCACCCACACCCTTCTAGTCTCTATCATTTTATCCTATTCTTTGCCTTCATAGAACTCATCACAATGTGCATGTGTGTTTGTGTGCTCTCTCGTTTAAGGCCTGACAGGCAGCTAACGTGCACTCAACCTTGCAGTGGAAGTTTTTGTTTGTTTTGTGACAAAAAGAAAAAAAAATGTAGTTTAGTGTACATTCATTAATTTATTCCTCCTCATCAGTTAACTGTAAGACATTACGTCAGTAATACTAGTGATAATTTTAATAACAGCAATAGAAACACCAATAATAATAGCAAACATTTATATAGGTCTTAACATGTGCTGAGCACTACTGTAAACACTCTTAGAGTATTACTTCCTTCAGTGTGTATACAAAGTAGGTATTAGTCTCCCACCACAGCTGACAAGGAAACCAAGGCACATGAATCTTAAGTGACTTGCTGAAGGCCATCATGACCTTAAGTGGAAGAGCCTGTTTTTAATCTGACACTTGGGCTCTATAACCTGGGGGTCTTAAGTACTACCCCAAATGCAAGTTATTGTAGGACTAAAAACTGAAGGAGGTAATGAAAAATTGATTTTGCTTTCATGGAGCTTATAGTATGTTGTGTTCTTTTTAAGGCCAGCAATAAGAATACTTGCTTCCATTTTTTAAATACAGTGGAGACTATGTCTATATTATGTCATACATTCAATACTATTTTTGTGTCTGTTGGTAATTTCTTATTGATTGCATAGTTAATATAATTTTACATTTATGATACCGAAGACCGCTTCTTATTTTCAAACTACATTAAAATAATAAAGAACATATACCACAATAAGCATTTCTAGAAAATTTAATATTTTCATTATCAATTTAATCCTATAAGAGGATGATACATGTTTCATTTAAGGTTTTAATTATCAGGAGAAAAAAAATCCTTATATTTCATTATTCCAAAGACATATGAAGCAGTTTTTACCACATGAGAACCTAAGTCTCCTCCAAGAACCAGTAAGGAAGAGATTGTTTCCTGGGTCTACATAATGCATGGCTAAATTATTATTCATGAAATTGTTCAGGAAAACCTCATATGTGACAGTATGGGCATGTAGACTATAGAATAACAAATATTACTCTATTTTATAGACTAACAGGACTAGTCCATTCTGCAAATTTACTTAGGATATTAGAAAGGTTTGAGTCTTTTGGACCTAAATAAAGAAAGACAATGCATTAAAATACCTGTAAGCTACCCTTCAGACATTTAAATATGGCTTCCCTGTCATCTGTTAGAGTGGATGTAACTATAATTTCCCAGCTGCAGTAAACATTTAAATATGTTGGTTTTCTGCTCCCAGAGGTTTTCCAAGCTGCTCTGCCAAATCTGTTAATGTAGAAAAATGAAGTCAAGAAGAAAAACTTAAAAGACGTGAGAGCAAGTCTGAGATGGAGGAGAGAAGACAGGAGTAAGAATGGGAGTGATTAAAGATCCATTTATCATTATCCACAAAACTGGAGTCTTCCCATACAAGGAAATAGAATGGAAATGCTCCTTAAATTGGGAAAAATATGCTAGTCATTATGCATAGATCCCAAGAGAAGAGATTTTACGTATTGACACGGCTTCTTCACAATACCACCCCTTTCTTCCAGTGATTAATATTAGAAAGATGTATTTTTAAAGCTCAGAGAGGTTCTTGGGAATATAGAGACATTTAAAGACAAGTTGTGATTGGTGAAGAGAACATTGGTTAAATATTAATTAATATTAGTTTCTTTGAAAGGCTTGGTTGTGGCTGTACAATTAACTGCACAATTAACATGACCAGTTTATCTTATATGAGGCCAAACATTAACTTCCTATATGATTCCCCATGTCTGATCCCACCTACCCACTGCTACTGAGGAAATTTAATTCCTATTCCTTACAGTGCAAAGAGCTCATGAGTCAGACTCAGAAGCTGTAGCTTTCAATCCCATCGCTGCTCCTTTTGACTGTTTGATTTGGGCTGGGCACTTAATTTCATGAAGCATCCGTTTTCTTACTTGGAAAATGGCCTACTTCCTTCACAGAAGAGTCTCTGAAATATGTGAAAGCACAGACATTTGGTAGGCCCGCAAAACATGTTATCATTTCTTTCTTCCTTTTTTCCTTCCAAACCTTGGAAACAATTCTGGTCTTAGAGTAGTAAACATTAAGGAGAGTGACATATTTTTATAGTACTTTCCATCCAATCATTGTGAGTGTTGTTTTACTTACAGTTTCCCATTTAATTGTTAAAATAACCACTAAAGTAGTTATTACTTTTTCTAAGTTATGTATTATAAGACTCAGACAGACCATTTATTTATCTAACAGTATTTGCTGAGTGTTTACTGTGTTCTAGGCATTAAGCTAAGGACCACAGACACAAAAATGATTGTGGGAGGGTTCTGCCCTCCATGAAGTTCCAGTTTGGAAGAGAGAAATGCAACACATAACATTAACACACTCTATTAGTTGCCAAGGCAGTAGAGGCAAAGCCTTCTGGCTCTGACTACAGCAGCCTGACTCTTAGGTTCAGGAATGGGAAGTCAACCTCACTCTCACCCACTTTTATAGTATAACTGGGATCCTATATCTTTTCCCCTGGAACTCACCCCACAGTTAGAGATTTATCTTCTCGGGGTAATGTATCTCCCCAAACCACAGTGCCACACTTTCCCTAGAGCCCATCACCTGGTTTTGTCTCTTTCCTTGGACGGATCCACTCAATGCAAATAGACATCAAGAACTTTCTATGTGCCAGACCTTATGCTATATGCTGAGGATAAAATATTTACATAAGAATAAAAGAGAATAAAAGCATACGTTTAATTGCTGCTCTTGAGAAGTTTAGAATATAATAAGGGAAGACTGTCATTGAACAAAAAAGAGTAAAATACTATAGATGCTAGGATAGAGGTCTCCAAAAGATAGAAGTGAAATGCAAATAAGGCATGGTCTATATTATTTACTTGGTAACAGTGTGGGTTAAGACAAAAGATGAAGGGTTCAGTTTCAATGTGTTGTCAATGAGCAGATTGTGGCAGAGGGAAGGGCCATCCACGGAAGGATGTATTTAGACCTTGAGCTTAGGGGAAATATTTTGCTTAAAGATGTATCTCTTCAGAGTCAAATACATACAAATATCATATGAAGCCATGAAAGCTGGATTGCCCCAGAGAGAAAGTCTAGAATGAAAAGAGAGAAGATCCAAAATATGGCAGAACTTGGGAGAACAGCAGAATTAAGGAACAGGAAGGGGTAAACAAGGACATAGATGCCAGTCCTTACAAAAGACATCCTCATTTATAACTGAGAGGTAAGACTTCATCATTCCTTAGATCCTTGCAAGCAGCTATATAACGCAACCACATGCCAGAAAAGACTTGAATAAAATCTATTCACAATACTGTCAAGAAAATGTACTGAATTGGCATTCCAATCAGGACATTTTTATAAGATTTTTAATTAAAGCAAGAATGAAATAAGAATAAAAAACAGATGAATGAAAAAGAAATGTCCTTTAAGAGATGAATAAAGAAAATGTGGTGTATATACACTGGAGTATTATTCAGCCCTGAGAAAGAAAGAAATCCAGCCATTTGTGACAACATGGATGAATCTTAAGGGCATTATGTAAGTGAAATAAGCCAGAGAAAGACAAATACTATATGCTGTCACTCTGTGGTGGTGGAATCTAAAAACAAAACGAAAAACATAGAAAACAAACAAAATGCTGATTTCATAGAAACAGAGAATACAGTGGTGGTTGCCAGGGGCTAGGGAGAGGGACAAATGGGGAGCTGTAAGTTTCAGTTATAAGAATAAATTCTGAAGACCTAATGTAGAGCACGGTGACTATAGTTAATAGCATGATATTGTACACTTGAAAAGTGGCTGAGAATGTATCTTAAGCACTGTCAACACATACAAAAAGAGAGAGCTAGAGAGAGGGAACTATGTGAGGAGGTGATTATGCTGATTAGCTTGATCTTGGTAATCATTCTACAATGTATATGTATATCAAATCATCACATTGTACACATAAAATATATACAATTATATTTGTCAGTTATTTCTCAACAAAGTTAAAAAAAAAAGGGGGGGGAAAAATGGAATAAACCCATGAACTCCAGACCTCAACTCATGTCTTAATGTACCACAACAGCCTTAGTTTATGTGTTAAATAGTGGTGTTTTATGTCAAGGTCATACCTTCAAAAGTTTTAGAAATATTACTAGATTCACCTAGCTACATAATTCAATAGCTGTTATCATTTTATCACCTTCCTAATATAATTACCTTTTTTTCTTTCAAACCATCAACATTTACTAATACAACAGTGATTGCTGATCTAATTCTGTTATCAATTTATTTTGAATAATATGCTAATCTTTATTTATTTTTTTTTAAAAGATTTTATTTATTTATTTGACAGAGATAGAGACAGCCAGCGAGAGAGGGAACACAAGCAGGGGGAGTGGGAGAGGAAGAAGCAGGCTCATAGCGGAGGAGCCTGACGTGGGGCTCGATCCCGGAACGCCGGGATCACGCCCTGAGCCGAAGGCAGGCGCTTAACCGCTGTGCCACCCAGGCACCCCAATATGCTAATCTTTAAAACATGCATTGTATTTCTTATCTTTTAGTAATTAAAAATCATCTAATAGCTATATATTTGCTGTATATACATATATATTTAATTTGGAAACATATTGCTAAGGGAAAAAATGTTCTTGTTTCAACCTTTTTATCAAGACCTTGCCTTTGGGAGAGAATTATGGGAAAGAGGTTATTAGGTGTTTTGAAGATTGCTTAATGCAGCGGTTCCTAGAATGTGATACTCAGATAATAAGCACCAAAGGATAGTATTAGGGGAGAGTTGGGGTGAAACACAATTTGTGGTCAAAATAAGTTTGGAAAATTCTTTGTTAAATGATGTTAAAGAGAGTTCTTTACTGTAGGACTTCTCAGAGCCTTCAAATGAGATTTGTTTTAATGGCAAATAGGAAAATTGAGGAAAAATTGCTTTACACACACTGATCAGAAGCTCAAACGAGACAAATGGCAGAACATGGCAGAGATCAACATGGATGTGACAAGGAGTGCCATGGTTAGGGACTGACTGCATTACTCAAGTCAGGAAAAATGAAAAGCAGGAATAGAATGAAAACCCTTGCTCAGGTGTACACCTGGAAAGAAACAAAAAAGGCGGCGAAGGTAAATTTATCAGCATCACAAATAGAGCCTACCTCTGACTTACTGGAAAGTTGCTACTTGCTGCACCACAATTTCTCTTGGAGTCTGCTTCCTTTTTGAAGTAGAAGGAGAGGGTCTCTTGTTTGCCACTGTATCTCTAGTGTCTAGAACAGTGTCTATCACAGAGAAAGTGCTCAAAAATCATTATTCCAATTGAGCAAATAGTAAATCAGTGGTGGTAGAACCATAAGAATAGTGAAAATTCCATTATTTGGAGACTTTCCAATGGTTGGCCCACATGCAGAAACCAAGAGTTCCAGGTGTTTCCTAATCCTGTCTCTATTCTGAGAGATTACGCTTAAGGGGTTCCCCACAGGAAAAGTTTGCAAAGTCTTGGCAACTTGCCAGTGCACATGAAGGCACAATCAAGGGTGGCTATTAATAGGAAAACAATACAATTTGAAGGGAGGCTGACTGTCCTTTGTGCAGTTTCTTCTTATTTATTAGTGAATGTTTATTATAAACCTAACCTTAGAACTTGGATTTTTACATTAGTAATACCTCACATTTGTAAAATAGTTTTCAAGTCTCTTCAAAATTGACTCTTTTAATCCTGAAAAATAAGTGACAAGTAGCCCATCGTAGGAAGAGAAAAATTAAAGTGGATCTGATGAATGATTTGGTCACGACATTATTTTATGGAAGATCTAAGATTAGAACCTAACTAATTCTTCCATCTTTTATTCCTTACAACACACAGAAGAGTAAACACTAATTCCATCTGGTTTGAGAAATCCCCTGACTTGTAATGGAATGGAAACTTTCTTTTAAAAATAACCTCTATAGAAAAAATTTAAAAAAGAAGTCTACATGACTAATTCTCCTAAAATAATAAAACAATTATAAGACCACATAAAAGTCATCTAAAAAGCTGGGTGAAGAGAAGATCAAAGACGCTTATGTAAGGACAAGATAGAAGCCAAGCTTCAAAATTCAAAGCTTTTGTGAGCTCTAATCATTTCGCTTGCATTCATAAAATCTTAAACATTTTCTCTCTACTTTTTGATGTATAATATTCAATCAATTGTAATGGAATATAAGTGGATAGTACTTGTAATGGCCCCTGAGCATGAAAGTGAAAACCATGGCACCTGCACAGCACTGCCGCCTAGAGGAAAGTGGGCCTTTTTCTGCCAGTCCAGATGCTTTTAGATAAGAAGAAAAGAGAAAGGGCCCTGGGATTGGTGCCATTGTTATTCCTCTCCTTCTAGGTTATATAAAATAGAAAAATTTTGGATTTTCCTCTTTTCCATTCTAAAGTCATAGGCAATGACTAGATTTACTGCTAGGAAGTCCATGTATATTTCCTTTTCAATGGATTTATAAATTCCATTATGTTAATATCAAAAATATGTAACAGATATAAAAGAGATGGAGGATCCTGCTGTGACTTCCTAGGGAGGGGCATTTTTCCAGTTTATTGAGATTTGAATTATTGGTGGGGCTAAGGCCTCATGACTGACCTTCTTCTTATGCTATTACCAGTACAGAGAGCTGGCATTGAAACTCATGTGATTAAAAAATTCATAAGTCCTTTAAAACTGTACATTTTGACAGATAAAAAGAATACAAAAATATTCACAAACTGCGTAGCTAGTGAATTGTGAGCTTTTAACAGGAAAAGAAAATCAAAGGCACCATCTTTTCAAAGGATTGGTTGAATCTAACCACTTTCTCTCATTTTTTCTGGTGTATATTTATGAGATTAAATGTACCAAAGAGCAAGTGAAGTGTGGTGGTCTTCAAACAGTTAAACAACAAGCTCCTGTTGAGAAAACACTTTGTTGTAGCAAAGTAGCTTCTAATCCTAAATTTTACAAATGGGTGGGGATGTGGGAGGAACTTTTGATGGCAAAATGGGAAAAGAGAGAAGAAAGAAAATTTGAGTAATAGCAGAGGGGGTACAAAGTAGCACTCAGACTAGAAGATACTCATTTTCTACCCTTAAATGCAAGGAAAACCATAAAAATTTCTGCCATTGAAGCCCCAGAAAATTTTCACAGAATATTGGGTTTTTATAGAGAACAAAGATAGTCACATCTCCTAAATTTCCTTCCTTGAAACATTTATGTAACAGTAATTAGGAATAGACATCAAAATAGTTTCTAAGTTTTGAACAGTTTAGGCAGAACCCATCTGCATTTATGTGACTGAACACTGAACCATTACCGAAAACATCCTGTAGAGAGTGTATCTCACTTGTCACAAAGAATTGATTGGTTCATCGTGTCCCATCATGGGATCAAGAACTAGAACATTTAAATAAGAGAACATGCAGAGAAAGACAGTGGATGAAAAGGACAAGAATAGAAATATGATACAGTCAGTCACCAGAATAATGAGGGATGGTATTAACATTAAAAGTAATAGTAGTTGTTGGGCATATCATTTATAATTTCATATATATATATATGTGTGTGTGTGTGTGTGTGTGTGTGTGTGTGTGTGTGTGTGGTATTCCATAGTGGGTATTCAGTTCATCTTGAGTAATCTCTTGGTTGTCTTATAAAAGCTCCTATTTGACAAGAGTTCTATCAACATTTATTAAAGAAAGGTGCTATTTACTAAAGAAAGGGTAGATCTAGCCAACATGTGTTATTTTTATCCTGGTACCTTGAGTGAAAAATCACATAAGCATATCACTTAAAGAATGATGTCTAAACAGAGTCTATTGTTACTTGAGTGACTTCAGTCCAAAGTACTTTGGGAACTATAAAATGTCACAGATTCCTTCATCATAAAGGCAGTGTGCTGCAGGGGAGTTAATTCCTAGCTCTACGGGAGAAGTCTTGACTCCCAGTTCTGCCACTCATTGACCAGCTATGTCTCTATGGGAAGGTCACATGTAATCTGATACTTCTCTTATGTGTAAGAAGATAATTATTCTGTCTATCTTCAAGGACTACACATACCAAAATAATGCATATGACTATTATTATTTTTTATTAACAACATAAATAATAATAATTCCTATTTCATAGCACTTGAAAAGTGCCTTCAACTACTTGATCCCATTCAAGTAGGCTGCTGAATTGGGAAGGGGCTCCTTCAGCCTGGGTCTTGGATAAACATGAAAGCTGAACACGAACATGGTATCACCATCAGTATCTTCCTGTGGAAATTTGAGACCAGCAAGTATTATGTGACTATCATTGAAGTCCCAGGACACAGAGACTATCAAAAACATGATACCGGCACATCTCAGACTGGCTGTGCTGTCCTGATTGCTGTTGCTGGTGTTGGTGAATTTGAAGCAGTTATCTCTAAGAACGGGCAGACCCGTGAGCAAGCCCTTCTGGCTTCCACAGTGGGTGTAAAACAACTAATTGTTGGTGTTAACAAAATGGATTCCACTGAGCCATCCTACAGCCGAAAGAAATACAAGGAAATCATTAAGGAAGTCAGCACCTACATTAAGAAAATTGGCTACAACCCGACACAGTAGCATTTTTGTGTACCAATTTCTGGCTGGAATGGTGACAACGTGCTGGAGCCAAGTGCTAACATGCCTTGGTTCAAGGGATGGAAAGTCACCCCTAAAGATGGGAATGCCAGTGAAACAACACTGCTTGAAGTTCTGCATTGCATTCTGCTACCAACTTGTCCAACTGGAAAGCCCTTTTGTCTGCCTCTCCAGGATGTCTACAAAATTTGTGGTATTGGTACTGTCCCTGTGGGCCGAGTGGAGACTGGTGTTCTTCAACCTGGCATGGTGGTCACCTTTGCTCCAGTCAGCATTACAACTGAAGTAAAGTCTGTTGAAATGCACCATAAAGCTTTGAGTGAGGCTTTTCCTGGGGATAATGTGGGCTTCAATTTCAAGAATGTATCTGTCAAAGATGTTCATGGTGGCAGTGTGACTGATGACCGCAAAAATGACCCACCCATGGAAGCAGCTGGCTTCATGGCTCAGGTGATTAACCTGAACCGTCTAGGCCAAATCAGTGCTGGATATGCACCTGTGCTGGATGGTCACACAGAGCACATTGCTTGCAAGTTTGCTGAGCTGAAGGCGTAGATTGTCATTCTGGAAAAAAGCTGGAAGACAGTCTCAAGTTCTTGAAATCTGGTGATACTGCCATCATTGATATGGTTCCTGGCAAATCTATGTGTGTTGAGAGCTCTCTGACTATCCTCCTCTGGGCTGTTTTGAAGTTTGTGACATGAGACAGATGGTTGCTGTGGGTACCATCAAAGCAGTGGACAAAAAAGCAGCTGGAGCTGGCAAGGTCACCAAGTCTTCCCAGAAAGCTCAGAAGGCTAAATGAATATTGTGCCCAATACCTGCCACCCCGGTTTTATTCAGTGATGGAAAAATGGCCTCAGAACTGTTTGTGTCAATTGGCCATTTACGTTTAGTTGTGAAAGACTAGTTAATGATAACAATGCATTGTAAAACTTTCAGAAGGGAAGGAGAATGTTCTGTGGACCGTGTGTGTGTGTGTGTGTGTGTGTGTGTGTGTGTGTGGCAGTTTTAAGTTACTAGTTTTTAAAATCAGTACTTTTTAAGGGAAACAACTTGACCAAAAATCTGTCACAGAATTTCAAGACCCATTAAAACAAATGTCTACTGAGGAAAAAAATTCTTCTTTAGTTGAATGACTTTCAAGTTACTCTATAGACTTTTCTGTTTTCTAGAAACTAATTCTTTCCAAAACACTCAAGAGTTTTCAGTTCCTAGTCTCCTCATCATTATGATTTTCCTAACTCTATAAATACACTATCAAGACACCTTTTTTCTTGTGTCTAGTACAGTACTTAAAGTATTAAATTTAACTTTATATTTACTTTTCTATCTCTCCCATTAGGTTATGCACTTCTCTATGTGTGTAGGGAAGGAGAGAGAAGTTCACAATCAATCATTTTTGTTTGTTCGTTTCCCTGAGGAAACATACATAGATCTTCGTACATAAAAACCCTTAATCTATAGCATGTTAAACTAGTAAACTCAATATTAATTGAATTTAACAATGTTAAGCAGCATCAAAAATGTTGATATCTAATAATGGAAACTCAGTTTCTGGAATAAAAGAGGCTACAGTTCAACTTGATTGACCATTTATCCTGTCAAATGCCATGGCGGAACAGAGGACTCTTGATATGCAGAGTACAGAGACATTGCCCTCCAAAACTGATGGTAGAGTCTAAAGAGATTTCACAAGATGATCTTTCACAAGGTCATCAGTTATTTAACCTGAAATTGGAAAGACAAGTGTGCTTCCATATAAAGCAGAAGTAGTAAAAAATTAATCCTACAAAATACATTGGGACCATACTATAAATGTCTAGTGGAGGGGATACAATTTAATGGCAATAAAAGTAAAGTGTGACCAGTTAAAAACAGAGCCAGCCTCAGAGGCACACAGCCAGAACAGTCACACTGGGCTGTATGCTCAGAAGGGCCAACCTCTTGAAGTGTAAACTCTGAAGTGGCTGTCTTGAAGTGTTTAAATACTTTTATTTTTGAATTCGTGTTTTATAAATAAAATCCAGTGGAACAATGGAGCTTGTGTCAGCTCATGCAGGCTGGCTTCTCACTGCTTGCCCCCTTCATTAGGAGGGTTCTTAGCTCCCAGCTTTCCTCCCTTTTGCACCCCAACCACTCCTGATCACCACTGGGGGAACAGGTATCAGTGGCCCATGAAAGCATGTGTTCTGCCATCACATCCAGGGGTTTCCCCTGTGGTGAGCACAAAGAAAGTCAGAGACAGATGCACACCTCAAGGCATCTTTGGGGAGGGGAGGGCATATGTGTACATGTAAGCAGCATGAATCCGTGCCCGGGTTGGCACAGCCATAGCAAGTTTAGCAGGTGACTTGATGGGTACTTCACATCCGCCCTGCACCAAGTACATCCCAGGATGGAGATTTCATTGTTTGTGGGGTACTTGTCCAACGTGTGTAGACAGGGAGATCGATTTCCCTGATGCTGGAAGGACCCTCCATTTTCATTTTGCCATGGGACATGTAAATGATGTGGCAGGTCCTGGTTATAAAATAGCTGAGTTGGGAATACTCTAAAACACCTAACCCAATGCAGGTGTGGCAGCCTAGTAGTTTTCTCAGGCATTTAATTTGAGACTTTGATGATAAATAAGAGTTATCCATGCAAAAAAAGAGAATGAGGAAGGCTTCAGGAGGAGGAAATAACATGTGAAAACCCCAGTCAAATCAGAGCACGAGAAATACTCCAGGGACCAAGAGAAGTTGGGTAAGGTGAAAGGGGACAGTGAGTGCACAATGGAGGACAGGAAGGCCAGTCGCAGTTAGGGAGGAGGTCAGCAGCTGTGCATATCAGTGGAAGGGCTGGAGAGGGAACTGAAGTAGTGCAAAATAAAAAGAAAGGTGTTTTTTTTCCCCTCTAGAGGTTGCTACTACTAAAACACATCCTTACTATCCTGTTCCAGTAGTGCCCTTTTTGACCTTTAATTAAATGATGTTGCAGTATTCTCTGTAAAATGTCCTGTTGTTGCGATAAGCACATCATCATCGCTTTGTCAAACTTAGATCCTCGATTCTCATCTCCTGTGAGTGTGACAAGCAGGAGCCCTTCTTCCTTGCAGTTGAGCAGGCTGCATCATTGGAGGAAAAGGGCTCATCAGTAAATGAAATGAACGCAGATATTTCTTTTTTTTTAATGATTTTTTATTATATTATGTTATTCACCATACAGTACATCCCCGGTTTCCTATATAAAGTTCGATGAGTCATTAGTTGCGTATAACACCCAGTGCACCATGCAATACGTGCCCTCCTTACTACCCATCACCGGTCTATCCCATTCCCCCACCCCCCTCCACTCTGAGGCCCTCAGTTTGTTTCTCATAGTCCATAGTCTCTCATGTTTCATTCCCCCTTCTGATTACCCCCCCTTTCTTTATCCCTTTCTTCCCCTACCAATCATCCTATTTCTTATGTTCCATAGATGAGAGAAATCATATGATATTTGTCTTTCTCTGCTTGACTTATTTCACTTAGCATTATCTCCTCCAGTGCCGTCCATGTTGCAGCAAATGTTGAGAATTCGTTCTTTCTGATAGCTGAGTAATATTCCATTGTATATATGGACCAGAACTTCTTAATCCAGTCATCTGTTGAAAGGCATCTCGGCTCCTTTCACGATTTAGCTATTGTGGACAATGCTGCTATGAACATTGGGGTGCATATGGCCCTTCTCTTCACTACATCTGTATCTTTGGGGTAAACACCCAGTAGTGCAATGGCTGGGTCATAGGGTAGCTCAATTTTTAACTTTTTAAGGGACCACCACACTGTTTTCCAGAGTGGCTGTACCATCTTGCATTCCCACCAACAATGTAGGAGGGATCCCCTTTCTCCACATCGTCTTCAACAATTGTTGTTTCTTGCCTTGTCTATTTTTGCCATTCTAACTGACGTAAGGTGGTATCTCAGTGTGGTTTTGATTTGAATTTCCCTGATGGCTGATGATTTTGAACATTTTTTCATGTGTCTGTTAGCCATTTGTATGTCTTCATTGGAAAAGTGTCTGTTCATATCTTCTGCCCATTTTTTTTATTTGTTTATTTGTTTCTCATGTATTGAGTTTGAGAAGTTCTTTGTGGATCTTGGATACCAGTCTTTTATCTGTAGTGTCATTTGCAAATATATTCTCCCATTCTGTGGGCTGCCTCTTAGTTTTTTTGACTGTTTCCTTGGCTGTGCAGAAGCTTTTTATCTTGATGAAGTCCCATAAGTTCATTTTATCTTTTGTTTCTCTTGCCTTTGGAGATGTGTCATGAAAAAGGTTGCTTTGGCCGATGTCATAGAGGTTGCTGCCTATGTTCTCCTCTAGAATTTTGATGGATTCCTATCTCACATCGAGGTCTTTCATCCATTTGGAACTTATTTTTGTGTATAGTGTGAGAGACTGGTCAAGTTTCATTCTTTTGCATGTAGCTGTCCAATTTTCCCAGCACCATTTATTGAAGAGACTGTCTTTTTTCCACCGGATGTTTTTTCCTGCTTTATCAAAGATTAGTTGCCCAAAGAGCTGAGGGTCCATTTCTGGGTTCTCTATTCTGTTCCATTGGTCTGTGTGTCTGTTTTTGTGCCAGTACCATGCTGTCTTTGTGATCACAGCTTTGTAGTACAGCTCGAAATCCGGCATTGTGATGCCCCCAGCTTTGTTTTTCCTTTTCAACAGTTCCTTGGCGATTTGGGGCCTTTTCTGGTTTCATACAAATTTAAGGACTATTTGTTCCAGTTCTTTGAAAAATGTCCTCGGTATTTTGAACGGGATAGCATTGAAAGTGTAGATTGCTCTGGGTAGCATGGACATTTTAACTATGTTAATTCTTCTGATCCATGAGCATGGAATATCTTTCCATCTTTTTATGTCTTCCTCAATGTCTTTCAAGAGTGATTTATAGTTTCTAGAATAAAGGTCCTTTACGTCTCTGGTTAAGTTAATTCCAAGGTAACGTATGGTTTTTGGTGCAATTGTAAATGGGATGGATTCCCTAATTTCTCTTTCTTAAGTCTCATTATTCGTGTATAGAAATGCAACTGATTTCTGAGCATTGATTTTGTATCCCGCCACATTACTGAATTGCTCTATAACTTCTAATAGTTCTTGCACTTCATTGCCACCATCTACTGAAAGAACAACGGTGGCTACTTTGCCCAAACTCTCCCTGGAAGCTTATGCTAAACAAAAAGTAAATGAATGGACCCCAGTAATATACCGAAAAGAACCTCTCAGAACTGCAGCAAAGCATATTTTTTTCAGAATTGGAATGAAGTAGATATTTTTTCTTTAGTAAGGATTTTTTTTTTTATCACATTGACATTTAGTTTATTAGAGCTAAGTTTACAAGACCGGTTCCAAAATAGCTTTAACCTAAATCAGTTGCCATTTTATATAGATAAGATGAGAAAATGCTGAAGAAATATGGCTTTTTCCCCTCAAAGTTTATTCAAAACAAAATCAAATCAATTCCTTACCACCAGGAAGCAGCATATTTTACCTCAACTTTTAGGGAAACAAGTGTATTCAGCAATAGGTTGAATGCAGGCTAAAAGTTGTTTTCTCACTCAATCCGTTACCTTATTTTCTCCTTCCTTGATGTCTTTTTTGAAAAATGAGAAAGAACATTCTTCCACTTTTAAACTCTTAAGGATATCAATGAAAGATAGTTAGTAAGACTTATAAATGGATATGGAAAAGAAAAAAGGAGATACATATAAAAACTCTAAGAGGAGTATCCAATAAATGCCACTGGTTTAGTTTCCAATAAGCTCCATATAAAAGAGGACAGACTTTTCTGGCACTTCTGCCATGCACCAGGCAAGTGGGATATGATTTAATGTTACACCATCCCAGTGAGGTAGGTATTATATTCCCTAATTCACACCCCAAAGAAACTGAGCTCCAAAGGGTTCATGTAACTTCCCAGTTTCACATAATGGTGATTGATAGAGCCAAGCCTTAAACTCAGATGTGTCTTATTGCAAATGTAGTAATCATTGCAGGATAGTATTTAACTACCATGTCAATATCTTATGCTATGGTTAGTTCATCCCAGGCCAGTCAAATCCACCATACAGAATTATGGTGAAGATCGTTTAATAAAGATAAGAAAAATGATTTTCTTTTGTTGAGTGCTAGTCTTTATGTTAGGCTCAATATTTATGATTATCAATATTGCAGAAAGCAATAGTGCAGTTTGAAAGGAATTCAATGAGTTTGGAAAGGAAAAAGAATTAGGAAAGTGAAAATGGCAGGGGTAGCTGCTCAAGGTCAAGCCTACCTTCCAAGAGATGGATAAAAAGATGACAGTATTGTGTGAGCAAGATCAAGTGAATTTTAATATGAAAAAAGAAAACAACACTGCAATAGCGACAGTACCAAAAGCATAACCCGGAAGTGTGCACATACATGCTAAGTCCTGAATTCGCCCTGTGGAGCACCAAACCCAAATTTCCAGTCTCCCGGACACGCAACCACTACCAGTAGTTTATCTGCAGCAAATGAGATGTTGAAGGATAAAGAAGAAAGCAGAAAGGGATGTTGCTATAGCAGAGTCTGAGGTTCAACATAATGCAAAACACACATATGGCTGCTTACTACATGCTGTGCTCCGGTGATAAAGAGAAGCGGTAGGAAGAAAATCACAGTAGGGAAAGAGGTCTGGGAGTTGAAAGGATATTTCCTGGGATCAAGCAAAATATAGGCTTTCATGTTATTTGTGTTGCATGCTTCCAGCTTAAGTCATAGATTTCTTGGAACCTTACATGTAAAGGTAAACCTTACTCTGTAAATATTGTTAACTTAATCAACCAATAGAACGAATAGGGTGGGTGGGTAATGGAATCATTTTAGAAGAAGGACCTAAAGGAGAACTTACTTTCACATAGATAGGAACTTGGTTCAGGGCTCTTTACACTGGCCAAAAGGGAAAAAAAAAATCATAAGAGGAGAAGTGTTGCCAATCACACAAATGTAAATGTTCAAAGATATATGAGATTTGAAGTGGAAGATATATGATCGTATGTGTGATTTCCTCAGTGAGAGGAAATATCAGATTTATGAATATACTATGTTCCATCCTCATCCATAAGAGAAATTTGAAAAGGAAATATTATTTTGGGTCATGACTTATCTCCTGCATATAATAAGAATGGTTGGAAATAGACATTAACTCAAATACTAAGGAAGGTAGAAGGAAATTTGGGGAAAAGAAAAAGTAATATATGGACATATTTAATTGCAAACAAATCCAAGGATATAGGCATAACGATCGTCTATTAATTCCTCCTGTGTAACGTGAGTGGCCTAAGGTACTTTTTTTAGGTCTCAGCGTCTTCATCAAAATGAACAAATTAAATAGATAATCACTAAGATCATTTCTAACTAGAAAAAAACAAATCTATTTAGGTAAACAGAGTAGTAGTCTGAAATGTACTTAAAAGAAAAGGAAATGGACCAGTCAGTTTGAAAAGATCTATGTAAAAGAATTACTGTTGTACTATATAAAGTAAAATATTCTGTCTTTTTAAATAAGGCTAGAATAATGACAGAAATTAATTTCCACAAAGGTTGGAAATGTGGCATATGTATATGAAGGATGAGTAAATTGCCGTTATAATAGGGTTGACTTAAATTATGATATGAGGATGATAAAGAAGAGAAAATATTTTCTGTCCTTTCAAGATGTCAAAGCTTAACTGAACATGTGTTTAACAAATTAAAAGTCTCAAGGCAGAGTCTCTGGTAGAGACTATTAATTGCAGACTCCTAATACCTATAATTCTCTTCTTCCTTAATAACCAAATCCCAATTGTGTTCAGTTAACAAATAAATTACTACATTTCCCATCATCCCTTGTAGCAAGATGAAATTATATGTCTAAGTCCTAGACAGTGAGATGTAAGGTTAGGATTTTGCAGTGGCCTTCTGGAAGACTGCTTAAAGAAAGAGAGCCCACTGATTCAAGATAGATACTCTTTTATCCTTCCCCACCACTTCTGCTATCACAGAAGTGATGAATAGAGGTACAATAGCTATTTTATACTATGGCGTGACCTCAGAGAAGGAAGCCTTATGCTCAGAGTGGAGAAGTAGAAAAAAGATAGACTTGTTTCTGATAACATCCTGATGCCAGTAGGCTGGCCTTGGATGATTTATCTTCAAAATTCTCTTTTACATGAGAGAGAAATAAACTTCTATCTCAATTAAGCCACAGTATTTATTTATTTCCAATAGTATTTATTATCTCGGTGATGTGGATTTAACACTTAGTCCAACTAATTCGGTGTCCAGAAATGAGGTGCTTCAAGTAACAGAAGCTAAGATGTGGTACTAGATTGGAGGCAGAACTAGGTAGGTGAAAATTGATTATGTAGATAATGAAAACTGAAAATCTCAAGACTATTATTATATATCAATAAAATATTTAGTCAAATCATCACCTGCCACATACTGGAAAGCCAGCCATATGCTCACAAAGGCTATAATATGGTATTAGGGAAAATGGCAAATCATGTGCAAAATGTTGGCATGGTTTGTCAGCAAAATCCTAAAAGAATGATGAATTTAAGGTGGAGCCAGCTGGCCAGTCTGAGAGTTGAAAGAGAAAGTATTTGCCTCTCTCTAAGATTAAAGGAACTCTTTGCCTATAACCTGCAACCTCAGCTGATTGAGAGACTGATAATTTGAAAACTTTCAGGGTAGAAAAGGCCAACTGTTTATATCCTAAATTGAAGCAGTTAAAAGAATTATCTGCAAATTCTCATCTTAGCAATAAATATGACTGGTGCCCCACCATTCAAAAGTGGTTAGCCTGCTGGCAAAGACAGTACATTATTTCAGATGTCGTCAGTGCAGCAGACACCAAGCTGAGAATTATTTAGATGGGCAGAGCACAGAGGTCTGT
Organism: Ursus maritimus; assembly: GCF_017311325.1. Lineage (NCBI taxonomy): Eukaryota > Metazoa > Chordata > Mammalia > Carnivora > Ursidae > Ursus > Ursus maritimus. Next base: position 35,795,266 of record NW_024423564.1, on the reverse strand, counting down.
AAATAAAAAGACTAGTGTCCTCGAGCTTAAAAATTCCATTTATCCAAGAATTTTGACTGTGTTTACTCACACTTGAAAATCACCGAAAAGCCAGGAATGCTGCATGCCTACCACAGTTTTGAGGGTAACTTACTGTCCAAAAAGAATCCACTGGATTCTGAAACCTTACTAACAGGAACTGATGTGTGATCCTTAGGAAAAATGTGCTCCTAAATGTCCACCTTAGATGTGGCCACAGGATAATGGAGAAGGAAAACTCTTTCAGAGGGCAAAGCCAGGGACCAACAAGGAAAATGGACAAGGGAGTTCTTACTGAAGAGCGAAACCCGGGGCTACCAGATGGACAAACTGAAGAGCTCACTCCACAGCCAGGGCAGGGAGCCTACAGCATTTTTGTTCAGCAAAAATTTCTGATGATTGTTGTGCCCCAGAGAGGCTCTTCTTATCTTTACATTAATAAAAGTATCACGTTAACTGAACCATGAGGCAAATCAAAATCTGTTAGAGGAGACTGTACACCATCCAGAGAGATTGAACTCTGAGTAGAATGCAGTGACTGCAGGGGAGACATCAGGGTTTTTCTGCTTAGAGAGGAAGAAGGGGGTGCATACCCATAGGGTATCCAAAGGAGCAGACTGTATACAGCTGTGGCAGATTGCATGCTTGTTCTCAATTCTTCACTCCCTGCTGTGCAGCGTAGCAGAGGAAACAGAGCATACCTCTGCTTGCTTCGGCTAGTGCAAAGTGAGAGGGAGGGGACGTGAGCAGAGACTCTAAACAGACTTGCATGGGCCTTTGGTGCCTCACCAGGAGAAGAACATGACCAGCAACTGTCGGTTCAAGAACAATGAGAAGATGTGGAGCGGACCCAGAGCCAATTCCAAAGGCTGGGTCCAAGGTCAGCCAACACTCAGTCTAGAGCAGAAATGCGCCCACTGACCTATAAGCACGTGGCTGAGAAAAATAAATGCTTGTTTTAAGAAACTATTATATTTCAAGGTCATTTGTTATGCAGCATCATGGCCAATAAAGCAACCAGACATATCTTAACTGCTACAGCTAAAAGTAGGAATTTTGGAGATCCCATCAACAGACATAATTGCTAAAGAAATAGAAATCAAACTGAGAGAACTGTAAACAAACTCTTGCACACCCAAAGCAAAAATAGAGAAGAAAGACTGAGAAATTTATAGAAACCTCCTAGAGTGGTCAGGAAGACTGGATTAGCACTGGTCCTAAAAGATAAAAATGGACAATCAGATCAAGATTACGTGTAAAAGAGCAAATGATCAAAGAGCTTTTAGGTTTTGTTGTGTTTTTTTTTTCCTTTTATGGAACCATTTCAAAGTTAGAAAATAAACAGCTAAAAGTCCAAAGTTCTTAATTCACCATAAACAACTGATCAAAATCAGGGGGATGGAAATCCGGAAATGGACACAATATGCTCATATTTTTGAGGAGTGGAGTACCTGCTTTTTAAATAATTTAGGAGAAAAGTAAAAGGCCCAGAATACGCAAACAGAAGTGTAAATAGAACTATTAAATGGGGCTAAACGGAAAAGTCTAACTTTCCAAAAGAATAGATTAAATGAAGCAGAAAGAGGAATACAGGATGAGGTCCTTAAAAAAGAAGTCAGGAAAGTATTACATAGAATAATTGCAAAGGCCTTTTCTCCTTATAACACGGAAATTGATGGATTTGAGAGTAAGGATATTAAAAAAGATCTTTAAGAGGCTGCAGGAAATAGAAGAGCTAGGACAAAGCATGGATGTCATGTAGAATATTTATGACAAACTGCTGGCCTGAGCCAATAATTCTTGGGCTGGAGAAGGAATTGTTGCTCTATAGAAAGAGGGTGGATGTGGGGTGAGGAAGAGAAACTGCAACACAGTTTTTAAATAGATTTCAAAGGAATGCTTGAAGGACACAGAAAGAACAAGCTACAGTATCTTAAAAGAAAAAAAATAACTTGTTTTGTAAACAAAAACAAAGCAGAAAGAAAAAGAATAATATATTTTAAATGTGTTAATACAGAAGGTGGTAGGCCATTCGTGCATAAGAGTAAAGAGAAGAGGAGTGTGTGGGTGGCTGCGTTGGTTTAACATCTGCCTTTGGCCCAGGTGATGATCCCAGAGTCCTGGGATCCAGCCCAGCATTGGGCTCCGTGCTCAGCAGGGAGTCTGCTTTTCCCTCTTCCTCTGCCCCACCCCCCTCCTGCTTGTGCATACTCTCTGTCTCTCAAATATATATTTTTTTAATTTAATGATTTTTTATTATATTATGTTAGTCACCATACAGTACATCCCCGGTTTCCGATGTAAAGTTCGATGATTCATTAGTTGCGTATAACACCCAGTGCACCATGCAATACATGCCCTCCTTACTACCCATCACCAGTGTATCCCATTCCCCCACCCTCCTCCCCTCTGAGGCCCTCAGTTTGTTTCTCAGAGTCCATAGTCTCTCATGCTTCATTCCCCCTTCTGATTACCCCTCCTTTCTTTATCCCTTTCTTCCCCTACCGATCATCCTAGTTCTTATGTTCCATAGATGAGAGAAATCATATGATATTTGTCTTTCTCTGCTTGACTTATTTCACTTAGCATTATCTCCCCCAGTGCCATCCATGTTGCAGCAAATGTTGAGAATTCGTTCTTTCTGATAGCTGAGTAATATTCCATTGTATATATGGACCACAACTTCTTAATCCAGTCATCTGTTGAAGGACATCTCGGCTCCTTCCACGATTTAGCTGTTGTGGACATTGCTGCTATGCACATTGGGGTGCATATGGCCCTTCTCTTCACTACGTCTGTATCTTTGAGGTAAACACCCAGTAGTGCAATGGCTGGATCATAGGGTAGCTCAATTTTTAACTTTTTAAGGGACCACCACACTGTTTTCCAGAGTGGCTGTACCAACCTGGGATCCAGCCCAGCCCTGGGCCCCGTGCTCAGCAGGGAGTCTGCTTTTCCCTCTTCCTCTGCCCCACCCCCCTCCTGCTTGTGCATGCTCTCTCTCTCTCAAATAAATTTTTTAAAAAAATCTTTAAAAAAAAGTGTAAAGAGGGGCGCCTGGGTGGCACAGTGGTTAAGCGTCTGCCTTCGGCTCAGGGTGTGATCCCAGCGTTATGGGATCGAGCCCCACATCAGGCTCCTCCGCTATGAGCCTGCTTCTTCCTCTCCCACTCCCCCTGCTTGTGTTCCCTCTCTCGCTGGCTGTCTCTATCTCTGTCAAATAAATAAATAAAATCTTAAAAAAAAAAAAAAGTGTAAAGAGAACTGGCTAGAAAGGAAATTACAAAGAAAAAACTGTAAAGCAAATAGAAAAAGCAACAAAACGTGAAAACAGAGTTTATAAAAGGTGTGCAATTTTATTAGCACCTAAGACTGCATTGCAGGATATAATTGGAATATACACATTAGGTAAAACTTACAAATATTTTGTATAAACTGAAAAACATTTGTGGATCAAGTAAGATCACGTGTTAGAAAAGGTTTGTGAAAAGCATATAGTTTGCTACACGTAAAAGTAATTAATTGTTGCAAGTTAAGAGTTAACTCCTTAAGGGTGAGTAACACAGAAATACTGTTCAATTTCGACAAGTGTTTATTTAGCCACTACAATGTACTAAGCAAATGTTAGACTCTGGAGGACACATCAATAATGAAGACAGACATATTAACTATTTCTAGCCAGACAACAGGCTTAAAAGAGAATGGCTGCAGCTCTCTAAATGAAGACCTTTGCTGCCTTCCTAGAGCCAGCCACTATTTATTCTTGTGAACTCTCCAGAAACACATGTATATGCAAGTGCATATATACACATACATATGTTTGTATATAGACATATCCATATATATGTATCTTTTAATTTTATACAATTGAGGATATGTTATACATACATACACTGTATGTTATACATACAATCATGGCCTTGTGATTTTCTCTAAACGCAGTAATTGGAATATTATTCCATATCAGAATATACAGAGCTACCTCATTTTTCTTAATAGCATATTTTGTTGTATGATTGTGTCATAATGTATTGAATCACTGGTCTTTAATGTACATTTATGCAGTTTCCAGTCCTTCCTTGTTATATACAGTGCTTATACATAATGGGCTTTATACATGCATTAGTATACTTGCTGTACAAATTTATGGAAGTGAAATTTCTATTAAATGGCAAGTGAGTTTTTAGTTTTGATATTGCCAAATATCCTTCAAAGTGATTGCATCCCTTTGTATTGTAACCTACAGTACCCTAAAATGTCCTCAGACCACTTGCCAATGGCATTTATTATCAAAACTTTTGACCGTTCCAAAAAGATATTTTATTACAGTTTCAATTGTATTGGTCTTATTATGAAAAAATATGAGTATATTTTCACATATTACAAGTTTTTTGTTTCCCTTTTTTTCAAAATTCTTTTTTATTTTATTTTATAATAATTTTTTATTATGTTATGTTAGTCACCACACAGTATATCCTTAGTTTTTGATGTAACGTCCCATGATTCATTATTTGCGTATAACACCCAGTGCTCCATGCAATATGTGCCCTCCTTAGTACCCATCATTGGCCTATCCCAGTCCCCCACCCCCCTCCCCTCTGAAGCCCTCAGTTTGTTTCCCAGAGTCCACAGTCTCTCATGGTTCATTCCCCCTTTTGTTTACCCCCCCTTCATTCTTCCCTTCCTTCTCCTACTGATCTCCCTATTTCTTATGTTCCACAAATGAGTGAAACCATATGATAATTGTCTTTCTCTGCTTGACTTATTTCACTTAGCATAATCTCCTCCAGTCCCGTCCATGTTGCTGCAAATGTTGGGTAATCGTTCTTTCTGATGGCTGAGTAATATTCCACTGTATATATGGACCACATCTTCTTAATCCAGTCATCTGTAGAAGGGCATCTCAGCTCCTTCCACAATTTAGCTATTGTGGACAATGCTGCTATGCACATTGGGGTGCATATGGCCCTTCTCTTCACTACATTTGTGTTTCCCTTTTTATCTGAATTATCTGTTCATAATCTTGGCCTGATTTTCTACTGCTCTCAAAGTTAGTATGTTAGAAGCAATGAGCCCATTATCATATATCTTGTCAATATTTTTAGTTTGTTATTTTTCTGTCAAATTTAATTTTTAACCATGGTTTCATTTTTTAGACCTTTTATTTTGAGATTATTGTAGGTGCATATTCAGTTATATGAAATAATTACAGACATTCCATACATTTATCATCTAATTTCACTTACTAATGACATTTCACATAGCTAGAGTATAATAATATTACAGGTAGGAAACTGACATAGGTATAATCCATCAACCTTATTCAGATTTCACCAGTTTTACATTCACCTGTGTGTGTGTTTAATTAAGCATTTTACATGTGATAAAATTTGTGTGAACACACCACTACAGCCAAGATACAGAACAATTCCATCACAAGGATCACCCCCTTTTATATTCACAGCTGCCTCGTCCCTCTGCCCCTCCCTAACTCCTGACAACCACAAATCTGTTCTCCATTTCTGTAATTTTGCCATTAAAAGAATGTTTTATAAGTAGAATGACAGCATAAAATCTTTTGAGACTGGCTTTTTTCACTCAGTGTAATTTCCTTGAGATCCTACCAAGTATGTGTCAATGGTTCATTCTTTTCTATTGCTGAGTAATATTCCATGGTGTGGATGTTTGAGTTTATTTAATCCTTCACCTATTGAAGGATGTTTAGAGCATTTCCAGTTTGGGACTATTACACATTAAGCTTGTATGAGCAATTGTGTCCAGGTTTCTGCATGAGCAGAAGTCTCCCTTTCTCTGACACAAATGCTTAGCGAATTGCTGAGTCATATGAGATGGTAAGCACACAGTTAGTTTTCTAGAAACTGCCATTCACTTTTCTAGAGTGGGTGCACCAGTTTACATTTCTTTTTTTTTTTTTTTTTTAAAGATTTTATTTATTTATTTATTTGACAGAGATAGAAACAGCCAGCGAGAGAGGGAACACAAGCAGGGGGAGTGGGAGAGGAAGAAGCAGGCTCATAGCGGAGGAGCCTGATGTGGGGCTCGAACCCAGAACGCTGGGATCACGCCCTGAGCCGAAGGCAGACGCTTAACCGCTGTGCCACCCAGGTGCCCCACCAGTTTACATTTCTATCAGCAACGTATGAGTGATCCAGCTGTTTGGCATAACTGTCAGGATCTGGTGTTACGTTTTTATTTTAGCAATCTAGTAACTGTGTAGTGACATCTCACTGTGGTTTTAGTTCTCACCTCCCTAATCACTAACAATCTTGAAAATCTTTTCATGGGCTTATTGTCATCTTTACATCCTCTTAAGTGAAATTCTCTTTGTATCTTTAGACCATTTTCCAGTTGTTACTAGTCTTGTATTTACTGTTTTATTTTGATAGTAATTTTATGTTCCAGGTAATCCTTTGTTGAATATATGATTGTCAAATATTTTCTTCTAATATATAGCTTTTATAGCCTTCACAGTGTCTTTCACAGAGCACTTTTAATTTTGATAATCCAATTATCTATTTTTTTCCTTTTATTAATGAAATCATGTTTTTGGTGTCCAGTCTAAGAACTCTTTGCCAAGCCATAGATGTTGAAGATTTTTCTCCTATGATTTGTTTTTACAAGCTTTATTAGTTTTATGTTGTACATTTAAGGTTGGTCCATTTAAAGTTAATTTTTGTATAAAGGATGATGTTTAGGTTGAGGTTCCGTTTTTGCCTATAGAGGTCCAATTGCTGCATTGAAAACTTATCTTTCTTCTATTGAATTGCTTTTGCACCTTTGCCAAAAATCAGTTGGGCATTTTTGTGGGTACTTATTCTTGGTTACCTAATCTGTTCTACTGATCTATTTATCTATTCCTTTGCCAATATCACATCATTATTGTAGCTATTTAATAAAATTAATTTCTTCAGTGATATTCTTTTTGGAAATGGTTTCAGCTATTTTAGTTCTTTCGCATTTTCATAGAAATTTTAGGATGATTTTGTATACATTTACAAAACTTTGCTAGGATTTTTATAGGAATTGTGTTGAAACTGTATATAAGTTTGAGGAGAAATGACATCTTTAATATGTTCATCCTTACCTTCCTTGGGCACAGTGTATCTCTCTTCGTCTTATCTAATTTCTTTCATCAGCATTTTTTTTCAGCATACAGATCCTGTACATGTATTTTTAAGTTTATACTGAAGTATTTCATTTTCTAGTAGTCTTTTTAATTTTTCTTTTCACATATTCATTAATACATAAAAATGAAATAGATTTTTGTGTGTTGATCTTGTATCTTGAGACCTTGCTGAATTCACATTAGCTCTAGAAGTATTTTAAAAAAAATTTTTAGATTCCTCATCATTTTCCACATGACATTCATGCAATAAGAACAGTTTTATTCTTTCCTTTCCCATCTGCATGCCTTTTATTTATTTATCTTGCCTTAGCTCAGTGACTAGAACATCTATACTATTTTGAATAAGAGTGATAAGATAGGCATAGATATCCCTACCTTATTCCTCTAATCTTAGAGAGAAAGCATTCAGTCTTTCACTACTAATTATAATGTTAGTTGTAAGGTTTTTGTGGATGTTCTTTATCAAGTTGAGGTAGTTCACTTCTATTCCTAACTTGTTGAGAGTTTTGATCATAAATGAGTGTTGAATTTTGTCAAATACTTTTGCTGCATTATATGAACAAATATTTGAATACTTATATTTATTAACTTGTTTTTTTCAAGATTCTGTATCATATTTGGTCTTGTGTTTGTCTTGAATTTAATGAGAAATTTTGGGGGCACCTGGGTGGCTCAGTTAGTTAAGCATCTGAGTCTTGATTTCGGCTTATGTCATGATCTCAGGGTTTTGAGATCGAGCCCTGCATAGAGCTCAATGCTGGGTGTGGAGCCTGCTTAAGATTCTCTCCCTCTTCCTTTGCCCCTCCCCACTCCCTCTCTAAAAAAAATAATAAAATGAGAAAGTTTTTAGTGTTTGATCAGTAAGGATGATGATGTTGCCTTGTGTATGTGTGTTAAGGAAATTTCCATGTATCAGCTAATATTTTATTATAGATTATTTTAAAAACTTTTTTTATTTTTAAAAAATATTTTATTTATTTATTAGACAGAGAGAGAAAGAGAACACAAGCAGGGGGAGCAGCAGGCAGAGGGAGAGGGAGAAGCAGGCTCCCCGCGGAGCAGGGAGTCCGACACAGGGCTCGATCCCAGGACCCTGGAATCATGACCTGAGCCGAAGGCAGATGCTTAACCGACTGAGACAGCCAGGCACCCTTAAAAATTTTTTTACTAGAAAGTTAATTTTATAATATATGTTTTTAGAATCTATAGAAGTAAACAGGTTTTTTTATTTTCCTTTTTTACCCTGGATTAGATGTAAACATTTTCCATCATGAAACCTTGTATTTCTGGGGAAAGCTATTTCTTGGACATGATATATGATTCTTCTAAAGTACTTTTGGATTCTATTTGCCAGTGTAGTTTTTAGGAATTTTGAGCCATTATTCATATATGCTATTTGTTAGTCTTTATTTGTGCTCTGTTTGCCAGGTTTTGGGATCAAGATTATGGTGGTTTCACGAAAAGAATTTAGAAGCTTGTCTTCGTTTCTCTCCCTCTCCTTGCTGCTCTTGCTCTCACTCTCTTTTCCTCTCCTTCCCTCTCTCTGCCCTCTTCCTTCTCCTTAATGCTTTTATAGAATTTGCCTGTGAGGCTGTCTGGTTTGGTGCTCTTTCAGGGAATAATCAGCCTCTTTAGAATTTCTAAATCCTCTGGCATCAGATTTGGTAATTTGTGTTTTCCCAGAATATCCTTTATTTTATTCAGGTTTTAAAAAGTGTCTATAGAGAGTATAGAAACTTACTATTTTATAATTCTGTATTTGTGATTATATATCCATTTTCAGTTTGTATTTTGAGTATCTGACTTTCTTTCTTTTTCTTCCAAAATTAACTTACCTGACAGATAACTCTATTTTTGTTACTATTTTCATCTTAGTTCATAGTTCTATTATTTTATCATATTTCCATAGTAAATACTAGTTTACTATAGCCAGCTTATTGTCTTACCTTATATGCCTTCATTTACTTATTCTTTCTGCTTATTTAATGCTTTCATTGGACTTTATCTCACTTACATTAAATTTTAATTCATTTATTTACTACTTTAGTAACACAAATATTTAGTGTGATAAAGTGTACTTTGAGCACCGGAACTACATCCATTTTATAAGATTTGATAGTTATAAAGTTTTATAACTAATATTCCTACTTATACTACAATATAATTTTTTATCTCTACCTAAGTGTTGTTTGAATGTATATTTTAATTTCTATTCATGGTTTAGGGTTTGTTTTCTATATTTGTTATTGGTTTCTGGTAATATTTTAAGAATGTGGTATGTATAATCTACTTGGTGGAATTTGTTGAGGTTTTCTTTGTGGCTTGAAACATGATCAATACATAAATTTTCAATGCAATTTTAAAAAGGCTAAAGTCTAATTGTAGGTATAAATTTTGTTGTTTATCAAGAATAATTATTTTAACTATGTTATTGATTTCCCCTAAACATTACTTAATATTTGTTTAATATATCTGCCAAGGCCTGAGAGAGGTTAATTAGTCTCCTTCTATTATTGCATTTCTGTCTACTGCTTATATTTACTGAAATTTTAGCATTTTGAATTTTGATGCTATGCTATTTAGTTTATGAAGATTCACAACAAATCTTAATTGTAGATTCCAGGCTTTTCATTATTAAATGTCTTTCATTTGGTAGTTTAATGTGCTTTTCTTAAAATTAGACCTTATATAATTTTAATTAAATGACCCTGACTTGCTTTTAGTTTGAATTTTTTAACCTGTATTTTACATTCGGTCCTTATTTTAATTTTAGATGAATATCATATATATCACCTATGTTGCTCTTTGATCCTAATTGAAGGTCTTTTACTTTTAATGGGTGATATTATTCCACTCATATTTACTGGTATAACAAGTAGTTCTGACATTTTATTTCATGTTATACTTTTGATGGTTTAATGTTTGTTTTTTTTAATTTATTTTTGCTATACATCTATGTTTCTTGTGTGTGTATGTTTTACTCTTTTTAGTTTTTTAGCCCTTAATTTGGAAGGCATATTCTCTGCTTGTAGATTTTCTGGCAGTTATCTTGACTATAAATATTTCAGAAGACTATATTTTTAGAGTCATCTTTGAATTCTCAGGGAAGAGTTTTCTCATAATCTGTATGTCTTTTATGACAAAATATTTTTTATGTGTTTTTGCCTTTTTTTTCATTTTTTTCCTCTTTCATAATGTTTTATGCATCTCTCATGTGCTTTCTTTCTGTTTACCTGTGTTGCTGTCCCCAGGCCAACTATGCATTAGAGGATGATGTTAGAAAGGACAATAGTGGAGTGAATTGGATATTCAGAAAGCTAGAACTCAGATCCCTTGTCTTGAAATGTTTCCCAACAAAAGGTCATCCTAGAGTTTTGGTTATGTCTCGGTTAGCATATGCTTTCCCTATCTCATGATAAAATATATCACCACCTTTTGAGTAGTGATCTGGAGTTTATATTACTTCTGTGTACCAGATAATCAACTGGAAGATTGCTTGCCACCCATGTTTCCCCTTCCACCACCCAGGCTGGTTGCCTTTTTTTTTCCTCCTGCAAAGATGATATGCAGGCACTGTACTTAGCTTCACCTTTTCTGTCATTCTATTCTGCCCAACAGAATTAGTGATGGCTCAACATCAAACAAAGCCACTGAGCCCTTGCTGTTCCAAAGAGGAGGTCACTGACTTGACCTTTCAGAAAGTGCTACTTACCTTTGGATAGTTCTGCCTGTTTCCTGCAACTTGGAGACACGCACCTCCTGCTGCTTTCCTCATTTCACCTGTATATAAATTTCACAATAGTTTGGCAGCCCTCCAAGTTTTGATTTCTGCTTCTTTGTTCTGCATTTTGGTTTTAAGTTGGTTTCAAAGAGCAGGGCAGAAATGTCTTTTCTCTGCCATCTTTAATTACTTCCTGTATTCTTTATAAACTTTAAAATTAAAGCCAGAGCAAGAACAATTAAACTTCCGTGTTGCCACCAATAGGAGTCCTAGTTGCCTGTGTAGCCAGATTCCCTTTGCATTTTTAGGAAATTCTGTGCACTTTTAGGAAACCATCACTGCCCTCTCCACAAATCTGAAATAGATAGCCCTACAGGGGTGCATGGAATTTTACTCAACAATCTGTGAGTCCACACCAAAAACTCATGAGGTTACATGTTGTTCTTTCTACCCTTTTCTAAAAGATTTGATTATATTTTCTTGTAGGCTTATGAATAAATAACATGTTTCTGCTTACAGTTTGTATTAGAACATTTGCTATGCATTTTGTTTTCAATCATAATCCTTAGAGCCTTGACACAAACAAATCACTTACACTGTATAGAATGATATTGTCTTGGTATTACTGCCCTAGGAAATAGTGTTCATTTTTGTGGCTTCATCTCAATGTACAGCAGAATTGAGTAATGCCACAATCCCCTACATAGTTCTAGTAATACTAAATGAAGCAGTGTGAAACTTCTAGCTTTACCTGAACTCCCACGTCTGAAATCCGTCATTTGGTGGTGTTTAGTTTGCCTGGTGTATTTGTTTACCCACTGCCTATCGACTAACTTCCAAATCCTCCTGATGAGGTGATTTCGTAACAGCTGAAAATGATATTGCATTCCTCACCTGTAGCAGGTGGTCCCCAAGTGGCCGTTCATCTTCTCTTGTGGTCTCTACTGTGAACTGTAAATCATGTCAGGAAATGACAGCCTGTTAGGCAGTGTGATCTGTCATTATTGCGAGTCACCAGTCACAACACGCATACACTTGATCCATCCTATGTGCAAGTGATGGATTTGGTCAGAAGATTGCCATTTCACATTTTGGAAAACATGAACTGATGTGAGTCCACAAATGAAATATTTTAACCTGTGATCTCATGTAGATGTTATTATGTCATCTCTCCTGGAATTCAGCTGCCAGAAATAAAGTTGAAGTAGTAGTTCATGTCAGATTGGATGAGAATGCCCCATAAACATGGATTCTGTATCTCTAGCAGTTGTACGTACATTAATTCATTATTTCACAAACATTTTGAGCATTTATTTTTGCCAAGCACTGTACTAGGTTCTGAAGATACCAAAAGTAACAATAATGATAAAGTCAGAATCTAAAGAGGGAGATAGATTCATAAACAGCTGTATACATGTGTATTGTTTGGTATCTAGAGATACTATGGGAGCATTGAGATAGCACTTCATTCTGTGGTTAGGGGTTTGGAGGGATCAACACAGAGACCAAGATAAGTTTCTTTGGAGATGTGGCATGAGCTAAAGCTTAAAGGATGAGTAAGAAGAATGTTTGGTAAAGGAGTTGGGGGCGGGGGGCATAAGCGGGAATGGTGTTTCATGTATAGGAGAATGAGCAAAAGCATAGACTCAAGAAATAGTCTAGAATGTCTGAGGGACTGCCAGCAATACTACAAGAGTTTACTTGGTTTTTATGAATAATACTGCCATAAGCATTCACATCCAAGTCTTTGCACAAACATATGCTTTCATTTCTCTTGGGTAGATACTTGGGGGTAGAATTCTTTGGTCATACAGTAAAAGTACACTTGACTTTTAAGAAACTGCCAACCTTTTTTTTTTTTTTTCCAAAATAGCTACACCATTTTACATTCCTCCCAGCATTATATGAAAGTTCCAGTTTTTTCCATATGAGCTTAAATTAGAGGGATGCAGTGGCTGGATTTATGCTTTAAATAAATGAATCTGATAGCTATTAGAAATGAGACTAGAAATAAAGTCACCGTTTAGAAAGCTGCTTCAGTAATCTAAGGGAGAGCCACAAAGACCTTGAACTAGACTAGTGATGGTGACTAGAATGGAGAAGATGCATCTTAGAGGAAAAAAAATACTACTGAATAAGAAAAGGTCATTTGCTTCCTTCAGGTGTGCAGCTTGGGGAATATGACACACAGAGGTGTGAGGACAGAGGGGGCATCTGCTCAACTAGCTAGAGGAGCAGGAAAACAGGTTTGAGGTCGTAAGCTTATTATTTTCACATCTGAAACATCCAGTATTAACAAACATAGCCCTAAACTTTCCAAAAACGTTTATATCATCACCATGTCATCTTTTATTGGTTGACCAGCTGTACGATGGGCACAGCATTGCACATGCTTGAGCACTTCTGCTTTAGAGAGTATGTTCATTTGGTTCTAAAAATAATTGCAGGAAATTTATTGTGTTATGATAAGTGCATAATTACAATGTATTTATAAATTCTACATGTTAAAATTATATTATTTGTATTGTTAGCACATGAAATATTATTTTGTGTGGCTCGTATCCCATATATTGTAGTATATTACACTTAGTTAGGAGACAGTAAATTAATATCCCAGTGAAAAAGTATTTGGCAGTCTTCATAAGCCTACCAACAGTCTTTCCCAATGTTTTCCTCCAAACAACCACACAGGATTGTTGTAATATGAGTTTAACTGAAAGATGAGATGATAAGGACCCTATGATTTTGGGTTCAAATATCTTTTGTATACACTGAAAACAAGCAGTTAGTCAAAAATATGTGTCACTTCAATTAGACCAGATTAAAGACTTAATAATTGTGCAATCACATGATAGGTACAGTGTGTAAATAAGAACAACATCTAAGAACAATGAATATGAATCTTGGGAAAGGTTAAGTAATATTTAGTTAGATTATAATATATTTGGCTTTGTCATTTATTTCATTAAATTCTTTCAGTATTAGGCTAATTAAATTACTGCCCAGCTTAGAATATAATTTTAATAGTTTATTCAACGAAACTTAATTCTCTCCAAAAGTCAAAAACACTTATATTGTACATATCTGGAAAGAATTTCTATAGGCTGAAGCTGAGAGATTTACAATGTTCTGGCAAGTATGAATCTCTCTGAGAGCAGAATCACACTGTTAAATGAATAGCAAATAGATCAGAGCCACAGGATTTGCTTATATTGAATCTTGCAACTGATAGCATTTTAATTGCTTAAAATTTTCTTTGAATAAAGCCAATGATTAGAGCAGAAAACTGAAGGTCAAACCTATTTTCATCTCTACTAAGAAGAATGTTTGCAATACAAAATCAGTAAAGAGCACACTCTATTCCTTTCATTTTAAATCAGTGTTTTCTCATTCTAAACACTTATTTCTAAATATTACAATGGAGACTTAGACACTGATATTACTATTAAGAAAATGAAAATGAAAAATTCAGTCAGCTGTCCAGTTATTTGCCAGTGTTTAAGCTGTTTGATATATTGCTGGCACAACTTCAGTGACATAACTCGGGTACTTTATCTCATTAATAATTGCAATAGTCAAAACATTTAGCATGGGACAACTAAAGGAAACCCAAAATATCTACATGAGATGAAAATAATGTCATAAAAATAATGGTCACAAAAATAATGAACAAAGTGTTAATAGTCGTACTACCTGAAGAGCACACAAAAGTCAACATGAAGAACCCCATAAATTACATGAACAAAAGATATGTTACAGAAAATATGCAAATAGGCAATAAATAAATGAAAAAGTTCAACACAAAAAATATACAAATTAAAGTATGAATATGATAAAAATTTTGCTCTCCAAATTAGCATTTTTTTAATCATTTTTTCCCATTAGACAAGGGTACGAAATAACATTCTCACACCCTTCTGGTGAGACAGCAATTTGGGACAATCTTTCAGAAAAGCAATTTTAAAATACATAAAAATAAAGCTAAAAAACTTTTATTCTTTGACCCAGTAATTCTATTTATAAAAATAATCCCCAAGTAACAATCAGAAATGTCAACAAAGATTTGTGTAGTGTTTTTTATTATTTATCTGATTATAAAAATAAAATCTGAATATGACCTGAATGAACAGCAATAGAGGAATAGTGTAATTAATTACAGAATGTTCTATTTGATAGCTTTTTAGAAAGTCTTTAATAATATGGAAATTTTCTAATTCAAGTGAAAAATGAAGATGTCTAAAAATAGATAATTTTACTGCATCTATGTCTGTGTCTATCTAAATACATTCCTCTATCAAGGTATCTGTAACCCTAAACTTAAAAAATTAAAGATTGGAAGAAAATATCTCAAAATGTCAATTCTCATTTACATCATAGTTTTGGGGTTTTTTATTTTATTTAAACTCAAGTTAGTTATTATAGTGTATTATTAATTTCAGAGGTAGAATTTAGTGATTCATTAATTGCATATAACACCCAGTGCTCATTATATCAAGTGCCCTCCTTAATGTCCATCACCTAATTACCCCATATCCTCACCCCCCCACCTCCAGCAACCCTCAGTTTGTTCCCTATAGTTAAGTCTCTTATGATTTGCCTCCTTTTCTGTTTTTATCCTGTTTTATTTTTCCTTCCCTTCCCCTATGTTCCTCTGTTTCATTTCTTAAATTCCACATATGAGTGAAATCATATGGTATTTGTCTTTGACTGACTTATTTCACTTAGCATAATACACCCAAGTTCTATCCACGTCATTGCAAATGGCAAGATTTCATTCTTTCTAATGGCTGAGTAATATTCCTATATACATATCATATATATATATATATATATATCACATCTTCTTTATCCAATCATCTGTCAACGGACATCTGGGCTCGTTCCATAGTTTGGCTATTGTGGACATTGCTGCTATAAACATTGGGGTGCATGTGGCCCTTTGAATCACTCTTTTTGTATACTTTGGATAAATACCTAGTAGGGTAATTGCTGTGTGGGTAGCTCTATTTTTAACTTTTTGAGGAACCTCCATACTGTTTTTCAGAGTGGCTGCACCAGTTTTCATTCCCACCGACAGTGTAAGAGGGTTCCCCTTTCTCCACATCCTTGCCAATATCTCGTTTCCTAAGTTGTTGATTTTAGCCATTCTGATCAGTGTGAGGTGTGTCTAACTGTGGTTTTGATTTGTTTATATCATAGTTTTTGACAATGCAAATTTATATTTCTTTTACCATTCAAGACTTTTTTTCACACAGAAATGATTAGTTCAAAATGATGTTGAGAGTAAGGCATATTTTGTAGGATTATAAAGTCAGAAAGTAAATAAAAGTAATTAATTTGTTAGTTTAACCAAAACAGTAAATTTAATTTGCTGCTTATTAGTTTTTTTACTTTAAAAGTGTATGAACATTTAAGTATTCTGTTTTATTTTTTATTTTTTTAATTTAAATTCAATTAGCCAACATGTAGAATATCATTAGTTTCAGATATAGAATTCAGTAATTCATTAGTATTATTTAATCAGAAGTTTAGTCAAAAGAACCAATAGCCAGTTAACACAGCCAAGTTTACATAATTCTGAAGAACCCTCAGTGTTACAATCACAAAAATTCTATGTAGTTGCTGCTGAAATATTCCTATGACGTATTCAAAAATCACTTACTTCACACCAGTGTTTATGGTAGGATGTGCTGGACTTATAATCTGCTTTATTTTGGCATTTTCTTAAATGTCAGATAAAATATAAAAGACACTTTTAGTTTTATAGAATATAATGAACAAGTTAAGTTTTAAGCTGTCTGAACTACGAATAAGCTGTCTAGCTAGCATCAAAAAACTAGTTGGATAAAAAAAAAAAAATACCTGCTGGTTTGAGTTGTTTCTGTCCAGTACACAAACACTTAGATAAATTTTTAAAAATAAGTGGACTTTGCACTGAGTTTTTTCAAATTCAAGAAAGGCAGTATAAAATAGTGGTTAATAGCAGGGGGTTAAGAAGTCAGATTACCTGGGACTGAATTCTGCTCTGACATTGTTAATCACGTACTTTAGGGCAAGTTATTTAATATCTCTATTTTTCAGTTTCCTCATCAGTAAACTAGGGATAATAACTTTACATACTTTGAAGAAGGATTATTTTGAAAGTTCAATGAGTTAATAAAATATGAAGTCCGTAAAAGAGTACCTGGGTGTGGCAAGAGCTTAATTAATGCTCACAATTAATGCTTGATTAGTTAATTATTGAGCCCTCAATCTACACTCATTTCTTTCACAGCCAATCTTCTTGAGTGAATAGTCTATACTGATCTATTTCTTTATCATTCAAAGAGCATTTGTTAAGCATTTAATAAGATTTTAATTTGCAATTTTGAAGACAGATATTGGACTAAACCTTGGAAAAAGAAAGGGAAATTCAACTTACTCTGACCTAAAGTAATACATAGTTTTATGATGGAGAAAAGAACCATACAGAAAAAAAAGTTACAGAAGTACAGCAATGCACTAGCTGCACTGGGGGTTAGGATCAGGAGGGTTGGGCTTTGGGAAAATCTTTCTTATGCTGGGATTTGAAGTATGCATAGGATTGCCTTGGACATAAAGTGGAAAAGAGATATATAGAGGAAAGGTAGCATACAACAACGCAGATGGAAAAAGAGATTGTGATGTAGTTGAGTAAATGGATGAGGACATCTAGCACACCCTGAAGGGCGAGGATTGCAAAGCTTCTCTGCCTTGGCACAGGAATAAGCCCCTTGACCAACTGACCTGCTCCCTTCATGAGACACTTCTCTTTATTCATTGCTCTCTGTTGCCACGTAAAAAGGGGAAATGGAGCGTATTTATTTTCCTTTTGGAGACTTTTCTGTTTTCCAGATCAATTTCTGGTTGGGATTTGGAATCAGGAAATGGTATAAGCATTGAAAAAACATAAGCCTCAGTTTGCCAGATTTGGGGATACCTTGGCTGTATAACCTCTCTACGAGTTTAGACAACTTCTGGGTTATTTGTATTTTTGTGACTCCTGGGTTAGTAACCAAACTCAGGATTTTGATAAGTCAAGACCTATGAACTTAAGTACTATCTTCAATCTCTCAGGCAAGAAAAATACCAATACTAAACAATAGACAGCAATTGGAAAGCACTCTTACTCTTATATTCTCATTTGCCACCAGGCCATACACCAGTGAAGTTCTTGCTTCTTGTTCGTTTTCTTTTTCTTTCTTTCTTTCTTTCTTTCTTTCTTTCTTTCTTTCTTTCTTTCTTTCTTTCTTTCTTTTTCTTTCTTTCCTTCTTCTTTTTTTATGTTAGTGGTAATAATTTTTATTTATCAAGCAGAAGACACACAGCAGGAAGTCTGTGGTAGAAAATGAGGTGGTCAATTTCTCCCTTCTTGTTATCTTCTTTAGTTCTTTGTTCCCAAATTTATTATCTACCACCAAGTGTCTTTGCCCCTACTTAGATTCACATTAATTTTAGTGAAGGAAGAGACTCTGGCTTTTCCATTCAACAAGGGGGGATGATTAGTAAATTTTCAACCACCTTAAACTGCTAGCCAAAGTCATAAATGACCTTGTTAAGGCAAACTAACATAGTCTTACTTTTCTGCTTCCACATGACCCAGCTCCGACTATAAAATATTTCCTCTTCTTGTAGAACCGTGTTAAAGACTACACTAAGAAGCCTGTACATTCCAACATCCTGACATTTTTGATATTGAGTATTGTAAAGCTTCAACTTCATTAGCACATAGTCTAATTCACAAAATGCAACCAATAATAGATTAAGCAGATGCTTTGTTGCTATTTTTAGAAGTTAGCCAGTATCTCTGGAGAGAAAAATTAATTGTCCTGTACAACTCAACCAGTAATTTGTTAGACACGATTAAATGTAACACTCCACTTCCAGTTACCTATTTTAGTATTTTTCGAGTTCTTTGATGGCAAGAAACAGAAACCATTCATAGATAACTTAAACCAAAACAAATACACAAAAAACAAGCTACAACAACAAAACAAGCTTACTGTAAGGTTGCAGTTAACTCATAGAATCTAAGGAAAGACAGGATAACCAGGACTTAAGAATTACAGGAATCAGGGTTGAGTCATAGATCTTAGTTAGGATTTCATGGATAGTCCCCTTTGAATTCTGGTATTAGAATAATTCACCTCTCACTACCACGCTTCCATGTGCCAATTAAGTCAAGATCAAAATGCCTTGGAGAAATAGATTTAAGTTACAAGACTACCCCTGAATTAATCATAATTACCTGGAACAGATGGGCTATAATTGGCATCAAATGATCAATTGTGGTGCTGAAGTGTGTGTGTGTGTGTGTGCGCGCGCGTGTGTGCATGTGTGCATGTGTGTGTGCGCGCGCGCAAGAGAGAGGAGACAGGGAATGCAGAGGATAGGGTTCTCATAGTTAAGGTAACTCTGTTACCAGATAAACGGGATAGGCACTGTCAAACTTAAATATAAAATAGTCCATTATGAGCAAAATGAGTTCTGGAATAGTAGAGGAATTGCAACTTGGGACATACAAACTATGACAAACCATAGGCAATTCTGGAGAACAAAGGAGAGGCACATTCTTTTGTAGAGGAAAGGAGAAAGTTGGAAGGAGCCCTTTGGAATGAAAGTTCATTGGAGGACTGTGAGAATTTGGGGTTGTGGAGACCTGTGATTGACTGAGTTGTGGTATTTCTTATTGGCTGGTTTGTTACTGGGAAAGGAGAAAATCTTCCTTCCTCCTCCTGGAGTATGTAGTTAGCTTTGATTAGTGGTATGTACGTGAGAGCTTTCCCTTGAGGACTTCCCAACTCCATTTTGAATGAAGTTTTTCCTTTATTTGTTTTCACAGGCATATAGACAAAACCGAAGATGGCTATTCAGTATCTATCCTAAAATTTGGTTCTTCCTGTCTCTTTGATTACCTTTTTTTTCATTTTTTTCCATAGGATTCTTTTCTTTTATATGACACATTTGTTGTTGTTATTCACGAGAGTTCTCTTTTTTGGTTATCGTCTCTTCCTGTATACAGTGAGAAAAGAAGGCAAAAGTTACCCTCCCCACAGCTTGAACTCCTGTCTTACTTTAATGATTGCCCAGTTTTTATCTTAGTACTGAATGTCTAACTGTTGATTCCCTAATCCACATTTCAGATTTCTAGAGACTTGGCTACTTAAACTTCCTACAAGCCCCTTAAACTCAACATGTCCAAAATATAATTCCTTTTCCCTCCCTGAAAGCCTGTTTCTTCCTCCATATTTCTTACCTCAGTGAAAGTAATCACCATTAGTCTTGCCTACATCAGAAGCCTGAGAATATGCTCTTTATCCTCAGTCACCACTGCCAGAACAGATCAGCCATTCTGTACTGTTAATTCTATCAAATAAGAAGCTCTTGAATATATTCTAGTTCAACTGGCATGGTATGCACCCTAGCTTACCCCCCAAAAGTTCCCATTTATACCTGTTATCCATCACAGTTATTAATCATGCTCTCTTTCACTCTAAAAATTATTCCAGTTTGGATGATAACAGTTAATGATTTAAATAGACAACCTACAGATTAGCTAATTCCATTCCTCAGTACCTTAATGTAGTTTCTCATGAATTTTACCCTGTTCACAATCTGGCTCTTACCTCCCTCTTCACCTTAATTTCCTTCCACACTGCCACATGGAAGATGCATTCTGGCTGCCCTAGCTATTTGCAGTTCCTTGAGTGCATTCTTTAAGATTCAAATCAAGTGCTTCTCTCTCTGTGGAACTATTCTCTAACCCACTGGTAATCCATTACCATTAATTTTCAGACAGTTAGGCATTCCTGGAAGTACTGCCTGGCACATCTCTACTTAGCACTTATGACTGTACATTGTAGCTATTCAGTTACTTGTCCACTAATTGCCATTTCCATGTGTTGGCTACTCTGTAGGCAAAGACTATACTGCATCCCTCTTTTGGTATGTTGTCTACCATAAAGCCACACACAAAGAATGATACCATATAGGTACTTATTTTCGACGGCCTCTGTACTTGTATACACCTTGACTGAGTATGAGAACAAGACAGCTTATCACATATACATAACAAAATATTCTGTTATTTCTCTTGAATGTTTTTATTTCCTTCCAGTTGCATTTGCCTTCTATTCCTGCAATAAAATTGAGTAAAAGGGAATCATTTTTTGATTGATTTGCCATCCAAATTTATATATGGCAGTTAGGTTTATTGCCCTGCTCCTGCTCTGTACTGTTAGACAGTCAGACATATTTCTGGATTAAGATGTCCTTTAAGCCAAACAATCCATAAGTGTCTTTGATCTCATATTTGCCTGGTAACTGTAGCCTCATTAACAAGTCATGGTTTGATAGCCAAATTTGGGCCCAATAAAACAATTTAAACTTCATCTTAGACACCCCAGTATGATTGTAAGTTGTACATGTCATTAAAATATCGTATTAGGAGGGAGGGGGAACATGAGAAAAATTCAAACAAGGAAAACGAGAACTTTTTTATTAAGATCTATGTGATGAATCCCACAAAAATACCTTTTAACAATTCTTTTCTGAAAAAATCAGAAAATCCAATACAAAGTTACTTAAGCAATAAGTAAAATCATTATTTCACATAATTAGAAGTCTGGAGATAAAGTGGTTTGAGAGTTGAATAATTCAGTGGCATATTGACATCATCAGTGACCTAACTTTTTTCTCTTTATGATCTGTCATCTTAAGTGAATTGGTTTGTCTTTTATGGACCCAAGATGGCTACAAAATGTAGACGGGTATAAATGGAGTCTTTCCCTTCTGTGTTATCTCTTTAATGAACTCTATCCAAATGGCTCCCAGCAGATATTTCTTCTTAACCTATTTGCCAGAACTGAATGATAGGACCTTAGCCTAAAATATCAAGGGAGATGGGCTTGACCTGGTGCTTTGACCAATCATGATTTATAATCTGGAGCTAAGGAGAATCCAGGAATGCATGAGTGTGAGATACCTGAACAATTTTTTTTTTTTTTTTAATAAAGGGAACGGTGGGGAATGGTGGTTTGTATGCAAGCAACAGTGTCTGGCATATTTTATATTCATTCTGTATTATAAAACATTCCCTTAGATTGGAGCCAGACAGCTCTAGAACCACACCAATCAAGATGCAGCCACACAAAGGGTTGTATCTCTAAGCATCAGAAATCCATTGCTGGCAATGAATATGGGCATGGCATATTGAAAACTTAAAAAGGATAAACATAAAATGATTTGAGTTTGTATCCAGACTGTTCCTCATATTAATCATTCTCTTATGATTGGTTATGTTTCTCACTAAGCCTCTGTTTCTTTATCTATAATATGGGGATAATGGGATGAAAATCCATTGTGATGACACATTACATTCTACGATAGTATGATTATTTGTGCCTTTCCCTTATAAGCTCTTTATAGTTAGGAATACATCATCTTTAGAATATTCTTCCTAGCTAGCATAGCAGCAAAATTGATGCCCAATATGTATAGCTAATGACTGAAGGATTATGTTATAAAAATATGTATTAAGGACTGTTGCATAGTATTTAGCAAGTAATAGACAATAATTATTAGATCAGCAATGGTGATTTGACTCTTTTGTCAAATCTAATTGCTAATTGTATTTCTGTTTTTTAGTTTTATTTATTTATTTGAGAGGGAGAGGAGAGAGACAGTGAGAGAGAGAGAGAGGGAGCACACAAGTGGGGGGAGGGGCAGAGGGAGAAGCAGACTTTCTGCTGAGCAGGGAGCCTGATGCAGAGCTCTCCATCCCAGGACCCTGGAATCATGACCTGAGCCGAAGGCAGAAGCTTAACTGACTGAGCCACCCAGGTACCCACTAATTGTATTTAAATAATGCTAATTAGAACTACAGGTTATTGGAAAGCATGAGATATGTAGAATTTAATGCCCCTAGATCCCAGAACTGGCCCTTTCATTGTTGTTTTACCCTGAAAATTCACTTTTGCATGTTGACCTTCAGTTTCCTCACTTTTAAAATGGATACCATATTATCTACCTGCTAGTGGTGGTGTGATGACTCTATGACTAAATGTCTCTTATAGTTACTAAGCAACGCTGTAGTCAGTACAATAAAACTGGGCTGAGGCTTTGCATAATAAGGACAGATTGAGAATCACC
This sequence comes from Ursus maritimus, assembly GCF_017311325.1. Lineage (NCBI taxonomy): Eukaryota > Metazoa > Chordata > Mammalia > Carnivora > Ursidae > Ursus > Ursus maritimus. Next base: position 35,772,212 of record NW_024423564.1, on the reverse strand, counting down.
AAAAGGATTGGTTTCTTCTTAATCAGTTAATAATGATTTCCTAATTCATCTGTGATCTTATATGACTTGATTGATCTGTTCCAATAAATTTAGCACAAATTTGATTTATTTGACACCTATTGTAATAGCATTAGCTAACATCTCTTGAGTAGTTGCTTTGTGCTAAGCTCTTTTCTAAGTATCCATCATTAAATCATGAATATACTTTTTATCATTCCATTCCCTAGATAGCAAAACTAAGTTTTCAGGGGACAAAATTATTTCCCACAACTATACAATTCATGAGAGGCAAAAGTGGGTTTTATACACAACTATTTTTGATTCTAGAATTGGGTTAGTTATCCACTTTTTTGTAAGGCCATTCAGGTAAGATGTATATATCTGGGGATGTCAAAAATTGCATGAAAAAAATCAGGTAATAAGCCATTTTTGGCTCTCTCACTGAGGTATTAAGTTTATTGGCAATTTCTCCTTGCTATAGTATAGAATACCATTTGATAAAGCATACGTTAAAACTGGTCTGGTTTCAGTGTTGAGAAATGATCTCCATTTAATACCTTATTATAACATCTTGTTCTTGTCATTTTAAAAAATGCCCATTAAGCTTATCTTACTTATAAGACAAAAGTGGTATTTTAATATACAACTAAAAACTAATGAAATCATTAAAGGCATCACAGTAAAAACAAAACCCTTGGGAGATGATTCAGAGTTTTCCATTTCTAGTTCATAGAGTAATACAATTCCCACTCAACAGAAAAAGTACAAAATGGTAGTCATCAGTCCTAAAGATCTTGTAACTGTAGAAATTACACAATGTAAATGTTCTCATATTATAGATACAAATTACAGTGTGAAAATATTTCAGTAAAGTACGCTAGTCAACTCAGTTGCCAATGAGTTTTCCTTAGAGTTCTTACCTTATTGAAACAATAAATATCTTAAACAGGAAATCATGTTCAGTTGCTCCTATGTGCCAGCACTGAGGATACTATTTAAACATAATAGTTACTCAAGAAGTATTTGCTGAATGAACAAACGACTAAGACACAGAGATACAAGGAATGCAGATTTCTCCTGTTTTGAAGGACTCACAGTCTATTTGGATACAGCATAGATGTAAAAAGCTTTTTAAGAATTGATGTGCAGACACATATTTAGATGATCTGTAAAGCGAAATTTTGAACTAAAGCAATTGGTGGAAACTATCCTAGGACTCAAAGATCTGTATGGTGGGATGATACTTGGAAGGCTTGTTGCCCATTTATGATATAGCCTCTTCCACTGGCTCAGAGAGGAAGTAGGAACACACTGCACAGAAACGGAAAGAAAATAGGAATTAATGATGAGACAAAGTTCACCTGGCCAGTGGTCCCTGAACTAAGTAGAAATAATTTCAAAGTACTAGAAAGATGAGCCTAGTGGAGAAACCTCAGCCATAAGTAGCTTGCTCAAAACTTTTAAAATGCGCATCAAAAGATAAGCTGTTGCAACACATTCTTTAAAATTCTAGCCATCTCTGGCTTCATGAAAACTGTGTCAGCCTCCTGCAAAGTTACAGTTCAATGTGCTTCAGATTGGATAAAACAATATCCAAGGTAGGGAGGTGCAGAAAGGCTTAGTTATTGCTAGTTAAAGGAGTTGACAATCGTGGATAAAAAGTGCTCTTAGTGCAAAGTAGAATTGTAATCAATGTCATTGTCATTTGAACCACATTGTTTGCAGTGTAACCAATTGTGAAACCAACATAAATTGAAAAACTAAATTAGAAAAACAGATGCTTCTTTTGTTTGGAAATTTTAGTCCCATCTAGTCATATTGTATATCATTTTCTTTGACTTACACCACATAGAAAGAAAAATCACAGAGCATAATACAAAAATACAGAATCATATTTAGCAAATTTGTGGATTTCATAAGTCATTTATAAACTTTGGATTTACAAACAATTTCAAAGGCTTTTGAAAATATTTATAAACACAAAAGTCTCATAATGCTACATATAATTATACCATGTCTTTTTCAAAAGCATATTGCAGAGATAGAGTTTATGCAGAATATCAAGTTTCCTATTTGGGGTTTGTCTTGGAGACAGTGAACAATTTATTTTTCAATCTCTGTCTCCACTGATGCTCGTGATTAAGCTAAATACATTGGTGCAATGAGAGGAAAGAGATTTATCTTGTGCATAATTTCTAAATTGACTTGTGACATTAGGAAGCCAATCTATACAGAGTGGGATTTATTTCCTCAGTTCACCAAAGTCCAGACTATTTTTTGTTTCCTCCACAGTCTCAACTATTTTTTAAGAGAATTGGGAAATTTACTTTTAATGTTTCTGAACTACCAGACTTCTTACAGTTTTAAAGCGAACATCTTTAACTTTGCATGAAATCATTGGCATCTTGCATTCAAGTACGACTTTAATCATGGGCCTACATACAATGCTGACTTGTACAGAAAAAAAGTTCCTAGAAATACTGGTATTTTTACCAGTGAATTGTCAAGACGAAATAGAAGCTCCACACACACCTGATAAGTGCTAAGGGGAAAAAAACGCACTTATGTTTAAAATGTTCACTTATGGCAATCAAAAGTATAAACAATAAAATATGCTTTGCTATATTTATAGCATATCATTATGGGCATAAACTTAGGGATTTAAGTCTTGCTTTTAATCCAGTAGTCTGAGGTGCTTCCATTTTGTTTATATCAACATTTGACTTCCAGTAACTTGAAAAAAATTGAAAAGTAATCTGGCCTGCAGTTCAAAAGCTCTTGATAAAACATTAGACCTCTTTCTGAGTAAAGTATACATGAATCAGAACCACAAGAAATAAATTTCCTGTTTCTTACAAATGGCATAAAAATGGCTGTACTTGGACTATGGGGAGAGTTAATAAGGCCTTGGAAACCTCAACCTACTGTCCTGAAAGTATTTGTCTTGAAATAGGAATAAAGTTAGGAGGGAGGATGGTGGGTGACTCTCTGGAGTGAACTTGGGGTTTGGAACCTGTCTACTTCCAGGGAGAGAAGAGAAGCATCTGCACCTACTAGCTATATGGCCTTCAACGAATTCTTTTGCCGAGTCTATTTTCTTATCCACAGGAAGGGAAAAATAATGCATTTTTGAGATTATTTTTGAAGATTTAATGGCATACAACATGTAGAATTACTGGCATAGAATAAATGCTCAAAAAACCTTAAATTTCTCTTTTGTCTTCCTGTTCTTCATGTTCTCATTTCTCACAAAACAAAACAAAATAAAACAAAAAGCTTAAACTGTATCATGAAAGTAAATAAAATAAAACATATTTTATTTTGTCTCATCATTTTAAGGTTAGCCAACTAAAAAATAATGATCATATCAATATATTATTTTGTGCATGTGTAGTCACTTGATGTACAGAATTCAAGTATGTAAATTCAGCTATCTTTGATAAAAGGAGAGAGTAACCAAGTCAAGAAGAAAAGAAAAAAAAAAACAATTCTGTAACAGCAGAAGATTTTTGCCACTATTCCAGTTAAAGAATTATGAGTTTTCTAACAAGAGATGGAGACGTGATTTGGCTTTCCATTCAGTCGTTGTCTATCACTGCGTGAAGCACAATTCTATCGTTTAAAAACACTTATTTTTAGTACAACATGCCCCCTAAATTCAAGCCAGCCATTTCATTTGAAACTCAACTAAGGATATAATAATCTGTTCCAATCCTGAATGAAAATATTGGTTTGCCAGTCTTCAATGTGAACTTTCTCTAAGAGATTTTTATGGATATAATAATGCAAAATATGCATATAATAATTATAAATATAATAGTGGGAATGTATATTCTCTTCTCAATGATTTTAGAGCCTGCTCACATTTAATTTATCATTTTTCTATAAGATTAAAGTACAGAACAGAAAATGACGTGTTACTCTTCAGGAGAACGTAGGAAAGGGCAAAATGCTGTATAAGCAGTATAAACACATTCAGATCATTTTTACTTATTGTCATTGAAAAGAGAGGGTGGAAGAGAATTTATACTGATGAGTTGCCAAATTTGTGCAGTTAAAGAAATATTTTCAGATCTTGTGGTTTGGAACTGAAGTTGAAGAATATAGATATTAATGAAAGTAAATATTAATGAAAATGTTGAACTAATTAGGGAGAAGTTGATTAACTGGGAAATTTCTAAAGCAAAAATCAAGTGTATTTGCTACATTTATGGGGTAATGAGAAAGCAAAATAATAGTTATGAGTTTCATAATGAACAAAGAGGGAAGCATAGAAAAATACTTAGAAAAAGAGAACTACCCCATATATGCATGTGCACATGCCATACTCCCCCCACCAATTACTCAAGTTTTCAGATCTAAAGCAGCTAGACAATTAAATAGTAGTAACAAAAGATAGACACTATTGGAGTAGATCAAGGGTTAATTGAGATTCTTGAACTCAATTACTCTTTGGGATAAGGCCAAAGATAGAACTTTCCTTGAATCTTGTTATCTGGAGAATAAGACAAACCTCTTGCTATTCCTGCCATCTGGAAGCCATGTGGCAATTTAAGGCAAATGTCACTAGATTAGTCTTAGCTTATTCTGGCTGCTGTAACAAGAATGCCGTAGACTGGTAGCTTAAACAATAAACATTCATTTATCCATTTCTGGAGGGTGGGAAGTCCAAGATTAAGGTTCATCGGATTCAGTGTCTGGTGAGGGATGACTTCCCAGTTCATAGACAGCTGTGTTTTGATGTGTCCTCATGTGGTGGAAAGGGTAAGAGAACTCTCTGGGGTCTTTTTATAAGGCACTATTCCATTCATGAGGGCTCCACCCTCATCACCTAATCACCTCCCAACGTTCCCATCTCCAATACCTTCACATTAGATATTAGGGTTTAACATATGAATGGGGAGCTGTAAATATTCAGTCTAATGAAGATATTAATCTTTGGGTGGTATAGCCTAGATCACCAGACATATTAAAATCAGATTGTTGGAATCATATTTTGAAGGCATAACTCCTTAATTTCCATTAAAAGTACAAAAGAGAAGGGGATATTTCATTGTTTACTAAGATTACTGTTGGCCAGCCAAACACATACATGAATGTGCTCAAACTGAACTCACAGTGAAACGTGGGCAGAGAGATTTAATTAGAGAAGAAACCAGCAAAGGAGACCGAGAAGGAATGGCTAGTGTTTTTAGAAGCAAAAGTAGGAGGATGTGGCTGGAATACTTTAGTGACTTGTTCATGGAAAGTTGCTACTTCTTGAAGAAGGTTTATGCAATATTGTAGGCTTCTGAGAATTACCAGGCTGTCTGTCTAGTATCTACAATTTCTTATTTATGCAGGGCAAGGAAAACCAACAGAAAAGGGTTAACAAATAACTTCAGGGATATAATACTGAAGGATTTGGGGCCCCAGATAACACCTCCACTTTTTCATTCATTTTAAGGCTGGGATTTTGAAAGAGAAATGAGGTTATGGGCAGTAAAGAACTTTCTATACCAAAGTGTACCATAGAACAGATAACAGGTGCGTCTTAGATCTTGACTAAAGACATAGTGATGATGGACTAAGATAGCTGGTCAGAGAATGAGTGGTACAGAGCTGTACAAGCAAAAATAAAATGTAGGAGAAGAAATAGAAAAAATCTTTGCTACCAGTTATTAAGGACAAAGAACATGAGTCAGAAAGAGAAGATGCCTGGTAATTCTCAAGAAAAAAGCAAATGAGAAAAGAGGTCATAATCAATACTTGAGGTCAATCAGAATATCAATACTAGGGTTTGGGTAATCAACAGAGTAAACTTCTAATGTTAATAGAAAAATGTATATAGTTATCATAAATAATCAGTTATATTATGTGTCTCATGCTTAGAATTTAGGTTTGCAATGGCATATCTTAATGAAAAAGTCCAAAGAAAGTAAAAAAGAAAAAAGTGAGATAGATCCTTAGGTCTATAAAATATGAATTTGTACGGAAAATCAATGAATCAGAGAATGTCTGCATGCTGGCAGCATTTTACTGGAAACAAAGAAAAGGGACATGCAAGTGATATTTATGTAGGGTATTTAAAGCTGTGCAGCCAGAGAAAACAGAAAATGCATAACTGACATATATCACAAAACACTTATTAAAGCAAAATATGGCAAAGATGGTGAGTTTGGGTCATCTGGATTTATTAGGGTTTTATTGTTGTGTAACAAATTACTACACGCTTAGTGGCTTAAAAAATACCCATTTATTTGCTTAGAGTTCTGAAGGTTAGTAATCTGGTGCGGTGTTACTCTCTTCTCTGCTCAGGGTCCTATAATGCCAAAATCAAGTTGTTAGCCTAAGTTTTCATCTCAAAACACTGAGAAAGGATCCACCACCAAGGTCACTTAGATTTTTTGGCCAAACTCCGTTTCTGTGGTTTTAGGACAAAGGTTCCTGTTTCCTTGCTGCCTATCAGCCAGCGGCTGTTCTCTCTCCTGAAAATCAGGTACATGCCATGCTGTGTGGCCCCCTCTGTCTGAAAGCCAGCAACAGCTCTTTGAATCCTTTTCCACATTGGATCTGTGACTTACTGGTCTGGGAGCAGGCAGAGAAAACTCCCTGCTTTTAAAAGGCTGGTGTGATTATGTTGGGCCCACCCTAATTTAAGGTCAGTTGCACCATATAGTAATAATTATAGGGGTAAAACTCATCATATTCATAGTCCCAGGGACTGTTTAGGGAATGAACAAGAGGCAGGCAGGAAATCTTGGGGCGATCTTAGAATTCTGCCTACTGCACTGGACATCTGTTAAAGTCTTCTTTCGCAAAAGCAGAGCAAGTAATCCTGACCATATGATAAATTACTGACTATTCCGTAGGGGAGATGATAGTTTCCCTCTATTCCACTCTGTTCTACCCCCTTAGGGATACTGTGTTCTTCGTTAGTGCTGCCTGTAAGAGTAGTGGTAAATTGGGGGCATATTCAGAGAAAGGGAATCGTCTTGAAACTGTGACATGAAGAAATGTCTAAAGGACTGAAGATTTTTAGTGTGCAGGAGATGTGTCATAGAGAAAAAAATCAATTCTTGATTTAAAATTTTTGGAATATTGCCACGAGGTCAATATTCACTGTGTGTCTTTAGAATGCATGGTAACAATGGATAGGTGAAGGCAACAAGGAATTCAGTATAAGGAAGAATCCCCCCCCCCAAAAAAAGCACAATTTTCTGGAAAATCTCTGAGTGTTCTTACTACAGAGGGTGCCTGGCTGTTTTATTAGAGACCTTAGAATACAAATACATAGGTATTAAAGAGAAAAATAGATTTATGATCAAATTTGTGTAGATTAAGCCAATAATCTAGATTACTCTAGATTAAGCAAATTAACAATGCTTGCCTCCCACTTTAGGATTTCTCAAAGACTTTATAATGGTCTGTGATTCTCTAACCGGAAGGGTGTAGCATACAACATTCTCTAGATTAACAGAACACTAGACTTTTTTTTTTTTTTTAATTGAGACACTCCTGGGACTAGAATTTTACAAACTTTACTTGGTGAACTTCTGTGTTTATAGGGAATTCATGAACCAAGGATGGTTTGACACAACCACTGCAGTCTCTTCCATGATTTCATGACACATTCAAGTACTTTCCTAGCACTGGATCATCTTTACCCTATGAGCTGAACGTATGCACAGCAGCCATAGAAAAAGAAAGAAGTCTATTTGAATGCCTATGGGACTTAAATGGGTTATATATATTCTCATAGACATCAGTTGGAGAATAGTGCTTAGAACCTTGCCTCCTCAAAGCCTTCGCTGCAAGTAATTGAATGAAAGATTGCCTGCATAAAATAAATTGCAAAATGCTAGTCCCAAGTTCAACAAAAATTATTAACAATGAAGGTGGAAAATAAGAAAGTTTTGTGATCTGTAAATAATTCAGGAAAAAACTCAATCTTTCTGATTTGTAAGTGGTTGGAAGCTAGTGCACTTTATCAGTTCAGACACAGCATCTTTGTGGTCTTGACTGCTGTGTTGAGAAAGTTTCATTGTTATAAAAATGTTAGAGGTTTTCCCCACCATTTCTTTCAATACTACTCAACAAGTCCACTTTTCTTCATTGTGGCACTGTGGCCAAATGAAACTAAAACTATCCATATATCTGGTTAAATATTTCTGATAGTGAATCCTCTGAGATTCATCTTAGAAAATGCTATAATCCAATAAATTCAGCAGGTTTTGTCCCTTTAGAATTTTTGTTGAAATTCTTGAGGACAAAATATAACTGACTCTTCATATCCCAGTACACGAAAAGTAGATGTCAGTAGAAAGAAAATTGCAAAGGAATCTTTTCTAAAGGAATCTCATAATTCCTGAGCTAAAAAGAGGTGTTGTAGGTCCTTATTTCCAGTTTTGCAGGTAAAAAAAAAAAAAAAAAATGAGAACCAAAGAGATAGCAATAAAATGACTGAAGCCCAGCTTTTCTCTTAGTCTAGTTCTTTTGTATTGGATTTTATTTTTCATAACATTGTTCTACAGCTGTTATTATCTTTTGTGTCTGTGTCAAATATTGTACCATAAATGTAATGAATTTATCTTACAATACTCTGTATCATCCTTTTCTTCATAGTCAAATGTCCAAATATACATATTTAGTTAAAATGTCATTACTGGTAGCAAACCTAGGATTCTGCAATTATATGTTCCCCATATGTATGTCTCTTCACCAATTTGGAGTTTTTCTACAACTTTCAATACCATAATCTATGGAAAATTCATTATCTAAAAAAGATCAATTTCAGGTTGATTTTCTAAAGAAAAGTACTCAAATAATGCCAAGTCTCATATATATTTATTTGACTACTGTGGAAATCTATCGCTGCAGAGCTCCTATCATAACCAGCATAGTAACAAGGCCATCAACCCATTAATTTTAGTGAAGAAACAATTTCCCTTTTAATCTGGGTCTGTCTTTTGGATAGCATCAATATCTGTAATTCAAGTTTCTAATTTTGAGATGATAAAGTTTCATATTCTTCCTGTTAATTATTGTAAGTTTGGGAGAGGACCTGAAAAAAAAAAAAAAAAGAGGGGGAGGAGGAGGAGATATTTTAATAAGAGAGTCCTAAATGGGCCTTAATTTAAAAAAAGAACTTGCCACCAATATGATATCCTTAAATATAGAACATTTCAATTAATCCAAAGACAGGTAATATCTATGTAAAATTTTCGTATTAACCCACCAATGTCCTTCAGCCCGTGCTGAGAAGCACCAACTCTCAGGCTGGGGAAATAGCTTAGCCTCCCAGGTCCACTCAATTCTTGGCCTATAGGCTGAGATTGCCACCAAGGGAGCCAATTAGTGCCAAATATGTTGGTGGTTTTTTGATGTAGGAAAATCTCCCCTAAGAACTGGACTGAGATGAGCCATCAAATGATAGTGATTTTCAGTCACTAATGATCTGGGATTTAAATAGAGACTTTTAATTGGGTTACCAAGCAACCTGCAAATATTTTGGTGATACCTGCTGAGTCAATTGGGTAGTTTGTAACCCACTCTCCTCTGATTATGTTATCTTTGATATGAGTACATTACATATGATAAATGATCAGCATGGGTTTTTTTCCATTGTCATTACCCAAGAAAAGACATCATTGAGTCTTCTATTCATTCCCCATTATGTTTCCATATGTCCAAAAGAGGGTGAGCAGAGTAAAGCATGGCTATAGGGAATATAGAGAAAAGGTATTTATTAAGCTCTCTTCTTATGCCCTGGGCTTCTTCTAAGTGGAGTAAGACCTCATGAAATCAGAAAGGCTACAAGGAATTGTTTTGTAAATCATACTTCCCCTTAATTAACAAAACCAGAATTTTGTGTTTGTTTCTCACATCAATTTTTAAAACACAAAAAGTGAAATGTTAAGGATATTATTATGGTTTTTGTTCCACTGGAGGGTTATTTTCAAAGAAAACTTCTAGAGAAAAATAAATTCTCTTTTTCATTGTTTCCAGATGCCTCTGTCAGTCCCTGCGGTCAAATATATTAACTTTTTTCTAAATGCTACTGTCATTTACTTCAGTCCTTGTGGCTCAACTGCCCCCACATGGGTCTCCCTCGGTTTGGTTCCTTAAACTACATCCTTTTGGGATTTGGCCCCATTTTGGGATTGGCATTGCTTTTCCCAGTGCTGCTATTCTGCCCCTGTGGCTTTTAGGTAACATTCCACATTGCCTTTCAACTTCCACTTCTCTGGTACATGGTGGGCTCTTCAGAAAGGCTGTTTTCTCCCTTTGACATGTGTGTGGTGTAACTGCCCCACTGTAGATGAAGCAGTGGCCAGACCTTTGCTTCTCCCAGCTTTTCTTCCACAACCGGCTTTGCCTTTCTACTCGGTTGCTTATTTAAACTCTTTTTGAGGAGGTATTCCTATGAGAATGTGTGTTCTGCTTGCCTGGCTTGATGTTTCTTTGAGTACCTTTCCTCTCCCTTTGGAACTTGTCCACACAAGAAATAACATCAAGAGACCTCACTTTTCCATTCCTAGTTCTATCCCCAGTGCAAGCAATTGAGCACATGATAACATAAATCCTGGTGTCATTTCAAAGATCACATTAAAAGGACCCTTAGAGCTCTCCCTTGCATTTTACAATTGGGGACGCTGAGGAGCCGACATGGTAAAAGGCTGACACATGTTACATAAATAGTGCAAATGACTGGGAGTGAAATCCTGTCTAATCACTCTTAATCACATGTTTTATACAGTACATCAAGCAGCTGTCATTTGATCACTGATTCCTCGTTCAGTTTCATTTGCCACAGGTGGTCAAAGTAGAAGTCAGAGTGGCAGGAGATTCTGTGTATTTTATTTGGAGGCATTTCATCAATACAATACAAAATAAAGAAAATGTTATTGAGAAGGAAAATTAAAATGGAGAGAATGGGGAGAAAATCATGAGAAACATCTTAGTTATGAGTTGAAGCTCTAAATGCTTAGATAGGAGGAAATAATAGTCCATGTGACTGAGTATTATACACTCATGAATAAATGCCCTCTTACCTCCCAAAGTGTAAAAAGTTAAGTGAAAACACACACAAACACACACACATACACACACACGCACACACACACACACACTTAACAGGATACTTTTTGAAAGAATTATCATACTAAGAAGATGGGGTTGGTGGGATTTTTTTTCTGTCCCCTCCCCCCCTTTAAGTTTAACATTTAGGCTTAGAAAGATTTCTTGGGAAATCCCATGTACTCTCCTTTACAGACTTTACCAAATGTGGTTTTCCTGTTGCATTCCTTAAAAGATCATTTCTGAGTTCATTTTGGGCTAAATGATCAGCTGGGCTCCCATTAAGAGCCTCTGTAAGGATAACTGTTAAATGTAAGGTTGCTGAAGTATGACATTCGACTTCCGGTTGATTTTTTCATTTTTATTGTTTTCCCTCTTCCTTCTCATCTCTGACCAGCCTGAAGCGTGATACAGACCAGGCTGGAAACTATGAGCTCACAATAAAGCAATATTCTAATTACCCTCCTTTTAGTTAGGATTCGTTTTGACAGGTCTGAACTAAATTTAAAATGCTTGAGTGCTGGGCTTCCTTACTCTTTTCCCTCTTTTTTTCTGCATCGTCATTCCTTAAGTAGAGTTAGATGCTGACATCTTTTTGTGCTTAACTAGCGAAACTATCAGAGAAATGTATAAATTACAACTCCAGTTACTTTGACACTTAGAATGCTCATCTACCTCTAATGGCTAAATGCACAATTGACCTTGGCTATTTTTTTGTGAACATAGTTGTGAGGTTTAGTATGCAAAATCTCGGTTCCACATGGTTCCTTCCCATTCTTTCAGGTACTTTCACAAGTGGTATATCGTAGTTAGTTATTCTATCATTTTATCTCTTGCATGAATAAATTACAGAGTTCTGCTTCTTATCAAAGAAAACATTTGACTCATCATCTAGGGAACACGAAATATTTTTTTCGACCATAAATTTCTTAAAGAAAATCTTAGATGAGTTGGACACTCTTTGTGGTGTATATATATATATATGTATGTGTGAGAGAAAAAGAGAATGTGTCTGCTTGATGGAGTTAGTTTTAAATGGTCAGAGACAGACTTTCAGATCATCACTGTATCTGTCAGTCCTTAAAATAAACTAGCTAAAACAAACAAACAAACAAGCAACCACCAATAATGCCCTTTCCGACTCCTTGACCAACAGCTGTGAATGACAAAATATGCCCAGCTCTTCTGCTATAATATTTTCTTCCTGCTTATTGGCAGAGAATGTGATTTCGTCGTAGAAGGTTGGAAAATGACCCCTTGTAATGATGGAATTTACATAAATAAATGCTGATAGCACAAAACAGATAATATGCTGTGGGTATCATCACAATAGGTTGTTTCCTACTGACACGGAGTCTACATTGGAAGCACACAATTATGCAAATCAAACTAATGCCAGTTGCTCATTACTGTCATGGTGGTAGAGGCAAAAACATACCCTTCATAGACAGCTCGAGGCTGGGCCACAAGCCAAAATGTTTGGTTTTGCTGACATAGTAACTGAGTCAACAAAAATAGGATATAGTAGTAATACATCAGAGGAATCCACATCAGGGCAGACCTGAAGCTTAATGGACTGTGAATCCTATATCTGTGCAGAGAGTCCTTTCACTGGTATTGACCCATAATACGTCTGCTTCCACGTTTGCCGATCCTATAGAAATAGATTACGGAAGCATTTCTGGGGGGACCTGAAATGTCTGCAAGGCATTCTATTAGCTTTTCTTAAAACAAATGATATGACATTTATAAATTCTTAAATAATGCCATATATCCTAGGCTTACACACTTCCCAGAATATTTCAGAGTACCTGCTGCTATTTATTTGATCTAGGTTTGTCCTGAGTTCTCATTATGGCACTGGAGATGTTTTCAAACAATAGAAAATTCATTTGACACATAAATATCTTTCCTATTTTCTAAAAATAGATTGTTGTTACCGGGAGAATATTTAACCCTAAATGGTAGCTAATGATTCTGTTACTCACACAGGCAAACCTAAGAACAAATGTGGCCCTGGTGTAGGTCAGTGAACACCAGCTGCTGACCTACGAATTTAATCCATCTCTCTTCTGAGAGATAGTATACTATGTGGGGTAGACTGATACCACAGGTGGCCTAGATGCTCCCCCAACATGGTATCCGTGTCCTTTGCCATGAGACTTTGTAGTTCTTTCCATTAAGAAATGAACATATTTCCTTGCCCCCTGGTTCTGAGTTTAGCCATGCAACTTGCTTGGCCAATGAGGTGTAAGCAGTTGTACCAGAAGCAAAGGAGACATGGAAAGCATTTGTATTGGCCACTGTCTGGGAACAGCATGGCTGATAGCACTTGCTGGAGGGCAGGAGACACATGGAGGACAGTGGAGCTGTCCTGTCGGGGCCAGCCTAGATCAGCCAGTGATCAGCTAACCCCCAAACATCTGAATGAGCTCAGATCAGAACCACCTAGCTGAACCCAGACTAAATCATGGATTCACAAACTAATAGATGCTTAATAGTTTAAGCTCATGAATTTTGTACTTTTATTAGGCAGTTATTGTACTAATATATGACTGGTGAGTTTTCACAAAGTTTTACGAGATTAAAAAAAAAACTGCAAGAGATGGGGCACGTGGATGGTGCAGTTGGTTAGGTGTCCAGCCCTTGGTTTTGGCTCAGGTCATGATCTCAGAGTCGTGAGATTGAGCCCCACGTCAGGCTCCATGCTCAGCGTGGAGTCTGCTTTAAGAATCTCTCCCCCTCCCCCTGCCCCTCCCCCCCAAAATAAATAAATATATCTTTTTAAAAAAAATGCAAGAGAAATACACTATAAATAATGAAAAAGAGATTGAGTCAACGGATTTGAAATACAAACATAGGAAAATGCAAATCAATACCACAATGAGCTACCACTTTACACACACTAGAATAACTATAATCAGACAGACAATAACAAACATTAGCTGGGACGTAGAGAAACTGGAGCCCTCATGCATTGTCAGTAGGAATGTAAAATGGTGCAGCCTCTTTGGAAAACAGTTTTGCAGTTCATTGAAATGTTAGTCATAGCAATTCCACTCCTAGATATACATTCAAGAGTAATGAAAACCTAGGTCCATGCAAAAACTTGTACACAAATGCTCATGATAGTACTATTCAAATGGCCAAAAAGTGGAAACAATTCAAATGTTTATCAATTGATGAATGAATAAACAAAATTTGGTGTAGCCATACAATGAAATATTATTCAGCAATAGAAGGGAATGAAGTAATGATCTACCCAGCACTGGAGTAGCAGCAGGGAGTCATAGGGAGTGACTACTAATGAGTAGAAAGGTTTCTTTTTGGGTGATAAAAGTATAAAATTAGATCATGGTGATGTTTGTACAATTCTATGAATATACTAAAACCTATCTGATTGTGAACTTCAAATGGGTGATTTTTATGTATATGTACATTATATCTCAGTAAAGCTGTTTTAAAAAACTTTCCCCATCTCTGACCAAAGGATAGTTTGGTCTTTATCTTACTTATCCTCTTATTCTAGCCCTCTCGAATTCCTGGACCCTGGTCATTCTTCATTTGTTTTCATTGATTGAAAGAGCTATATAGCCAAAATAAAAGCAACTCTTAGGATTGTTTCTTTAGAACTATGCTATTGACTACATTTCACAAATTCAAAAATGAAAAAATAGAGAATTTTTGATATTCAGTACTAGACACTGATTTTCACAGAGCTCCAGCTCTGCCTTTTCTTCTTTTCTGAGTGTCTCACTCATGCTCTGCTTGCTCTTAAAACTGATCTGTGGAAAAGAAAGGACACCCCCTGTAAGTTTTTAGGGTTTGCATATGGAGACCAACTTCAGTGTATAAAATGTAGGCAAACTGGGCATGTTCAGACCTGATCCTGATTTAGTGTTCACTCCCTCTCTTCAAGCAGCAGGTTTGAGGTTTAACTTGCTTTGTCTTGTGAAACTGAGTAAATGGACAATCCACAACACTGTCACCTGTCCTGCCCCCACCTTCACATGTTTTCTCATCTAGGATCCTGTACTACTGCCTCTCCTCTCCCCCATCATGGCCACACCTTCCTTCAGGCCCTCATTATTTTTGTCTCAACCAGCACTTCTTCCAGACTGGTTCACATGCTTCTTGTGCCCCCCCGCCCAATTGTCCCCAGAGTGACAGTTGTGAAGGGGATATCCTTACCATTTCATACCCTTTAACAAAAAATTTCACTGGCTTCCTTTCACTCCGGATAAAATAAAATTTTCTCAGAGTAATTTGTAGGGCCTTTTATGATCTGACAATCTCATGAAATCTTGCCAGCCCTCCCTTTTGACATGGTAAACTACTTACTCATCATGTTCTCCCTGCGTGCCTTGAAATAAGTGCTCCCTTATCTTTGTGGGTAGTGGAGGGGAAAGAAATTAAAATTGAAAATAGATAAATATCCTATGGGGGGGAGGCAAAATGGGGAGTTGCTGTTATATGAGTATAAAGTTTCAGTCATATAAGATGAAAAATCTTAGGGATCTACTGTTCAGCATTGTGCTTCTAGTTAACAATCCTGAACTATACACTTAAAAATTTGCCAAGAGGGTAGATCTCATAGTATGCATTTTTTTACCACAACAAAAAATAGATAAATATATCAGTGTGTATATAGACACAATATATCTTCACTGACCTCTGTTCACCTGATAATCCCCGCTCATCCTCCAGAAACTCCTTGAGTGCTGCTTCTGCCAGGAGGTCTCTCCTAAACCCATCTGGGCTAAGTACCTCTCCTCATCCAGTTATTAGCAGCAATGTGTGCTATGATGTCTAGTTTTGTTTTGTTCTGTTTTCCAAATTCAGTCCATAGCAGACTATTACCAGTCTGTGCAATGTCTTTCTTTTTTCACTGACATTCATTCATTCATTCATTCCCTTCTCCCCATTTCTTCCTGCTACTTCCACCATAAATGTAATGTGTTCTTTGGATCCATAAATGTGTATGGATTCTTGATTTTCAATTAAGTCCTTATGAAAGTCATGTCTTGTCTTATCGGTGTGTATTTTTCACATAATTGCCTGTTATACCTGTCTGTCTGCATCTGAATCATAAGCCACCTGAGGACAGGAAACCAGCCTCTTTCTAACCTAAACACCCTGCATACTGAAACACAGTGAGTGATAGACAGTAAGAACTCAGTAAATGTTTATTAAATCCATTTATGAGATAATTTATCACTTAAGAGGTCTAAATTAAAAGGTCTAAATTTTGGTTGCACTTCTAATGACCTTTGGTGGACTTCTCAATTTTCATCTCTCTTAGGAATCTAACCATGAGTACTTGCAATAAGAGCTAAAATCTTCACATATGAAACCATTGAATCTTAGCCTCTTTTGCTACCCATTTTTTCTGTCTCTGAGGTGTTGCTTAAGCACTCTCTCCCTACAATGCTCGTGGCTATTGTAGACCATCGCGTGGACAGTGGCTGAAGTGTTTAGTAGATTTCTACTTCTTTCTCAAAATGGTTGCTGATTCATAGCCAAAGTGATCAACCCCAGAGGGAACTAAGGTTTCCAACCAACCCAAAGCCAGTTTTGTCATTCCCATTACCCACTAGAGGACTACAAAGATTCTTTCCTTGACTTTGAACCATTGCTTGGTTTTACAGTCCACTTGCCTGTGGTTTAGAAACTGAGCATGTCAGCACTACTTTTTACTGCCTCAGTGTAGCAGCAAATGTGTTTTGTTCTCTCCTTTCAAAAGTGAAGATTGTATTTTAAAATCACTCTTTCCCCTAGGGAACCACTCATTCCTAATTCCCTGACAGGCCATGAGGACCTCAAAATTAAGAAAGATGTCAAGAAATGTGAGTTTGTACAGAAAGGACTAGAAAACCACCCAGACACGTAACGACTCAGTTACGTGCCTGGCTTTTGTCGGGAGAAATGTGTGTCTGAATTTTCAGGCTCATAATAGACATGTGCAGCTAACTGACTTTTATCTTGCCTCTGTCATATTGATCTATCAGTGAATCTATAATAGAAGATGGGAGCCTGCAACAGTAAAAAGTAATAACCATTGAGATGGATAGCCCGAGCAAAAATGTAGTTTCATGGGGACACTTAGTGTAAAGAACTGTAGATTCATGTCAAGGGGGCATAAGTATCCCCTTCAAAGCCAACTGTTAAAAACACCTAGCGAACAGCTGACCTGCCTTCAGAATATGATATGTTTCTGTATTGATTTTTCAGAGTTTCAAAACAACAGGAAATAGGCAAGTGAAAGTTTCTTTGCAGAGCACTAAAAGTAATTTACCTTCTTCCTTTGATTTCAGCTTCAGATTTTGTTTTATGGTTCAAAGTACAAGTGCTTATTTTAAAAAATTCATTTCTAACTTATGGTAGGAAGCAGCACTGGAGACCACGGCAGCATGGAGTAAGAAATGAGCCACAAAATGAAACAAAACAAGCCCCCCAGATTGCGTTAATGGAGGTAGTGGCAAGTCGTTACCCGACGCATCTTGTCTTCCAAGCACGAGCCCATTGACGGAGAGCAGGATTTTACCATTATCAGAGTAGTCTGAAGAAGAGAGAGAAGAGCCTCTAAAATGATCAATATTGAGAAGTTTAAGTCATCTGGGGCTCACTTCTGCTATTCCATCTTTTGTATGTCTCTTTGCATGAAAACATTGGCATGTTAGAAAAAAAAAAAAGGCCGTCTAGGACAGAAGAAAAACAATTTACTTTTCAGTGCAAGTTGATGCCACTTGCCTGTTTTTAATGTACAGCAAATGCTAAACATGGTATAATATGACTAACTTAAAATTCCTCAACTAGTAATCTTTTTTTTTTTTCTTCAGAGATCAAGTACTTCCTATTCACATGTATTTGCTGTATGCAGGGTATGGAGAGGCAGGAAAACAAACTTCAGCTGATTCACTGCCCAAATTTGATATTTTTCCCACTGTTTTCTTCATGTTTGGCTTTGGGAAATTGTATCAGTCAGAGTTCTGGCAAGAAACAGATGGCGCACTCAAAAGAAGAGATTAAAGAGAGTTTTAACGAAGACTCAAACAGTGGGCGGTATTAAGGGAAACCAACCGAGGAGGGTAAAGCAGGCATCCTAAGCCTCCCAACTACCACCAGGGCTGAAGTAACGACAGAGGTATGTTTAGCGTAGAGTGGGGCCTTTGTCTGATGGGAGGGTCTCATGACAGGAGCTGTGGCCCAAGGAAGAGGCACTCAGACACTATCAACCCATGAACCAGCCAGACGGAGCTAAGGGAACAAATGCCCCAGGGTTTCCTTCCTCTTGTCCACTTTGTAACCAGGACCTCCCACTGGCTGAGCCCCACCGGAAGCCAGAGGAAAAGAAACTTTGTTTCACACTGCCTTCAGATTAGCCTCCTGGAATATAGGGTAAGGGAAGAAACCTGGAGAATGATCTGGAGGGGCAGATGGAAAATACCCCACTGCAAGGCATAGAGTCATATTTTACTGTAGACATATGCTCTGTGTTTACAGAGCTGGCAATATAATTGCAGTTTTTGAGCTGCAGTAGAACTAGAAAATGCAACCCTTTTACTGTACACACGACATATCCTGACCAAGTTTAGAAGGATAGTTGGCTTTGGGAGTTATGAGTATGAAATGAGAATATAAGCATGGAAGAAACTGTTAAGAAATTGAGGAATAGAAGTTAAACAAAATTAAACAAAGAGGTACAAAAGAGATGGGAATCTGTTAACCTCTGCCTTCTATTTCTTAGCAAAAACAACATGAGAGCGAGTACAAATACTGTGATAATGTTTCCAGGAGCCATGGGAATGACCAACTTCTTCCTTACCTCCCCTTACCACTCCCATTTAAAAGAAAAAACTTTCTAATTCAGATTATGGAAATATTCTTCTAGTTTACAAGAAAACAACAGGAAACATGGATTCTTTTTAGACATTCAATCATATGTTATATTTTTAAATAATTCATTATATCCATAAAGGGAGACATATCAGTGTCATATGTTTGCTAGAGCAAGATTAAAACACATATGAACTCTAGTGTATTTTTTATGAATCACACCCTTGTAAGGAGCCCATTTACTATAAATACTTGAATCTTTAAGTATTAGATATGGGCTAGATTATTTTTGTTTGTGTATGTATTTTTTTTTTTCCATTCTCAGGTGTTTTCCTTGTATCTTCTGCAATCAAATGGCCTGGGTTGGAAGATTAGAATAACACAGGCTCTCTCTTGAAATACACACTTATCCATTCTCATTAGGAAAGTAACATTCTGGACTAGAAAATTTACATTTTATACAGAATCCAGGTCGTTTGTTACACATATTGGTTGTGTTTCAAAGGACACAGGTTAACAGCCCCTTCCCTGATATAGATAAATTACTGACCTATCCATTATCCATCTATGAATCTAAATTTATAATTATTCAAGTGCAAAAGGTAGCCTACTTGCAGAATTCTGTCTACAAATTGCCAGTCACTGGAGAAATATTTACAGTTCTTAAGTCCGTTAGGATGGTTGGTTCTCACCTCAGATAAAATGATAGCTATATGCCGCCCAGGTTTGCTTTGCTTTCTTTCTTTGCTTGTACTCTTTCTCATCAAAGACAACTTTTTAAAGCTGAAATATTTCACAAACAGCTTCTAATGGCTTGAATTGTTCTTTTTTTTTTTTTTTAAAGTACAGATAACGGGAAGTAAAAATACAGCTAAAGGCTTCTTTCAAAGTATGTTGACATTTCTGTTCCATTAGAATAGGATTGTAATGTGTATCCACATGTTAGCTGTAAAGAAAAGTACTATCTCTTGAGTGGTAAAAACATATGTGAAGTGTTCATTCCAAACATATGACTACACACCCACACACACACACATGCACATATGCACACACTCGTGCATGTTCACATGTGCGTATGCACACACATGCTGGGCTGGGAGGGGATTGTGATGAGAAGGGATAAGATTTGAAATCAGAAAATCTACATTCAAATCCTGACTCCTTCCTAATTATGATCCTAAACCCTACTCCACCAACTACTTCTCTAGTCAGTCCCCCAAATCCTGGGTTCTCATCCATGGCTTATATAACTCCCTGAATTCTCTTTATGGCCATCTGCCATTACTCATTTGCTTTCTGAGAATCGTTGCCCTAACCTCACCTGTCATTTGACTTAATTAATGTGTCCCTCTTTTTAACACCCAGCTTAATCTTCACTTTCTCCAGGATTCCTTCCTGAATTCCTACAACCAGAGTCAGGTGACCCCCACCTCTAGCTACCATACATACCACAGTGCTTATCCCAATGTCTTGTCGTTGTCTCTTGCCTTCACCATCTTCACAGGATCAAAACTCCCTCAAGGATATGGGCAGCATCCTGTTTGTCTTTGTGTTTCTAACAGCTTAAATAAGGGGCACATTGGAGTAGAATGTCAATGAGAGTTTGGTGAATAAATGAATCTTGAGCTCAACTCAATTTAACTCATGACTCTGAGTCCCACCAAATTCTGGGACACTATTGTTCTATAACCAAATGAGGGAAGATAAAACTCCAAGTGTTTCAGTAACATTCCAAAGTATACAAAAGAAAATTAAAGCCTGGCTGTCTGGCTCCAGAGACTGTGCTTTTTTCTACTGTGCCGTGTTCCCTCTCCAGGTAACTCCCCAAGCCTCTGTCTCTCAAAGAAATGGGACAGAGGAAACTGTGCTCTCCACACGGTTGATAAAAGGAACAAAGGAAATCATGTCAGTTAATGTGGAACAGAGTAACAGAAAAGTCTACTGCCTTTACTGTTAGGGAGAAAAATAACTTTAAATAACACAGAGAATAAGTGAACTCTGAGGGATTACCTAGCCGTGCCACCCTCTCCCGCCCCACGCTGAAGGTTTTCTTTAGAACCAGCCAAGCTCTATCCAGTCACCTTAAATTAGTCTCCCTTAGCATGTATAATAAGCACAGTTGCACTCCTAGGGTTTCTCTATACCAACACTGACGAGGAAATGTATAGTAGCCGTAGCATAATAGGAAGAGTATGAGGCTCAGGAAGGCTGCTCATTCTATTAGTCTGCAAAATGCCACCAGCCTACAGTTTAAAGAGAGAAAGACACAGGGAGAGTAAAGTTCAATTGCCCTCTAATTAGCCCTAATTAGCAGATTGAAAGCTGTTTGTATATAACAAAAGAGACCTATTTTTGTGGTTCAGCAACTAAAATGAATAGTCCAAATGGATAGTAGCTACTGGAGTAGAAAGCAATTTGGGAACAAGTACATACAATTTCAGTACTGTTTTATGGGACAGATAGCTAGTTTGGAAAAGTTTTTTTTTTTCTTTTTCCCAATTGAATAATAAGAAAGAAGAATTGAACAAACATGAATTACTCACAACTATCAAAAGATCATGAAATCCAAGGCAATCTATAGAAATTAGCACAACCAGGAGTTTTGCAAAAGCAATTTATCAATCAGTTGTGTTTTCCAAATCTCCATTGAAATGAAGTATTTTGGAAACCTGAGATGCATTATTTCATATGACTAATGTCACATCTAGTGACAATTTAATTTCGAATGGCTCTGACTTGAGTCTAAACACAACTTTCCAACAAGGATACTTTGGGAACTTGCAATCATTCCTAAAATGGGGCATGTCTGAAGCAAGTTTCTCTGGGTGCTGAAGCAGGATATCCTCTTCCTTCCTCTTCCCCCTCTTCTCAGGTCTGTAAATGAGAGAACAAAATAGAATTTTCAGGGACAGGGGCTTGGAATGAAGGTGGAAACTTGGGACGGGGCTCTGAGATAAGAAGGAAAAGGAGTAGAATTGAGGGGGGAGCCCTGAGGGATGGGAGCTCTCTGTAGAGCCACCAGTGCTTTTCACCTGGTTCTCAGTCACTTTCTATCTCTTATAACCAAATTCCCAGCCAGCTAAGATGGGCTGGCCCTCAATATCACTTTCGTTACTAAATTCCTTCTTTCTTAACCGACATTTTGTGGTTGAACAGATGAATCCCAGATGTGAGAAGAATAGTTCACATTCACAGTGAATGAAGTCCTGGCTCATTAAGGGAAAGATACTATTCCTTCCTGGCTCCAAATACCAAGATAGCATTTCCTGGAATTGAGAGGGAATTGGGAACTTTAACAAAAGCCATAAGGAAAACTTCCTGGGTCACCAGGAAAGTCATAACAAGAGAATATCATTTCATGTCTTGTCCAGTTCCAAGTGCTTCCTTGAGAACTTGCCCCCCAGTCATCTCCCCAGTGTTTCAAGACTCTTCCTTAGACCTAGTGTTGGCATCCCCTCTTTTTAAAAGGCCAGCACAGAAAAAGCAGTAGCAGAACCTCCATCTTCATTGAGTGTCGGACCGAGAGAGGAAAATGAGTAAGAGGAAGACTTGATAGAGGAAAACTTGATGGGTGCGTGCCTAACATTCACTCAGGACGTGATTGTAGTACTCAAGGGGGAGAAGATTAACCCTGAAGTTACTTGAGGAAGAAACTACCACCATATACTGCAGCCATTATCAACGTTGTGAAGGCTGAGAATGGTCTGAGCTTCTTCCTCCGATGATGAACAACTCAGTCGCAGTTCAGGAAATCTGAAGAGCTTGCTAGGTGCTATACTGCCACTTACAGCCGGTCTTGCTCAGAGCCTTCACGTGGCAAAGAGAACGTCCCCCCTGGAGTGTCTTGGGGGAGAAACTTTTCTTCTTGACTTCGTGTTTCTTAATAACATTCAATTATATTTAAAATGAGAAGAGAGTTGACCCAAGAAGACAGAAAGGAAAGGAATCCCTGCAAAAGGCACATTTTTCAGTGGCCAACAAGCTTCACTTTGATTCCCCAGCTTTCAGGAATGCAGACTTTCTCATCAACTAGCCACACTGCCCGAGGAGAGTAAACAGTAACCTCTCCAGGGGCAGAGCACGCCCTGAGATGAAAATGTGTGAAGGAAGGAATTTCCATGCCAGCCGTAACTGACGGAATGCTAACACAGATTCCCAAAGAAAAGTCTGGTGAACAACTAATTCTTTTCTCCGTGATTAAAAGCAAATGCTTAAAAAATATTTTATAATACTTATTACTATTTTTTTTCTGAATGCTTAAGTCCGTTGTCTCATTCATATCTTTAGGGGAACTTTGTTGGAACGGCACTGCCAGCAAGATCTGACCTATGACCAAAGTCATAACATCCAAATATATATTAATTCTGCTGACAGTCTGAAACACAAGAGCATTCGTGACCCTGATTATTGGGGAAGGGTAATGCCTAATATCACAGAGGAAGGGCTGAATGAGATTAGAGATTTGATGGAAAGTGATCAAGCCACAGATGTGTCTATCACTGCAAATTTTTTCGGTGCTTCAGGTGACTACTTCCAAGTTAACCAGACAACGACTCGTTTTAATATTCCCTGTCACTCACGTAGGCCTGATCACAAGTGTATTTATTTTTTTTCCTACTTTAGAATCTATTGGATTGCCATGAAAGAGCACTCTGATGCTTGGAACAACAATAACAGAAACCAAAATTTTATGCTTTGTTCTTTTATAGGCCTTGTCAAGCCCCAGGAACAGGTGCTTTAAATTAGGCTGCTGAAGGCCAGCAGGGCCTGGCTTTATTATACTTTGGTAAATAACAGTCACTGTTGTCATCGGAGTTTTCTACACTTCCAGAAAATGTCACTAGCCACATGTCAGCAGGGTTCTTTGTCTAATTTCTACAGCTAAGGTGGCAAGAAGGTTATTAGAAGTAATAGCGAATTTAAAGTTTTATTAGCAGTAAACTGCAAAAGCTAATGGTGATGCCAACACTAGATAAAATCATTGTCACAGTTAATTCTGAACTCCTTATTTCAAGCTTAATAATAGGAAACTCAATGGAAAGGATATTACACGCCCCATATCACTCGTGAGTGCCGCAGGCCTGAGTAACTTGTTATTTTGCTCATGAGTGAAATAAAATGCAGATTATACTGCCTGCTATCAGGGGCATTGTTTTAATTGAGGGTGTATGCATGGTGATGAGGGGGGCTCCGAGTAGGTTCTCATTTTTGTAAATGTTCTAAGAATGCTCTGCTTGTTTGTGACTTGGCACGTCACCTTTCTATCTCATGTGTGCGCGTTTAAAGTTCTCTTTTGTTTTAGCTCCAGAAATATGAAAGCGAGCTGGGAAGAAGGGGGAAGAGAGCCTTCGGTGCTTCTCACCAGCATTTCCACAAAAGTGCTTCTCCAGCATTCTAGCGCCTTTGTCTGCAGCCCCGCCACTCCACAGAGGCAAACAATGGAATATTTGTGTTGCTCTGTTTGTCTCATTCCAATCCTGTATGCCAGCACAAAAAAGCCCTTCCACTCTGACATCCACGCCCGGGCAGGAATAAATAACACACGATGCGCTCCGCCATGCTTTACATTTACTAAGAAAATAGGTGTTTCCAAGAATCAAGATCACGTGGGATTGTGTGTGCTTTTTCTAAAGTGTGTTGCTCTTTCCTTTCAAACGAGTTGAAGCTATTTCTGATCCTGAGCCACAATCACCCACATGTGCTGCCTCATGAGCCGCGTGTGAGTTCCTGCTCTAAGGGGCGCCTTCCACCAGCTTGACAGGGGTGTCTGTGATTATGCAGGTCTAACTTCAGGCTGTGGCGTGTGGGGATGACGATTTCTAAGCAGGTCCTATTCCCTTTAATTGGAGTTGAAATCCTAAGACATCCATAGCCAAGATCATTTGTGCTTCTCTAAGTTTCAATATTCTCTTTGAAATACTTGTCTGATGATACACTGTATGGACAGAGCTGCCTATAGTTCAATTCTGAGCAATTATCATTCCACGGAAATTTGACTTCATCTAGGAGTGGAGAGTCAGGCTGCCTAAGAAAGATTTCACCTAAGTTAAGGACACAGAGAGAGGCAGGGAAAAGCAGTCCAATCTGCTTTCGTGTTTAAATTTGTAAAAGATACAAAATCTGAACTCAAAACCTTAGGAGTTGTGAGTGGCTTGCTCATTAGCAGGTGAAATCAACCCCCAAACTGCAATCTTGATTGGTTCAATAATGCTGTTAAACTTGTCATGGGATGAGTTTGATTTTCAGTAATTTCCTCACCACTGTTTTTCTGCCTCATATTTCAATTTGCAGGCTCTGTCCTTTAAATGGCATTTCCACTTTGCCAAAGCACCAAGCTGTGAATTTATTGAGAAATGTTTGTGTTCACAATAAAACGATGCCATTGCTAATAAGGCCCATCAGAAAAAATGAAACACTATATTCCTAAATTGTAAACAAACAGTCCCAAAGTCCAAGGATTATTGTTACCAGGAATGCCAAGTGCAGGGCTATGAGAGTTTGTAGATATGCACAACTTCACAAATTTCCCATGAACAATGATGCACATACCATGCTCGTGTCTACTTATTTCCTATGCATGCACATCATTCTCATGTTTGACAATGAATATGGTATTGTGGCACTGGAAATCCTTTTTTTATTAAAAAAAAAAAAAAACCAGAAAGGATGTCAGCCAGCTAAACATGATATTCGGATTTCATCGTTTTTTTTTTTTTCTTTTATTTTGCAGTCCTGAATTTAGGAGAACCATCAGTTCTCCCCCCCAAAATAATACTTTTAATGAATTGTCATACCTAATTTTGCATGGATGCCATGATGTCTGGTCTGCTTCAATTTAGAGTCCCCCAGGACCTGTAGAGATTTTTAATGGTCGTGAGAAATTGTCTCATACGGTGGATCGTCTTCTGTGATAGTCAGCTATCTACTCTATTTAAGACAGTTTTGGCTCTGGAAGTTTGTTTCACTTTTGGGGGGTATTTTAGATGACTTATTAACACATTGAAATCTGCTGGTAATCACGTTAACATAAGTAGCAAACATTTTAAACTTCAATGATATTTTTAGAGAGGCCATTTTTTGTGACATTTTTCATGATCGTTAAAGCATTATACCTTTAAACTCCTTAATGACTTTAAGCAGAAGTCTTGATCTTTAAGTCATCTTATGAATCTTAACTGCATATGATTTGCTTCAAAGCCAAGTCCACATTCAGTCCTCACCATACCATACACCCCATCCAGTTCTTATGTGTAATATACGTGCTTCTTGGTGTGTGCATATTAGTAACTTTTCTCTAAAATTATAGTTCAATGTGGAGAAACACCAGTGACAAAAGCTAACCAAATATTTGCCACAATAAAGTTTACATTGTAGTAGGGAGAAGCAGTACAGTATGTGGTATGTTGGCTGCTGATAAGTGTTACGGAGAAAAATAGCAGAAAAGTGGAGATCTGGGAGATCAGGGAGAAGAAACCCTTTCTGAAAAGGTGGCATGTGAGCAAAGGGTACTGAGGGAGTGAGAAAGCAAGCCACTCAGCTGGTGGCTGGAAGAAAATGTTCTACGGAGGAAAAAGCAAATGAAAGAAACCCAGACAGGAGCCTCCCTGGAGAGTCCGAAGAACAGCGGAGAGGTCAGTGTGGTTAAGGCAGAAAGATTGAGGGAGGAGGAGCTGCAGTTGATAAGGTCAAAGAGACGATGTTGAAGTGGGAATGTGTGTGTGGAGGTGAGGGCGATGAGGGGTCCATTGAGGGGCTTTTACCCTGAGTCAGGTGGGAAACCGTCAAAAGATTGTAAGTGGAAGAGTGACATGATCTGCCTTCTGACTTAGGAGCACACAGGCTACCTTGAGAAAGGACTATTGGGAATAAGAATGGAAGTGAAGACCGGTAGTTAAAAAGCTCTTAAAATAATCCAGCTAAGAGATGATACAGGTGTTTGTCATCAGCAGAGGTAGAATGAAGAAGTTGGACTGTGGATAGATTTAGAAGTTTGAGTATACAGGATTTGTGGGCAAGTTGGATAAAAATGTGAGAGAAAAAAAAGTCAAAGATGCTTCTAAGTTAACCTGAGCAAATGGAAGGATAGAGTTGCCATTTATGAAATGGAGAAGAACTGGGAGAAGCACATTCAGTGGGGGCAAGTAGGTCAGATGTTTGGACATTAGCTTTACGGGAGGAGAGGTTGAGTAAGCTAGTCGTCAGTAAGAGTCTGTAGGTTAGGCAAATCCTCACTACAGAACTCTTAATCCTTGAGACTATGAGGTCAGGAGTGCAGGCAGGGGAGAGCAGTCCAAGGATGAAGTTCCTGGGCACTCGTTATTTAGAGTTCAAGGCGACAAGAAGAATGAAACAGATGGGACTCAGAAAGAATGGTCAGTTGGGAAAGAAAGAATTTGGGAGAGTGAAGCATCCTAGAAGCCAAAAGAAGAAAGTCACTAAAGAAATGATAAAAGGTATGTATTTATTTCTAAAAAACAAATCTTTTATTCATTCCCAAATAGCATGGCATTTTAACATAGTGAATATATTTAAATGTATTTAAACAAAAATTTTTACTTTGGAATCTAAAGTATCTGAGTTGTACAATCATTGATTAAAACATGCACAGAACTGATAGTGAAATCTCCTCTTTAGAATAGTGTCATGAACATTCAGGAAGTGTATCCTAATTCTATTGAGATTCCAAAAATCTGTTTTGAAATTCCTTTAATCTTTTTATAATGTTACGTATATGTAACATCAATCAAATATAAGCACATACATGTAAGCTTGCTTTGGGGCAGTCAGGTATAGTTTTTAATATTTGACACTATAAAAACTCTCCAATTTTAGAATTTCCTGCTATCCATTTACTTTCTGTTTGTCCTGGGTTTAGTTTCTCTCATGTTGAAGGTCTCATCTTCAGAGATCCTACTCCTGACATTGTGAGAGTCTGAACTCTGCAATATTTAGGCCATGAGAGACATCTTGTGATTTGGGCTTTATTTACTGCCTATGATTTTGTGCATCAATTGTGAAGTTGTGTCAGTACCTTTATAACTTGATGTACCACCAAATAGGAGGCCAATTTTATCTAAGAAAATGCTTATATTTCATCTGATTTGGGTTTTAGTGGGGACATAGGAGTAGGTAGGAAGAGAAAGTAGAACAAAACAATTTGGTAACTTGCCTGTTAGTTTAATTCTAGATTAAACCCAACTGCATGATTCAGAACCCAAGTCCAGTCTCTAAGCAGCCTGTCTTTAAGGGGTTCCTGGGCTCTTCCATTGCTAAACTTCTTCTCCAGGTTTCCCATGAGCACACTGCCTTTTGGCAGACTGCCTCTTGTTTCAGCTTAAGTCTCTAACTTACTCCAGTTATCAGTGGCAGACTTTAAGTGGCAGGATAAGTGGATAAATGAGGAATATAGTGCAACGAAGGCTCCTAGAACTGCCCATGCCCATCCAGTCCCTCTGTTATTAGCTCCTCTGACTTCACTCCTGCTTTGTCACAACTACTTTTCAAATACCCCAGGTCCAAGACTCTGAATCCCAGAGAAGCTCAAGTTTTTATGTTGTTATAGCCCCACTAGCTGACACTGTGTCGGCCACACTTGCATACCTGTTGAAGAAAGGAGTGAGAGGTCCAATCTGCCTCGGTAAAAAGTGTCAGAAAAAACAGTGCAGAGGATGACAAGGTATGAATATTCTCCAAGTCACAATGATAACAATTTTTACAACTCTATAAAATTAAACATTACCTGGAAAATAAATTACTGAGTGGATCTCATATAGTCTATAAGCTATAAAATTCACGGTATGAGGAGGAATGAAGTCACTAGATACAAAGTAAACAGATGTGTGAGTAGCCAAAGCGTGGAACAGGAAGTAGCTTCATAACAGATTATGAAGTCAGTTGCTGTAGGAAGAGTCAAGTAATTTACACATATTCTTATGAGTCCCAACTTATTCACCTTTACCTTTTTTCTTTTTTTTCCCCAATAATGGTGACTCACATTTTCTTCATTGCCCCAGTGAAAAAGATAACATAAAACAAGACTCAACCAAGTAAGAGCCTTCCTGCTACTAATAATACATGACAGGGTCAAGGTCCCCACAAGTTCAACAGGCTCTCTTAAAGAAAGTACATCATTAAGGGTATGCCCCTCTAAGTGAACAGGATGTAAGTTTTCCTTGCAGTATGGTGTGTTTAGGCTAACAGATGACAGAGCTCTAGAGACTGAAGGGAGACACAGGATGAAAAAAGGAGGGAAATGGTGTGATGTGACATATACATAGGTGTGAGAATCCCATCCTCTGAAAGCTTTCAGCTCTCCAGTGCCTTGCCATCATTGCCCATGTGGCCAAAGTCCAAGTAGACTATGTATCAATGAGTGTTACGCTAGAAGAGGAAATGGAAGAGAATGAAATAATTAAGAAGTGAAATGCAGATAAATTAGATGGTTGAATGGATGGATGGATGATAGAAAACAAGCTTAGTCTTTCTAGTCACTACATTCTTTTGAATTTTTCTCAAGACTATGGGAGGTTAGCACTATTAGCCCCAGTTAAAATGAGAGCCTAGAGATACTAAATATGCTGACAGAGCCACTAAAGCCTCTATTCCATCAGCCCACTTCCTGTTACTGATTTCCTATTACCCTCTTCTACATTCATTCTGCTCCAAACACACCAGGCACCTGCTTCTCCTCAAATGTGTCAGACAAACTTCCAAGCATTTTTGTGCATATAGTTCATCTGCCTTCAGTGTTCCGCGGAATATCCGCATGCTTATTTATTTATTTATTGCTCAGGTCTCTCCTTAAATGTCACCAATTCCCCTTTCTCTATCTCTCTCTTTCTTTCTCTCTCGACTCCAATACCCCATTCCCTGCTTTACTTTTCTTTAAAACAATTCTCACCATCTTTCTTATATCACCACCTCTCCCCAGAAAGCTGAGGTAGGACCTTGTATTTAGGTTACTTATTTTTGGAAGTAATAGCAAGAAGCAGAAGCAGGAAAATGAGAAGAGTGAAATGGGAAAGAAAGGAAAAGTGATGTAACAGTGCGTTATCAAGTTGCTGACCAGTGTGCATAATTAGGGCTCAGCATCATTAGGAATCCTCTGGGGAGCCTTGTGTAATACACTTCAGAATTGTCTAACTGAGTCATATGCTCTTATTCCCATTGTTCAAGGGTCATCCCCATGGAGTTTGGTTAGTTGGTCCCGCAGGTATTCCACACAAAAGAGCCCTCCAGCAAAAGTTGGGAGTGGGTGCTGGCTGCTTACACCTGCAATCAGTTAGTTGCTGTATCAATGGTGGAATAAAAATGTTAGACTCACATCTTTCAGAGAACCTTCAAGGTAGTGGCCAGCAGTAGTTTCTACAATCAGCTCAATATAGAAAAGTTAGTAGAAAAAGCTAGAGTCCCTGCTGTTGCAACTTGTTCCTGGGCCATAACTGATATTAACCATTTTTTTCTCCACTCATCCCCATTCACTGTTTCCTCCATTCATACTTGTCATCCCACTTGGTTTAGACTCACTTGTCTGGAGGGATAACCCAGACCTTCATCCCCAAGTGGTCAGAATCATTAATTACTTTACCCTGGTTAAGCTGTTGTCTTTACAATGGTCAACTTTCTATTATCACAAGAAAAGCCCCAGTGAAGCCCCTGGATTGCAAATATACTCTTCCAGGGCACCATTATGTAGCAGCAATCATAGCTGTTCATGGTTGTCAGGTTCAGTTATCCCCACCAACGTGATCACTTTCTTTTCTTCTTTTGGGGCCGCTTAAATGAGAAGCCCAAAATGACCAAGCAGTAGTTATAGCTTCAAGGTTGTGAAACACTTACTATGCTCCCTAATTAAGTGCTCTCCTGATCCATGGCAACCCAACTCCTAATCAAGAAGAGTCTAAATTATGGACATGGGAAGCGCAAACTCCAGAATTGGGCCATTCTGAATGATAACGAAGGGACCAATCTTGGACTTCTTGGTTCCTGGACCCATGTTTTCTGGCTTTGGCAATCATAGCACCATATACATCCAGAAGAAGGGCATTCCAACCCTAGAAGGTGTAGTCCCTGAATTTAGGCATTAGCTAAGCTTTAAATTATATCTTCCCATCATACTCTGAGGCAGCCGCACTGTTGAGGGCAGGACCTGTGCCCTCTCACCATCGTACTCCCAGAACATAGATTAGTACCTGGCACACATTAGGCCAGCAACTCATATGAACGAATAAATGAATAAATGAATGGTTCAATTAATCTCTTTAGATCTTTGGATATCCAGGAACATTCAAAATCATAGAACAAAGAGATTAAAATTCATTATAAACTAGTACCTCACATGATTAAAATGTGAGCAATTACTTTTTAGACATATATATAATTAGCACATATGTCAAAAAATAAGATTAGGAAAACTGAGTTCACTTTTATAATGTATGTAGAATTAATCTGTTAGTGTATGCACCATATTTATTTACTTTAGTGTACCAACAAATCATAAACTTGACAATATAGTACAAATTCACTTATTTTTCTTTGTCCTAAATACTAATGAATTTCATGTATGAAAACCTCATTAAGAAACATTATGTTCAAGAATAAATTGTCAAAGCCCTACTCTACCAGATTAAATGTATGATAAAATATTTAAAATGACATTTATTGCATCAATTTTTTTAAATAAAGCTAGAGAAAGCTGTTAATATAACTTAATAGCCCCAACCCTTGTTCTCTTTACTATTCCAGCATATTTCTCCAACAATATATTTTGCCTACTCCTGCTAAAATAGTGGAAAATAATAACTACAGGACTAAAATGAAGTTTTGCAGAATTAAAGGGAAAGCTGTAAATGTGTAATGTTTCATACGAATTTCAGTTTACCATATGATGTATCATATTGAATTTCCTACCAAAGGGATTTCAAGTTCTTGGGAAAACAAAGTCAGTATACTTCCATTTTTGAAGGCAGTCACTTTATCATGAATCATGGAATAGTTACTGAGCTCTGACAGCTCCAAGTGTTGAAAAAAATCAGAGAAGATCCATTTTTTTTGGTCCAGTTATGAACTATAAATTGGCAATGAGAACCTATGGAATCTATTTACCTAGCCTAATGTTAATGCTTCATTTTAGCTAAAATGCACATATATTAGTCTCTGTTCATATTTCATCGGTGTCCAAATTCCATGGGGTTGAAAAAAAATCTTATGAAATCTTAGGTTGTTGTAAGAAAAATATCTAAGGACTCTTGCATAAATATAAAGAGTCTATCCTAAAATAGACCTATCACAAATATAAGAATTTCCTAAAAGTTGTTTTATTTTCTTCTACTTTCTTTACGGTCAAAATGCAATTCGTTTATTCAATTGAGCAGCATGGGTAGTCCAACTGGAAAGTTAATGTGAAGCTCTTCCCTTCTCTTTTTGCAGTTTCTCACCTTTGAAACCAGTCATCTAACTGAATGTAGTCTTCTCAGTTAATGAGGTTATCTACACAATTTTCAAAGTGTGACATTGGTCTGGTTGTGAGTGTGTTACTATTATTGAAAAGAAAATAATAATTTGAAACAATAGTAAAAACAATAATTAAACAATAATTTAAATCACCTTTCTGAAACAGGAAAAGTTACAAAAATTGGTGCTTTATATTGACCCAGGGCCACACTGATAACATAAATGTGGCAAGATCAGTTGTTCTCAGATCTCAAAAGACACTAATGTTATCTTGTGCACCTATACAAAAGATAACCAGATTTTAATTTAGACCAATTCACAGCAAACAGTCAATAAAAATAGGAAACTAGAGAGAATGGAGAAATTCTGAGGTCCAGCACATACGTAAAACTCCATTATGTTTCTTTGTATGATCACAGTAATTTCGCTCAGCGGAGTCCCAAACTATGCTATGGGCTCAAATAGCCAAAAAAAAATTTTAAAGTTATGAAGGATACGTCCCATTTTCTCATTTTCCCCTTCAGTTTCAAATGAGCATGCATTTCTAGCTTCACTCAATAAGAACTGTTTGTGCTTTAAAAAATTTCATGTTGACTCCCAAAATAGTGATCGGGGAAAGCTCTGAGAAGGATATTGCTAGAAAGTTAATAACTCATCTTCACTTATCAGCTGTCTTTAGCTCTTACAAAGTTGCAAAGGATTTTTTCGTCAGTGTCACAGGATACTTCATGCAAAATTTGTGGAATCAACCCTGGCAGAATAAGTTTGAATTCTGGAAGCTCCTGGGTCCCTTTTCCTCTGAATGTTACATGTTTCAGAGTCTTTCTTCACATTTTCAAATAATAGAGAAATGGAAAATCATTCGCAGGTTTACTGTAGCTCTTCTCTCTGAGGGCTTCTTGCAAAGAATTCACATGTTGCAGTTAAACCTCAAATTAGACATTTTAAGTTTCCCTGCCTGGTCAATTATAAGACCCTCGGCCTTAACCAGAGGACATACGCTTTCGACTTTGCAGAGGTCTGAGTCAACAGCTTGTTGGGCTTTGAAGAACCTTGGCCTTTTTTGTAGCTGGGGCTTTTTCTCCTTTTGCATGTTTCACGACCACTGCTGGTTTTCATTCATCTCCATTCAGTGGTTTCAGGTGACATTTTGGGGCTGGAAACATAATGTGTCAGAAGATAGCTGTAGCTTCCTACTGTGTTAGTTATTGTTTCCTTTGTCAGGAGGTGAGTGAACACAAACATTTTCCAATTGCTCTGATTTTCAGACGGGTTTAGATCTACTGAGCCATCACTGATGCACACGCCTATACTATTTAGAAACACTTGATAGAGATTTCAGAGACGATTTCTAAGTCCAGTCCTATACAAATAAAGGTACTCTGATTTATCCTTTTTCCAGAAGAGGAATAGATTTCACATCGTCTTCTTGGTTTACTCCTGCTCAGTATAAAAGGAATAGATGGGGTGCTTCTAAAAACGCTTCTCATTTGGGTTCAAAACAGCAGCTCACCTTTTTGCAAAAGGCAAAACATTATCATGATCAATAGAATCTGGCTCTTGGGATTTAGTTCTGCCGTCCTTTCTTGGGTAAAAATTCCCATCAGAATCAGAATGAAGTCCTTAGTGGAACCTTAAATTACAATATTCAGTTTCCTAATTTCCACCAAGGCTTTGCCAAAGGCATTGAATGATTTATGATAAACTTGAAAACCTCAGTCCCCTCTTCCCAGGGTGTCTTCAATTATCTCTTTGACGAACTCTGCTCTTGATTCCTTGTTGAACTGAGGTAATAAGGGCTTAGGGCCTTTATATTTTTCCGCAAACTTTTCCTTTTTAACTTTAGAATATCCGCAAGTGAAATGTCATTGAGTGGATCTTTTTAAATGTACCTCTTATAAAATTATAGTTAAATATATCTTATTCCTACAGAATTTGTATGGCTTATAAATGTAAATTTCCCATGTCATTTTAGTTATAAAAATTGTACTATGAAAATTTGTTAAAACTCATTACACTTCAGCCTGAAGAGTTTGCTCAGTTAGTTAGAAAATAAGTTCTGATAAAATCTCATACTGCTTTCTATCCGATTCCCTTGGATACTGGCCATAATAAGAATTGGATGTGTGAGTATAGATAGATTGTAGAATTTTAAAGTTTGATTGTAGAATTTTAATGTTTGATTCACCTCCTCATATGGAGAGACTGAGTCCTACGCAAACTGAGGGACCTAGGCAAAGTCACATTTCATTAGGAACAATGTGGGTCCTACTTCCTATCACGGACGATGGAGTCAGATAATTGTGGCTTTAAACATTGCATACACTGCTTAGTAGTGTATATATATACGCATATATATATATATATGTGTATCAACTCTTATGCCCTTATTAAGGCACTGAGCTTCAAATTCTTTACCAGTAAAAATGGAGATACCAATTTTTCTATCTTCTAAAATGGCTGAGAGTATGGAAAATTGCGTATGCAAAAATTCTGGCCCCCAAAAGGCTTTAAATCAAATGGTAAAGATTATAATTACTATTATTGTTATATAATTAATCCAAATGATCTTTTTGTCCTTTTCTCTGATTTATTCTTCACACAGTTTTCAGAATATTTCTCTAAAACACAGGCCACAGTATGATTTTCTTTACTTTGAAACCCTCTGTGGCTTCCTCACATCGATCAAACTAGGTTAAAATGTCTTCTCCTGACATGCTAGGTCATGCACGTTAGGCCACAGCCCACCTTTCCAAAAATCATTTCAACTTCCTTCCTATACTTACATTGCTGTCAAGTCTAGTTAAATTGCTTTCTGTTCCACAGACATTTCCCCACATTGTTCTCACCAAAATGGCATCTTGTCCATAAGGGCTTTACTTATTCTTCTAACCAGATGTGCCATTTGCCATCATCATGGGGAGGAGAGAGGAACCAGCATCTACCGAGCATATATTCTTTGGAATTCTGTGCCCGGCACTTTGAACTTGTTACTTCACTAGCCCTGTTCTTATGGTATCTGTCATATTCTACTTTGTGGTATAGTCATTTTTGTCCTTGTTTCATTCTGCCTCAGTTTATGAAGGGCAAGAATTATGTCTTAATCTCTAGCATAGTATGCTTACAAATAAAATGCACTACGGAAATGGCTAATTGAATACCTACACCAGGCAAGAATGTCAGCCAAAATAAGGATTTGCAGGGCATCTGAACCAACTTGGAGAACCACAACAGCTTATTTGGGATAGAAAACCTTTTTGTTTTTCTTTTTAAAGATTGTATTTATTTATTTGACAGAGAGCTAGAGAGAGAGCACAAGTAGACAGAGCAGCAGGCAGAGGGAGAGGGAGAAGCAGGCTCTCCACTGAGCGGGGAGCCCCATGTGGGGCTCAGTCCCAGGACCCTGGGATCATGACCTGAGCTGAAGGCAGCCACTCAACTGACTGAGCCACCCAGGTGCCCCATGGGATAGAAAAACTTTTTAAATCCACCTTAGATCATCATTGGACTTAAGGGTTTTTTTTGTTTGTTTTTGTTTTTTTGTTTTTTTAGCAAAAGGGAGTGGAGTACATAATGTCACATGGCATGTTGCAATCGGAAGAAGGCATCAATTTTCTCTCCTCTTCCCCAGGCCTAACAGTTACACGGTTGCATGAAGAAAAACGAAAACAAAAATCAAAAGCACCAGACCAGCACTGGAAGACATGTAGAAATACTTGCATCACCATGATGTGGTGATGTAAAGAGCTCAAAAAATACAAAAATATTTTCTAAGGACATTTATCTGGATGCAATGTAAGCATCTTCCAACCTATTTCAGAGAATAGGAGACATAGTAAGTTGAAAAGATGAGTTTATGGAAGGAATTGAGTAGGTGTCAACCTTATGTGCATTCTTTACGGTCACAAGCTGCCCCTTAGAAATATACATCCATTTATATACTATTATTCATGTCATAGAAGTTGAATATACATTAGTATATATATAAATGGATGTGAGTCATATGAATAGTAAAATGTACTTTAATTTTAGAGAATAATTTCCTACCACTGGTACTTAGAACTTCTAAAATCACAGGACAGTCGTTTCAGTCCTTCCACACCTTTAGGTACAGTAGATGGTAACTCCAAGGCAAAGAATATGGCTGTTTTGCTCAATAAAAATACAGTCCTAGAAAACAGTTTTTTTTTTAATAAATCAAGCTGGGATTCAAAATGGAGACCAACTTTCATTAAATCTTAATAACCTCCAAAATGGAAACTTATAAGCTACCAGTAACAACAGTAAAAGTTCACATTAGGACTGAATAAAACAGGTCAAATGCTGCAGCAGGGCCTAATGGAGGCGTGGGCGGGAGGAGCGAAGTGGAAAGGAAAAGGGAATGGAAAAATTAAAGGACAAAGATATTTAGAAGAGATCCATCTGAGGGCAGAAAAATGGATTCTGTCTTTTCAAGAGATAGGAAATCTACTGACCCCCTTGAAGAGAGTGCCCTCCCCCTCCAAAGGAGGGGCTACTGCTTGCAATTACTCAAGGACAAAACAAGTTTAGATTCCTTCCTGATAGCCTATTATCTTTCTTTTTATTGGGCCAGGGTGTCTCTATACTCTGAGAGAAGCTGGGCATTAACTCTTTCAGCTCCTTAGGATACCATCGGGGAAACCAATGCAGGGCTTCAGTTCACAGCCCACAAGTCAGCTGCCAGGAAGATCTGGATCCATGCCTCTGAAATTTAGGGAGCGAAGGAAGAATGCCTTTGTTATAAACATGTGAAGTCCACATTTCTCATCATTTTTCTGTAGAAACAGAAGTTTCCCTCTCTTGAACCCACACTGGGCAATTCAATTACAAAGTCATTAGATCCCACT
The DNA here is from genome assembly GCF_017311325.1 of Ursus maritimus. NCBI lineage: Eukaryota > Metazoa > Chordata > Mammalia > Carnivora > Ursidae > Ursus > Ursus maritimus. The sequence goes on along the minus strand of NW_024423564.1, from coordinate 35,734,998 downwards.
GTAAGATGATTCAGGGGGAGTTCCTGTTTTTGTAAAAAGCCTTTTCTGTGTTCACCCAACATACATTCTGGCCTCTTGCACTCAGTTTATAAGGTTTCTAATTAAGCTCCAGAGAGGATTATATAGTTCGCTGAACTGAGTCACTACGCTGCAACTGGGAGAGAGGAGACACTCCTATTTTATCAGAAAAATAAACACTTTAGTTTCATTTCCTCTGCCACACATGTTATCTCTTTGTCCTGTCACAGCATTTTTTATAGGTTTTTATTTCAAAGGATTACCTTGAGATTACTGTCAACACAAGCCAGAGGGAAGTCTCCATACAGAATATAGCAAGTGGTTTTGCCTTCTAAAAAACCTCACTCCAGACAGTATAATAATATCATAGGGTATCACTGAAATCATCTCTTATAATTTAAGAACAAAGAGACAGTTTTTCAGCAAATACTTGGGCCCCAAATCTGAGGATAATAAAATGTTTATCAGTGACAAAAGCACAGTTTACCAACTTGGTTCTTAAATCAAAATTTTAACCTTTTAAATTGTTTCGGAAGCGCCACTGATTTCTGCTGTTCCTTATAACATCTGTAGGCAAAATGCAATGTGCTGGGTCACAGTTCTTAGCTTGGCAAGAAAATGTTGCTTAAGAATATAAAGGTCGCTCCCTTTCTTATGCAAGGGGAAAACACTTGAGTTGTTACTCAAGTAAATGCTTCATAACCATCGAATTAAATATTTCTGAAGGGTTCATTCCTGAGCTTTCTGGGTTGAATTAGGGTTTTCTCAGAACTATACTTCAGGTCACCCACATGTCTTAAGAACTGGTGCCTTTCGCTCAGCTGTGCATTTCTTCCAGACATGCCGGATGTCTATGCAATAAGCACTCGAAAGTTCAAAGAGACACAGCACATTCTGTGCTTTCTCTTCCCACCATTCCACGTAAACACCATTAAGAACCAGACCACTCTTATGCCAAAAGAATCTGATGGCTTGACTTTGGTCTGTTAATAGTTCACACTCACTCTCTTCCTTTACTGCGCTCAATAGAACCGTCTACCTGGGGCCAAGAGCCAGCCACTCACCACTACACATGCTTCTACAGGAGCACAGATACTGACCCAGAGCTTGGAAAAAACACGCCTGTCAGCCTAGTGTCTCACTCTCTACTGCCACAAGCCCACTCCCACTCACATATTCGTTCACAGATTCAACAAACATGTCTTCAGACTCTACCATTTATCAGGCATTGGAGTTGATACCAGGCAAAGGTCAGTGAACACAAAGAAATACAAAAATCTATGCTTCCCAGGAACTTACATTCTGGTGGAGACAAATACAGAGATAAGTAAATAAATAAACAATAATTCTGGATAGTACAATAGTCTTACTTGCAGTTTGCTTTGCACAGTTTCAGTTACTCATAGTCAATCAGGTTCTGGAAGTAGTGATCCTCCCCTTGACATGTGGTGAGAAGGTCAACAGTAGCCTAACACTACGTCACAATGCCTACATCATTCACCTCACTTTATCTCATCGCAAAGCATTTTATCATTTCACATCATGAGAAGTGAGTACAGTACGAGCTATTTTGAGAGAGACCACATTCACAAACTTCTATTACCATATATTATTATAATTGTTCTATTTTTTATAAGTTATTGTTGTTAATCTCTTACCGTGCCTAACTTAGAAGTTAAACTTCATCATAGGTATGTGTGCATAGAAATAAACATAGAATATACAGGGTTCGGTACTATCTGTGGTTTCAGGCAGCCATTGAGGGTCTTGGACCGTATCCCGCATAGACAAGGCACGGACTACTGAACTAAGCTACGTGGGGAGGAAACGCTAGGATAATATGATGGTGACTTAAGGATAGTCGGCACCCAGATGGGGAGTTCATGGAAGGCTTTTCTGAGCAGATGGCATTTGAGCTGAAACCTGAAGGTAAAGAAGAATTTGGACAGCATAAACACCAGATAAAACATTTCAAAACAGAGGAAACAAAAACAAAGCCCCCAGGAGTGTTAGAGCAACCAAGAGAAGCCTAGAAGGATGGAAGCGGAAAAGCTCTCATAAGCTGAAGAAAATTGTGAAGCACAAACAATTCTAAGCCTGTGAAAGTTTCTTATGATTCTTCCTTATGTCTTTGAAGCATATCAATGATAAGCTCTTTGTAATTGTTCTCCTCCAATATGACTTCTTAGGTGCAAACTTAATTTTTGCAACTTATTTGAAAGATTGTTTAACTTTTCTTTTATTGTTCTTGACAGGAAATACAACACCCATCCTAGAACTTTTATAAAGGTTACTATGTATGATGGACCCTATGTGTTTCCTACTCAAGTACCAGTCTCCCCTTCTATCAGAATCCGTTTGTGGCAGCAATGTGTTCTCCTTAAAAATGTGTGCATGCATGTGTCCATACATACCTACATACGCAGACCTCCACCTTCCAACCTCCTTTGCAGCTAGGGGACTGACAAGTATGCCATATCCAGCACGGTGGTGGCCAATGAGATAGAAACAGAGACTAGACCTTTAAAAGAAAGCTATTTAAGATATTTTCAGAAGGGGGCTGTTCTGACCTGCACATTGTACTTCTCCTTACTATTCTTTCTATTCTTGCCAAGAAAGGAAATGTGATGCTGGAAGTGAAACAGCTATCTTTTAATTCTAAGGTAGCTCTAAGAATAAAGCCACAAATAAGGAGAGTTGAGTGGAAAGCTTATAGGAGCCTGAGTCACGAATGCCATCATGGAGCCACTAGAGAGACTTGGACGATCTCCGAACTTGCGAAGAAAAATAACCCCCCAATGTTTAAGTCATTGTTAGGTTTAGACCTGGCTGCATAGAGCCAAAAGCAGAATTACTATATGTAAAGTGCCACAAAACAAAAAGATAAATGATAATTCAGTGTCTCCATCATCATTCTTATTACTGGTGGGCTTTAATGAGGCTGGAATTATTTTTTTTTAGAGATTTTATTTATTTATTTGACACAGAGAGAGACAGCCAGCGAGAGAGGGAACACAAGCAGGGGGAGCGGGAGAGGAAGAAGCAGGCTTCCAGTGGAGGAGCCTGATGTGGGGCTTGATCCCAGGACCCCAGGATCACGCCCTGAGCCGAAGAAGGCAGATGCTTAATAACTGAGCCACCCAGGTGCCCCGAGGCTGGAATTATTTACTAAGAGGACATGTGAAGGCTGGAGAATACTCACTTCAGATATTTCAGGTTTAAGCTATCAAGGAATTTGAAGAGTTATGGAATATAAAATAGTTCTCATCCTTTTTTATAACCTATCCAGTAGCTATTTACTTCCATAACCATTCTGTTATGTTACAGTGCCAAAATAGTTGGAGTTCTAAGGATGCACAATTAAGTGTCATTTATTTGTTGACCTAGTATCTGGCCAGCAAAAGAAAACAAGAGAGAGATTCTGCTCTTGTTTTTCTTGTTTTTCTTTCCACCAATGACAATAGCATCCGGCATTTCTCCTATATTCCAAATACTTAAGAAGAAATGCTTTTGCAGATCGAAGCATTTGGAAATGGTCTTAGGGACTTGACAAGAGCAAGTAGATTGATCTGGTCTAAAGCCGTAAGAGATGAGGCATTGTTTGTGAACTACACTGGGAGCAGGGCAAGTCTGAAAGGGTACTCCTGTGGAGGCAGAAGTCTTCTACAAAAATAGATGTCTGCTCGTAGTGAAAGGAGGGGCCATATGCCCCCCAATGTACATAGCAGCATTGTCCACAATAGCTAAACTGTGGAAGGAGCCGAGATGCCTTTCAACAGATGAATGGAAAAAGAAGGTGTGGTCCATATATACAATGGAATATTACTCAGCCATCAAAAAGAACGATTACCCAACATTTGCAGCAACATGGACGGGACTGGAGGAGATTATGCTAAGTGAAATAAGTCAAGCAGAGAAAGACAATTATCATATGGTTTCACTCATTTGTGGAACATAAGGAATAGCAGGGAGATCAGTAGGAGAAGGAAGGGGAGAATGAAGGGGAGGGTAAGCAGAAGGGGGAATGAACCACAAGAAACTATGGACTCTGGAAAACAAACTGAGGGTTTCAGAGGGCAGGGGAGTAGGGGGATGGGCTAGCCTGATGATGGGTATTAAGGAGGGCACGTATTGCATGGAACACTGGGTGTTATGCCAAACAATGAATCATGGAACACTACATCAAAAACTAATTATGTACTGTATGGTGCTAACATAGCATAATAAAAGATAAATAACTTGGAAAATATATATATAAAAAAAATAGATGTCTGCTGCTCTAAGGCCATTGCCAGTGTACTCCATCCACCTTCCACTGGAAACTCCCCAAAGGAATTTTAATAATCAACTAGGCAGCACTATCAAGAATAAACAGCTGCTATCTATTGATATGCCAAGTTTACAGTATTGACATACTAATTAGTAGTTGCTTTTTATGAAGTACCATGTGCCTTGCATCATGCAATATGGTATACATACATTATCTTCACTCTTTATTTTGCTTAATAATATGACCAATAATTTTGAAAATACATAAAATTAGTTGAAATTATGACATACATAAGAGAAATTCAAATGCATTTTAAATGTCTTCTGTATTGTATTAAGCTAGATAACTATGTAATCAAATTGACTTATTGATGAATGTATGCAGATGCTTTGTCACAGGGACACTTATTTTTTCAGGCTGCTTAATGTATCTATAGCAATTTTGCACACTTTTTGGGGGAAGAGGGGGTGGTGGTGGGCAGACTGACAGGTTTCATTAGGATAAGATGTATCTGATACATTCAGTATGATCAGACATAGTGTGAAGCTCGCACCCAGGCATGTACCCATTCTTTGTAATACTGCTCTAGGTTTGTGCCTACAAATGAAGTAAATCTGATAAATTCTATTTTACATAAATCCTATAAAATATACATACAGAGAATATAATTATATGCACTTTAGGTGTGTTTCTAATAGGAGAGAAGCTCCATTTAGACTAGCTATCTACAAAAAGTTAATTCCAACCCCCATCCCACAATTTTTCATGTCTGATGTTCAGAAGAATTCTCAAACACTAGCTTCTAGCTCCACATATTTTAAATTTTATTTCTCCCCAACTGTTTTTTTTTTTCTGGGCTCTATAGTTCATGTCCATATCACAACATGATCTTCCTCCAGTACCTTTGTATCAGAATATAGATAAGTCAGCATAGTGGACCTCAGGTGTATTACTGGAAGGCATTCAAACTCAAATTAACAATAAATTATTTATACTTGGAAGTGACTAAAAATGTCAAACTGTGCCTCCAACTCAACTTTCCCTCAGCAAAATGCAAAAAGGAAAGAAAAGGAGAGAAGGAAGGAGAAAGGGAGGGAGGGAAGAAGAAATCCCACCCAACATGAGGGCAAGTATGACAGAGAACAGGGCAGACTGGAAAGACATGGTGGGTTTTCACAATTGTGGTTAAAATACTCTATTTTTACAAATTTTACAGCAACCTATGATTAGGTAAATACTTTGCTAGGGCTTCTTCCAGGGACCTTAAAAGAAACCAGTGCAAGTGAGGGGATCTGAAACTTAGGCTTCTTTATAGTAAACCTGCTTCAACCCCCAAAGTGCCTACGTGTTAACAAGAGGGAATTGGGGAGCTGCCATATTTATCTCATCATGAAAACAATGTTTCCAGCCAAGCATCCACAGTTGAACTCATGAGGTAAAATGAAGGATGCCCACTTCTGAGGCTAATACATCGGAATACGTATCCAAGACATAGTAATGGCTTAAATCTGTAGAGAGTACCCAGGAAAAGAAAGAGCTTATAATGTCACACATAAAAAGACCTATTTCAATTCCAGAACATTTTGTGGTAGGGGAGAGGGAACAGAAGGGAACTAGGAATTACAATTTATGACCCTCTAACAAATAACAAATGCCAGTGACAACAGTGACCATTTATTGAGCACTTCCCCTGTATTGGTACCGTCACCTCATTTAATTCATGAAACAACCCTTTGAAGTAAGTGCTTCATTATGTACACTTTTTAAAGTCAGATTTACTAAAGTATAATTTATTCACCCTTTTAGTAAATAAAGCCTTGAAATCAGGTAGCATGAGTCTACCAATTTTGTACTTTTTAAAAATTGTTTGGCTACTCTTGGCCCTTGACTTTTCCACATAAAATTTAAAATCAGTTTGACAAGTTCTACTAAAAAGCCTTGGGATTTTGATTGGGATTGCATTGAATCTGGTAGGTGAGTTGGAGAAAATCTAAATAGTGAGTCTTCTGAACCATGAACACAATAGATAGCGCTATTTATTTGGGTCTTTTTAAATTTCTCTTAGCAACATTTTGTCATTTTTAGCTTACAGATCTTGCAGATATATTGCTAGCTATATCCTTAAGTATTTCATATTTTTGAAGGATGGGATGTGAGGGGATCACCTGTCCTTTTATTGGTAGCTGTGACTTTTACTTCATTTGTGAAAAACATAAAGATGCACCATTTAGGGCAGTTCACTCTGTTTTCCTCCTCTTCCCTGAATATTTCCTGTGAGCACCAGTGGGAGCCTGTGAAGGACACTTTTGAGAATGTACACACTCCACTTGCATCTGCAACTAACTTCTGGGGATTTTACTCTGTCGTACTAACTCATACTTAGCTTTCCTCCTTACCTGCTGTACTCAGCAATCACCTCTTTCTTCCGTGCTCTTCTAAAGGGGAAACAGTTTGTTTGCTTTCTCTCTCTTTGGAGGGGTTTCTCAGCTTGTAGGAGTCAGTTCATGTGATTAGAAGTCTCATCTCTCTAATGGTTTTAGGAAGAATAATGACTTCATAGATTTTTTTTCCCTTGATGTAATGGTAAGGTGGCATTCTCTTATATCTTTCTACATTTGAAGAAAAGAAGTAGCCAACCAGGACCATTTTATATGAGAATACTGACATTTGTGGAGGCCAAGCAACCTGTTCTATATCACAGATCTCTTAACTATCATGGCCAAAACTCACAATCAAGTTTTTGTGAAATAATAATATATTAAACATAATGCCAAAATGCATCCTGGAAGATCTTTTAACCAAAAGACCATGTTTTACCTGTCTACATGATTCTAATCAGACTCAGATATTTTCCTTTTTATTTCAGTGGGGCACTGGAAGCAATGCTACAATTATCTGATGACTCATTAAGGTTCCTACCCCAAGTGAGTCTAGAGTGTAATTTTTTTTTATTTTTTAAAGTGACTATTCCTAGAAAATCTCTGCCCTTTCCAGAGGCCTGAACCATTTTGAAAAGTAAATGCTTAGAACTTCTGCCATTATTAAATAGGGTTGGATAATTCTAAAAATATAAATACTATTGGCTGCCTATTACTTATGTATTTATTGATTGTATTTCCAGTTTAATTACACAGTGTTATATTAGTTTCAGTTGTACAATATAGTGGTTCAGCAATTCTGTACATTACTCAGGGCTCATCACATTATGTGTACTCTAAATCCCCATCACTTGTTTCACCCCCCACCTCCCTCCAACTACCTCCCCTCTGGTAACCACCAGTTTGTTCTCTATATTTAAGAGTCTTCTTTTGGTTTGTCTGGTTTTTTTGTTGTTCATTTGTTTTGTTTCTTAAATTCCACATGAGTGAAATTACGTGGTACTTGTCTTTCTCTGACTGACTTATTTCACTTAGCATTATAAACTCTAGATCCATCCATGCTGTTGGAAATGGCAAGATTTCTTTCTATTTTATGGCTCAGTAATATTCCAGTGTGTGTGTGTGTGTGTGTGTGTGTGTGTGTGTGTGTGTGTATCGCTTCTTTATCCATTCATCTATCAATGACCACTTGGATTGCTTCCATACTTTGTTTATTGCAAATAATACTACAGTAAACATAGGGGTACATATGTTGTTTTGAATTAGCATTTTTTTTTTCTTTCTTTGGGTAGATACCCAGTAGTGGAATTACTGGATCATCTGATAATTCTATTTTTAATTTTTTGAAGAACTTCCATACGTTTCCACAGTGGCTGCACCAGTTTGCTTTCATACCAAGAGTGCAGGAAGGTTCCTTTTTCTCTTAATCCTCTCCAACATCTGTTGTTTCTTGTGTTTTTTATTTTAACCCTTCTGACAGGTGTGAGGTGTTATCTCATTGTAGTTGTGATTTGCATTTCCGTAATGATTAGTGATATTGAGCATCTTTTCACATGTCTCTTGGCCATCTGTCTATCTTCTTTGGAGAAAAGAAGTTCATGTCTTCTGCTCATTTTTTAACTGGATCATTTGTTTGTGTAGTGTTGAGTTATATAAGTTCTTTATATATTTTGGATATTAACTCCTTATCAGGTATGTCATTTGCAAATATTTTCTCCTATTCGAATTTGCCTGTGAAGCCATCTGGTCCTAGACTTTTGTTTGTTAGGATTTTTTGATTACTGCTTCAAGTTCATTACTGGTAACCAGTCTGTTCAAATTTTCCATTTCCTCTGCTTCAGTTTTGGGTGGTTATATGTTTCTAAGAATTTACACATTTCTTCTAAGTTGTCCAACTTGTTGAAATATAATTTCTCATAATATTCTCTTATAATCCTTTGTATTTCTGTGGTGTTGGTTGATATTTCTCCTCCTTCATTTCTATTTATTTGAGTCTTCTTTCTCTTTTTAAAAATAAGTCTAGGGGCGGCTGGGTGGCTCAGTCGTTAAGCGTCTGCCTTCGGCTCAGGGTGTGATCCCGGCGTTCTGGGATCGAGCCCCACATCAGGCTCCTACGCTGGGAGCCTGCTTCTCCCACTCCCACTGCTTGTGTTCTCTCTCTCGCTGGCTGTCTCTCTATCTGTCAAATAAATAAATAAAAATCTTAAAAAAAATAAGTCTAGATAAAGGTTTATCAATTTTGTTAATCTTTTCAAAGAAGTAGCTCCTGGTTTCATTGATCTGTTCTATTGCATTTTTTTATAGTTTCTATTTTGTTTATCTGTTGTAATCTTTACTATTTCCTTCCTTCAACTGGTTTTCGTTTTGTTTGTTCTTTTCCTAACTCCTTTAGGTGTACGGTTACGTTGTTTATTTGAGGTTTTCCTCGCTTTCTGAAGTAGGCCTATATTGATAAACTTCTCTCTTAGAACAGCTTTTGCTGCATCCCAAAGATTTTGGACCATTGTATTTTCATTTTCATTTGCCTCCATGTATTTTTTTTTTAATTTCTTCTTTGATTTCTTGGTTAGCCCATTCATTGTTTAGTAGCATGTTACTTAACCTCCATGTATTTGTGTTCTTTCCAGATTTTTTTTCTTGTGGTTGATTTCTAGTTTCATAATGTGATTAGAAAAGATGCATGGTATGACTTCAATCTTTTTGAATTTGTTGAGACTTGTTTTGTGGTCTAACGTGGTATTTCCTGGAGAATGTTCCATGTGCACTTGAAAAGAATGTGTATCCCACTGTTTAGCATGGAATATTCTAGATATATCTGTTAGATCTGTCTGATCCAGTGTGTCATTCAAAGCCACTGTTTTCTTGTTGATTTTCTGTTTGGATGACCTATCTATTACTGTCAGCGGAGTGTTTTCAGTTCTCTACTATTATTGTATTACTATTGATTACTTCCTTTATGTTTGTTATTAGCTGCTTTATGCATTTGGGTGTTCCCGTGTTGGGTGCATAAATACTTACAATTGTTTTATCTTCTTGTTGGATTGTTCCCTTTATGATTATAGAGTGTCCTTCTTTATCTCTTGTTAAAATCTTTGTTTTAAAGTCTGTTTTGACCCATATAAGCATTGCTACCCTGACTTTCTTTTCACTTCCATTTACATGATAAATGGTTTTCCATCCCTTCACTTTCAATTTGCATGTGTCTTTAGGTCTGAAATGAGTCTATTCTAAGCAGTCTATAGATCTGGGTCTTGCTTTTTATGCCTTCCATCACCCTATGTCTTTTGTTGGAGTGTTTAGTCCATTTACATTCAAAATAATTATTGATAGGTATGTAATTATTGGCATTTTATTACTTGTTTTATGGTGGTTTTTGTAGTTCTTCTCTGTTCCTTTCTTCTCTTCTCTTCTCTTCTCTTCTCTCATTTTTTGCTGACTTTCTTTAATGATATGCTTGGATTCCTTTCTGTTTAATTTTTTTGGGGGGGGTATCTATTACCAGTTTTTGATTTGTGATTACCATTAGGTTTATATAGAATACCCTATGCATATATATTAAGTTGATGGTCACCTAAGTTTGAACTCATTCTAAGAGCACTGAATTTTTACTCCTTTCCCCCACTCCACATTTGGGGTATATGGTGTCATAGATCATATCCTTTTCTGTTGTGAATACCTTGACTGATTTTTATAGATATACTTAATTTCACTGCTTTGTGCTTCCTACTTTTCTTCTACGTATGTTCTTTCCTTTTCACTCAAATTATCTCCTTTTTTTTTTAACATTTCTTGTAAGACTGGTTTAGTCATGATGAATTCTTTTAGCTTTTGTTTGTCTGAGAAACTCTTTATCTCTCGTTCTATTCTGAATGATAGCTTTGATAGCTTTGCTGGATAGAGTATTCTAGGTTGCAGGTTTCTTTCTTTCAATACTTTGAATATATCAAGCCACTCTCTTCTGGCCTGCAAAGTTTCTGCTGAAAAATCAGACAGTCTTATGGGGTTTCCCTTGTATGTATCTATTTTCTCTTGCTACTTTTAAGATTCTCTCACTACTTTTTGCCATTTTAATTACTATGTGTCTTAGTGTGGACCTCCTTGGGTTGATTTTGTTGGAGGCCTTCTGTGTGTCCTGGATCTGGATTTCTCTGCTTCCCAGATTCAGGAAATTTCCAGCTATTATTTCTTGAAATAAATTTGTTGCCCCCTTTTCTCTCTTCTCCTTCTGGGAGAAGATCTCCTTCTGGGATCCCTATAATGTGAATGTTATCATGCTTGATGGTGTCACTGAGTTCCCTTAGTCTAATTTCATTTATTATTATTTTTTCCTCTCTTATTCAGCTCAGTTACTTTCCATTATTTTTCCTCCAGGTTGCTGATCTGTTCTGCTTTCTCTAGTCTACCGTTTATTCCATCTAGTGTATTTTTTAAAATATTTTTATTTATTTTTCTGTCAGAGAGAAAGAGAGCACAAGCAGGGGGAATGGCAGGCAGAGGGAGAAGTAGGCTCCCCACCGAGCAAAGAACCTCATGTGGGACTCAATCCTAGGACCCCAGGATCATGACCTGAGCTGAAGGCAGATGCTTAACCAACTGAGTCACCCAGGTGTCCTGTCCATCTAGTGTGTTTTTAATTTCACTTATTGAATTCTTCATCTCTGTTTGTTTGGGTTTTTTTATGTTTTCTATCTCTTTTTTGAGAGTCTCAATGTATCCTCCACTCTTTTCTCAGTCCATTGAGTATTTATGACCATTACATTAAATTCTCTATTAGGCATATTACTTATCTCTATTAAGTTTAACTATTTTGCTGTGATTTTTGTCTTATTCTTTCATTCAGAGCATATTCCTCTGCCTTCTCATTTTCTCTAACTCTGTCTGGTTCTATATGTTAAGAAAGTCAGCTCTGTTTCTTGCTCTTAAGAGTAGTGGACTTATGAAGAAGAGGTTCAGTAGTGCCCTGCAGTACAGAGTCCCCTGTTCACCAGAACCTGGCACTTCAGAGGTGTCTCATACGTGTGTTGCATGTGCCCTGCTATTGTGGCTGAGCCATGTTTACTTTTAGTCCGGTTGTCTGCAGTGTCTCTTTTTTCCTGTTGTGGGCAAAGTTTGGTCCCTATATTAGTGGACCAGACTGGGGCTGCTTTCAGTGTGAGTTGGGTCAGTTCAGGAGTTTGACAGAGCTCTGTTCCACTGAACTGCAGGGTGTTTTCCCTGTGTTGTCCCCTGAGAAGATTTCATTCGTGGGCAGACCCTGCAGTCAGACCACATCTGCCCCCAGCCCACTGCTGGGGTCAAAAATCAGATTGGTGTATGTGGTTATCATCCCCTCTCCCCAGGGCAGGAGTCACTTTGGGGTGGTGCTGGCTCCTGTTGGGGCTGCTGGCTCCTGTTGGGGCTGCTGGCAGACTGCCATGCTTGTGGGGCAGCTTTGGATGGATTCCAATGGAGGGCGTGTTGGAGGGAGCGAGTCAACAAGAGAACATAGGGGCAGGACTTGTAGCATTAGCAGGGTTTGCACAGGACTACTATGGGAGGAGGCCAAGTTGGAGGGAATGGATCACAGAAGTATGTAGGAGTAGGGTGCACTGTTAGCAAGCTAGGTGGAGAATATTCATGTTGCATTGATTCTCATAGGTTTGCATGCATCTATGCTGATGGGGGCAGGAAGGGAAATGACACCCACCAGCTCCTTTGTTCTTACAGAAGTCTCTGAAAGATCCCTGCCTGTCTCCAGGACAGGCTGTGAGATTAGCAAACAAATCTCCCTCCAGTATACTCTGGGCATCTTTCAAAGTGCTGCTTCTGTGCTATATCTCAGTGGGGCTGTTTGTTCTATCTCTTCAAGTTTCCCCTCATTCTCTAAGTCTCCAAGAGCTGAGCACACTGATACGTAAAGTTCCATGTGTTAAGCCCCACTGACTGTAAGAACTCAGGAAGTTAAGCCCCTCTGGTTTTCAAAGCCAAATATTATGGGTATTCATCTTCCCAGGACAAGGCCCCTATGCCTAAGGTGCCTGATGCAGAGTCTGCTTCTTTCCCTTCTCTGTGCCTGCAATGTTCCTCCACAATCCCGCAGGTCTGTTTGGGTCCTGACCACATCTCTGCCCTTGCTACTCTCTTTGATATGGCCTCCTCTACATTCAGCTATGGAGAGTCTGTTCTGCCAGTCTTTGAGACATTTTCTGGGTTATTTATACTAATGTGGGTGTTACCTAGTTATATCCATGGCACAAGGTAAGCCTAGGATCTTCCTACTCCACCATCTTCCCCAGATCTATTGGCTCCGTTTAGAAATGTTTGAGAAAACCCAGTAAAAATATCATGTGACCACAGGAACTTGGGCTTGAAAGAAGGGGGCAGCTTCTGGGTGAGAGGATCCTGCATCAACCCAGGAAAAGTGATAGAGAGACAAGATTGTGTTGCTTATTGAAATGTTACTTAGCAGGGACAAATATTGTTACCAGAGAAAGTATCAAATTCAAAAGATAGAAACTAGAACACATACAAGAAGGTCAGGAAAGAGCACAGACTTGGGCTTTCGAAAAAGGTGGAAAAGTGATTTGGAAAAGAACTATAAATATCAAATATATGCTTGAGCTTCCTTGTAGTCACCTGTAGAAGCCATTCTGGTAGTTTAGGAACCTGTGAAAATCTGACATGCAGCCAGATGGTCTTTACATCTTGGCCAGACATGTATTTGTATAGTATATTTTACCTCATAAACCACTTACTCATATTATCTTATGTGAAATTCATGGCAATCCTGTATAATAAGAAGGGAAGGGAATGCTAGTTCCATTTTGCAGATGGAAAACCCTGAGACAGAATGTTCAGAATATATTAAATTTTCCAACCATCCCTGCACTCATGGATCATGATACAGACAGCTGTGCTATACTTTTTATCATCTGAACATGCATATGTTTGTGTGTACTTCTTAGTTATATACAGAGTTTCATATACTCTGAATGTTGCTAAGATATTTATAAATGTCATGACATAGAAAAACCACAAGAAAACCATTAATGAATCATTGCATTTCACAAACTGCAACATGATAAAAGGGAAGAAAGTCAAAAAGGAAGAAACCTCTCCAAAGTTCAAGCAACAAATTTTCATGTGACGCTGGGAAAAGCAAAAGGTGCTTTAGCTCTTAGAGGCATAAATCAAAACTTTGCCACCAACACTTGCAACAATTTTGAGATTTTATCAAGGTAAAAAGTATCTACAAACTCATTACTTGGAAGATGGATGGATTAGATAAAAGAATAAAGACCTGCATGTCATAAGTGGAAAACACTGGTGAATGTTTGGAACATTCTTCTCTTGAAGCCTTCTAGGAAGCATTTGCCTGTATTGCTATTAATCTGCATTGATGGGTTTGTGAGTTTTTATTCCCTAGTAAATTGTGATTTTCCTGAAGAATGGAAAAGATTCACTTTTTGTATTCTAAGTGCCTAGTAGAGTGCCTAGATACAATAAATATTTAATATTTGATGACTAAAGCAATGATGTCAGTATAAAAGATATACATATATATAGCATATATATGCATATGCTTATGTGTATATATACACACACATACATAATAATATCCATACAATTCCATATTATATGGATCCCATATTTACATGTGTACACACATATACATTTCCATATATACTATGAAATATATATGTCATAGATAATATGGAATTATATGAGCATTGCTTTATAGGGGTATATGTATGTGTGCTCATACATAAATATGTTTTATGTAGGTGTGCATCTATGTGTATGTGTGTATAGAGATATTTTGAACTTTGAATTTTTCATGTTTTTAATCTCAAATAATCTTTAGTCAAATTAAGTTTTAATAAAACAGAATAATAACAACAACAAAACAACAAACAAACAAAAAACTAAGAATAACTGATATTAGACTTGGCCAGTGAAAGTCACAACTAGAAATGTAAATCTGATGTATAGCAGATCAAACCTAATACAAATGACTTTGTAAATGCCTGCTACCTTGCATGTCTGATCATTCCTGGAATCACAAGTAACTGAAAGTTACTAGAAACTTACAAAACTATGTATATGTGAAACTACAGGAACTCTAACCCAACAATTGGCTAAAATCACTTTCTTATATAATCTGCACAGTCACCTGGCACCTGTCCAGGTCTCTCTGCCTCCCTGCAGCCTGCCACAACCCTGGTGATAATTTACCTGTGCCATCTTATGTAGTCTGCAGCTTGATTGAGGTCTTATTCTGATTCACAGGGGAGTGTTGAACAAAGTCTATCTGGAATAAGCTGTGGTTGCATTCAAGAATATTTCATTCCCATTCATTCATTCATTTCCTCATTCTGAGACATTGAGCATCAGGACTTGAAAGGTACAGCATGAAGCACTGGGGTGCAAAGGTGAATAAAGAACAATCTCTGTCTAACTACTGCTGAGGTTTCCATGGTGACATTTTCTGAACCCCAAGTTGTATAGTGTGTTTTCAGAGTAGCGTCGAACATGTTCTAAAAAGATGTACCATGACCTAAAACCCAAGTGATTTTGTTTAATAACTTTGACCATCAAAAATCCAGTTTGTACATCAAACTAAAAAGCTCTGTGCAGCGATGGAAACCATCAACAAAATGAAAAAAAAAAACAACCTATGAAATAAGAAAAAATATTTGCAAATCCTATATCTGACTAGGAGCTAATATATAAAATATGTAAGTATATAAATATAAATAAATATAAATAATAATTCATATAACTCAATAGCCAAAACCAAACAGCCTAATTGAAAAATGGTCAGAGAATCTGAATAGACATTTTTCCAAAGAAGATCTACAGATGGCCAACAGGCACATGGAAAGATGCTCAGCATCATTAATCATTAGGAAAATACAAATTAAACCCACAATGAGATACCATCTCACACCTGTTAGAATGGTTATTAACAAAAACAAAACAAGAAATAACAAGTGTTGGCAAGAACATAGAGAAAAAGAGAACCTTTGTGCACTGTTGGTGGGAACATAAATTGGTACAGCCACTATGGAAAACAGTATGGAAGTTTCTCAAAAAATTAAAAGTGGAACTTTTAATGATCCATCAATTTCATATGATCCATTGATTTCACTTCTGGGTATTTATCTGAAGGAAATGAAAACACTGACTTGAAAAGGTATCTGTACCACCATGCTCATAGCAGCATTATTTACAATAGCCAATACATGGAAGCAACCTAAGTGTCCACTGATGGATGAATGGATAAAGACAATGGAGTATATATGTATCACATATATCACATATTTATATTAACTATCTACATAATGCAATATTATACAGCCATAAAAAAAGAGAAGGAATGTTGCCATTTGCAATGTAACAACATGGGTAGACCTTGAGGTTAATACAGTAGTGAAATAAGTCAGACAGACAATTACTGTGTGATCTCATTATATGTGGAATCTAACCGCACCCCCTGCCCAAGAGAAAACCTCCGAACTCATAGATACAGAGAAGAGGTAGGTAGTTGCTAGAGGCAGGGGGCTTGGGGTGGGTGAAATGGATGAGGGGGTCAAAAGGTACAACCTTTCAGTTACAAAATAAATAAATCTTGGGGATACAATGTACAACATGTAGTTAATAATACTGTATCTTATGTTTGAAAGTTACTAAGATAGTAGATCTTCAAAGTTTTCATCACAAGGAAAAAAATTTAACTATGTGTGGTGATGGATGTTAGCTTCACTTATTGTGGTGATCATTTCACAATATATACAAATACTGAATCATTATGTTATACAGTTGAAACTAATATAATGTTATATGTCAATTATATCTCAAAGTTTCCAGTTTGAAAAATGAACCAGAATACAAATATATGACATTTAATGTCAAAGAAATAATAAATGCATAAAAATTTTAGAAGAAATATTTCATCCTTTGAAGAACACTCAGAGTAAGTGGTTGGAGTTCACAGGTGATGTGAGCATGCTTCAACTATGACTGTACATGACAGAATCTGTACTCAGATTTGTACTAGAGCAGATTTTATTTTCCTCATGTTTAAGCTCAGACCAGAACCCCACGGCTTAGGCTTGACACAGGTACACTATAAATGAAGTGCTAATGAGATGGAAATTCTCCAGTTGCTTTTGAGACTCACTGCATCAATGTGGACCTGACTAAAATATCTAAGAGCTCAGAATCATTTTGGAATGATGCCAACCTCTTGAATCTGAAAATTTAGCTGGTCATTCCTTTCCAAAAGTCTTGTGGGGTTTTTTGGCACTTTGGTTTATAATCTTAGCTGGCCCCCATCTGAAGTTCTAAAGCCCATAAAATAAGAATGAATGGTCAATGTAAATAAGCCAAACTTGAGAAGCTTTAGACCTTGCTTGGCTGAATATTTCTGTTAATCTACTTTGTCTATACTGGTTTAGCTTCTTCTGGCTAGAACCTCCTTTCTGCTTTGACTCCTTCCCAAATAAGAAAATTTCCTTTTCATCATACAGGGACCTTTCTCTCCAAAGGCTGTGGTGCATTGTACTATATTGAAATTCAATTATTTGGATATGTTTTGTGTCTGAATATGATAAAATATGATATAAATCGTGTTATCTTTAATCAAAGGTTACTTTTATTTGTAGATTTTAAGGGCAACTAAAATTTTTATTTGACAGGTTCCAGTCGTTCTAGTTTGGCATACCTGCACATTTTTTTTGTATCCTGGGATCAGGCATAAATCAAGTGATTTCCCACAGACGAATAAAAGTGGTGGAGTAATACAGTTCCTGGAATTTAACACTTCACGGTCAGGAGGTCACATATGCTAAGTTGCTTATTTATATGCCTCTTAAAGTTTAAGTCTGTGGGCAGGAGACCTGAAGAAATGTGACTTACTATATCAATGAAGAATGTATTGTTCTTTTTCTCCGTGTAGATAAAATTAGCAGTGTTGGAACAGCAGATCGTGCAAAAATGTCATCAGGAACACAGCATTTGCCAATTTTTTGAAATGTGCTTGCTTTATGATTTTCTTTTTAAATTTTCATCCTCAGTTTTAAACAACGAGATTTATTGAAATTTTCTTTTTAATGTTGAGGAGAGAGTTAGTGTGCACTAATTATTGATATGCTTGCTGATGCCTCCCAGCCTAACTTTGCAGTTAGGTTAGGATCATTGTAGCCGGAGTGGAGGTGATATATCTCAATTCTGGGTTGAGGTAACTAGGAGCCCTCTCTCTCACTGACAAAAGTTGACCTTGGGGGCTACATATTTCAGATGGTGATTATAAAATGGAGATAGCCATTTGACCCACATTTAACTATGACACAAAACAAGAGATGGACATTTTCACAACTTATGGCATAAAGGACTATAATGAGATAAAAAATAGGTATAAACAAAGTTTTATGGGATAACTAAGTCAGTTATGCAATTCCTAGCATGTAACTTATACTAAGTACTTCCTTTGATATTATCTCCTCTGCACATATTCACCCATTTAAATTTTGTTTCTTTTGTATTCTTTAGATCATGAAACTAAAGCTCAGAAAAGTTTTTACTTGCTCAAGGCATATAGCTAGAAAGGAAATGAGTCAGGATTTGAATCCAGACCTCCTAACTCAGCATCTAGACATTTCTTCTCTGAAGAGTGCCTGAGAAGCTTGAGATGATCATATTCCAGTAAACCTCAAATCATTTTTATCCCAGGGCCCTCGTTTCTCTCCTAAGAAATATACCTCCCTCTAAATGTACCTGGAATTTATAGGTGAAACCCTGGCAAATTAATAAAGGAGATCACATTGGTGCACTAAGAAGGGCAGGCCAGGGGTTGTGGTAGAAACTGCTTGGAAAAAGGAAAATCCCTGCTGCTTTATCATAGTCCATGTGCAGTTACTTATTGCAGTATTTAAAACCTTGCTCACTTATTTGTCTCTTCCCTGGTGGCCTCAGTGGCTACTAGCAATAAGGAAGGAGGAAGAAAGAGGGGCTTCTCTCCCCTTCATGTTAAGAAGGCCAGCTGCGTTGCCAGGATCTCCTGAAGGCAAACTGGGGAATTGAGGCTCTCTCTGTTTCCCGCACAGAACAATGTTGAACTTTCGGAGAACTGGCATAATGCAGTCATGTGTCTTGTTTCTGCATTCAGAATATTGTCTTTTCATAGTCCTTCAGAATATGTTAAGGAGGGCTCACTGTACATCACAAATCATGGTTTAAATTTCAAAGCATTAGATAAAAATGACCTTACACTACATTTGTAGATGTCACTCTCAAGCCATCCCAATGTAGTTTCCATGGGAACTAATGTACATCAAAGGAGAAAGAAAAAGAAAGAGACTGTAAGACCAAATTTTCAGTCACTGCCTCTTCTTTCTTTGGGGAAACCAAAATGAGCCCCATGTTAAAAGCTGATGAAATTAGGCTGCATCTATTCCCAATGTGAATACTGCTTTTTCCCTTCAGAATCTAATCTTTAGTACTACACACATGATTATGCAAAAATTTCCCCAAGATTCCATCCGTATGATTTGTAAATTGTATTCAGAGCCTCAGAGCATATGTGCCTACTTAGGAGCAGGGCCATCATCATCCATAATTATTGTTATGCAGTTGTTTTCAGAATTATTATTATGATGTAGATTTACCATTTGTTGAGAATGCACTCTATAGCAGGCACTTGAATGGAACCATGAATAAAAATTAGCAGTCATCGTCGCATAAGAACACATCTCAAGACTGTTGTTCTATTGGTATTTGTATAGTGCCTTACCGAGACAATGTAACGTGAGTAGCTCTTGCTAGTAAGAACAACTACCCAACAGCATTGTTACAGGAACAAGTTGCAGCTATCATCCCAAAACCCAAAACCGTACTTCAAGGCCACCATGATGTAGTTCTGTCTCACAGGGCTCACTTGGAATGTAAAATAAACTCAATATTTTACTTTTTTGGGTAGTTGGAGAGAAACAATGATATATTATATTGTCAGTTGTAATTGAGGATAATGATATAAAATGTATCATAGAAAATTAAGTAGAAAAATAGTTAAAGAGAAAAATTCTGAGTTACTAGAGTTGAAAGAATATTGGATCATGTGATACAAATGACAATTATATTAAGAGCCCTAACAATAAGATTTTTTTTCAAACTGGAAGCTATTTTGATCCTATCAAAAAGCTAACGAATAATATCACCATCACCACCACCATCATCTTACCTCATTCAATACATCTGTATTGATAAACAGTTTAGGCCAGGCACTTTGCTTAGGCACAAGAGATATAGCGTGCCAAAGGCAGATAAATCATTAATTTCCATGTCATTTACACTTTAGCCATGAGAGAAAATGGAAGAAGACATGGGAGTTGCAGAAGTATGGGTTAGGGAGTCCAAAATTATTTTGGGGATAATGGTAGCTAATAGACCCAAAAATAATCAGAAGCTGGAAGAGGACAAACTAAGAATAGAAACACAATATGTATACATTGTTCTTAAGTGAAAACTGAGCAAATGACCCAGTCAGAGATTTTTCTGCAAGGAAATGATCCAGTAGGAACTGCCATTGAGTAGAGAATATTAGGAAGCACAGGTAAGGACCAATAAATAATATGAAGCAGAATGATGAAAGAAGATTCAGAGAAAAACATTTCTCTCAGCCACAAAGGGCCACAATTTTTCCAATTTAATTATGCTGAGATGCAGGCCAAAAAGATCAATCACATTGGTTATTCCCTGTGGGCCACTGTATATCTTTGTATGTATCTCCATGTACCTACTAATACACTATATAAAGTATAGGGACAATTTTTTTAAGCAATACTTTTTGTTGTCATTATAAAGGTCCAAAGTTAAAAAATTAAAAAAAATAAAATTCCTTCATCTATATGGATATAACTTACTATTATTTGTGTCAGGGAGAGGAGGTGACATACCATCACAGAGGACTTTGGATTCAATTTATCCTTTTCTACCTGCTGTTAGGTTATATCAAGTAAGTTAATTAACTTTTCAGGGCCACAGAGTCTTCATCTTTTGCACGAGGGTAATAATTATGTCTATGTCACAGACTCATTTTAAAGATCAGAGATAATATATATAAAACATATGAAATGAGGAGGTCTTCTATATGTTGGGGGGGGGGGTTCCTCCCTTTTCCCTCTTACTTCCAGGTGGAAGAGCTCCCTGGGCCTCTCTTCACTCTCACTCACTTGTTGAGAAAGTGGAAGAGAAGAGCACAAGGGGGCAGAGGAAGTGATATTATCTGACTGGAGCATTTGGAAGGAATTAGGCATACATGGCTCTCTTCTTTTGGCACTAGATGTCTTCAGAGAGCTCCATGTTCTCAGTTGTGCCTGAGATTGGGTGGAAAGGCTCAGTTCTGGGCTGGAGTATTAGGAGGTTCATTATTGCCAAACACCTAAGCTATGTTCTTCAACAATTTTATCAGAAATGAAACTCGAAGTTTAACTTTTGCCTGTCTGGTCACTATATGTACCTTCAGTTCTGATCTCTGGTGGGAAAAAGAGGTTTAGTAAATAAACCTCAGAGCCACACATCATATAATTCTCATTCCACAAGGGACAACTAATAAGAATAACAGTAATAGTAGTTAAAAAATTGATAGCCAATGAAAATTAACCATTTAATTTGTATCAGTCACTACTCTAAGGATTTTTTAAATTTTATCTTCACAACTCTATAAATGAGGGACTCATTGTCATTTAACAGATGAAGAAATTGAAGGACAGGGAGATTAAGTAAAGGACTCAAAATCACATAACTTCTAATTGAAGCAAGTTGGTTTCAAAACCTGTCTCCTTATCTACATGCTAAAAATATCTGAATGAGATATTTATATTGACAAATTACACTCAAGTTTCTGGAACTCAAGAAGAGTGTAAGAATAAAAAAAAATTGCAACATTAATTACCAAATAGTTTACTCCTCTCTGAAATGGTTTATTCAGCATCATTTATTTATAGATAATAGGTACCAGGCAGTGGGAAATTCAGGGTGAATAAGATAATGGAACAACGTGACAAATCCTATAATAGCAACATAAACAAAGGGTTATAAATAAACCTAGAATGGATTGATTCATTTTAAGGAGGGAATAGGGCTTGGGTGAGCAAAAGTTAGAAAATACATAAGGGCTCAAATATTTTAACAGTCATACTGGTAGGCCCATGGGGTCTATGATAGAGAGAATGAAAGAACATGCTGGCAAGAAACATGGAATCTAAAATGAGAAGGGCCTGAAATGCAATTCTGAAGATTTTATCTGAAAGAAGTGGAGAATGGACAATTTTTTTTTATTATTTCAAGTGTGAATGATCTGATGCGTGTTTTAGAATGCTAACTAGATGGTAGAAGGAGGATGGATTAGAGGAAGGAAACACTGGTGACAGGGAGATACGTTAAGGTATCGATTATTATGGGTTGAATTATGTCCCCCCCCCCAAAAAATGTTGAAGTCCTAACCTCAGTACCTGTGAATATAACCTTATTTGGAAATAGGGTCTTTGCAGATGTAATTAAATTAAGATGGGGTCTTTAGAGTAAGCCCTAATCCAATATGACCATTTTTCTTATAAGAAGAAAAGAAAGAGACATGAGGGCACCAGGTGAACACAGAGGCAGAGATTGAAGTTATGTAGCTGCAAGCCAAGGAAAGCCAAGGATTGCCACCAACACCAGAAGCTAAGAAAAAGGCATGGAATAGATTCTTCCTACAGCCTTTAGAGGAAACATGGCCCGCTAACACTGCGATTTCTGACTTTTAGCCTCCAAAACTATGAAAAGATAAATTTCTGTTGTTTTAAGCCACCTAGCTTGTGGTACTCTTTTTACAGCAGCCCTAGGAAATGAATACAAGTGTTGGAAAACTTCAGTCAAGAAATAGTGAAGACTTAAATTAAGATGGAGGCAGTAAATGTGGAAAGAAGGAGATGTGCGGTGGGCCGGGATTCTTAGGCTTGCTGCAGGCCTAAGGAAGTAGTGAGAAGTAGGCACAGGATGGTAGAATCATAGAATGAGTACACCCTTAAATTTTGATGGGCCCCTTTCCACAGCCCTTCATAACTGCTTCCGGGTCCCAATAGGGAGGTGACTGTTAAGAAAGTAGGACCAGTTCCTCCACCAGCTAGTCTAGCTCCAGTAGCTCTGGCAGTTTGGCTAATCTTGGAGATGGTTTGGAAGTGCAGGACTGGGGCTCTGGCCACCATGCTAGAGCAAGGGACCTAGATATGAATGAAGATTGACATTGGTTTGATTTTTCCATCTTCCCATATATCCCCCAAATTTTAGTAAAGTGTGTTAAATGATTTATTAGAAGTGAGAAACCAGAAACAATATGTCTAATTTACTCATTCTGGAAACTGGGAAGTAACAGAAGAGAAATAGAAAAGTTGCCCAAGTGCAAGCCCAGTGAATCAGAAGGAAAAGGCCCAAGACAGCAGAGCAATGCTTCAGTAAAGAGATGTTGTTACTTGGGGAGACAGCCTTTGTCCTTCCTTCTATTACTGGTCAGAAGATGGAGAAAACCCAAGCCCGAGACAACCACTCTGCTAAGTGTCCTTAGAAGGGTACACTGGGATCAACAACAAAGCCAGACCATTAAAGAGAAAAAGAAATAAATAGAAGATGAGAGAAGAGAAAAGAGAATGGTGGGAAAAATAATTTTTTAAGTAAAAAAAATCAGAGAAGAGCAGAAGTACCTCTAGAAGAAAACATAGCAGGTAGTTAGGGAGAAAGGGCTGATAACCTCTTTGAAACTCTGACTACATTAGAAGGCCTTGCACGACAGCCCTTGCTTCCATGAGCAGGGAGAGCACCTTTCCTATCTCTTGTTCTTCTGGATTCTAAACCACTGACCTCTCTATGCTTTCTAAAGGGAAAATGACTTCAACTTAAACGAGTTCTCCCAAAGCATTCTCTATACTCAAAATGGGTTTGTCCTTGAGCATTTTATCTGAAGTGACCTAAAGTCTTCCATCACCCTCTTCCTTTCTCCAATGATTGAGTAAGGGGTGAGCAGCAATAAGGATCAGTGGGAGAGTGAAGAGAAACCCAAAATAAGATGAAGAAAGAATTTAGACCTTCTGACTGTGCATACTATTACTCTAACAACACTCTAACAATAAATATAAATATAAATCCTCATCACACTATTGAATTTCTTGTCCTGTCTGAATATTGTATCTAAACATGGACATTATAAAGTGGAATGGAAATAAAAGAATAGTTTAATTAATTCATTCAGACATGTGGTGAGTCCTTAATATAACAACCACATCATAACATGATTGAATAATTATCAAACATCAGCTTCTATGCTAAGTATTTTGCATGGCTTATGTTATTTAAGCACAAATAATTCAATGAGACAGGTCGTCTTTTTATGTCCACGTTATAGATGAAGAAACTGAGGCCTAAGATCCCATTACTAGGATGAGGTGGAAATGATCTGACTCCAGATAATAGGAGTCAAGACGCTGTGTGTTTAAACTAACCTCTTTAAAATGTTACCCTGCGTCATGGACTGTGTTAGGAAAGAGTCAGGCTGTAGGGTTTCAGAAAAGGGAAAGATTGACAAGGAAAGATATAGTCAAGGCATGCTTCAAGTGACAAGTAGTACATGATCTTGGCCTTGAAGGATGGGCAGATTTGGTCAGCAGAAAGTGAAACAGAGACCTCAGAGGTAGGAATGAAAAAGCAATGAATGCAGTGCAAAGTCAGCATAGGACAGGAAGATAATGAGGAGAATACTTTGAATAGGATGGGGGCTCTATGAGCAGTAAAATGGTCAGACAAAATTGAGCTGGATTAAAGACCTTGGCCATCAGGCAGAGTGTCTCCCATGGTGGGAAATAGGAAACCACCTGTGGTGGTGTTAGTCTAACTGAAGTGTTGAAGGCAGCAACAGTGGTCGACAGCATGGACTGTACCTGTGGGGACACCTAGAGCCCAGAGATTTGTAAGGAGGAGATTTGTAAAAAGGAATGATATGAAAAGTATTTAAAAAGAAAAGTGATAGAACTCACTGATTGTGATGTATTAAAAGAAAGTAGATGAACTCGTTATACTAACAATAACCAACATTTATTGAGGATGTATTATATGCTAGAATCATTTATGTGTAATCACACGTTAATTCTCATTAAAAAAAATCATGATTTAGAAATTAAAACTAGGCCCATTCTAATCCTAGAATTTCTGTGATTATCAAAGTCAACAAAGACATCAATTTTTTCAAATAGTGTTATAAGGGGTATTGTTATACCATTTAACAGGGTAAGGGAGTATGGAGGTTTAGGGTTAGGAAATGACAGTTTTGACTGAAGGCAGGCACACTATTCAAGTGTAGTGTAACCTATTGGGTAATAATAATAATAATAATAGCATAGAGTGCTTTCAATAGACCAAATAATGTTCTATATACATGTTATAATTCAGTTAAGATAGAAATAATAATAATGCTCACTATTTCTCACTATTTAAATAATAATAGAGCTTATATGTGTTTACAATGTGCCAGATACTAAGATAAGTTTTTAAATGTATTAACTCCTTTAATCCTCAAAAACAAACAAACAGAAAACAATGTAAGAAGTAAATACTAACATCTTAAGTTCACTTTTCCGATGAGGAAACTCTAGTTCAGAGAAGTAACTTGCCCAACATCACAGAACTAATGAGTAGCTAAGTCCAGATGTGAAGCCATTGCTCTAATTCTAACCTGCATGCTCTTAACAACAGCTCTACAAGATCATAAACTTTGGAGTCACGCCGGCCACGGTTAAAATATCAGCCTTGCAATTTACAATTCGTGAGACATTGAGTGTGCTCCTTTTTATCTCCAAGTCTCAGTTACTCCATAGCAAAAATAGGGGTAACTATGAAGATTAAGCTCCATTACCCATCTCTGTGTTTAGCACAGTGCTTCCACATAGGAAGCACTCATTTTGTGTTTTATGAATAAATAAATGGATAAAACACATCATTGATGCTACACAATTAACATTGTGTTTGTATACTACTTAATATTATTTAATTTTTCTGCAAATGCACTTTTCTTGTGAATTCATCTAGACTGTATGCATTCTGAGGGCAAACCAGATGCTTTTTTCCTTTCTTATTTGTTCCAACACTCCAAACAGTAATATGTACATAATAAGCTGCTCCATAACGATGACCTCCATGAATGAAGCACTCACTATGGGCCAGACATTGCATAAAGTATTTAGTTCTCATAGCAATCCTATGTAGGGAGAACTAATATGAATTCCAAAATAGTACTGTTATCTTACAGACATAAAGTGGTTCTTCAATAGTCACGTGCAGTATCAGGAATCAAATCTAGCTCTGTTTGTCTCCAAAACCCTTGAGCTTAACTACTATGCCTTACTGCCTCCCCAAAGCCTTGATTGATGAGTAATTTGACAATGTGTCAGGGCCCACCATCATCCGATTTGGAGAGGAAGTTTCTGTGTCTGTAGTCCTGGTCTGTGAGGCAGACTTCCGAGGTCTCGGGTTTTCTGTAGCAGCTCAGGCACAGCCCACAGAACCAAGAGACAGAGGAGACACACGTGAGTTTCTGCCTTCTCAGTATATATACACTGCATTCTCAGTATATTATGACTTGAACATTCTTTGCTTAATAACCTCTAACTGATCCACTGTGAAAATTCAGTATCAAACAGTCCTCAACATTTCCAATTTTATACCTGTAGTGAAGTAACCTTGTGGCTGATCAAAGAGAGAATCTTTAAAGTGCACAGTGAAAAGAGCATGGCTCCTAACCTTCTGCAGAATTGTTTTTAATACTTCCTGCAAGCTGTTATTGGTGTCCTTATTTAGGCTGTATTTCTTCATTTCAGTGTCTATGTTTAGCAGATATATAAAGGAGCAAATGGGTTTAATGGCCTGAAGTGGCAAAGCAATGATATGTGGGTCTCCTCAGAGCAACAAAAGATCAAAAGACCATGGGGGAGACTTCCTGTTTCCTGGTGACTAGGAGTCAAATTTCTTTTACCTGTGAGTCAAGGGAAAATTCATGACCACCCTGTATACTTTGAGTTCTTCCTTTAAAAGTCTCTTCCTTCAGATAGAGTAAGAGAAGAGTAGGGGTGGGGGAGTTTCCTTAAAGGGCCATGCAGATAATCCTCTCATCTGCCGATTTACTTTGTCTCATTGTGGGTGGTATAGATTCAAATTCCCTTTAGGGGTAATGCAGGGTTTTAAGCAAACTAAATATTAGATAAGCAGTGAATCTGGGCATCTATACAATCTAGGAACTGTGGGCTTCTCTAGTCCTCTGCGTCCCAGATCCCAAGAAAGTAGTGTGGGCCCTCTTAGAACCATTTGGAATCACTCCTCTGCTTTCACTAGACTTGCCATTCCTCTCTCCTACCTCAGCGCTCCCACCAGATAGGGTATGAGCTCCTTGTCAGGTAGCTCTGGCTGTGATTCCAGGTTCTTTCTCTTATTGACTATGTGATCTCAAGGAGGATATTTGACTTTCCAAGTCCAATCTCTTATCTGAAAATGGAGACAATGATTATACCAGTCTTATGGGTATATCGTGAAGACTAGAACTAAGTATATAAAATTCTTTGGGCAATAACTGGACATATGAAGACCCCAAAGAATGGGTGCTATTAGCTAGACCACTTTTCACCAGACTGATCATTTCTGTTTGAAGGCAGCCTGAATCAACTCTCAGAAGCAATTCTCAGCTTATTCATAGTAGAATCCAAATAATCAGGGGAAAGAAAAATTTAGTCATAAATTATTTAGTCTAAGCTTCCCTTATGTCCACCCTGAATTAGTGATGAACACCAAAACTACCTTTCCTCACTTTCTTATTTTTGCCATCAATTAAATGGGAACAAAAAATCAGTACTTCTCCAACAGTTGTATCATATGATTAAATAATGTTCTAAATCTAATTCCCTCCTCCTTTCTTTTCCTTCATAACAACATACTTTTCTAAGCATAGAGCAGAGGAATTTCCTTTTGTTGCTCCTTTACAGCTTCCTCTGCATCCCTCATTTGTACAGAAAGTTATCTAAAGTCAACCAACATATGAGGGTCTTACCAACTCTGATGGTCTGTCACCAGCTCTGACTGCCCACCTGCCCTGAGCCATGCTACCTTTGAGTCACTGAGGTGACACCTATGACCATTTTGCCATGGCTCTACATTACTGAGCCATCTTGGGGGTGTGAGGGTGTGTTTGTATCCTTTCAATCATTATAGTTATTTTTGAGTACTTGTTTTAATTTATGAAATTTTCCATTTTCACCTCTGCCCTACTTCTAAGAAGAACCCTCCATGGTCATTAAAGAGAAGGGTCCAAGTATGCTGATATATTCACAAGCGTATCTATAAATGTTTTTAATGCCAAAATAATCCAGTGTTCTTTGGATTCACAGATGCTTTATATTATCATCCAGATTTGGTATCCACCTTTTAGAAAATAAAAGTCATTCCTTTGTCTTCACCATGACCTGACCAGCAGAGCACTCTTGGCAGTTTGGAATGAAGGTAAAGGATGTCAAATATCTTGTAATGAGAACATTAAGACACAGTGAAAATTGTTCTGCCCCAATGCCAACACTTCCTTTGTTAGGAGAACTGCAATTATTTGTTCCTCCTCTTTTTCCTGTAGGAGAAAGTGACTAAGTCTGCGTACCCCACTTAATCACCACCCTTCCCTCAAACTCAAACTCAAATCTGACTACTAAACCCCTGTAACCTTAAGTACTTTCTCATTCAATACCTTGTTTAGCCCCCTAAAAGAACTCTTGTAAGCTTCTTATTATCTCTTACTTGTGGAGAAACGAAAGGTTGAAGAAAGCAAATGATACAGATCCATATTATGATACTGAGTTCTCACAGTTCCACTACCTTCTGCTACTTCTATGATATTAACTTCATAGCATTATCAGGATTACTAAAAATGTTCAAGGTAGGGTCTCCCAAAAATAGAGGAGAATATGAAGGAAAACAGAGTAAGAAAAAAAGTAAGTAAAACACAATTTTAAAAAAGCTGAAGTCTCAATTATATATGAAAGAACTTTTGAAAAATATCTAGGTGAGTTATGTCTATGCTGACATCACAAAATAACAACTTTCGATTCAAAACTCATTCCTGCTATATATTTTCTCATATCTATTTTAATTAAAAGGTTTAACTTGAATATTAAACTTTTATGTCATCCTTATCTATTTTGAACCTCTGGAATACTGCTGAGTAATATGACATTCACAAGATTACCATTGTGGCCACTTACATGATTTAGAATGTATTCTCAATAACCAAAGTGTCCTCCTGACTCTTTGAAGCTCAGCTCAAAGCTCAGCTCTCTGTTTTAGAGAACCTTTCACTCAGGCTTTCAAACCACTCTACAGACATCTCTTTATTCTCCTTTATTTTATAAATTGGGAAATAGATCAAATGCAAGTTAAGTGGCATATAGAGGTCAATAGCAGATTACTTGAAGAATCAGGAAAAGACATCTCACTGGACTCACTTATAGTTATCACTCAAATAATTTGACATTTCTTCAGGAGACTGAGATAGCCTATGAATGTAGGAGGCAGATTAAAGAGATTATTTTTCCACGGGGCGTTCTCAGGAAGATTCCCAATTAACTCCAGTTCAGCCAGCACCTCCTTTTTCCCTGCCCCCAAATATCTATACTGAAATCAGGCTAACTGTTCATCTGTTCTTTTTATTTGTTACATCTGCTAGACACCAATGAACATAGAAAATATTTAGAGTTTTGGTTTCAGGACAAGTCCCTGTATGCAGTCGTTTGATACAATGATTTTGTAAGCAAGTCACCAAAGTATCTCTGCAGTGTTTTTGATAAAGAACTGCTCTTTACTGGTGCCCATCTCTCCATGACTAACTGACAAAAAATGTCAAGGAAATTACTCACACTTACAAATGATTCTTAAAAGCCCTAATGGCATTAAATGAATAACACTGTTGAGGGCATCTAGCTCAGGGGTCTGCAAATTATGGCCCGGTGACCAAATCTAACTGCTGCCTGTTTTTGTGAACAAAGTTTTACTGGAATACAACCTCCTCACTTATTCATTTGCATATGTTTGTGACTGCTTTCATGCTACAACAGCAGAGTTGAGTAGCTGGGACAGAGGCTATATGGCCTGCAAGGTCTAAAATATTTACAATCCAACCATTTATAGAAAAAGCTGCCAACAACTGTTCTAGATTAAACAATAGATCAGTCGTGGCAGGTATGAATAGTAACCTTGACTATCTTATAGCACTCATAAAATTTAATTTCCAAGGTCCCAAGTAAAACTTTCCAAATGTCCTTCCTTAAGACCACACATCAAGTTTTGAACTCTTAACAGGCCACTTTGCAAAAGTCAAATGAGGAAAGCAGATGATGACAATTTTGCTGAAAGACCACTCCACTCTGTCAGGGAAAATAAGCTAGTGGGAACGTATTTGGGGACCTCGATTTTCCATACTTTGCTCTAATTACTAGAGTACTAGAGTACTCTAATTACGAGAGTACTAGAGTATTGCATATCTCTTATCTCTGAATTTCTTGGCATGAATTTGGTAGTACAGTATTACTTTGATGATGGCTTCTTATATCTGGCATAAATATATTCCCTCTGTGCATATTCTTTTTAGATGCAGTACAAAAAAAAAAAAGCATGACTCTTCCTTTTTTTCTCTCTCTCGCCTTTTTCTTTAGGAGAAGCAGCTGTGAAGTCATAATTATGTTCACTTCCCACTGGCAACTGGCAAGCCCTTTATTTTTGTGTATTTGGAACTCACCAAGAATAAAGTCCATTCCCTCCTTGAGGGGCTATTATGCCATTCCATCTAGGAATTCACAGTTTGCCAATTCCTAAAACATCTATTGTTATAAATAGCTTTGTACTCTTAAAAAGAGGGCCTTATGAAATGAAGTAAGAGGAAAAATCTCAAAAGAATATGAAAAAAAATCAACATCATCTCCAAGATATAGCAACAAATTTGCTAGCTTTTAAAAACTTATAATTATCATTGTTGGTTAATTGGTGCCGTAGATTACACAGTACTGACATGTAATTTTCTAAAACAAAGAGCTTTTTATCCTGTTACATTGTGCTGTAGATTTAGGGACTTTTTATTTTATTTTTACACATTGAAGAACAAAGGGCAGAAGTCTTAAAACATGCAAGGATTTAGATAATGAATTGCATCCTAAATTTAGAAAATATATCAGACAATACAGAATGATTCATGGTAGGAATTTGTGATCCTGCAAAAGCAAGTTATTGGGACTTTTGTTTATAAATAAGCCAACTTCTCTTGGCTCAGATCTGGATGTGGGCCAGTAACATTAACGAACATTTCTTCTGCTTCACACAGACCTTCAAAAAGGTCAGAACCAGAGCACTTTATTTATGTTTTATGGGAAGATGTATTTAATGTTTGTGAATCCATTTGGATAATAACATTGATTTTAATGGGATGATAGATGTATTTGTCTTTTAATGTCCATTATAATAATGACCACCTAGAGCCTATGAAAAATTCAACATTTACTTGTTGATCAGTCTGTTTTCTATTCATAGGTGCTATTGCTTCTTAACCAAATTTTTTTGGAATCACTAGCCTCTCAAAAGGTAACCCTGTTTGTTTAAGATTAGGAATAGACTATAGATTCGGGATTCTGGCTTTATACTTTTTCTGAAAAAGCAACCTTGGATCTGATATTTAATGTCTTCTTTGCTGTCTGGCCTGTGAAGAAACACTTCTGAGGGGAGATGGATGTTTGTCTAGGACTCTGTTGTTTAAAGAGCAGGGCTCTTTCTGTAACAGCAGGTATGAAGGTCAGAAAGAAAGAGTAGGAGCCCAAATGAAGGCATTAGTGCTTTGTAAACATAGACCTCATGCCCCAGTCTGAATTGAATGATGGTAATACTGCAAAGCAAAATGTAGCACAGGAAACCTGGGAATGAACCCAAAAGACATGGGGCCTGAGTAAACTAAAAATAAAGCTAAGGGAGACCTTTAAAGCTCTCTGCATCTCAGATGAGTTTGTCTTTTGAATTTTATTCCTTAAGGAAGAATAACATACACAGAGATGAACTCATGGAATTTGCATTCAGTAAGTGATGACTTTTTTGACATTTATTTCAAGTTTCCTTTCAGGGGAAATGGTCCAACTGGTACTTTGGAATTACTTCATAATTAAGCAGACCTTATGCACATGTATACCATATGCAACCACGAGATCCGAGGTCGAATATCCTATAGACTTTCCAACCAGCCGTGATAGTCACTGGATTGGCCATGCCACAGTGGGCTTCACTTGAAGTCCAAAGAAACAGCCTGGAGGCAGAGCAGAAAATCATAAAGGAAGGTGATAGTAAATAAAGTAAGCAAAAAAAGGAATGTAATTGTAGATAAAGTGATAAAGCAAATTAATAAATATAGTGAAAGCAAATGGCCATAAAGCATCAGTTTTTCATCCAATTTACATTACCTCATTTGCACTTTTGTACTGGTTTGTCCTAAAATGGTAACTGTGAATGGTTAAATTGGTGCTGTCATCACCGGTTATTCATCAATAGAATATTACATGGTACCACAGAGTTATCTTGCTTTCCTATCTCTAAAGTTCCTTTAGTTTTTCCATTTATTCACTAATTTATTTATTCAACAAGCCTCCATTAAACATCTGCTATGATTCAAATTTTGAACCCCCCCCCGCCTTAAAATTGTGAATTATACATGTAAGAGATCAATTTGAAAAAAATCATTGTGTTTTTAATTTTCATCTCCATTAAGATGAAGTGATTTGTCTTTTTTGTTTTTTGGGGTTTTTTTTTCAGAGGTAAATAGGCTACTCTATACATTTTTAACTTTGACAGAGACATTCTGGAAAATTTTGTGGGAGGGCAGAATTAATCATATTAACTTCAAAAGGCCAGGTATGTACCTCAATCCTCATTTGTTTCCATTAAGAACACGGTAGGAATCCATAAAATTATATAAACTTTCGAATATTCTGAGATTTAGTGAGGAAATCCGTGACTACCCTGTTCAAACATTTATGATGTACCAAACACCAATTGTTTTATCTTTACTTAAATTTCACAAATGTAAGGCCCACAACTGCCCACCAAAAAAACAAGTTTACAAAGACTTCAACAATTTGCAAACAATCTTTCATAAACCTGATAAAGTTTCATATTTTCTCTTTTTATTTTTGCCATTATTTGTTAAAGAAAATTACCATATTGCATTGTGTCTTCACTTAATGGATTGTCCTTGAACCTTATTGTTTAGAGCTTAGAAGAATGTTGCTAAAAATCAGATTGAATTTTTTGCTGAAAGAAAGCTAGATATTGTGATTTCATGAGTAGAAGCATGTTATGGGTGATGGGTCCGTATTTCAGAATGTAATATAGTCAAGTTACACTGGTATTTGTATTTGTTGGCTATAGAAACAGTGTTACAGAAACATTTTTCTCCCCCTAGAATACAATTAGTTCAGCTGTTATTTAAAAACCAGCCAACAAACCAACCAACTGCAAATAAGACAAAGAAACAAACAAAAACTAACAAAGTCAACCTTTGTCTAAATCTAGTACAGTGTAAAATGTTGTTATTAAAAAAGGGCAAATTTTTGCTAAGATAACTGGTTTGGTATCTGTTCAGAATAATTCTTGAGAATCATTCATTTGGGATAAGAGAAAAAGGAAAAAAGGAATTAAGAACTACTTATTGATAAATATCGTGCGTCAGCTACCTATAGTATTCCCAAAAATTTGCCTAAAAATCTAAAATAGTACTAAAATCTCTGTGAGGACATTAGACATAAGGAAATAGGCAAAAAAAAAAAAAAAAAAAAAAAAAACCCTAAGAACTTTGTGTGTAGTTATCTGCGCAGTGAGAATACACCAAGGGCTATTACATCTAAAATTTCTTATTATATGTCAGGTATTTGCTCTCCAAACTCTTAGAACAAGAGAGCACTAGGGTTGGAGAGCCTGTCTCCTGCCTCAGTTGTCTCCATATCTGGTCATTTAATCTCTTCGGTATGTCATTTGCTTCCTGGAACAAGACTAACAGGATTTTTTTCCCTTCTGGTCTGTCCTTTAACAAAACTGTGAAGTGACCAGAATGGAGTACACTTGTTGCCGGCTTCCCTTTCTGTGTTCCTTCCTCCCCCACATTCCCAACTGATTTTCCATTACAGGTGGGTGTGACTCAAAGGAAATGAAGAAACATTGTCTTTCCTACACCTAGTATTGTGGAATAAATTGAAATCTGCAACAGTTGTTCATTGTGTACATACAATGGATAAGAGAGCTGAGGTCTGGGGGTTCAAGGATAACAAACAACTGTTCATACTCCTGAGCAAATATGCAATCTCAGGGATGGGACAGACAGGATCAAATAAACCTAATGTGATATACTAAATTTAGGCAGAGATAACAAGCTCTTAGGACAAAGTGGAAGGAATAATTCCAACAAATGGGATGGGAATGGATGGAAGATGCTGAGGCAAACTTCTCAGAGCCCATAGCATTTGAACTGATCTGGAAGGATGACTATAAAGAATTTCAATATACAGAGAAAGCAAAGGTGGAGAAAACTGCATGAGCCAATGCAAGAACATGCTTCCATTCTCAGCCTTTTATACTCTCAGAGAACGTTATCTTTAGCAATGTAAAAATGATTACATGCAGTAATAAACAAGCTATACAATGATCAAGAGAAAGCCCTCTGGGACTAAATGTTCTGCCTTCAATCACTAGACTAAGGCCTGGACTAAGGGGATTAACTCTATTCTGTAATATTGCCAATTATGCAATGAGAATAAGAAGAACACTTCCCCCATCTGAGCATTCTTTATAGTTACTTTTATGAAGACTTAAGTGTCTTCACTTTCCACATGGAAACCTGGACCCAGTAACTGACATATAAAAACAATAAGTGATTCTAATGTGTTTTATCATCATTATTATTTCTACCAATAACAATTATATAACTAATAAAAATATTATTTCTTCTCCAGATCAAGAGAGAATTTAAATATAAAACAAAGTTTTACATCAAAAGTATTTATATTTAATAATAGAATTTTTAACTCCATTACCTGATGGGAAAAGGATTTAAGAGAAATAAGGGAAACATTCTAGCATCTTTCAAATCACGCGATGTAGTTGGTTCCGTATTCCAAAGGCTTTCTTTCCTTGCGCAGTGGCATTCATATTGCCAAAGAGAAGATTTGCTGGCTTCAGGGCATTATGCTGATGTCTAGGGTAGTCCATCTACATAAGATTTGGGTCATGGAACTTTAAAATTATTATTCCCAGGATGACAGGTTCTTTGGGTTAGTAATTACAGCATGGAATAAGAAGGACAATGAGCACATTATCTTGTTCACTAAGGAAAAAAATCAGTATTTTTTAAGAGCTATTAAACCAAACTCTACTAGGTATTTTTGAAATATGTGTTAATTCTTTCCATTAATTTGCTAAATAAGAAGGAGGAGAATCTTAGACGTCTTCAAGCAAATACTGAGTCCCTGTGGGTGCTGTCAAGCTCATATTCTGTTCTGTAGCTCACAGAATGGGCCCTGCAGAAGGAAGGTGAAAAAAATACATGAATCCTCATCACACTGGTGGCCCTACCCAACTGCTGTACAAGCTTCAGCATCTGGGACTGGCTTCTGCTCCCAAGTATCCTATCATCTCCCCTCTCTAACACACTCCCATCTGAATGTTATTCACGGAGAATTCTATCACTTGTCCTGATATAAGCATCAGGCATACATAGTCTGCACACATATTCTTTTGCCTCTCCACAGAAATTCTGGAAACACCAGTATCTCTTCAGCACTACTAACTCAGGACTTGATAATTAACTCAATCCATATTACAGTTTGCACACCAAGGGTCTACTTGTATCCAATAATATTTATTTAATTAACAAATAAATAATTATAATTTCTATGTCTTCGACCTATTTCTAGGAAAATTTTCCCTTTACCACACCATTTTAGAACATTTATTGACAATATACTGAAAATACAATCATATCCTTAACTTAGCAATTTTTAGTTGAGATAAAAAGGCATAGTCTCTCTTTTATTTTGTTATAGCTGTATCTGTCTTTTTTTTTTTTTTAAAGGAAGCCTCTGCCCAGAAAACGTGGAAGAAATAATCTATCTCAAGATCTTGGTGTTCTTGACTATTCTGAAATTCTTTAAATAAAATATAATATGGAAGGTGTGTTCTGCATGTCAAGACTGTTTTGCTGTAAGGCCTTCAGAGCCAAAAAATAAGCTTAAGATGTTTAAATAAGCTTAAGACATAAACAAAACACTTTAGCCACTTTTGTTTTTCATCTAATAAGGACATGATTATAAAAAGAGTGCCCAGACCACAGGTATAGATTCTTTATAAAGTTAACTTAAAAAATTGGCAATGCCTTCTTAAAAATCTCTTGCACTTAAATCATCTCTCTCTCTCTCCATGTTTTTGCAAGAAACATGGAGTGTATGAAAGAAAATGAATATAATCAATAGCAGTTTAATAACACATTTGCCTGAATTAATGAGATTATATATAAATAGCTCATTAGTGGCAATAAAAGTCTATGGAGAATGATCCTAATATGGTGATGTATGTAGGACTCTAATATTTCAAGGAAGGTTTTTCTATTAATCACATGTGAAAGATGCAGTCATGGGGCGCCTGGGTGGCTCAGACAGTTAAGCATCTGCCTTTGGCTCAGGTCATGATCTCAGGGTCCTGAGATCGAGCCCCAGGTCTGGTTCCCTGCTCAGCTGAGAGTCTGCTTCTCCCTCTCCCTCTGCCCCTACCCACCCCCCCACCCCTCATACTCTCTCTTGCCCTCTCTCTCTCTCTTAAATAAATTTTTTTAAAAAACTTTAAAAAAAGAAAGATGCAGTCACTTATGTTGTACAATTGTTAGTCCTTCTAAAAAAAACATGGGGACAACTCAGGGATACCTCAGTAAGTTTGCAATGGACCAAGGACAACAAATTTATGAACAAAAAACAGATTTTCAATCTGGAAGAAAAGATGAAAGCTTTTGAACAGTGATGGTCATCACCAAGAAAACTGTGGTTGAGAAACAATTTTTTTTAAGAAGATACCAACACAGAGGACATTGCAGTAAATCAACCTAACCTGGAAGTGTGTTGTGGGTTCAATTTTTCTCTGTGCCAGCAAACTACTTGTTGAAGGTCCTACAAGGAATGAAGTGATCCATTTCCCAACTCACTCATAAAGGCATAAAAGTACAGACTGATCTATTTGTTTTGTTGTTGTTTTTAAGTACAGAAGCTTAGTTCACAGTTATGAAATGTAGCTCAATATTCCTTAGCTGTGAACAACTAATAATGGATCATTTCCCGTACTCTCTCTACCATCTTTAAATTTTTTATTAAGATTTTTTTAGAGCAATTTAAGGCTGATAGCAGAGTTGGGAGGAAGGTACAGAGATTTCCCCATATACCACTGCCACCAGAGGTGCATAGCCTTTCTCATTGTCGACAGAATGCATCAGAGTGGTACACTGGTTACGACTGTTGAAACTACATGACACATCATAATCACCCAAAGTCCATAGTTATTATTAGGGCTCACTCTTGGTGGTGTATGTTCCATGGGTTTGGGAAATGTATAATGACATGTATCCATCATTATATCATTCAGAGTATTTTCACTGTCCTAAAAATCCTCTGTACTCTTCCTGTTGATCCTTTCTCCCCAGCCAGCCCTCAAGCCCTGGCAACCACTGATCTTTTCACCATAAGATCATAGGGGTTTTTTGTAGTTGTTGTTTAACCATAAGATCTCCAAAGTTTTGTCATTTAAAGAATGTCCTATAGTTGGAATTATATAGTACGTAGCCTTTCCAGATTGGCTTCTTTCACTTAGAAACATGCACTTCAGTTTCTTCCATGTCTTTTCATGGCTTAGTAGCTCATTTCCTCTTAGCACTCAATAATATTTCTTTGTGTGAATATACCACAGTTTATTTAGCCATTAACCTACTGAAGAATACCTTGGTTGCTTCCAAGTTTAGGCAGTTATGAATAAGGCTGCTGTAAACATCTATGTGTATGTTTCTGTGTGGACGTAAGTTTCAACTCCTTCAGGTCAATACCAAAGAGTGTGATTGTTGATCATATGGTAAGAGCATGTTTAATTTTGTGAGAAACTGCCAAACTGTCTTCCAAAGTGGCTGTGTCCTCTATGCCATCTTCATCACTCACTGGGGACATGTAGCAGCTCATCCTAATAAGCCAATGATATCAACCATAACTGTACTGTGAACAGTAACCCTATCTTTCTCTCAGCCTTCCCTTTCCTCCCAATTAAGGGTATTAGGCACAGATGTTCTGCTTTCTTCTCTGACTTCCATCACTTAAAACTTTGTTGATTTGACCTGAGACAAACCCACATCTATATTTAACCATCTTTCCTATTTCCTTATCCCTTTCAACTCTTCCCCACTTACCTGACTAAATTTCTATTCCGTTTTTCTGTTTCTTCTATAGATTCCAGAAATGGCCCGAATTTCAGCAGAAAATACAAGAATAATGCAAATAAAAAGAAAGCCATGTTCTCAAAGGTAATTATATATAATTTAAAAAAGAATATCTTCATGTTCAAATATTCAAAATATATTCTGAATTCTATTTCAGAATTTCTATAAAACATCCCAACTAAATCTTCCTTCTCTTTTAAGTAAACAAGCTTATTATTAAGCTATACATATTCAAAATAAATAAAACACTAGTTCATCCAGTTGGAGTAGCCATACTATTGCCTTTTTCCTCATTACATATAAATCCCTAAGCTATATTAAGTATTAATTATACTTTGGAAGTTAGTATAAAAATCTAACTATAATAGTCAAACCACTAATTCTCAAGGATACTTTTAGAAAAAACTAATTTCCAGGTTGGGGGCTTATTATATAACTATGAAATCATAAATCTCAAATATAGTTTTTAAACTCTTTGACTTCAGTATCAAGATACTTCATGTTTTTGCCAGGCTACCCTCCGTGTTCAAGTTCTCTCTAGTGACTATATCAAAACAGAACAGATCTGAAAGCAAAAACAAAAATTGAACTCCAAACATGAAACAAGTAACAAACAGAAAATATCTCTGAGAAATGCCTTGTAATTCTAAAGTAAATGTAGAAATACATTTTCACAGAAAAACTGCTTATGAATTAAATCAGTTGCAAACAATAAGGGAATAATTTGAAAGAACCATTAATTAGATTAATGGAAAAATTTCACTCCCCCTTTATCTCTAGATGCCTTATCCAGCATAATAAATTAAACTGAAGTTCATTGTTGATGTGTTTATTTCGGTCTGGTCAAAAAGACTGAGCGAAATATAAAAAGCAAATGACCAACTGAAGTCCAAATGAATTAAGTATAGCTCCTGGTATAACTCATAGTTAATATAAATTGAATGCCCTCTCTATGTAACAAAATTTTTCACCATAGAGATAGGCCCAAACTCACATTCATCATGTGTTTGCAAGAATGAATCACTTCCAGAACCCATCCCAATAATGAGACAATTGACCTTTGGTATCTACAACGGGGTTGGCAAGCAGGTTTCAACTATGATGCAAACCTCTACTGATTGGTTTTGGAGCCCCAGAGTGCTGTGTTAAGGATTTTGAGGTCACTTCTGTGATGAATGACAGTGCTGTCAACACACTTCGTAAATGGCTGATCCTCTAGTATTAATATCCATAACAGCAAATAAATTGCACTCTTATTGCAACATCCTCTCTGTCCATGGCAACTATCAGGTGTAATAATGGCCATGAACAGGGAAAGAAAAAATGTAACATGAATCCCATTTATTTGCTATCATTGATCCAAAGAGTATTTAAAAGGTGTTTTCTATGACTTAAAAGTATAGAGGTTCTTTCCTTATGTGTTGCCATGTTTATATCACGTGACCCATTCAATTCACTGCCCTGTGGAGATTCAGTTCCAATGTCACTAGGAAAGGGGTCACTATCACTGATAGAACAGAACACATTTGTGCCCAGAATTAGAATGAAAATCATTTTTCTATATATAGAAGACTATGCATGACCATTATATATAAGTAGATTTGTTCAAAAAATATTGAGAAATACACTATAGTTAGGACTAATACGTACACATTATATATTATATATATAATTTTAGTAATAGACTTTGTGATGGTTTCTGGTTTAATATGAAAATTCTGGATAAAATTTTCCTGTGGGAAAATGTAGACAGCAACATGGATTTTGATATCAAAGGAGTTGTAGCCCCACCATTTACCAAACACACTGGCATCTCATTTTTTCTCTCTGAACCTATATGTTTTCATAATATTGCAGGGTTTCAAATTCAGAAAGCTGAATGGGACAAATCAAATAACACATTAAAGATGCTTTGTGGCTGTAAAAATGCTGCCAGATACCAGGTATCCCAACCAATACATTACCTTCCTTTCTCACTCCTATTCTTAGTGTTTTCTTATCCTTGATTGTGTTTCAAGGTGTCCAAAGAGTCCAAAGTGACTCCCCAAATGTTTGGCTTCCTGTCTAAAATTTCAAATAAGGATTTTGGGTGTACATCTTTTCTTCTGAGAACAAGCTTAGGACAAGAGAGAAGGTGATTTAAGTGAACTGGTTGCCTGGGTGATACTTAGCCAGTTACTGCATTCCAGGAGTCATATGGAGAAATATAAAAGAGCAGTAATAAAAGTCATCCTATCTTGGATGCTGGATGTACCAGAGGGGATTCTGATGAAGGAACTGTTAAGGAATGAGTCAATCAGACCTGCTTGGAAAATTAAAATTTTAATAAAAGGTCATTGTTTTAAAATGAAGGGAAGGACTTATCCTATTCTACACTTTGTTAAAAAGAACAACACAAAGTAAATGGTCTTAAGAGCAAACTTCAGTCCTTCGTAGTTAGTAATTTGGAATCACTGCCCATAATGTCAGTTAGCAGGCCATGAGAGAGACAGTCACAAATACCAGGGCATATAAGCACAGTTCAAACCCAAATAAGCACTGCCTACCTGGATACAGGAAGTGAGTGTTGGAAGTCACAGGAATCATACTGGGGAGAAAGTACTCATTACTAATAGAAAGCAGAAGAGTTTTAATACCTAGACCAATCGTCATAAATTACATGTGCAGGCCAGCCCTGTTTTTGCAAATAAAGCTTTATTAGAACATAACCATGTCCATTCATTTGCTATCATCTGTGGTGGTTTTTGTACTAGAAGGACAGGGAGTTATGACAGAAACCGTATGGGCTGCAAAGCCTAAAATATTTACTATTTGGCCCTTAAAAAAAAAAAAAGTTAGTCAAATCCAATCTAGATTGTAACTCTCTGAGAGTGAAAATAATTAAGGATTTTTAACTGGAAGGATAATTTAATGATTTCATTGAATTTTCATGTGTATTGCAATTATTTCATTCAATCAGCAAATAACTATGAAGGTTTTGTGTGTCCTAGACATAACAGGAGATGCAA
Organism: Ursus maritimus; assembly: GCF_017311325.1. NCBI lineage: Eukaryota > Metazoa > Chordata > Mammalia > Carnivora > Ursidae > Ursus > Ursus maritimus. Next base: position 35,693,748 of record NW_024423564.1, on the reverse strand, counting down.
AAGCGTATCAGCACAGGTGTCCCGCTGTAATAGAGGGAGCTTGGTATTATGAAACCTGAGTTTGAAACTGCATTTATGAACTATGTGACTGTGGGGGAGTTACTTAGAAACCCTTTAAACCTCAGTTTTCTGATGTCTAAAACAGGGTTATGATCATTCTCTACGGGTGTATCTACCTACATCTCTTTGTCCTTTCCTCAGGCCGATATGGAGATTGTTCGTGTCATCAAGGGAAGAGGGCACTATTTAGGGTTTGGATTTAGAATCTCTAAAGAGCTTATCTACAAGAATGATTCTTTGCATAGTGGTGGAGTCTGGTGTATTGCAAGCATGCAAGATATCTTATTGTTTATTTATATTATTTATATATAAGTATGTATGTATGTGGTTTCCCAAACAATTTGATCTTTTGTATTTTAATCTTCAATTTTTTTTGGCTTTTATGACTTCAAACTGACTTAGTAATTTGCACAATAGGAATTAAATAATAGTTTCAAAATTTTGTCATGGGAGTGGTAATACAAAACAGGTTGACTTTTTTTCTGGGGCAGGAGAAGGAGTCATCAAATTAATTGAATTAATCATTTGCTTCTTCACCATGTATATTCAGCCACAGATAAGACAAACTGACTTTTATGAAATCCTTCCAAACCAATCATTGCAAACATTAACTGGGTCAATTTTGCCTCGAGGTAGGATTATCCTTGCCAACACTGCTTTGTATTTCTCAGATTAACACAATTTTTTTTTTTTTGGCAAGTGTCACATTAACAATATATTCAAATGTCTAAATGCTATAAGCTGCTTTGAAAAACACATTCAAAAGCAGAAACAAGATTTTAGGGAAAAAGAATAGGAAGCATGAATTAGGGATCATTAAATGTAACAGAGACACTTGCTATACTCAAAAAGGTTTAATTTAGCAGTAACATCATCAACTCCTGTTGGTGGGGAGAGGTGGAAATAACAAGAAGTGTTGCAACCCCACCCCGAATGAGGAAACCATTTTCAGTTTAGATCGAAGCAAGATACTTCTACCTCTTGAAGAACTTTGTTCCCTTACTCTGAAGCTTAAGAAATTATGTTACCTACAGGTGGATGAATCTGGGGTGTTGTCTCTCTGCCTTTTCATGAAATTTGACTGGCATATTAAGAAATTGCTATAGGTCTCTGGTTACTTCAGTTCCTATTGCCTAAAATATGTTTCCAAAGTTAGAAAACATGATCTTAACTTTTCTAATGACTGAAGAAGAATTTTTCAACCTCAGAAAACATAGCTCTATAATTCTAAAATAAGTCAAAATTATTTAAAAATTTTCCCTTCCCCAAACTTCCTTCTTCCAACACAGAAGGTTTTCCTGAGGGAAGACTTATAAGAACTTCTTAACAGAGAAAATTTTTTAGGGGAGAAATTGAAAATTATAGCCATATAAATAGAATCTAAAAATGAGGTAAAATATATAAAAAGGGAAGGGAAGCTTTTCCTCTGGATTTACATATTCACACCTTAACAGAGGAAAAAATCCTCTCACTGAAGTCTACCTTGACCCCCCCGCCCCGACATATTGTAACACCCACAGTCATTTTTTATCATACTCACTGCATTCTCATTTTCATAGCACATTGTCACTATCTGGAATTGTGTGTATGTGTGTGTGTGTGTGTGTGTGTGTGTGTGTGTGTGTGTGCTAATGTGGTTACTGACTCTTTTCCATCTCTCATTTGAATGTAGACTTTATGAGATCAGTGCTCCTTCTCTAGCTCAGTCTAGTAGACATTGAATGATATGTGTTGTATGAATGAATGAGTTGTTCTGGAGGAGTGTTCATTTCCCATGTCTCCTTCACATTAAGCCCCACCAAGGATGTGCATCTATCAAAAAGTAAACATGCACTCTACTCTACACTCTACTCTAGTCTTACAACTTGGGGATATTCTCTCTTCTATTACTCTAACAAACTTCCTGCTAATATATATGGAAATCAATTTGAAAACTCTAATGCTTTACACAAATATACATCCTTTAATGAATACTTTCATTTAATACCCAGAATGCTCCTTAATCCACAGCCCTTTATATACCAATGAAGAAATTAAAGCTGAAAGATTTTTCCCCCAAGGCCACAAGCTAGTCTTATCTTGAGTCAATATGAAATGCCATGTCTCCCAACTCCTAGCTGAGTGCACGTTTTACTCTACCCAAGCATGCACCAGCATTGCTGGGCAAAGGGATAAACAAATAATGAGTACCTATCATATTTTCAGGCATTTTGTTAAGTACTTGTAAATGTGTGTTGCTGAACAAACATTTCCTCTTCCTTATAGGCCTGCAAATTTTTCAGATAAGCAGACCATCACTAACTCCAAGTAGCATTCTGTTTAATTTAAATGAATTCATGCCCACCATGTCTCCTAACAACAGTTACTGGTCCAGGAGTAACAGTCATATAATTTAGTCCAATTAAACTGAAGGGACAGAATGTGCTATGCCTGAAGGAGGGGGTTTTTCTTTCTCAATCTCTCTCTCTCCTTCTCTCCCTCCCTCCCTCTCTTCTCACTACTGTTGGCAGCCATCTTGTGGGCAAGAAGAGGTCCATTCTTGGGATGAAATTACTGCTGAGGAAAACAGTGTCACTGTTTATATTAAGGGTCAAAGAACTTTCTGCAAAGGGTCAAATAGTAAAGACTTTAGTTTTGCTGACTTGATGGCCCATGGTTCCCATGGCAGTTATTCAGCTTGGCCAATGTAGTGCAGAAGTCACTAGAGTGGCATGACTGTGGTTCAATAAAATTTTATTTTAAAAAATGACCATTGGCCTATTTACATCACTGAACCATTTTGATATTATTGAGTCACATAACATATAATTCCTAGGGTTCATCCTGCATGTTAACTTTCAATTATTTGTGATGTTAAATGTCCTTATTATTTAAGCCAGTTTTAGTAAAAGGGTTTTTAAATAAAAAACATTACTTAATTAAATTACTAATAATTTATAAATTAAATTATTATAAAACCAAATTAACCTGATTGATTCAGTACTTTATACACATTATTACTTCTAATATTCACAAAACTCTTATAAAGTTGGTTTTCTTAGATTCTTTTTTTGTTTTGTTTTGTTTTGTTTTTTGTTTTTGGTATTTTTAATGACTGAAAAAAAACCAGATCTAAAACCACAGCTTCTGGAAGAATCATTTGTTCTTGCTGGTCTTTTACCTCTCTTTGAACTTGACCTTGGCCTCTCATCAGGCCTTGCATTTAAGAACAGGGTCTCTGAAGACATTCTTATTGACAACAGTTTTATCCAAGGGCATATCCACAGATTCATTTTTAAGATGAAAAAATGGAACCAAAGTTTCAGAGTTACTAATCGTCTAAACCAGGATTTGAACCCAAATAAGCCTGATCTTTCACTCTACAATGACCCAACCCAATATTACCTGTTTCTCAGCACTTAAAATAAACAGGAGAACAACTGTAGTTTCAGTTTCCAAAACCAGAGAGTATATCAAGCAGAAAGTGATTTCATGGAGGAAAGTATATGCTTACAAAATCTTTAGAAGGACTAAAGGAATGGGTGTCCATGGACTGCTCTTGAACTTCCAGTTTTCAGGCCATACTACTATACACAAAACCCAAATGACACACAGTAGCTGCTGCCATTCTTTTCACTGTAGCCACCATAGCCTCCTCACTTCAGTAGCACTGATGACTATGTCATGTTGATCCCTCACAACTGTCAGAATTTACCTGTCAGCCACTACATCTGCAAGAAAATGGCCCCTGCCTTACTCTGGCTTCTGAATCTCATTCAAATGAATCTAAGTGACAGAACCTAGCTGCAAAGGAGTCCAGGAAGTATACTTTTTAACCTTCCATTCACTCCAAATGGGAGGAGGGTCAAATGGAGGTTAAGTAAGGTATTTCTTCGGAAGATGGAATGAGGCTTCTCCTCAGAATACCTTGCAGGTATATCACTCGCACCTCTGGAAGAATGAGGGTTTCAAGATAGAGAAAGAAGGGAAAAGAAAAAAACCTTAAAAGATCTATTTCTTCATCCCCAGCCCCATCAGCTGAGCCTGAGTAATGACTTCATAGTAATTTTTCACTGTACCTTTGAGGGAAAGTAATACATTCATTATTGGAACAAAAATGGTTCCTGTGTATAAATCTTGCCCTTGGCAAAATAAATTATCAAAGCGCATTCCAATGGGAAGGATGGCAGGGCCATGATGCTAACAGCCAAGTTCCATAAATCGATAAGGGAAACAGCTTGCTTTTAACCAAAAGAATTTATGTTTCATGGCTCAATATTGGTGAGGTATTGATCCCCCAAATGAGACATCGTGGCTACTGTAAATAAATTAGATAGGTGTTTAATTGGCTTAAAAATATATCCTCAGTTACTTAAAGCATGTGGTACTTTATGCAGGAAGACATCTCAATAATGCTATGGGGAAGGATAGAACTGCCATCTAGTACAAAGAGCACTCTGGAAATTCATTCCCAAGCACTTTACTTAGCATATAACATATTTTTGGGTAAGTAACTCCACTTCTCTCCATCTCAGTTTCCACATCCTTAAAATTTGGGGATAATAACATGGGAGGATTAATGAGAAAATGTGTGTGAAATGATTTGCACATCTTGAAGAGTACTATACTATATATGCAGGAATATTGTTATTTATGATGAGATGGTGTCAGATGCATAAATTTGGGTTCTTTGAATTATTGGCATACAGGAAAACAGTGAATCTAGGTCAACAGAGACCTTTTTCTCAGACTGCCTCTTCTATGAATAAGACACAAAGGAAACTTTTCTAACTTTCTTGGGGAAAAATTGTCAACTTTACAATTATTTCAATAAATAATCTTCCTCCAGGAGGATACAGTTGAAAGGTGGGTACAGTATTCTTTTAAAAAGAGGTTTGTAGGTCTCACTATCTTACAGTTCTAAGCTATCCTCTGAGAATAAGAGCTGTATATATGTAGTATTATACAAACTTCAGGACTGCACAGAATTCACTCCTGTGTATCTTATTTTAATCTTATTTTACCAAATTTTCCATGAACTGACAAAAAATCATCCATAAATTTCAAATCCAATGAGATTTCCACTTTCCCTGGGAATTAGAGAGATGAACTGAGTTTTGTATAAAATCATCTTAACAGAAAAAAAAAGGCAAAAACAAAAAGAAAGTAGTTATTGGTTTACTATGCATGACCTGTTGATCTATAAAATGAAATCATGGTTTACATTTTTTTCCTAAATTTTCCAAAAAAAATGCTGTTTCTGTGTATTTGCTTTTAACAAATATAGATCTACTTAAGTCTTTAAGGCATAGATCCTGTCTGATAAAGTACGGCTAATATGAACTTTGGTAATCACCATGTTTGTTATGTCAAGAGAAAATGATTTACTAGCAGATTTGATTTATAAAAGGGATGGGGGTTCTAGATCAGTAGGTGTTTGAGACATTGTAAAAATAGTTTTAAAATGTTAATTACCTTTCCAGTATAGGTTAAATAAAATAACAACTCTGCCCCATTCTGTAAAAGATCTGAGCCCAGAGGGGAGAAGAATCTGGACCACCTCCTGGTGTATTTTCTCCTCAGAATGCTTGTGTTTATTCACCATAAGTTGACCAGCCACCAGCTATGACATTTGTCAACATCACTTTAACAGCTTGTGTGGGAAGGTGGACCATTAGAGAAGAACAAGAACTTACATGTTACCTTTAGCAAAACACTTGGAGCCATTCTGCCTACCCTTCCCTGAAAACATGGACTACATGTCATCTCTTGATAATATAGGCACTGGTTGTCAAGTAACAGCTCTGTAGTAAGTTCTGTAAGTTTGGGCAAAGTTGAAGGGGGATACAAAGATATATTAGCTTCATGGAAGTGCTTAGAATCTAGTTGGCAAGTTACCACACAAAATAGTAAACTTCAAATGCATAACCAATGAATGGCACTCTAGCAGGTGTCACTGGAAATGTGGTCTGGTTGTTGGTGAAAAAACAAAAACAGGAAAATGGAATAGCCACTGTGCTTGCCAGCAAAACCACAGGGGAAAGACATCTGACATGAGGGAGAAAAAAGAGAAAATTATAACACTAAGAACAAAACATATGGTCTATTCTACCCACCCTTTATAAAGTAGGTTTCTGAACATGCTTTCCAGATTTTAGTCCGTGAATAAAACCAATCTGCTGCTAAAGACAACAGAGAGGAGGGAGGGGACCACCCAACCAATGACAGGAATGGAGCAGACTCTATTCTGGGAATCNAGGAATGCCTGCCTCCCTGGCAAGGAAACATAAGTAAGATTTCCCCATTTTACGCCATCTTGAAAAACTTGATAAACTCTCACAATGCTAGTAATTTCCCAGTATGAGAATGATGGGACAGTTTTGCTTCCTGCTAGCAAGCACTAAATTATGTTAATTGTCTATTTTTTAAAAGAATTAAATGTGTTGTTATAATATTGTGCCAATAGTGCTTACAAAAGATTCGTGTGTGGAAGAGACATCACTTAGTTCAATGAAAAAATATTCCTGAATGCAACATATTGTAATCAAAGAAGCATATTCATAAAATATTAATCCAGAAATATTTACCAGCTACACCAGAGAGAGAGAGAGAGGGAGAGAGAGAAAGAAACAGAGATGACACATAAGCTACTTATTGCTAGACTATCACACTATAGACCCATTCAGTAAGGGTTATGAGTTCAGAGAAGAGAGATTCCTGCTTGGAGAGGTAATAAAGGCTTTGTGGAGAAGGCACAAAATTAGCTGGTCTTTTAGGGAAAAACAGGCATGTACAAAGTAAAAGAGGAAATTTTAGAGAATGTGGTGGGAAGGGAACCAGTAAATCTTAAGCTGTGGAAAGAGCTCAGGCAAAATCTCCAAAGTTCTTCATAATGCTCAGGAGAATGCTTATACATGATTTGCACATAAAATACTGAAGTTGAAAAAAATCTTGTATTGAATTCCCTCGCCATTTGTTGAATGCAGTATGGCACACTAATGTGGCAGAGGGGGCATAAAACAAACAAATAAACAAACTCTGTACACAAATGCCCAAGGGAGAGGATGAACAACCTCACAGAACTTCAAAAAGAAAAAAACTCTCTCTCCCAATGAATGCAAATGTGTATTTTCTGGGCAAGGCCAGGATTACAAGCAAGCAGAGTATAATATTTGGGAAACCATGAAGAGGGTTACATTTCCACCACCACCTACAAACCCCATCAACAGGCAGGCTGACATGGAAACTGCAATTATGTATTTCTTCTGTTGGCTTAAATATTGTCTTCTCTCAAACAGCAAATAATCCCAAGAAAAATCACAAAGTAAGCTTATGGAACATATATGCTTTAAAGAGAATGAATTTATCATAATCTTTCTCAAGATAGAGCTTTGATGGGTCAAAAGATAGAATATGGGGGTACCTAGGGAAAGGCATCGTGGCTTAGCGAAGGCATTTAAAATAAAGTGGACAGAGATGCTTACGGTAGTTTTCTTCCCAATTATCAGGAGCTTTAAAGAGTCTGACTGTACAACCAGAAAACAGAAAGGTCCATTCCTTGACCAAAAATGTTGCCATCTGGCCTTCTACAATGGAAATGTGTTTACCTTGTCCAAAGTATTCTTTTTGGTATGTAACAATGCATGTAAACACTCTTCTAGTGGTGATTATTTAGTTTCCTGCCAATCATTTTCTATAAACAAAATATTACATGAAAATTCTTGTATGTACCTCCTTGTACTTTTGTGCAATTATGTCTGAAGGAAAAAATCAAGTGAAGTTGCTGATTCAGAGTACTATGCATCATTTTAGCAGATTTTGTCATGTTGCTCTCCTTAGAAATTATACCATTGGATTGCCCCACCTGCTATGCATAAGAACCTCTGTGTTCCTACACTCTTGCCAATGTATACTGTGTTATCAAACTTGTTGATCTTTGCCACTGTGATAGGCAAAAGTTTTTAAATTGCCTTTTATGACAGTTTTTCTGGGTGGAAAATTTAGGGATCACATTCTCTTTTCTTTTATCTCTTTTTTTCTTAAAGATTTAATTTTAATTATTTGACGAGAGAGAGAGAGTGCACAAGCAGGGAGAGCGGCAGAGGGAGAATTACTTTAAGTCAATGTGGGGCTCAGTCCCAAGACCCTGATCAGGATCAAGACCTGAGCCAAAGGCAGATGCTTAACCGACTGAGCCACCAGGTGCCCACATTCTCTTTTCTTTAGAGGTTATACTCATCGTTTCAACTGACTCTAGCATTTTGTGTTACTGTGGAGCTAATGAGGCTGCCCTGGTGTTTTCTTCTAGAGGACTCTAATTTTTTTCCTGGTTGAGGAGTCTGTCATTATCTTTCAAGTCTCGTAACTATTATAAAATGTGCTGTGTTGTCTATTCTGTGCTGATCTTTTCCGGGATCTAATATGTCCTCTAAAAATGTAACTTTCGGGGCACCTGGGTGGCTCAGTTGGTTAATCAGCTGCCTTTGGCCCAGGTCATGATCCCAGGTCCTGGGATCAAGCCCAGCAATGGGCTCCTTGGTCAGCAGGAGCCTGCTTCTCCCTCCGCCTCTGCTTGCCATTCCCCCTGCTTTTTCTCTCTCTCTGTCTGCCTCCCTCTGTCAAATAAATAAATAAAGTCTTTTAAAAAATTAATAAATAAATAAAAATGCAACTCTACATTTTCTCTTGTTTCAGGAACTTTTCTTGAAAAGTGTTTTTAAATGCGTTTTCAGTTTCGTGTTTTCGCTTGTTTTGTGGGGCTATGATTGTTTATTTTATTTATAATTTTCTCTCTAACCCTTTTAAATTCTTGCTCACTCTCATTTTGCTTGCTTGCTTTGTATCACTCACATAATCTGTATTCTTTAGTATTATTTATTGTGATTTCAGTAGTGTCTAATTTTTGTGTACATGTTTGTGCTGCTTCCATTTCACCCTGTTTGTTGTGATTATTTATAATCTTCTATTTCTTTTCTGAACTCTGCCAGCTCATATTTCTTTCTGTAGTTTTTCTATGGCTTCCTGAACTCTTGTATATTTTCTTTGTGCTTTTGTTTTATGAAAACAAAATACTTCAATCTCGTATGACTTATTGAGTGAGAATTTCTGCCATTTTATGAAAAAGTTTTGTTTTCCAAAGAGTGTTACATATCTCATATCTCCCATTTGTTTTTTTTTTATCTTCTCTTCTTTCTTTTCTTTTTAAAATAGTATCTTTGTATAAATACTGCAATAGCTGTTTTTTTTCTAGAACTCATATTTTTCCTTTTGACTAAAAATCTAGGACCAACTCTTTTCAGAATATGTAGAGAGAGGACAGAGTCATGTTCTAGCCTAGAAAGACAGAATTATATGTCTTTCAGCCTTATGTCTCCCCAGTCCTCCCAAATCAGTTCTGCAGAGCTGCTCACAATGTACAGTTTCCTTATAACCTCTACTTCGACACCCTGCTACCTACAATGCAGCTTGTCCGTGAAAATTCTCAATGTAGCTTTTCTCTTCTCCTTCCCCCCAGAACCAGTTCCATGGAAGTCCCCACTGGCAGTCCATAGGCCCAGGTCCTGTTGTTATAAAGAAAAAAAAACTGTCACTTTTGCAGTAGAGTACATCAGTTAGGATAGAAAGATATGTTTTACCAATATTTTCTGAGCTCTGAAGTCACAGACGTCCTTTTTCTGCATCTTTCTCCACTCTTGTTTCACGCTTACTGATTTGGGCAGCCATTCCTCCTACTTTGTTGTTCAGGAATTTAGTAGTTTGCTTGTTTCAACAACAGCAACAACAAAATGAATTTGCATTTTTATGTCTTATTTTTCTGGTTACTTTCCCATATTTGAGAGAATAAGTGGAAATGTGACTATAATTAGCTATATTAAAACTAGAAGTTTTTTAACATCCTTTTTTAAAGGAATATCTTTGACTATATTTTGCTGATTTTATTGTAATTGCTCTGTCAAGATTATCTGCTCTTCTTGACTCAGTTTTAGTAATTTATATTTTTGTAGAAACTACACACTTTATCTGGATTCTACATTTTAAAAATATACGTGTTACTTTACATGTACGTATGCCATTCTTTTTCATTGAAAAAAAAATTTTCTCCTCGTTTGTAATTATATCCCTTTATCCTCTTCCCCTCAAGTAACTTGCAAAATAAGTTGGGATGGGTCTTTTCAAATTACCATATATATTTTGAATATTATTATTTTTCTCTAAAAGTTCTTCTATTTTACTTACATTTTGTTTATTCTGTTTATAGATTTTGTATATAGTACTTTATTTTAAACTATGTTCTTCTCAAATAAGTGTTTTGGGGTTTCTAAAATTAACTCTAAATATTGCTTTGACTGTATGTCATAGGAATTATGAAAAGTATGCTCACTGATTTTAAAAGAGTTTCTAATATCAGGGCCCCTGGGTGGCTCAGTTGGCTAAGTCCGCCTTAGGCTCGAGTCATGATCTTAGGTCCTGGGATGCAGCCCCACATCCGGCTGCCTGCTCAGCAGGGAGTCTGCTTCTACCCTGTCCCTTTCCCACACACTTGTGCACATGCGCTCTCTCTCTCAAATAAGTAAATAAAATCTTAAAAAACAAAGAGTTTCTAATATCAATTTTGAGGATCAAAAATTGGTCTTAAAAGCAAATAAGGAATTATAACAGTTATGCATCAATAAAGAATTGTAACAGTTATGTATTTTTTTTAAATTTCTGTGTGAGTATATTTAGTTGGCTATTATTTCATTGTTCATTTTTTTTACTTTATTGCATTGGGTTTAAAGATATAGCCTGAATGATACCCATTTTTAATTTTTTGTTTATTGTTGTTTTTAATTTGTTGAGATGTTGATTAATGCCTAATGCATGGTAAATTATTCATAGATATTTCAATACTGTTAGAACATAATGTATATTCTTAATTTGTGTTACATACTTCTGTGTCTAGTAAATAAATGTTAATTGTGTTTTGTAAAATCTTCTATACTTAAGTTATTTCCAGAAAGAAGCAGTAAAGTGCTATAGGATATTAAGGGGCAATTGAAAGAATGAAGGGATCTTTGTGTGCTGACAAGAAAAGCCTTCAAGATATGTTAAGTGTTAAACCCAAGTTTTGGAATGCCTCCTACAAGTCTTACTCAAATGTTACTCTCTCAGTGGAGCTGCTTGACCATCTTATTTAAAACTGCAGCACTCTTCACTACACACACAAGAAGTTCTTACCTCCTTTACTGTGCTTTGCTGTTTCACATTTACCATAGTCTAAGATGTTAAATGATTTTAATTATATGTTATTGCTAATTGTGTGTTTTCCTGCCCTAGGATGTAAGCTTCACCAGGCCAGTGAGTCTGCTTGTCTTGGTCACTGATGCACCCCAGTACTTACTGCATGTGGGTGCCCCACAGGTATGTACTGAACAAGTATGTATGTATGTTATTATACTTCATGTAAAAACAAACCGTTTTGAAAACACATATGTGCAAATGATTAGAAAAGATCCAGAAGTACACTCATGGAATTAAATGTTTGATTCTAGTGTGGGATTAAAAAATCAAGGGGGCTTTTTACTTTTTATCTAAAGTCATTCCACATTTAATATGTTTTTATAATTAAAAGTATGCTTTGTGTATATAATTACAATGTTAAAATTTTATTTGAAATGATAAGCAGATGAGGATAAATAAAATGTTTTGGTAAAGTAGAGTAATAGACGAGGAATATCCTTGCCATATATGAAAATATACTCTAAGGTTCCGGTCTCAGAACGGTAATGATAAAAGAATAAGCCCACAAATCGTGGAATTAGGCAGATATCTGATATCGATTACTTGGCATAAATAAGAAAGTACTACATATTTCAAATCAGGGGGAAATAGGAAGGTATGGAAATAATTATTGAGCTACCGGGGGGGAGGGTTAAACAATGTAAGTGTTCACCTTACTTCAAAAAGGAAACTGTAAATAGATTTGTGGGTATAGCAACATTATACTACTCACCACAGAAAATACCATAAATAAAAAGTCCAGGACTACCATGGGAAAAAAATTTGAACAAATATAAGATAAAACATATTGGATTGAGATTCATATGAAATCAAAGTCTTACACAACTAAAAGAAAAACACTAAAACTCTAGTGAGTGAGCCAAGCTCTTAAATATGTAAGACCGGTTCAGCCATAAGCCACCAGTTTGTTTCTCTGCCTTAATGGACAAATATGGCACTCGGGTTGCTTACTTTATATTGAGTGACCCTCAGATCAGGCTGTGGAATCCACAAATGGCACACCTGCAGAAATTTAAAAAGGCTTTAAAATTACAGGAGCACTGGTCTTTGCACAAACTGAGACTTCCCACATTATTTTTTATTGTAGTTTAAGCACAAATCCGGGATGCTGGTTCAACAACAGATCTGTGCAAAGTAAACTGGGATAAGAGGTTATTTAATTGCCCAGAACAGAGAGAATCTGTCTCTCTATCATCCCTGTCAATAATAATTAGCCCTTTCTGGAAAGGGTGTTTGTAGATACATAGTTGAAATCATCCTTAGAGGGGGGATATAATTTGGCTTACAGAAATCCATTACCAGCAAATCACTGCTTGTGGAGGAAAAATACAACAAAACATCACACTTGGAAGTGATAATCACAGTAAGTAGCACCCTGAGCCTAGACTGGGTCTTATATAAGAAGCTGTCATAGTGCCAATTAAACAGCATTTTCTCAGTGTGATGACATTTTGAAATGGCTAAATGCAAAACTGGGAACAGAAAAGGAATTACTCTCAGTCACCTCCCTGTGCCCCTCTGCTGCCTCCACAGACCCCCAAACAAAACTGCACAAGAGAAAATCCAACTGTTTTGCAGGAATGATTTTCCTGGCTCAGTTTCATAAGAGACCTGGAAATAATATAGAATCAGTTTATAAACCAGACAGGGTCTGGCCTGCTGTGTCAACATAGAAAATCAATCCAGGAGTCCCAGCCCTGCTTTGTGGCCTTTAGGACTGCTTCAGAAATCAATCCCAGAGAAGAATAAAAGGGCAGTGCCACAAGGTTCGGGAACAGACACCTCCAATCGACAGCCACAGAGCCTGATTCCCCCAGAGACTCTGCAGTGTGAGTTGTAACTGTGGATTCACAAGGAAGAGCTGCCCTGGCCAAGCACACATGCTTTTTTGAGGTGATGCCATTTTGTCCATGCTAACATTTCCAAGAACTTCCTGGGTTAGGGCCCGAGCTAAGGCTTTACATGAATTATCTCATTTAATCTCACACTAGACCTATGAGGTGGATGCTACTATCATCCCCCTTTATGGAAAGGAATAAAGACACATAGAGTAAGTCAGTTGGCCAAGGTACCGATCTACTAAGTGAAGCTAGACCTTTGTATCTTAAGTGTTTAGAAAATAAAAACTTTTTCTGGTATCTTTATATTCATTTAATAGGACAGTCGTAATAAAGTACCACATACTGGGTGGTTTAAACAACAAAAATTTATTGTCTCAAAGTTCTGGAGGCTGGAAGTCCAAGATCAAGGTGTTGGCAGGGTTGGTTTCTTCTGAGGCCTCTTTCCTTGGCTAATAGATGGCCATATAATCTCTGTTTTCACCTGCTCTTTCTTTCATGCTTCTCTATGTCCCAGTCTCCACTCCACCTAAGGACACCAGTCATATTGAATTAGGGCTCACTCTAGTGACCTCATTTAACCTTAATTACTTCTTTAAAGAACCTGTGTCCAAATACAGTCATATTCTGAGGTACTGGGAGTTAGGACCCTTGACATGCAAATGGCAGGGGAGAATACAACCCAGCCCATAACAATCTTTATTACTGTAATTTTTTACAGGCCCATCATTTAATCTTTTATAAACCATTGACCACAACCTGTAAATCCAACTATTCGCTTATCCCATAAAAAAATATATGACTTTGGTTGGAGAAAAACCTTCAATACACTAATTGACTGGTCTCACTTTGCTATGTTCGACATTCAAAGTTGGGGTGACCCCAAATGCATACAGTAACTTTCCATCCAGTGACTCACAAACTTCAGTGTGCATCAGAACCCCTGAAGGATTTGCTGGGTCACCTCCAGAGTTCTTTATTCAATAGGGTTGAAGTAAGCCCTGAGAATTTGTATTTTTAACAAGTTCCCAGGTACTGCTGCTGCTGTTTCTGTTGGTCTGGGGAACTACCTTTAGAATACCTGTTCTAGTCCATTCCCAGTCTATTACTCTCTTAAGTGACTCTTCTGCACCTACTTTTTTTTTTAAACCTCCAATACCTGCTTGTCCATCATCATTCTTAGCTCGTCTTTCTTCCTCCTTCACTGAGAGAGGTGAAGCAATTCAAAAAGAATTTGCTCAGACCCCCACTGGGTCCCTGATGGACCCCCCCGAATCTCCTCCACCTATTGGCACGTGTACATACCCTGCCCTTCTGACTGTTTTGAAAGATGCATTTTCCGCATTCTTTCTAGATCCAATCCTCCATGTGTATACTAGATTCCAAGCCCTGTTGCCACTCAAAGGCATCAGCCCATGTATTTCCCCTGCATCAGCACATAAGCATGCTATGAATTCTCCTATCTTAAAAAGCGAAAACTATACCAAAATCATACTCAGACTCACTCTTCCTACAAGCTATCATTCTATTTCTTCCAGTCTTTCCAAAACAAACAAACAAACAAACACTGGAAAGGGTAGCTTGTACTCAATCTATTCAGTTTCTCATATAATCCTGCTGTAATCAGGCTTTAACTCCCATTATTTGACCTAAACTATTACTATTAAGTTCACATCCTCTAGGTTGCTCAATCTTATGATGCCCATTCCTTCTTGATACACTTCTTTTGGCTTCTAGGGCATTACACTTAACTTGTAAGGACCTTATTATTATTATTTAAATATATTAATGAATAAAATTTCAAAAAGTTCCCAGCTTTTCTTTCAATGCAGTAAGTATAGATAGCTATGATACACATGCAGAAAAAGAAAAAAGAGGAAAAGAGGTCTTGGAGATCTTCAGTGACTTTTTTTTTTAATTGCAAAGATGTCTTGATACCAAAAGTTTGAGAAGCCCTGCAATCCTGTTATGCTCCTGGTTTTTGAGAATTCCATGGCTCAGTGCCTTCCACAGCACTCCATATCAGTGCTTTTACATAGAGTTTTAGCAAAAAGTGGGTCATGTGTTGTTGCCACATAGGTAATGAGGATGTTATTCTCAGAAAGGCACCACTATCCATAAAAGATACAAATCTCTTTAATGTGGGTGAGGTTTAGATTTTTATCCTCACAGAGGAGGGAGCAACACAGAGAAGGAATAAAGCTTCCAGGATCTTAAGTCCTACAAGATTCCCAGCTGCCAAGTGTAAGGCCCCATTGGGTTCTTTGAAAAGTGTTCCTTTGCCAGTGTAAACTGTTTGGGGACTTCATTATAGCTGTGCCTGCTCACCAAAGGCAAGGAACCGACAAACTGCTAGAAGATTTATTGAAAGTATGGCTAAATCAGAGTTTTCATTCCCATGGGAATAACCCCCCAGCAGGCCTGAACTTTAAGCCTAAAGATGTGTTACTCTAAATAGAAGCTCTATAAATACTTATGTATTAATTGATTGCAGAAATAACAAAAAATTGTAAATCAGGGAGAAGTGATATACATTAAATTGTGACAGCTGTGTAAATATACTGAGAGATAATTTGGTTTTGAGTGAAATTTATAAGTATATGTAATATTAGGAATTAATAATTTAAGATAAATTATAGCCCAATAATTTAAAAAAATCACCATGATGGTAGAAGCTATAAGATTATGTAATTCACATCGGCAGTGTTCCATATCTCTTGAATTATTATAAATCAGTACACAAAAGCTCAGGCATTCAAAAAGATGATTAAGTGATTCAAAAACAGTATTAGTTCTATCATACAAATAAAGGCTTGCAAGAATTATACAGAAAGCTGAGGAAAGTTTGGTACGTTATCATGGCAGAACGCTATGATGCCTCCCTTTAAAGAAAAAAAGAAAAAAGATTACTGATATCTAAATTGTATTAAAATATTGCCCATACACACACACAAATTAGGCAATGCATGGGACATATTTTTAGTGTTTTCCCTTGAGTTTCAGAACACAATTCACCCATTGTTTTTTCTCCAGGAAGCCAAATAAATATTACTATTTACAAACTAAGGCAAATAACATCAAGAGAAGAAATATATTTCTTTTTATTTTCTCTGCCATTGAAGTTCTACCAACATTAGCAGGGAAGAATCCATTAATACATAGCAAGTCACAGTGCCCTGTGAGTTTTACTATTCTACATCATCCTAAACAGGGACATTATAATTCTTTTGACTATTCACCTCTTCTTTTCCCCCTTTTTAAAAATATCAGTGTGAAAAAATATATATATCAGCATGAAGCTTTCAGAGTCACAATATTGCAATCCATTCTTTCTGAATCCAAAACACTATTTGCCTATGGAAAGAAATTCCACCAAGTTAGAGACATTATCTTAAAGAAATGACAAAATACTCTTTCTACTAGATAAAGAAATCAATTCCTACGGTTTAATCTAGCACCCACATATAATTAGTCTTCTCAATCTGTATCACATTTATAATCTTTCCACTACATAGTTTAGCTATGTAAGGGCAGAGGCTCTGACTTCTCAGATCTAGGACCTCGCCATTGCCTGGTTCAAAGTAAATTCAAGTGTTTGTTAAATTGCAAAATTAGATGTTGCCATCTGAATCTTCAACACACACCATAAAGTCAGAATATTCTTCTACCATTATTACCTATCTTTGTTGAATGCTTCATCATCTATCTGTTTGTCAAGAACAAAAATGTTGGCTTCAGTGACTGCATACCCTCCCACTCTGAACTTCATATCCAATTAATTACCAAGTCATACAGTCTCTGCAAATTCTCTATGAGTACACAAATTTGGGTTTCGTGTTACCAAAATATTACTTTTAATTCATTTATTTTCCCTAGTATAATTCTTCTCCAGCCCATTTCACTGTAAACTCGGCAGTATTTGCTTTCTAAAACGAGGTATAGCTAATATGCTAAGAAAGGAGTGAAAAGAGAATAATAAATTGCTCGATTAAAACCACAAACAGCAGGAAAAGAGTGGAAGACAAAAACAGGAACAAAGAATAAGGGCAAGAAATAGAAAACAGTAGCAAATATGGTAGATATTAATCCAAATATATCAATAAATACTCTGAACATCAATGATCTAATGCACCAACAAAAAGAGATTATCAGGACGGATCAAAAAATAAGACCCAACTGTATGCTGTCTACAAGAAATCCACTTTAAATATAAAAACACATATCAATTAATAGGAAATGGATGGAGAAAAATATACCATGCTAACACTAAACAACGAAAGCAGGAGTAGCTATATTAATTTCAGAGAGAGCAGATTTCAAAGTAAGGAAAATTATCTGGGATAATGAGGGCAATACATAATGACAAGGGGTCAATTTTCCAAGAAAATGTAACTATTCTTAACATAGGAGCCCTTAATAACACAGTATCAAACTATATGAGGCAAAACCTGATAGAATGGGAAGGAAGAATAGATGAACCCATTATCATAGTTGGGGACTTCAATACCCCTCTCTTAGAAATGGACAGATCCAGCAGGAAGAAAATCAGTAAGAATATAGTGGAACTCAACAACAGCATTGATCAACTGGATATAATTGACATCTATGAATTACTACCTCTAACAACAATAGAGTACACATTTTTCTCAAGCTCACATGAAACATTCCTCAAAATAGACCACATTTTGGGCCATAAATACATTTTAAATTTAAAAGAACAGAAATTATACAATGTTCTCAAACCACAATGGAATTAAACCAGAAATCAGTAATAGAAAGATAACTGGAAAATCCTAAAACACATAGAAATAAAACAACATACTTCTAAATATAATACATGTGTCAAAGAAAAAATCTCAGGAGAAATTTTAAAATATTTTGAAGTATATGAAAATGAAAATGTAATTTATCAAAATTTGTGGTATACAGCAAAAGTGGTACTTACAGAGAAATTTATAGTATTGAATGTATGTATTAGAAAAGAAGAAAATCTAAAATCAATAATCTAAGTTACCACTAGAAAAAGAAGAGCAAATTAAATCCAAAGTAAGCAGAAGAAAATAAATAATAATCAGAGCAGAAATCAATAAAATTGAAAAACAGGAAATAGAGAAAATCAATAAAATCAAACCTTAGTTCTTTGAAAAGATCAATTACATCAGTAAGTATCTAGCCAAGCTAACTAAGACAAAGGGAGGACACAAATTACTAGTATCAAAAATGAAAGCATGGGCATCACTACAAACTCCACAGACATTGGAAGGATAGTAAAGGAATACTGTGAACAACTCAAGGCCCACACATTTGATAACTTAGACGAAATGGACCAATTCCTTGAAAGACACAATTTACCAAAACTCCCATAAGAAAAAATAGACGATCTGAATGAACTTATATAAAAGAAATTGAATCAGAAATGAATAACCTTCCAAAACAGAAAGCACCAGGCCCAGATAGGTTCACTGATGAATTCTACCAAACAAGGAAGAAACAATTTCAGTTCTCTACAATCTCTTTTATAGGATTGAAGCAGAGGAAATACTTCTTAACTCATTCTGTGAGGCCAGCAGTACCAAAATACCAAAATAAGACAAAGGCATTACAAGAAAACAAAACTGTAGACCAATATCTCTCATGAATATAGAGGCAACAATGCTCAAAAAAATATTAACAGATCTAATCCAAAAAAGTATAAAAAGAAATAGCCACCACTACCAAGGGGGATCTCATCAAAAAAATATACAGAAATGTCAAATCAGCAAATGAAAGATGATCTACTTCATAGGTCATCAGGGAAATACAAATTAAAACAAGTGAGATTCTACCACATACATATTAGAATGGCCAAAATCTAGACCACTAACAGCACCAAATGGTAACAAGGATGTGGAACAACAGGAACTCTCATATATTGCTGGTCTGAATGAAAAAATGGTACAGCTATTTTGGAAGATAGTTTGGCATTTTTTTTTTTTACAAAAATAAACATACAGCAATCACACTCTTTATTTGTCCAAAGGAGTTAAAAATTTACGTCCACACAAAAACTTGCACACAAATGTTTATAGTAACTTTATTCATCATTGCCAAAACTTGGAAGCAACCAATATGTCCTTTAGTAGGTGAATGGATAAATAAACTGTGGTACATACAGACAATGGGGTACCATTGAGTACCAAGAAGAAGTGAGTCATCAAGCCATGAAAAGACATGTGAACCTTAAATACATATTACTATGTGAAAGAAGCCAGTCTGGAGTGTGTAAATACTGTATGATTTCAACTATATGACATCCTGGAAAAGGCAAAACTATGGACACAATTAAAAAAAAATCAGGGGTTATGGGGATGGGGAAGGGTGGGTGAATAGGCAGAGCACAGAGAATTTTTTAGGGCAAATACTCTCTATGATATTATAATGGTGGATACATGTCATTATACATTTGTCCAAAAGTGCAGAATGTACACCACCAAAAGTGAACTCTAATGTAATCTATGGACTTTGGGTGATTATGATGTGTCAGTAGAGGTTTATCCTTGGTAATAAATGTACCATTTGATGAGTGATGTTGACAACGGGGAAGGCTACGAATGTATAAAAGCAGAGGGTGTATGGGAAATTTCTGTACATTCCTCTCTTTTATTGTGAATTTAAAACTGCTCTAAAAACATAAAACCTTTTTTAAAAAGTGTCTATGAAATACTGTCTCCACTTTATTCCCAGTTTTCCCTCTGCTTAGACTTTTTCTTGTTTTATAATCAGACAGATCATACCCAACATTATCTGATTCCTAAAAGTTGGAGCCTAGACTCCAACTTCATACTCTTAACCCAGTCTTCTACTTGGCTCAACAAAGCACACAACCTTGACATGAACTGAATTTGTATCTGCTACATGAAATAATTAAATACCAATTAACCCAAATAAATCCTCTGACACTCAGGATTAGCATTGCAGTGTGGAACAGATTTATCTAAAGACAACCACTTTGTATGGATTACTCCTATATGAATTGCTCCACAAAATTTGAGTGCAGATATAAACATGTCTATAGTCCCATCTATAGCTCAGGTATTACTTGCCTTATAAGCAAGTAGTTTCTGTATCTCAGTGTTCCTCACTCCCCTGGATTATTCATAATTGTGGCAGTTTATATGCACTAAAAAGAGAGTATTACAGACTTACACACCCACAGTCTCTCAAACAACCACTTCCTTTGCATCCTGCTGCAGCAAGGTGGACAATGGAAAGTGGCCCCACACAGTCCACCAGTCAATACTGGTCTCCTGCTGTGATTGTTTCACTGGTCTAAGTGTTACCCAGCTGACTTTCAAAGAAGTACACTGATCTTGTGCCCTCAGGACTACATTTGGGCTTCCTGTATTGATTGAAGCAATTAGTACTCAATTTTTTCAGTCTCCTGCATAGTTCAGGGTGTGCTGGCCCCAGAGCACCAGGACAAAATGGTTCAGGTTCCTACCTGCCACCCAATATAGATAATGATCTTTTTCCTTTCCTTTTTCCCCCTTTCAAGCCCACTGCCTGTTTCATTATTCCAGTGTTAGAGTGCTTGTCCTTTTTAACCCTATTAACATGTGTGAAGCTCATCCCACAAATTCAACTGAGCAAGAAATACACAATTCCATACTTTATAAAACTCAGTTTTTATCTTAAGACCCACGTTTCCCATAGAGGTAGTAGGAAACTTAAACTCAGTGGTAATAATTTTCTGTCTTCTTGTGGGTCTCTGAGAGTGCCCTGGAATTCTGGGGTGGGACCTCCCTGATCTTCAAGCATTTGTCCACACAGATAGCCACTCAGATGCTCTGAGCCCCAATCTACGTCATGCCTTCTGGCTTGCTGGCTCACTCGAGCTTGCAGTCACACTGGGACTTAGAACTCTTCTCTAAGCTTATGCATAGATCCTGTCTTCTCAGATACCACACGCAGTTATTTCCTCTCCGAGATTTTACCACTGCTGATCCTTACTATTGATGGCCGAGGCCTTGGTCCCTCCCACACAGGGCTTATACGTGTTATCTTCTTTCTCTATCCAGGCTAAGACACATCTCCCCAGTCTTAAGTGGCTGAGTCAGCTCTAGCTGCTCCTTCCGACCAAGATAGTTTGTCCGACCTGCCAATTTTCTCTCCTCTCTGGGGCTTTTGAAAAACAAACAGATGAACAAAAAACCCAGCAGATTAGCAACCTATTTTTACTTTCTGCCTTTTTGCACCTTTCCCTAAATTGGATGGAAGGAAAAAGGAGTGATTCAGAGAGAAAAAGATTCTAGATTAATATTGCAAACTATTATCCTCGATGTACCTAGAAACACAAAATATAATTATAACCCCTTCATCACACTGGGGCTACAAGCTCTGCCTCCTTACTCCACATAAAGCTAATATCCTAAATCTTTGTGCACAAATATCCTTTCTATACTCCATTTTCTTTGCAAAATAGGCCTCCTTGCCTGGCTCCTTCTCTTGTATATATAAAAAATTTCAATGATTCCAGAAGACCTTGTCCATTCCCTACCACCTCGTAAAGGAGAACTGCTCCCTAAAATTTGAAGGTGGTTTTCTGGCTACAATTTTATCCTCTAATGGGATATCCTACATAAACAAACAAATAAATATTTAAATGTATCAATTGATATAACTTGATAAACTTTAATATTAATATATTCACTGCTGAAAGATATGGGTGGAGGGGAGGGTGAAGATAACAGTGACTGGAAAGCCTGATTCTGCATTAGAACCTGGTCTTCTATTTCTAAAAATGTCGCTTTCCTGTAAAAGGTGAATATGTCTAGATAAAGCAAACCTTTGCTCTTGTCCAAATAAGGAAAATGTTTTTCTGAGGGTCTATTCTCATATCCTAACAAGCATCATCTTAGAGAACAAAAAGAAGAATCAGAAAATTGCTGAAAACAATGCTGCTATTTAGACATAGGAGTCATAGTCATCCTCGTTGTGAGGTATTCTGAAGATGCTGTTCAGAGGCTGCTTGGGAGAAAAAAAGAAAAATGTAAACTGTTAGATCTCTGTTAAATAACTGTGTTTATTGCAATTTAAGCTAATAGTTATTCATTATTCAGTCAACTATTTGGTACAAACAAATAAATATTCTCTCACTTGTTAGTCCCTAGGGGCTTTCTTAATCCTATCTGGATTTACTTTCTGTGAATTTCTGAGTAATCAGAAGTTATAGGTTGGATACATCTTGTGCTAGGGACACCCATGGTGTAACTGCTTCACTTTTACTTTTCATTTCAAAGGAAATGGTCCATCCAAAGCGAAAATTGTTGTGGGTTTTTTTTGGTGGTAGAGTGTATTTTCCTCTTTGTTGGTGTTGTTATTGTTGCTGTTGTTTTAATCAGATAGTTATTTCAAACAGAAGCAATCAAGTTTCTTTTTCATTGCCACCTCCCTCCACCCTATCCACTCAATCCATGCTGTTAAGAAAATACCCTTGTTAGTAAAGTGATTCATCTATTTTTTTCTGAAGCTGAAGCAGCTGGAAAGATCATTGCAAAGGAGTCTTTTCAAATGGTCTGTATAAGCTAAAATGTCATTAGAAATATGGCAGTGTCTCAGGGTCACAGATATTTTCTAAAATCTAATGTGTCTTTCAGAGTAAGGAAAAGAAATTTGCACTCATCAGGATGCAAAAGAGAACATTTAATTCCATGCTTTGCAATCTGAAAGCAGCCTACGCATCTCTGTGTGTCCCTAAAACTTGAGGCCATAGTCAATGTCTCCTCTATTCATGTAGGCATTAGCTGGAGAGAAAGAACACTTTCTATGTAGATACACAGAAAATGTACTCTTCCCTGGCCAAGTAGGACATAAAATTCCCACTGTGATAGCCATGACTCTGGGTTTTCGGATGGATAGCTAACATGTTCATATGCTGTTACTCTATAACACGGTTTGGTTTACAGACTGAATTCCATCACTCCACAGAGAGAAACCTATGAGTTAATGGAATATAAGACAGTAAGTATGACTGCAGGAAGGCTGAACAAGATCTAAAGAAAGGGACGCTATGTGGAGAAGTCAGATCAAAAAGTAGAGTGAATAAAGTAGAGCAAAAGGAGAAAAGAAGGGTAAAACTTGTTCAAATCTGCATTCAAAAAAATGTGCTCAGATGTTTGGAGCTATGCAAAGGGTATATAGATTGTAAACATCGGTTGTTTCTCATGGTAACTAAAGTGACTTACTGAAAAACACCTGAACAATTAAGTATCATATTAAATGATTCACAGCCAGAAAAATTTCAAAGGATGTGTTATTTCACATATTCTTTAATATGTAGAAAATGTCCAGCTTTTAATCAAAGTCAGTGTGGTCAATAGGACTATTATGACCTCTATCTGTAGATATTTCTTCCTTTTCTTGCTTTTGCCAGGTGAAAAAATAGCTCTGAGGAAAGGAAATCAAAGAGGAGATATTATGTTTCTTCCTCAGCACTTCTACTTTAGTTGAGAAGAATCAGAGAAGAGATCATTATTGAAATACAGGGTATTTCAATTTATAACGGTATTTAGAAGTTGTTCAAAGTTGTAATTTAGGATTTTCTTTAACACTTGTTCTTCCACCCACATATCCAGAGCTGACATAAAATTGTTGACTAACAAGCTTCCAAGTTCCTGAAGACACTTACACTTGAGAAGTATAAAGAATTTATCAATGAGAATGGACACGGTTGGGTAACTCTGTGTGTGTGTGTGTGTGTGTGTGTGTGTGTGTGTGTGTGTGTGTGTAAGAAAGAGAGCTTGTAAGAGAGTGGGAAAGAGAGGACATAATAAGAAAGAGTAAGAGAGAAATGGAATAGGTCTGTCCACAGCTCAAAAGTAAAAAAGATACTTCAGATAAGTTCAGAAGCAGTGTGGTGTTCATCTCCTCAGCTGTTTATTCTTCTACAGTAGTACTTGAATGCCCACAATATGGCAGACCCTGAGGCTTAGAGGTGTGATCCCAAACAAACTAGTTAGGAGGCAGTCCAGTGGCAGAAGAGAAAAGATTTAAACCCAATGTTGAAAGATCTGTCAATTACTGCAAGGCCTTAAGCTTTATGACTTTATCACCTGATAATAGCCACCCTCTCCTGTTCTTCCAAACACCTGCACTATTTGAAAACCCCTATCTATATGCCCTTACACATGGTTGCTCCCCAACCCCATTTCCCATTCACCCTGATTAAATAATTACATTCTCCCACTAGTTCTATCTGCATGGAAATTCCCACTCACCTTATAGGGCACAGCTTTTAAAATGTCAGCCTTTGGGAAGTTTTCCCCTGACTCTTTAGGCAGGCAGCCTGTCCTTCTCTATGGTCTGTTTCACCAGACATGTAACATTCTTCTATTTGATAGTCTTTCCCCCCCACTAGGCTAGAAAGTTTTAAAAGGCAGAGATTGTGATCTATTTGTCTTCGCATCCTCAGATCATAGCACAGCTTTTGGAACAAAATAGATAGTATCAGGAGTTTAAAGAATAAATCAATGATGGCAAGAACAAACTCTAAGCAAAATAAGAAATGCCACCTTCTTAACTTTCAGAGTTTTTATAGGAAAAAAACAATATAAAATATATGAAAATGCCTCAAGTATGTAATACCCCACACAATTATTTAACAAACAAATGTATATTGTGTGCCAACATATAGTAAACACAAAATGTGTGGTATTGGAGATAGCCAGGGTTATATGGTGTGTACTCCCTGTGACTTTATTAAAAGGCTTTCCAGAAAATAAAATATTCCTGTCTCCTTGATTTTAAATGTTTCCCAAGAGCCTTCAAGTTCCCTGGAATTTCTATTAATAATTCCATTTATTCCAGTAATATAATATATGTCAAACATCACAATGTCTATGAGAGATTAATAACCTAAGTTTGTCTTGACATGAGAAAAAAAGATTGATGAAAAAAAAATCTCTGGAAAGAGATTTTGATGCCAAATTAAGATTTCAAGGTGAATTGATAAAGAGCAACTTTAGAATTGGCATGTTGCCCTATGAAGTTCTTTTTAGGCACCACACCTACACGCCATGTGGCCTAGATTCACCTTGTGTCCTAGGGGCTTCAGCACTTGAATTCTGACATTGGCTTCTGTGCCCTCTCCTTACATGTACAAGACCTCTCTTGCCTTTAAATATATTCTCAGACTTTTAAATATACGACTCCCTTTTTGCTTATTCTTCTGCTGGTTGGGGTTTGAGACATATCCTCTTATAGTGGTGCTAATTCTGTTCCAGCTAGTTTTCCTCAGGTTACTTTAGGTAAATCCCCTGCCTGGGACCCTCTTTCACCTTTTGCTCAGTTAGAACCAGGCAACTTGTGAAATATGACATATGGCGTCATCATAGTGTCCACAGCTCTGAGTCTAATTCAGGGCATGTTAAGGGCATTCAATAAATATATGTAAATAAATGTAAATAAATGTAAATACATTAATTGTGCATTTGTTTCTTACCTTGTTATTGTCACAATGAGCCAGAAACAGTAAGAAATCAGTGAAATGGGGTTTTAAGCGGGGATAGGCAGCGCCAACAAACAAACAAACAAAAAACCTAGGAATGAAGTCTAGGAGCAAGTCAAGAAGGCACTGTGGAAAAGTAAAAAGGAAAACAAACAAAACAAAACAGAAAAAATAAGAGGTAGAGATGGATTTGGGAGAAAGATAATGAAGTTTCAATTTCAGATATCAGGACTCTTCATTTGCACAGGCCCCTTTGAAGGACCTACACCACACTGTGCATTTATAACATTATATTGCTTCTTAAAATATGGGATCTGCCCTGATAAAAGATAATAATAGTAATAATTATTCATGCTGTAACCCAACAAATATTTATTTAGAGTTGGGTCTTCCTCTGCTGAAGGATCCAAGGTGAAATAAGAAAGTCAGATAAATGTATTATTTAGTAACAATTTCATTCATATCTCATATTTGTATATTACTTTTAAGTATGCAGAGTATGTGTACCTTGTCAGTGGATACTCACTACAGATCCACTACAAATGAATGGATCTTCCCAACAACACAAATGAGAGCTATTAATCTCATTGCACAGATAAAGAAACTGAGACAGGGAAGTAAACATGGGTAGGCGAATAATAGCCCCCATTACATCCAGGCTCTATTCCTAGAAACCTGTGAATGGCAAAAGGGATTCTACAGATGTGATCAAGTTTATAGACTTTGAGATGGGGAGATAACTCTGGATTTTCCAGGTGGGTTCAATCTAATCACATGAGTGATTGATGGATTATTATAAAACTAAACATACTCTTACCATACAATCCAGCAGTCATGCTCCTTGGTACTTACCAAAGGAGTTGAAAATTTACATCAACACAAAAACCTGGACACGAATATTTACAGCAGCTCTATTCATAATTGCCAAAACTTGGAAGGAACCAAGATGTCTCTTAGTAGGTAAATAGGTAAATAACCTTTAGTACATTCAGACAATGGAATATAATTCAAGCTAAAAAGAAATGAGCTATCAAGCCATGAAAAGACATGGAGGAAACTTAAATGTACATTACTAAGTGAAAAAAGCTAACCTGAAAAAACTATGGATTATATGATTGCAACAATATGACATTCCTAAAAAGGCAAAACTATGGAGACAATAAGAGATCAATAATTATCAGGGGCCAGTGTGGGGAGAGATGAATAGGCAGAACATGGAGTATTTTTAAAGTAGTAAAAATACTCTGTGTGATATTATAATGATTGATATGTACCATTATACATTTGTGCAAACCCATAGAATTTAAAATATTAAATGTGCATCCTAATGTCCAATAAGTGGTTAAAATCCAAAATATATAAAGAATTCATACAACTCAACACCAAAAAATCAAATAATTAAAAAACAGGCAGAGGACCTGAATAGGCATTTTTCCAAAAGAGACATACAGATGGCCAACAGACACATGAAGAGAGACTCAGGGTGCCTGCGTGGCTCAGTTGGTTAAGCGTCTGGCTTTGGCTCAGATCATGATTTCAGAGTCCTGGCAAGTCCCAAGTTGGGTTCCCTGTTCAGTGAGGAGGAGTCTGCTTCTCCTCCCCTTCTGCCCCTTCCCCACCACTGTGCTTTCTCACTCACTCTTGCTCTCTCAAATAAATAAAATCTAAAAAAAAAAAAGAGAGATATTCAACATCACTCATCATCAAGGAAATGCAAATAAAAATCATCATTGTACTCTTAGTAGTTGATACCTGGTATATAATAGGTATTTAGTAAATATTTGTTACCTAATTGAAGTACCAGACAAAAAACAGATATAGGAATGGGCAAGGACTCGGTTCTTACATCAAAAGGGTATTTCAGAATATGGCCAAGGAAAGATATAAGAGTAGCAAAAAGGTGTCACTGAATCCTTGCAGGGGCAAGTCTTACTTGAAAGTACCTTGTTGAATCTGGAGAAAAAGTCAAAAGGAGGAGGACAAAATGACAAAGCCAAGTGCTAGATGGGAACTTGGTAGTCAGAATCTGTCCTTATAGGCCTGGGCATTGAGCGAAAGGTCATTTTGGAGGAACAGACACCCTTCTGCCCATCTACAAAGCACAGTTCTGTGAGCCGAGCATGGATAAGAGTTTGCCTGATGGTTTCAATCTAGGATTTATCTGGTAGAGGATGCCCTTTCAACTGGCTGGCACACACTTTGAAATATGTATTTTTTTCTTTACCCTAATGGCCTGGGCACAAAGAAGTTTCATGATGAAATAGACCAATGGGTACAATAAATCCTGAGAAAGCAAGCAATAGCTTCTTCCCACTGCCTTTCATGCCACCTAGCTGAGACAGGCATCATATATAATTAGAGTATTTCTTTGTGTAGAAACTCCCCTTTGTACATCATGTATGAATCCAAATATTTTGAGCTGTGCCCCAGCATGATTACATAAAAAGCATAATTATAAAGGAATTTAATGTTCATGTAGCCAGGAATCCTAGCACACACACTTATGTCATTAAAAAAAAAAAAGTATGTTTCAATCTGCAGTAAGTAAAATAAACTAATTTCTCCTCATTTTCCATGGGTACCTCCTGCAGTCTGTAAGATCTAGGCTTCATAGCCGGAGACAGTGTCATCTGCAAGGTTAATTTGGTTGGAGCTGTGGTGATATTTGTGCAGTGAAAAAAACTATTGATATATCTGTGCAAGATGGATGTAAATGACACAGTCCACACAGGGCTCTCTGAGTGATATGGAGCTATACTTGGCTGGCGTGTATGAATGTTATATGACCCCTTTCTCTTTAGGGAGGCAGATTTCAAGTGAAAGTTGAAGACTCAGTGGGCCTGTTGACACAGGATTACTGGATGTTGAGATTTGGCTCTTCTGATTTTTGAAAATAATGGATTGCATGGTAATTTTTTTTTATTTTTGCTTTTTGTCCCACTGCTCTATTGATCTATTTGACCAAATGTATAGTTATGCTGATGACTTATAAATTCAGCTTATAAGAAAGTCAAAATAATGAAGGACCAGAACCCATTTAGCCTCCTTGCAGGTGTAAAATAAGAGAAAGTTAATTTACCTTCTAACATGAGACTCGCCCTACTGTCTTGGTGCAGACAAATGTGACAGCAATGGAAAAGGTGGCTTCAGAGGGGAGGAATTATTTGGCTCCAATGGGTGGGCCATCTAAGAAGTCAGAAGACTGCAGCCACGTCTGGCTCTGATGCAATAATGCTGCTGCCCAAAAAGTACAGTGTGGCTTTAACAAAAGCAAGCCCCAGACACGTTTTAACTCTAAGGATCTGGACTAGAAAAGCTGTGATTTTGCATTTCTGTTGCCGCCTTGTGCTACTATATGTTTGCACTATGAAGATAAAAATAACATGTCACAGAGGCTCTGTAAATTGAACTGCAGGATGGCAGAGAGGTGGCTATTGGGACACAGGAAGAATAAATGATCTTAGTTTATTTATTAAAAAATGCACAGCCATGTGGAAAACTTACCTTTCTCTCCACCCCAGTGGGCCTTTTCATCTAAGGTTCACTTGCTGCACAAGAGAAGCACTTTAAACTTCCTCTTTTACAAAACTCAGCTCCTTGCCTCACACGTTATCATTTTGAATATATTTTTTTGAAACAATAGATGTTATTGGCTCCTAACAACACCACAGCTTTTGGCTCTGAACTAGACATTTTTCTCCTAATTTAAGGATCTTCTTGTTACTGGTGGCCTCCATTTCAAACATGCTCATTACCTTGAATTTACTGTGACTGTAGCACATCACAATGCTGAGATTACCTCTCTTGGCTGTTAAAAAAAATTGCCTTCTGAAACCGAAATGAGTCGACAATTTCATATTTTAGAGAGTTGGAGAACACAAGGTGGTCCTGTCCCAGTGCCAAAATAAAAGCCTTGTAAAGCATTTAAGAAGTTTATTCTTCCCAAGACATGAAAACATAACCCACCTCAGCTTTCATTTGAGTTATGTATGCACAGTGAATGGAAGGTAGGCCTCCCCCAAGTGAGTAAATCTCTTTGAAAGAGGGGATGTTGGTTGCCTAAATAATACACTGTACATAAAAATAAAAAACACATTCGTGTAGTTTAAGGCAGGTGTGAGCAGAATTGAGTGGTGGCCAAGATTCTGAATAAGAGGTATACAATGTGTGAAGAACATATGGTAATGTGTGAAAAATGTAAGCCTGTATACGGAAGACATGACCTATGTGTTTATGATGTGCTCACAAGATCATTTATTTCTATTTCAATAGCTTTTTAATGCATATCGAGGTGCTCCTTGTGACAAAGTTTTGCAAAAGGAGAACTCAATCAGATGAATGAGTTCTATACTGAGTGGCCTGCCTATTAAAACTCTTCATATACTGAGGGTCACCAATAAAATTTACTAATTTAGTATTACTATTACAAGCTGTTATCAGTATGTAACATCTTATCAAGAAATTCATTCATCTTTGAAGATTTAGACCAAGTTTATGTATTTGTGCCTATAGGTTAAGTCACAACTCATTTCAAACTACAGAGCCACTGTTCACATAATGCGTCCCATCTGTTCTGACCACACGGGGTCCTCATTTTTATTGTGTTAAACATCTGAATACATCCTCCCTAAAGAGAATCTCTGCTCATGCTTCTGTAAATCCATCAAGACAAGTTGTCTACCATGTTGTTTGGCAAATCTGTGGCTGGAAACACTCTCATTGCTGTAATCTACACAGAGCGCAAGAAGGAGGTAGAGGGTGAAATCATTGATACTAAACTGCCCCATGAAAGGAGATGTGAATTGTGAAACTAAAATAATAGTTAAAGGAAAGTGATCTTGAAGAATTGAGTAGAGTCCTCCAAACTGGAACTCATCCAAGAAAATGCTACTTTTGTTCTTATAATCAGAAGGAAATATTAATTTTGCCCACTACAAAGAAAGCATCTAGAAATATTCACAAAATGTATAGAAGAGTCATGTTCCCTGAACATCAACTTTTACAGTAACAAAAAGAGAAAGAAAAAGAATTGATATTCTAAACTCAGTTGTCCAAGTGAGATTGCCAGGGAATACATATAGTGAAAGGAGAAGATCTAGGCCAGAACCCCAAGAAATATCAATGCAGCATCAAACTGGGCAGAGAAAAAAAGTTACACAAAGGAGAATGAGAAAGGATGTTTATAGGAAAATCAGGAGAACATATAGTTGTGGAATTCAATGCAAGGGAATGCCTCAAGAAGAAAGGGGAAAGTGACGCTGAGAAGTCAAGGGAGGCAAGAACAAAGAACCACTGGACTTAGCAATTAGGAGGTCAAAGAAGGGAGACGTTGGGGAAAACAGAGTTGTGGCCACAAGAAGAAAGGTGAAAAAATGGAAACTATGAGTAGGCAAGTTCAGTTCTGAAGGGGAATAAAGAGATACAGATGAGAGATAGGGTTTGGATTATTTATGTGTCCATTTATTATTTTAGGGTAGAAGACCATCTAAGCATATCTTAATATTGTTGTTTTGGAACAACTGTAGAAGGCAAAGTCATTTCGCAAGAGTGAGGAAAGATGCAAAGGTCAGAAGTCTGGGCAGAGTAGAAAGTTCTGAAGTCCCTGCAAGAATGCTGGAGGGATGGATGACTAAAAGAAATTTAGAAGGACTGGTGGCAGGTACAAACATGCCCTGAGCCAGGACAGAATGAGAAAATGTTCTCAAATCTTCTAGCCTTGTGTTTGGCATGGAGTGTGTGCCCAGTAAAAATGCTCCTTTGTTACTTAAAATCCTTAGACAAGGGGCACCTGGGTGCTTCAGTCAGTTAAGCATCCAACTCTTGGTTTCAGCTCAGGTCAAGGTCTCAGTATCATGAGAGCTAGTCCCCATTGGGCTTTGTGCTCAGCAGGGAGTCTGCTTGAGATTCTCTCTCTCCCTTTTCCCCCCACCCCGCCTCTGTCCCTCCCCACCCCATCCCACTCCCTCACCTTCAAGCTCTCTCTCTCTCTCTCTCTCAAAAATGAACAAGTCTTAAAAGTAAAACAAAGTTCTTGGACAAAGTTTTTACCATCAGGAACATTATATAAATTTTCAGACACAGCAACCCAGCAACAATTTTTTACAATCTCAGTTAAATTACTCCTAGTGTAAGCTTAGAGTATGCCAGACTGAAGGAGAAAATGATTGGTACAAAATTATTTTAAGAAGATAAATGGGAGAAAGGGTCTCCTATATTTACAGAAAACAATCACAATCATTTCCCAGCACTCTTATAGGATGTTAACAAATAGTCTATTTCTGCTTCGAGCTTCCGTGCCCTCAACAGCCCTACTTCAGTTTGTGTGTTCTCAGCCATCTGTCTCCTGCCTTTCTCCTATCACTACAGAAAAGGGCTTGAAAATTCTTATTTGAAAAGATATTTATAAATCAAATGTGTTGGTATAAACTTAATACTATTTGATTATCCCTAAAAACAATGATTACATTTAACAGATGATCTTTTCAAGGGCTAGTGTGTTAACTACCAAGACTGTGTAAGAGAGCATGAAAGAAACATGCCTACATGGTCTTTAGGCAGCAATTACCTTGTTTTAGGCTGTGTCTTGAGAACATGAGCGCAGGGTATTTTATCATTAATACTTACTTGTATCATCCTATTGCCTAAACCTATCTCAGCTTCTCTTATGTGCCTTTCCCTTTCACTCTCACCCCATCATCAGTCCCAAAGGCTGAGTTTGTAACAGCCATGAAGTATCTCTCTTGAAGTGAAGTGACATGGCATAAGAACAGAAGAGGAGAAAGAGTTATATCATTGGATCTTCTGTTTTGCCATTTATTAAATACCATGCAATGTTTTGAGCCTGGACAAATTATTGGCTGAGGATTTTGATTAAGGACTTTGAGGGGGATTAAACACCAATAAGAGGAAGAGCAACAGTACCTCTAGTAGAGAATAGCACAGGAGGCAAGCGTGTCATCCAGGAGAGCAGTTAGGAACTGATGCAATAATCCAGAGAAAGGGTGATGACATGGACCAGAGCAGCAGTAGTGGAAGTGATGAGAAATGGTATGATGCTGATATATTTTGAAGGTAAAGAAACTGGATTTGTTGATGGATTAGATGACAGTATGAGAGGGAATTAATGAGATTCAAGGATGAATGTAAAGTTTTGGGCCTGAGAACCCAAAAATGTGCAGTTGCAATGAACTTAATAGAAAACACAGTGGGAGAACCACTTTTGCAAGGAAGATCAGGAGTTTGGTTTGGGGCATGTTTGGTTGAGATTGCTATTAGAAAATCAATTGAAAAAAAAGTTGGGTGGCAGCTAGAGAAGTAAGTCTGAAGTTCAAAGGAGATGTCTGCGTCTAGAAGGTAAATTTCAGAATCATGAGGGTATAAACAGTACTTAAAGACATGAGGCCAGATGAGTTTACAATGAAATGATTGCAACTAGGGAAGAGTTCTGGGCATTGTCCCCTGGGGCAGCTAGGTCTTTAAATATTGGGATAAAGAGAAGGAATTAACAAAGGAGACTGAGAAGAAGTTTGAAAAAGAGGAGGAAAACCGACAGCTTCTGAGGTGATGGAAGCTAAGGCGAGAAGACTGATTCAGAAGGAGGGAGGAAGCCCCTGCTAATGCTCATGGTGCCAATAGGTCAAGTAAGGCGAAGGTGAGATTCACCAGTGGGTCACGCTACATGAAGCTCTTAGGTAATCTCAAAAATTCAGAATAGTTTCAGTGGATAGTAGGGGCCCAAGTCTTGTTGCATCCAGTTCATGAGAGAACAAAAGGAGATGAATCCAAGACAATGAGTAATAAATAATTCTTTTAAGGAGTTTCTATAAAGAAAAGAAAGAAACAGATGGTAGCTAGAGGGGAATGTGTCAAAAGGAGTTCTTTTAAAGAGGAGATTTTAAAACATTTTTACATAATCATGGGGATGACTTTAGTGATAAAAAATAAATTCCATGATAAAAGTTGAATTACCTACCTTAGGGAAACTAGAGCCTTTTGGTGAAAAGGGAATTCATGTACTAACTGTTGAAGTACATGAATTATTTAACTATATTATGAGCCCCATTTAACAAACTATTATTTTAGAATGGTACAGTGGACTATACCAGAATTTTTCTGAAAGCCACCTTCTCAGGAATATAAATGCCATAGAGTGTTTGCAAATCATTTGAATACACCTACTGGAGATATGGTTGTTGGAAAGACACCAATGACACAATTAGAAGGTGTAATCTTCCATAGTAGTAATAAAACACTTACTATGTGCTAGGAGCTTTTCTATGTGCTTTACATATATTAATGTATATTAATACATTTATGTATATTAATGGGTCTAATCATCATCACAGCAACTTATGAAGATTGTTACTAATATCCCCATTTTACATGCAGTGTCCCCAAAGCATAGAGAATTTAAGTAACTTGCTAGTTGGTATAGTATCTGGAAACCAAGCCCCATAGTCAGGCTACAGGATAACCAGTAACCTATTCTGAAATTCACAGAGATACTCATACAAAGCAAGAGATAAATAGTTGGCCTTCTCATGGTGGTAAGGGCTTTGCAGATCCCCATCTCCATGGGGTATCTACCTATTGATGGTGCCATGCTCACAGAGGAGCCCCCCCAGGTGTGGGGAACATTGGCATTCATTTCATCTCACTTGTTCCAGGAATTACGTGTACTCAGATTATCTCACAGTATATATGTCATTTCTACCATCCCCAGCAACAGCATCTTCCAGATATTTTTCTCCACTATTATTTTTATTTTCCTCTCTTTAGCTGAACACATATCAAGTCTCATTCATTTAGTAGGGAGGAAAAGCATTTCCCTTAACCTTGTCATAGTTTCTGTTTTGAAATATTCTCTTACTTTTATTTCAAAAAGTCTCTGTGCTCTATTACTATACCCCAGCCTCAGTTTTATTTTAACTCATTCTCAATTTAAACTCCTTCAGTCTGTCACCTCATCACTGTATTGACAAAGATACTTTCAAATTGTACCAGTGGCCTTTGAATTACCACCACCTTAAATTGGTTCTCATTCTTACTCATTTCTTTATAGTTTTTGGCATATTCAAGGACTATGGGAGGTAGGAACTACATGAGTTTTATGTATAATTGGGCAACAAGAGAAAAATCACAATTCATATTTACCCTTCCTCCTCCAGTATCTAAGCACAGCACCTTGTATATAAAAAGTGAATATTTGATGAATAAGAGAATGAACAAACAAATGAGCAATGTTAGGTATGTGACATGCAGCCCCTTTTAGCTCCACTGAAGAGCTTTTGGTTTTCTCTTGGTATTTCCAGAGTCCATAAGAGAATGACTGCTTTCTAAAGTCTCACATTTGGCATAATGACTTTCCATAATATTGTGTAAATTGGTGAGAAATCTCAGGTGAGTGAAATGTGGAATTTCTATAGCATAGACCTAAGACACTTAACGTTACCTATAGGCCTTTAGTCTGAAATGATTAGTAATTTTTCTATGTTGAGCCATCGGTGGAGACCACCCATTTTGTATTTGCAAAGGGAAATTATTTTGTCATTCATGTTTGGAAACTAACAACAGTTAGCATATAGGCACAAACGCGTGTCGTGCACATCAACACACACACACCAATTTAAAGTTACAGTTAAAATTATTTTTTCCATATTTTTTTTTCTAAATGAATTTGTAGAGCTAAGGATATGTCCAAGAGTTGAAAACTATTTGAAATAGCAAAGAGAATCTGAATATCCTCTAAGAGTTTAGTAACCTCACCTTCAATTTCTGTTAATTTACTTCCTGAGAACATAAATGTTTGTACGTATATAGTGGAGTCAATGGGTATTGGCATTGGCTTTGCCATATATTTTATGAAACAAATCTGAAAGGTGATAAAGCACTATTTCTAAAAGTATAATAAGTTATTTGCCTTTCCAGATTGAATAAAGATCCTCTTAGCAGCCACTGAAAGGCCTTTAGCTTTTTTGTTTGTTTGCTTGTTTTTTATTCTTGTGCATTTGCCAGAGATCTCAAGAGCTGGATTTCTTTCTAAAACATCATGTGGAGCACTTGCCTTGCTTCATGATGCCTGGGAGGGCTGAGAGGGAACTTCCAACCTCTTATTTTTCATTATTACTTCACTGACTCATCCAAACAGTCTCGTTTAAAGACAAAACAGCAACAAAATCCAACTGAAACCATGTGGGGAGTGGGAAGGAAAAGTTCTATATTAATAAAAAACAACCACATTCTGTCCAAGTGCTAAGCACTGGAATAATAAAATAAGTATAATTCCATTTCTGGTTTGTTGCTTTTTCCTCTTCTTAACTTGAACAAATCATAAAGTTATGTCATTAAGGGGAGAGGGAGGGAGGATTCTGCCTCTTAAGGAATAACTTAAAGATCATTTTACATGAGAATGTTTACTGGACTACATCAAGAGATCTGTTGAAATTGCTTTCAAAGTGAAGACAGAATAATCTGGATTTATAAGAGTAAATGGAAATAAATTTTTAAATGCAAGAGAAAGGAGACAGCATAATCTCTCCCAAACCATCATCCAATCAGCTAAGCATGAAGAAATCGGGAATTCAAACTTTATGCTTTCAGAAAATAATGTTTAAATAAGCCATACAAATATCCCCAAGGCTGAAAAAAAAAAATCTTATGCTCTTTAAAAACATGCCCCTGGAGATTTATTTACATCTTGACTTTCTGGTATAGAAATAGAAATATATATTTCATCTTTTAAAAGTTTATGAAATTATTTGATCATCATTACTACAAATACCTGAGATTTCAGATGACAGTCATTTTTCTAGGGTGACTCTAAAAAAAAAATCACTTGTGTCTATTGTTTGATTGATATGTTGAATCACTAGTAACACTTCATTCGTTTGGTGTGTGAAAGTTTTCTTACCAAATAAGATCGCCCTTTCACCCATTTTCTGTATATGATAATTTCCAATGACCTTTTAATGAGTGCCCTTGCAGAAATCTTAAAACTATATAATAAATTCTCTATCAGATGATTCGACAGGAGAGCATTTACGAGCCAGTGTACGGTCAATAACCAGTTGAGTTGCACAGTTCATAGACCACAGATTGCTTGCATGCTGGAAGAACATGTACCACGTGAGTAACATGGGTGAAGTTCTCCATTAGGGAGTACCACATGGGTTTTATCCACTCTAGGATTAATAGTATTCAGCCAACATGGGTTTGATGTTGGGCAACATTTCAAAATGGAGATCTATCAGTAAATGGAATAGTCTCCCAAGGGAACTAATAGCAATGTAATTGCCTTTCCCATTTAAAACTGAGCCAGACAAAGCCTTTCTAGAAAGAACCATGATATTATGCCAGGGTGATGGACTGCACAACTCATGAGGTCTCTTCCATCTCTAATTTTATGACATGAAAAATAAAGAAACACATTAAAATTAATGCATTTTAACACATATCCATCTATCACCCCAAAATAATTCATAGCTGAAAGAAAAGGACAAATAACAATTTCTAAAATATATTACTAATCATAGGAAAGCACTAGTCATCAGAAATACTCTTTTAAGAACAGCTATCACCTATAGTGACTGTAGTGAACAATATTCTATTGTATACTTGAATTTACTAAGAAGATGGGTCTTAAGTATTTTTACCACACACACAAAAAGGTAACTATGTGAGGTGATGAATCTGGTGACTAGTTTGATCGTGGTGAGCATTTCACAATGTATAGGTATATCAAAACTTCAAGTTGTATGCCTTAAATATATATAATCTGTATTTGTCATTTTATCCTAATAAACCTGGGAGTAGGGGGTGGAGAACAGTCACCACCTAAGTTATAGCATTTTTAGTTAGCACCTGGGGAGACTGCCAGACAGCAAATCTCATAGCCGATGTACCCTCTGAGACTCTATATAACAACATAGTTAGTCTGCTTTTGTAAGAAAAGGAATTACAGCTTTGCATAAGCTGTCTGCTACTGTTGTTTTCACTTTTTGTTACCCTAACAATATTTCATACAAAACAAACTCAGGTGTCGTTGGATATAAAATACATTTGGTGGTTCTCTAAGTGTGGTACTCTTCTGAGAGTCCCAACCCCAGGTGTCCATGAGGTCAAAATTATTTTCATAAAGATACAAAGACATTATTTGCATTTTTCACTCTCAGTCTCTAAGGATAGGCTATATGGTATATTCACAACGATCAGAAAAGCCTATTAAAATGCATATCTGTATGAGACCTGATTTTCTTCATATACTTAACCAAAGGAATATATTACAATAAATTGAATGGAGAGGCAGATAGGAGAATCCATCTTTTTTCTATTATGCCAAACATTAAATGGATTTGGAAAATTGTGTAAAAACTTACCTAATTTTTTTTTGCCTTGGAAAATACATTTTTCATTAAAAGTGTGTTATTATGTTAACATGTGACAGCTTATTGTTATTTTTGAATTAATAAATATGTTAAATGTTTCTACATTTGAAATTCTAATACAGTACATATTAATAACTACATAATACAAATTATTATATTTAAAGACATTCTAAAACCAAAAAGTTTAAGAACTACTGACTAGAATCTTCAAAATCTTTAGATTGATTCTGTGTCCCTCAGTAGGTAACGTACTGTTTCTCTACTTCCGTTATTTTGAGCACGATTTCTAGAATTGTGTCTACATTTGGTGGCTCTGCCTCCTTACATCCAACCTATCTTTAACTTACTCCAATCAAGGTTTTCCCCAGAAATGTGTCCTAACCACGCATACAAGGCCACCAGTGATCTCCATTTTACTCAGGTAGAGCTCAATTCTCACTCCTAATTTTAATCAGACTGTCAGTACCATTTAAGAGTTGCCCTCTCCTTTCTTCTCATAGTTTCCAATTCAGCACACTCTTTGGTTTCCCTCTTACCTCAGAGGCCATTTTACTGATCCCAGATCTTTGCATGGTATCTTCTTCAAAATCATTCTTGTTGTGACTCACGTATTACCTCTTTAAAGAGCCCTTCTCTTTGAAAATATTCATGAATTACTTTATACCCTTATCCTGCATTATTTTCTTCATAATTTTTATCACTATCCAGTAATGTATATCTAATAATGTATAATTATTTCCTTATTTATTTTATTTCTCAATACAAAGAGGGCAGGGACTTTGGTTTCTTCATCACTCTTTCTTTGGGCTGGAACTAAGCCTGATTCCCAGTGAGCATAGAGTCAATAACAATGATGACAATGAGGATGATGGAACACATCTCCTTCAATAGGATGTAAGCTTCTTTATGGCGAAACTGTGCATTGCTCATATTTTTATAGGCAGCATTGAATACTAGGCCTGTAATATAATATATATTAAACAAGTATTTGATGAATGAAATAATAGATGTTAACAATGTATTGCTTAATGTTTGCAAAATACCTTCATATCCACTATCTTAGCTAATAATCACAATTCTGAATAGATAAAATTGCTCTATTTTTTATTTGCAAATACATGCACTATATACTAAATCCCATGTTCTTTTCTTTAGAAAATTAATAAATGAGCAGATGAGCTTCCTAAAAGTTTAAAAAAAAAAAAGCAAAAGAGCTGAAAATGTGTTTTGTGTTTTTCTGTTAATTATTCAGTCTTCTATATTCTGGAATGGTAAAGTTTTTCTATACCGACTCTACTTTTACGATCACTGAATAGTAATAAAGAAGTGAAGAAAACTGCCAAAATTGAGAAACTAAAATGTATTTGAAAACTCACCTATGTTTAAATTCATCACTCAGAGGGCTCAAGTGGTCTAACTGAGAAAACGCATTATTATCCGTGAGGTACGGACTCCTTAAAATCTAGTTGAGTCATGAAGTGCTTCATAGTATCTGTCCAAAAGTAGCCAGCATTTTTCAAGTCTATGCATATTCCCCTTGTATGTGTATAGGGCTGGGGAGTTGAATATGGGGAGTTAGCATACTAACTCTCTGCTCACCCCATCCCATTAATGTTTTGAACTTGAGGCTCTGTGTGACCTACTAAGACAATAGCTTTCTCAGGTGAGATATGGGACATTTCTTGGCTATTTTTTAACCGTCAAAGACAGTCTGTGTTTAGAATCTAAAAAATCCATTTAGTTTCTACTGTAAAATACGTCTCTCAGAAATAGCTTTGTCAATGATGGAATAATAGCATCACCTATGTTGGCGGTGGAAGACATTTGGCCTTGCTTGTATCAAAGGAGGTGTATGGGGATGATATAACAGATATAGCAAGAGCCATCCTGATAACTGGGCATTTAGGAAAACATGACCTGGGATTGGAGCCAGAGAGCCAGTGTTACCATGTGGACTGTATTGCTATGATTTTTGCTTTTTTTTTTTTTTTATGACTTCCTGAAAACCCAGATTTAGTTCCAGTGTGTTCACTTTGGGAGAAACGTAGATAAGATTAAATCTCTTGGGTCTGGCTTCATGCAGGACAGACTTCTGGCTGAGTTTTACTGCATCACTTGTACTTTATACATGACTTTAGGAGCTCTTAAGTATTTGGTGCACTTAAAATAAATCAAACAACAAGTAAATATTTTGAGCTTATCTTCCTGTTAATCAGATTCTTCAATAGGAAGTCTATGGTTTTTCAAATAAAAGAATTAATGTTCAAATTTTAGTCTTTTCTGGTATGCATCTCCATAGTCTTAGAAATAGGGTTTGAGAAGATCCTGTAGATCGTGTGCTTTCCTTGATGTCTTTGGAGCGCCAAAGAAGAGAAACAGAAACAGGATATTCCCTTCCATGGTGTGGAATAAATTACATTTTATGTAACATTTTTATGAATTCTAATTTGAAAGTGACCCACAAATCTAGCTTACTTCTTATAAACAAGTTTTCAGAAGATATTTACAATCAGTAAGACACTGCTGCAAAACACCAAGCAGAGTAGGGAAAACAGGAATCTGACTTCAAAGCCACCCCTACTCTCCATTTCCCTTCCTAACCCTCAACTCCACCCAAAAGCATGCTCTTTTCAACCTCTGAAGTTTCACACAAGCCTAAAGTCTGGCTCTGACTACAAGGCAGGAAACAACCCATATGCAGCATCCAGAGAGGAAGGGTAATAAGCAAAGAAAAGCACAAAAGGTTTTTTTTTTAATCTGATACTTTACAAAGTTTATTTGGAGAGAGTTGGATTGTGCTTTTTGTTTGTTTTGTTTTAAAACTGCCTGTTCCCAAGTGGATGATGAGCATTGAGTTGAGGTAAGGACAAGTTGGCTTTCAGCCTACAGGCTCTTCCTTGTTACACCCAAAGGGGATTTTAGGAGGATTTGGAATTCTTCACATCTTTAGCTTGGAGACCATGGGTGGAGCCCAGACACACAGCATTCAGCTGATGATTGCTAATTAAATGTTTGCCAAGTGACCTCAACTGGCCAGACTATTTCACAGGGGAGGAAACAACACCCCCCCAGGGAAAAAAGGGGGGGGGGGGGGCACCAAGGGGAGGAAAAGGGATGTCTGGAAAAGCTTGCTGGAAACTGGAGATTCTGGCTTAGAGCGTATATTGCTCTGAAGGAAAGAAGGTTAGCCAACCTGGAAATCTGGGTCAAAGAAAGCATCCTTTAAACTCACCCATAGTAAAGGAGAATAATTGAAAAAATTCTAAAACAGTTCTACTAAAATCATGGTCAAGTAAATAAAGTCATACTATTGAGATTTTTAGTAGTCGTTAACAAAAGTTTCAAACTGCTAAGTTTGATCATTCTCCTTTAAATTAAAGCATGTGTAAATATGAGTTCTAATTCCCCTACAGTAAGGGGAACCATAATCCCAGTTTGGCTGGGTCAATTCCTATTTACACCAGAGTAATTATTAATAATTACTCTTAACACACTGAAAACGGACTGCAATTTGGATGATAAATTATACGGCCACTCTTTTCGTGATCAGTGACTTACAAAACTTCAGATGGTGTCTAGTAATATAGTCTGCTATTTAGGGAGATCCTGACAAGCCTAGTAAGCCTAATTGTATCAAAAATTTCTTAAAGGGACAACCAGAGTGAAGGATCCAACAGTGCTTCAGCCATTAGCCTTAGTTAAGTACAAATTCAAAACAAATTAAGTCTGTCATGAAGCTGCCGAAACATGTTAGTAAGTTATTTTAAACTGCATAAATTCAAGTCTAATGTCCAGAAAGGGAAGATATTAGAATTTCTTTCTCTGCTTTAAGACTGCATCTCAAGAGTACTATTTGTTTCTAAGCATACTTCTGGAGAAGAATTAATAAATTGAAGGACATTCAGAAAATAGCAACCAGGATAAAAACATTTGGGAAAGCTACGGCATAAGTGTCATGGTTGAAAGAACTAAAAAAAAATACCCAAAAGGAAAGAAAGCTGTCAAGCCCTGTTAGATGTCCTCAAATACTTAAACATGTATCATATGAAAGAGAAAGTTGACTTATTCTGTAACTCATTAAGTTAGTATAAAGGTTAAAGTTAACCAGCAATAAAAATCTGTTCGGTATGAGGGCAAACTTTCTAATAAAATCTTTCCCAAATGGAGTGAGATATTTTTGGAGATAATAAATATTGATAGAGGTGTTCAAGCAAAAGCTAAATGATATCTTAATAGGGATATAATGGGGTAAATTAATGCACCACATAGAAGTTAGGATGAAAAGATTCTAAACTCATTTCAAACTCTGTACACTATTATTCTAATGAAACAGTGGGGAGATAATTCAGAAAAACCCTCTACCATGGCATTAATTATCATCATCCTGTGTTTTAAAGGGTCTTTGAACTGTTCACACAGTCCCTCCTTTATAGTAAATATAATCCTATGATATAATTCTTCTTTCTCAGTCTATCATTTATCAGTACCATTGTCTAGATCTGGGGAGCTCATTAGAAATGAGCTGAGCTGGCCCTACTCCAGGTATACTTAACCAGAATCTCTGGGGATTTTCTCAGGCAGCTATAGGAGACACATATTCTAGAATGATCTACAATCTGAATCTGTCACCCTACTAGCATTTAGCACTCACTGGAAACCTTGGAAGCAGTCTGAAGTCATGTTTTGTCCTTTAAAGCTAGAAACAGATAACCCTGTCTCAAACACTATTATTAATGTTCCTTGTTTGAAAAATTGTTTTAGAATCCTTTAGGATGCATATGACAAAAGCCTAACCAAAGAAGGAAAATCATTAGCTCAAAACACTAGAAAGTTGAAATGATGAGCTGGATTCAAACATGATTCTAGAGTTCAGTGTCATCAGGCTCTTGTTTCTGGTTCCTCTCCTTTTTGCTTGCTTCATTCTATTAGACTCCTTTCCCCAAATGGCTCTCTTTATGTAGCAACAAGATGGCCACAGCATTCTTATGGCTCAAGTTCACTGAAAAATAGTGAGTCTGTGTTACTAAGAGCTCAGAGAAGCCCTAGCAGGATTCTGATTGGCCTGACTTGCG
Source organism: Ursus maritimus (assembly GCF_017311325.1). Classification (NCBI taxonomy): domain Eukaryota; kingdom Metazoa; phylum Chordata; class Mammalia; order Carnivora; family Ursidae; genus Ursus; species Ursus maritimus. The sequence goes on along the minus strand of NW_024423564.1, from coordinate 35,650,652 downwards.
TCATGTGCCCACCCCTGGAGAATGGGCTGAGGGTGTCAGCCCCATTCTGGCCATAAGGCCTAGCAGAATTATTATGGAAGGATGACTGGGTAACCATATGTCTACGATGAAGGACAATAAACTGAACTAGAGAATAGAAGGGAATCTTGTTTTATCCTCCAACAAGATGGTCTTTTCATGATAATACTTAATAGCAACTGACCCCAGCTATGGTGCCATGCTATAAATTTGTAATCTTTGCCAGAAGCTTTCACAATGCATTAGGAAAATCCACACTCTCTGAATATGGTCCTGTTGGTTTCTGTGGAATTGTATTGTAAGAATGGGACTGTGCATTATGTATAACTCATCACTGGATCATACTGCCTATTACCCTAACTGGGAAAGTTCCTAATAGGAGTGCCTCTTCATCCTACATGATTCTGGGCTCTCCTCCAAGTGGCTCATTAACATGGTTGAGTTGCTGATCTAGATTAAAATGTTCTTTCTATAAAAGAAAACAATGGAAGTCAACAGACAGTACAAATATTAATGTATGAATCACACATAATTGAGGTGAAAAGGACTTTTCTAACCCTTAAGGTTTGGGATTTAACTCCCTGGTAGAAAGCCAGCAGAAGCTGAGTACATAATTCTTTATTATAAAATCCTCAAAAACTAAGGTCAGATTCAACTCAAATGAAATTATCACTTCTTAGAAGTTCGGTAGATTTGATTTAATTCACTTTTTTGATTTTCAAGTAACTGATTAATTCCCTTTTCAGTTGCTTTTCTGGTTCCCCCATGCCTGCCACCTTTTTATAAATTCCTTTGATTGGTTCATTAAGTTAACAGCTAGTTCTTGCCCTGAACATCAGGCTCTTAGGAGAACCCTGGTTACCTTTTCCTCAACAACTTAATTGGAGACAAGGGAATTCTGAGCTACTCTCATTTCAGGGACCTTTAAAAACCCCAAAGAAAAGAGATTTTAATGGGCTTAACTACCTGCTATCAAAGAGAAGTTAGATACCTCTGTCCCTCGTAAGAGGAATATCACAAATGTGTTTAAACTTCTACGCATCCACTCCAAAACAGAGTAGTTTGTCATTAACAAACTAGATAGCAAAAAGACATCTTTATTCTGCAGAGGAAGAAAGAAATGGAGGGGTAAGAGAAGAAAATTTTCAAAGTGAAGTAATGAATATTTTCAAGATAAATACTCAAAAATGGAATATTTGGCAATATGATTATCTTCAGAAATAATTAGCTGGAGAATTATACTGTTATATACTGTATAATCAGAAAGTCTTCCATTAGATTTTCATGGAATAATTTACCATAATCACCTAAATAGAAAGTAATAACTTATCTCGCCATACAATTTAATAAATGCTTGCAATCCTTTGATATCACTTAATAAATTTGCCAAATAATTACTTTTCCTAGATAATTGATCTTGTTGCAAAATCTTGGAGCTGCCAAAAGAAATGGTTTCTGGTGTATGTGGAATGTAATACTAATTAATATCTTTTCCCTGTTGCCACCTGCAGTTCCCAAGGGATCAGGCTTCCAAAAAGACTTCTTTTATACAGGTTGTGAATATTTTTTTTCTTTAATTTGTTTAGAAAATGTTGAAGTCAAGGAGGGGGACTTTTTTTCATTGATCCATTTCCTGTATTTAATTATTTGACACAATTGACTCATGACTGTGTAATTATCTCTTGGAGTGTTTAACATTAATGTAAAATGGTACTGTATTTCCAAGCCAAATGGAATTTTTATGAGGCCCTACAACCCTTCTTGGCTTTACTTTTTGTTTAATGGTCATGCTGTAGCAAACAGCAATGTGCAATATGAACAGTTAAACTATTCTCTTAATTATTGCATCTGGTTTACCATATCCTGCCCATCTAGTATATTTTAATTGAAGGGCAGAAAAGATCTCTGGTTGATCATTGATGGTTTTAAATTGGCACATAATGATAATACTGAGTTCTGGAGGGAGTTCTTCCTAAATCTCAGCATATGTCTTTATGTTAAACAATTAAATCACATCTGGAAAGAGAAAGCAGATCAGTACATTCCTCAGTGGACTCTGAGAAAACTGTTTCAGTGGGCTGAATACTTGTTTCCAAAAAAAAAAAGAAAGAAAGAAAAGAAAGTAGGGAAAAAAAGAAAAGAAAAAAAAAGGAAGGATAACCTTGAACTAAAGAGAATTTGTAGATTAAAAAAAAAGAAGAACAGGTGTTTGAAGGAAAATTCCCACAATGAAATAAATAGTTTTATATCGGCAAGGGCATTTAAGCAATAATGAGGAGATTTCATGCATTTTATGCAAGGGCACCAGGGGGAATTAGTAACAGAAGAATATAAAGATCTTATTTCAAGAAAGTATATTATTATTAGGATATGCAAAGTCTCCTGTACAAGTTAGCTGAACAAGGACTTACTTAGCATTTAAAAGAGAATCTAGAATATGTTTAGAAAGGGTTAATATGCTGTTCACATTGCCTGAGGCAAATCAATCTAAAAGTTACACTTGGGCACATATGTCTAGGTGAGAGTTAAGGTAGACCATTCTCCTAGGTAGACCACAGTCAATACTGCTTATCCCCTGCCTCTAGTCTCTCACCTTGAATTCCTTCGAACACCCTCCTCTGGGATGCCAAAAGAGAAGTCTTCGACAGACCTTTTATCAACACTTCCTTGCTGCAAAACCATCAATGGCTTCCCATTTTTTGCCTTCAAGAAAAAAATCCAAATTAATTTATCTGACAAATTCTCTATATTCTGCCTCTACGCTCCTTTCCTAGGCTTATTTTTCTATGACTCTCTATAGAACCCTCTGTTCAAGCCTCACTGGTTTATTCCTATTCCCCAAACATCTTTTGGACTTTCTTATTTTAGTGAAATTTTCCTTGCCTAGAATGTCTTCTCTTAGCTCTTAACTAAAACCTCTTCTGATTGAGACCCAATTCAAATGACACCTCTCTAGCAAAGATTTTTCTAGCCTTTCCAGTTTGAAGTGATCCTCTCCACTTCCTGAACATTGAAAGAATACCCATGTTTGTATTATTCATTTACCATTTCTTGATTTGTGTCTATTTTGTTTTGTTTTGTTTCATGTGTAAATGGCTTAAGTCCCAAATGACTGTAAATGTTATGTATTCCAGAATTTTGTCTTATATTTGGGAATGCCCACTCTACCATAATTACTCCATATTCTTTCACATAATAGATGCACCTTTTTAAGTAATTGGCAACCCCCCAACCCCCAAAATTGCATTTACTCTTGAATTTAAAGTCCACTTCTGAAGTAAACAGTAAATATGAGATGTATCCTGTATTCGTTTGCTAGGGCTGCCATGACAAAATACCAGAGACTGGGTACTTAAACAACATTCGGAAGTCTGGAAGTCCAAGTTCAAAGTGTCAGCAGGTTTGGTTTCTGAGATTTTTCTCCGTGGCTCGTAGATGACCACCTCTTTGCTTTGTCCTCACATGGTCTTTTCTTTGTTCATGCGTACCCCTGGAGTCTCTTTATATGTCCAAATTTCCTTCTCTTATAAGAACACTAGTCAGATTGGATTAGGGTCTACCCTAATGGACTTATTTTAAATTAATTACCTCTTTAAATGTCCTATCTTCAAATAAAGTCACATTCTGAGATACTGAGGGTTAGGGCTTTAACATATGAATTTGGGAGGACACAGTTCAGCCCATAATATAGCCTTAGACTCTAAGTTTTAAATCTGAATCTCAGGGGTTTCCATTCACTCCCTTTATCCTGTCACTAGATTTATTTCCACTTTTGCTTATACATCCATACTATCTTGCTCTTTCCTTCAATTCCCCAGTGTCAAATCTTAATTAAAAAAAAAAAAAAACCTAACAATGAAAATTAGAATGTGAATAATCCACATGTCAATTAAGAGTCCTTCAGTTGCAATCAACAGTAACCTAAACTAAACCTTCTTAAACATAAGGGGAATATTTTGATTCACATATTTTAAAACTTAAAATGATAGTGGTACATTAGGTTTGGATCAATCCAGGAGTTCAAATAATGGCACCAAGACATGGTTTCTCTCTTTCTTCTTCTTGCAGCTTTGCTTCCTCTGTGTTGGTTGCATTCTACAGGGGGTAGGGGGTGGGGGGGTGGGGAGTGGTTGCAGTATCTTAGCATATGTCTTCTCAAGTTCAATGTTGTTTTCTGGTAGCTGTTCCCCAAGACTCAAGACTTTACTTTTTCTCACTAGAACAGTGCAGAATGTGTCCTCATTACTAAACCAATCACTAGACAAACACAAGAAATCTTAAGTGGGCAGACTTAAGTCCCATGTGCCACCCCTGGAGGTGAGTATGGACCTCCACCCTTACCTTGCCCAGGATGGTAAAAGGAGTGATTCTCCAAAAGGAAATGTGAGTTTTGTTAGCAAAAAGAAAGAAGATAGAAATGTGGCAGTCAAAATTTAGCAAAAACCCACAGCAACATATAAGCTTAAATCTACCCCCTTTTTGGTTTTGGGGGAGAGGTAGTGGTAGAGCAGCAAAAACTGATTAAACCATCAAGGCAAAGAACATTTTTGAACAAAGATCCTCCCTTGTACCCCTGAAATTATATCACAGAGGAATCAAGTCAGCCCTGTTTGATTGTACTGGATCTGGCCCACTTATAAGAACAAATTTACTCTTCTTGCTGGTGCCCCAGTTTTCTCAATGTCTAAAAGCCAGAGTCAGGATTAGGGCTGGAATTCAAGTTATTGAGGATTGCCTAATAAAAGGACAAAGTAATTTGAACATGGAAAGCCACCTTCAAACTTTTATTAATAAGTGTGTCTCTGCTGAGCACATGTTGGGACAGATAATTAGATTCACATAAAGAGTGGTCTCTAATTGGATCCAGATGCAAAGAAGTCGACAGACATTCACTAAAGGGAAACTGTACAAAATAACCAAGAAACAAATGGAATTGCAATGCGGAAGTTTATGAAGAATGATGGGTTGAATGACTACAAAGCCTTTCAGGCAGCTTTTAGTCACACAAAGAAATTTATTGTTGCACTGCACGTTATTACAGAGCAGCATTGTCAAAAACCAATGATGTTCCATGCAGGAAGAATACAATATGGGATACAGAGTCCTTGGGAAAAGCATTTTAAAGATTTTAACTATTCTAGAGATGTCACTCTTTTTATTCATCAGCTTTGTTTAATATTAATTCCATGGTATTAAAAACTAACCTCCATCATTTTGGGATCTCCAACTTATGCCTGTACTAAGTGAGGAGACTATAAACACTGCTAAAAACTTAACTTGTTTCCACTTACTAGAGGAGATCTAACTAGATGTTCGTCCAACATGGGTCCAAATGGGTATGTTCAGTCCACATGTAACCACAACCAAGGGTTAGAAGGAGACAACAGTCACCATAAAATCATTCACATATGGCATAAGAATCAATAAATGCAAATACATACACTCACAGTACTTGAGATAAAAAGGAATATGTAGGCCTTGTGGAGCATTTTAAATCTGAAATCTATCTTCTCCTTGGGCATTCAGTGGCCATTTCTGAGTAGAAGAAAGAATACTCCAAATAGAAGAAATGACATATACAAAAGTCCCTGAGTCAGAAAGAATTTGTGAGTTTGAGGAAGCGGAAAAAATGTAGGATGGTTGGACTTTAAAGAGAAAGGGGAGTGGGATAGGTGGGGGACCAGACAGAGCCATAGCTACAGAATTATGGGTATGGTTTTCTGGCTTGCATAAGTGAACTATAGTACAATCTTCTAAGGCAGGAATGACTGGCAAAGAAAGAGAGCACAGATTTTAGAGAGGAAGAGGTTCTGTTTTGACATGTCAAGTGTGAGATATCTGTGAACGACCCAACCAGATACGTTAAGTAGCATATGAGAATCTGGATATCAGGAGAACAGTCCTGGCTAAAGACATAAATTTAGAAGTCATCACTATAGAGATGGCGTTTAAATGCAGAGAAATAAACAAGGTCATCTACTGAGAGAGTGCAGATAGAGAGGATGGTACCAGATAAGGCAGAAATCACCAGGAAGACTGAGATGGCATAGCCTGTAGGGTGAAAGGAGAGGCAGAAGAATGTGAACAACAGAAGCAGCAGCAGCAACAGCAGGAGGAGAATGGGAGCTGGAAAAACACTGTCCTCATGGTAACAACATTGAGGCCGAAGAAATGTCCTCTGGATTTAACAACATGAGACTTGCTGACCAGAGAAATTAGGGAGTAAAAAGTCCAATTGCAATGATTCAAGGAGGATGTTGGAAATGAAGAAAGAGAACAATGACTACCGTGCAAGATCCATGATGGCAGGATCTTACATTTGATGCTCCTTTTTGTTCTCCGATATCTAAAATAATAGGTGGCATAAATAAAACAGGTGCTGAATAAATAGTTGTTAAATGTTGACAGAAATTATCTCAAGGACCAATCACATGTAAGTTCTTCCCCTTCCCTTTCTCTTCTTACTTCTATTCTTTCTTCATTTTTTTTCGAATGTTTGAGTAATGGTATTGCAGCCCTGTCCTTTAAGTGCTGTGCGTAGAGTATATCATATAGCCTCACAACTCTAAGCCATGTACTGTTATTACTCTCATTGTGCAACTAAGAAATTAAGGCTTACAGTTTGCTGAAGGTCATAGCTGGCCTCCACAACCAGTTTCACACCTGAGCCCCAAGGTCTGCTCTGTCAAACCCCAAATCATGCTACTCTACTCTACACAGCCACCTGCTTAGTGAGAATTTCTTTGCTGGTCTCATCCAACATATTTCATTCTATAGTACTCCATTTCTGCTTTGCCTTTTTCTTTGGACATGAGGGCCTAAGGCCAGCCTACTGTATAGATCAGTTAAGTAATATGATTTCAGGGGGACTAGGAAGGCCCAGATGTCCTGAGCTCACAATGATTGACACATAATTCATTTTGTACCTTAAGATTTTGGATTGCAAAGTTAATTGCAATGTTGCCACAGAAAGATCACATCTTAGTTGCTTACAAAGTTAGTGTGTGTGAAAAAAAAACTGAGAGAAGATTTTGTTGGCAGTAGAGAAAAAAGAAACATAAGAACAGTGAGTACTTGAGAAGATGTGGGAGAAAAGATTAAAAATAGGAAGACTAGAGTCACCAAAGGCACAGAGTTGATAGGTATTTAGCAAATAAATGAATAAATAAAAGATAAGCGTGAGCCACTTCTCAAGTTTAGCCCAGTGGGAACTCTGGCTTTTCTTGTGCTCAACGTTCTTCCTGGCAGAGTGACAGGCTAAGGAGTCTCCCTGCCATCAACACTGCCCTTCAACTTAATCAATTGGGAAACACTGATAAATGGTGACTCTCATCCACTACAAAAGCTAAGGAAACAATTGCCAAGTGATCCACTACTTACATTATCTTTAACTCCACTGAGTTAAACATTGCCCTATTCAAAGAGATCATCAAATGATTTTTGAGTAGTTTGAGGTTCAATAAAATGCAACACATTTTTCCTCCAGCACTTTCCCCTTAGTTTGTGTGATCAAATATGTCAAAGTAAAACTAATTCACAGAACTTAAGAAAACAGAGGACTGAAGACACAGAGGCCTCACCTACTATGGTCTCGAGGGTTTGAGGGTCAAGTCCAGATACTAAGAGGGGAAACACACACTCTGCATTGATGTGGAGACTGTGGTAACAATGGCTCATGGTTATTGGACTGGAAACTAAAGCAGGAAAGCTTAGGGATGGACTGGAGGCAAACTAGGAACATCCATATCTCCTTCTGCTTTTAAGTCCTACACTAGAATCCAAAATTTCCTCATCCAGACCTTTTTCATGAGGCCGACTATGTTCAATTTATATAATGTTGACAGGAACAAATAGTGTAACCAGAAGATAGTAATGCAATTAACCAAGGGTAGGAATTGGATGGTAAAGCTTGGACAAGAAAATGTGTTTTGGGGCACCTGGGTGGCACAGTTGTTAAGTGTCTGCCTTCAGCTCAGGGTGTGATCCCAGCATTCTGGGATCGAGCCCCACATCAGGCTTCTCTGCTAGGAGCCTGCTTCTTCTTCTCCCACTCCCCCTGCTTGTGTTCCCTCTCTCGCTGGCTGTCTCTCTCTGTTAAATAAATAAAATCTTTTTTAAAAAAATGTGTTTTGTACATGTTTAATATGAATTTCTGACAAAGCATTCACATGAAAATGTCCAGTGTAGACATGAGTCTAGAGGTTAAAAAGAAAGTTATTGGAGCTAAACATAGAGATTTAGGAGATGTCAGCATATAGACTGAATTAAAATCACTCTAGTCTAGCTCTCACAGACCCAGAATCCAGCCATTCTTGCTGAATTTGTCAGACAATGGACCTGATTATGATCCAGTTTCTGCACCTGGATCCCTGCCATGTGCCTAAGCTCCTTTTTTAGTCCCTTACCTCATTTAGTCTGAGGCTGGGACCCTTCCCTTGCTCTTCCTTTCTGGCACCCTTCTAATTGCCCCCTGACTCTGCCCTATTTGGTATGAAGGTTGACCCCATGCCTGTGCCTGGTATATCAGCCCATCACTGTGGTGTGAGCACCATCTGGCCCTTGCTGCTACAGAGGGGAGTTTCACTAATTGCCGCACCTCATACAGGGGTCACACTGCCTATCGGGGCATCACTGAAAAGCCACTTGTGTGACCATTCCCAAAGTCCAGGCCTATAGCTGCCTGACCTCCAATTCTGGGTTTATCAAGCTGCCACCCAAGGAATATATTATTTTATAAAAACTTAGCCCAGTGTCATACTGAACTCTGACCATCACATGACAAAATATTATGGTGATACAGGCTCAGCTTCTCTAACCCATCTTATTTGGTCTGTTTTCTTCTGCCTCTCTGTATGGCACTCCACAGCCCCTACTCAAATTCATTCATTCACATTGCCTTTTCTCTGACTCCTCCTCTCTCACTTTCTCTGTCAGGGTAAAGCTGCTCATTCTCCTCAGGCTGTCTGATAAGCCTCTTAGCTCTTTTGTGCATGGCTACAGCCTTAGGTTGGGATTCCCAGGAAACAGACCCTCAGATGCAGATCTGCAGTAGGAGGTTTATTGGGAGCACTCAGTGGAACATCACTTGTAAGGAAGTGAGGGAAGTAGGATGGGCTGGGCAGAGGGAGAAGCTGAACTCTATTGCTTTTGCACCAGGGGCCTCAGCCAGTCCTGCAGGAGCTCTGAAGCTGGATAGCATATCAACATTATCTCAAACTAGAGGCAAAGGGCCAGGCCTTTAAGACCCAACATCAACCAGTCATTGGACAGAGGAACTCCCAGGAAGAGGGGGAAACGTTGGGCAAAGCAGCTCTTTTTATCTAAGAATCATTGCGGGGAGAGGAATCCTCCGTTGCCAAGGAGAGGTACAAGACTCTTCCAGAATGTGTCATCAGTCTTGAAGGGGGATCTGGACATACTACTATGTCCCACTGCATCTACCACTAATCTGATGAACCCAGCTTCATTCTTTTTTTTTTTTTTAAAGACTTTATTTATTATTTGAGGGGTGGGGGAGAGCAAGAGGGAGAAGCAGACTCCCCAGTTGAGCAGAGAGCCCAACATGGGGCTCAATCCCAGGACCCTGAGATCATGACCTGAGCCGAAGACAGAAACTCTACTGAAACTCTACTCAGTAAACACATTGATACCTGCGCATCAGTATATTAATATCAATATAAAAAAACATTTACGTTCTCTATGAAACAATTACTTATCTGACTTTTTGAGTAAGAAAGTTTCCTTCAAATAGGTACTAGGTTTATTGTCAGGAAACCTAGATTTGAGACCAAGCAAAGCACATTTACCAGCTGAGATCTTGCACAAAACCCACTTTGAACCTGAATATTTCTCATCTGTAAAATGGTAAGGGCAATAATAATGAAATGTACTTCATAAAATCAACCAAAAAATTGAACAGTTTTAACAGTAACAAAAACTAGTATTAATTACTGCCTCCTAATCATTCTGCTATTGTATTATGTATATTTGCCTATTTTAAGCCTTACTAGAGCCCAAAGAAGTGTGCACTGTTACTGTTTCTACTTTAAGGAATAAGCAAAGTGAAACTTGCAAAGATAAGGAGCTTCCCTTCTGCCCGCAAGACTAGCAGTAGCCATCAGTTCTGTCTAATTCTAGAGACTGTGGTTGAATTCTCATTCACATAGTCTCAGTAAAATACACCTGGAGGTATTTGAAAGCCAGTAAGGCCTCATTTTAAATGCTCCTTTGTTTCGTCCTTTGTCTTCGTTAAGCTTCTTTTGTCCCTGCGCCAGTCTTTGTGGTGAGGAGGTGGTGAGTGCAGGTTCCATCTAGCCTATCAGCTTGTTGGGACAGTTGATCCCAGAGTTTTATCCTGCGGAAAGGAAGGATGTGGAAACAGCATCACTGGTGCCAGGAGGATGTGCAAGTCTAATTCACACTTGCTGGCACTGCTGAGTGGCAATGTCACTCCCAAAGTCCAATAAATCGACTTCAAACAGAAATTTCAGCACCGTTTAGTAATTCTTACAAGACTGAGGGCACGCCGTGTATTTTAAGTGATGCTTCTTACTGATTTATTTGTAGGTTCGTGCGCATCCAATGATATTAACATCTTACTCCTTTTCATAAATTCAGAAAGCTTCCACTCTCTAAATATATTTTATTATTCCAGTGACGTAAAGGGTAGGCTCAGCCTATTTCCTTTTTTAATTACTCTATTTCACTATGCCCCCCCCCAAAAAAAATCTGATTCAAAATATATCAGAACTCAGTCCATAATATAAGCTGTTCACCTGTAAAAATAGGGTTGAGGGGATTTTGGAAAAAATGCCATTACATTTTTTTTTTTAAGATACAAAAATCTTTAATTGCTCACTTTATTTTTCCAAGGTCTCTGAAAACTCAAAAGAGGGGCTAAACAGATTCTGGACTTTATAAAAGAAATTAACTTCCCAGATTAATATATTGTTTGCCAAGTTTCAGTTTAGAGTGAATTTTTACAACCAAGTTATAAAACTCCTGAAAATACCATGGGGACTAAGAATGGAAAAGCTCAGAGAACTCCAATATATCTGATGATAACCTAAGAGCCAAAAACACATGGTGAGATTGCTATCCCAAATGGTGAAAAAGGGACAGAGTCAGTTCATATGGTAAAATAAATGATATATTTTATGGCATTCATATATTTTGAAAGGCATGCCATAGGGTATTCTGTAAAACTTTATTTGGATCTGTGGGAGACTGAATGACTCATTGGCTGGTAATGGGATACAGAGCTTTCTGCTTCAGGGCCACCAACACAAATCTTCCCTAGGATGAGAGTGATATAAAATTGTTACAATGGATCGACTTTTGTTTAATCCCCACTTACCACCCACCCCTGCACCCTGCATTCCCCATGCCTTCCCCAGGCCTCCAATCTTGAGGCTGAAAGATCCCATTTATACTTGACAGCTATATGCATGTTTAATACAGTAAAAATCAATGCTTCCCATTTATTGTATCTCTAAGTCAGTCAATAAATAATTTGTGGAAACTTTAACCAAGGCATTAAGAAACTGATGCCACATACCACAACTTATTAGCAAATGTACTTAAAACCTCCTTAGGGCTTAAAAATCAGCACAAAATACAAGGAAAGTGTCCAGCTAATGAAAATTTGTGCAAAGAATGAGGTCATAACTGAATGGAGTGTTTAAAAGAAGTAAAGGAAAAGAAAATATTTCCCAGGCATGTCCTATGGACTGAGCATCAGCTAAGTGCTTCCACTTACAGAATATCCCATTTTCACAGTCCTCTGAGATGGATCTATTTTATTTACATGTTGATAGGAAAGGAAACTGAGGAAATTCAGTTGTTCAAAATGACCCAGCTTGGAAGAGATGGGGCTTAGAAGCAAGCACAGATCTGCATGATTCCAAAGATTCTCTCTCTGTTTTAGCATTTGGCCTTTGAGAGTGTGCTAGACATAAAACTCACTATAATATGCCCTGTAACAAACTAAAACAGCTATGCTGCTGGTGAATCTCCAGCACCTAGTTTTCCAAATACAAGTATTCTGCTCTCTCCACCAAAATTTGAAGTGCTTGAGCAACCTGATTCTAAATCTTCCATGGGAACACACCACATAATGACAAAAACATACATCTCTATTCTACTAAAGGAAATGCACTGCTTAGTGGCAAATCTAGCATATAGGACACCCAGAGCAGATCTTTTTTTTTTTTTTTAACATCCCCTCTTTTCTATGACAAAATTGTTTTCAGGAATAATCAAGAAATGAAACTAATAATAATGCTCAGAAAAGAATTGTAGACAGAAAGTTTTATCAAAAATTGTATATACAAATTATGAATGCAATTGTCCAGTAACTAATGAGTAGATTTTAATAAAACTGAAACATCTGTAAAAAATACAATTTAGGTAAGTACTAAAGTGTACCACAGATGTAACATTGGTTTTTTTTTTATTGTTCTTTAGTTTTAAAACAAGTTTAAAGAGTTGAATTGAATTTTAGATTTATTTATTTATTTATTTGAGAGAGAGAGAGAGACAGAGATAGTGACAGAGACAGTGAGAGAGAGCACAAGCTGAGAGGAGAGGGAGAAGCAGACTCCCCACTGAGCAGAGAGCCAGACGCAGGGCTCCATCCCAGTACCCGGAGATCATGACCTGGGGCGAAGACAAACGCTTAACCAACTGAGCCACCCAGGAGCCTGAGTTAAATTGAATTTTAAAGGTATTATTCAATCACAATGAAATATTTCATATATGATCTAAAATTTGCCTCCCAATGAAAAACTTTGCAGCTCACGTTTCACGTTTTCAACACAGATTTAAAAATCCAAAGGGTTGCATAGGCTGATGGAATTGAAATCATTCAAGTTCTGTCCCTCTGTGTATCAATATTTACTCCAAATCCACAGTTTAAAACACAGGAATGTGTAGTGCCCTAGGAATTGAAGACACAGAATCATTCCTGAACATTCCGAATCCTCCACAAACTTCTCCAAACAAGCAGCTCTGAGTCCTATGTAGGAAAACAGACTGTGTCACTGGGGATTTCCAAACGAACTTCCACGTCGAAAACAATGTTTATTAAAGGACAAGCAATAAAAATGTGCTAATTTGAAGCTTACATATATATTATTGAAAGTCACCCTTACAATTGTTTAGAACTTAACCCAAAAGAATTTTTTTTAAGAGAGAGAAGTATTTTGTTACTGACGTCTAGAATTGCCCGCACATGGTTATAATGAAAACCAAGTGAGTCTTATTGTTTTTAAGTTTTCTGTCGTTGCTGCACCCAGGGCAGATGACACTCACTGTCCCTGCAGTCACTGTGCCACCGGCTCCCATGCCTGTCTCACACTGGCCCACCCAACATATCTGCAAGGGGATGATGCCTCTTCTAAGGCAGGGGACATGTAACTCTTCCCAACTGTATGGATAAACTGTGAGGAAATCTTCCTTCATGGGAGAAATATCAGTTTTTCTGATGCTATGTGGCATGTCCACCCAGTGCTCATTTGGAACTACGCACCCTTGACTGCCACCCCCCAGTAACAAAAAATAGGAACACTTGCCTGTTTTGGGTGGTTTTATCATCTTCGTCCTAGGACCTCTCCTCCCATCACTAAATCTCCTGACCTCCTTACATCTGTACTTGTACGTCCTTCTCTCCATCACCTTACAATGGATCAGTGTCCAGGACCTTCCAGGGCAAGCCCCTACGTACGTGCACCACATTTTATACCCACCTGCCTATTCAGGGACTTTGTTCTTATCATTTTTACTTATTTCTTCTGCATCATCAATTTCCCTTCTTTTCCAAATCATTTTCATCAGCATAAAATTATGCATACATTTATGTACCATTAAAAAAAATAATAACTGCTCTCTTAACCCTCCTTTTAGTCTCCATTGCTGATCCCTCCTCCTCCTCCTGGCTTCTAAATGTTAGTGACCCCGGAGTCCATCTTTGTCCCCTTTCCTCCCTCTCTACACTGATCTCCTAGATAATCTGTGAATGGCAACCTAATGGTATCTACGTTTATATCTCTAGTCCAAACTCCCCACTGCTCATTCAACTCCAATATCTAACAGCCTGATGACATTTTCACTTGAATATCAGATAAGCATCTCAAACACAACATATGGTTCCCCGACACAATACACGTAGATATTCTGTTCCCCTAACAGGTTTCTTCATCTCAGTAATCGGCACATTGTTCAATCAATTGTTCAGCTGTTCCTGGCCCTCACATATAAACCATTGACAAAGTCAGCCAGCTGACCCATCAAATGTATCTCAGGTCCAACCACTTCTCAACAGCTTTGTGAACCACCTTACTGCAAACTGTCATTATCCCTGTCGGGAATGCCATGACAATGACATTCTACCTGGTCTTAAGGGATCAACAGTTCATTCTCCACATAGAAATCAGAGTTGTCCTCTAAAAAAATATGTAGATCACATTACTTTCCTGCTCAAAACTCACCAGTGGCTTTTTACGACACTGACCAGAGTATCCAAAGTTCTTATGACAACCCGCAGTAGCCTGTGTCACCTCCCTCTGCCTACCTTTTTAGTATCTCCTATCACTGATCCCTCACTCATTCCACTTCAACTCCACTTCAGCTTGTACTTTCTCAGATAGGCCAAAACTGTGTCTACTTTAGGCCTTTGCATTTGCTATTCCATCTACCTGGAATACTCTTTTTTTTTTTTAAGATTTTATTTATTCATTTGACAGAGAGAGACAGCCAGCGAGAGAAGGAACACAGCAGGGGGAGTGGGAGAGGAAGAAGCAGGCTCCCAGCGGAGCAGGGAGCCCAATGCGGGGCTCTATTCCAGAACCCTGGGATCAGGCCCTGAGCCAAAAGCAGACACTTAACAACTGAGCCACACAAGTGCGCCTACCTGGAATATTCTTTCACTTGATCTTTGCGGCTTGCCTGTGCATCTAATTTAAGTCTCTGCCCACCTGACCCCTTATCAATCAGAACTTGACCAAGCATTCTATTAAAAATAGTGCACTCTTATTCTGCTTTATTTTATAGCACTTATCACCAACTGATGTTTTACTATGAATTAAGCATAATGTGATACTGTATATTCCTATGAAGATGGTATCAGAGAGCTTATCCAATTAGTTATGACCAAGTAAGACTGACTGTAAGGGACCAGAAACTAGCACTGAACTCAAAACTCTGAAATTGGAAGGGGAAATACAGAGTAGAGGCCCAGTCGTTAATGCTAAAGAGTACAATGCTGCAGCAAAAATGGGGCATCGACGCAGACCAGCAGTATTGGGGTGGACAAAGTGGTTGTCAACTATTCCAAAATGCCCGAACACCAAGGCATAACAAAGTCACTATGAATCTCCAACATTCATTTAGGTGGCTGTCCTAATGCTCTTTAAATGTATCAGGTTCACTTACCTGTTTCATTTCCTATTTACAATACTACTCCTGTTTTTTGGTTAGGATTTAATATTTGTTTTTAGACTTCACCAACCTGAAGCCAGAAAGGGGATCTAAGTTAATAGATAAAGTTTGTAAGGAAAGCAAGGTTAAGAGTAATGTGTTTTCCATTGTCTGTTAAGTTGTCTTTACCATCAGGCTGGCATGGCCTTAGAAACACCTTTCATACCTACAATTCTTGAGTTGTTCCATAGCCAATTGTTTATATTACCATCTGTTCCACTGACTCATAAATTCAGTATTAATCTCCCAAAGCCTGCCATAGTGTCTGGCTTATTCATTAGACTTTTTTTTCTTTAATTGAATACCATTCCAGATATCCTGGACATGTGAATATGTTACCAACATATCCAACATACGTCTTTAGGGGAAAAAAAAATATGTACATGTGATGAATGTTAGAGTTTTGATAACTGTATGAGATAAATTTCGGTCAGATCTCATACAAATTATTTTAACAGAGAGAGTTTGATACAAAGATTGTTAATTGGGTATGGGGGAACTGAAAATCAGGCAAATGGGAACACCAAGGCCTCACAGAAGTCAAAATTACAGGAAGCAACTGGCACAACCAGGGCTGGGGAAGGAAGGGAAGAGATTAGAATTATTAAAACTCAGAAGTTTAGCAGAGAGGGCAAAAGAGCTGGGATGCAGTCCTCTGAGGAGAGCCACTGGTAGGAGAAGATGAAGCTTGTTCTGTGAATGTTGGAAAAATGGCAAATTGGAGCCATTTGGTTACTGACTGCTGCAGCCAACCTCAAGGACCTGGGTTCATCTTGACAGGAACCAGGAAACAAAAGAAAGAAGGAAGTCCCTTTCTTACTCCAGCCTTCCAGTCTCCATTTAGGAATTTATTATAATTATATAAGTATTTGTTTACTCTTTGTCCTTCTCATAAGCCTTTGAGTTCTATTGCTGTTTGGTCTACCATTAAATCCATCAAGTCTGGCACACCGTTAGGATGAATTCACAAATAAATGAATGGGATCTATTCATTTAACCATCCAACCTGGGGGAGAAGTTGTTGGAGGGTAAGAGAAAACTTCACCCTGAGAAAGTGAAAGTTGAAGGAAAAACAAGACTTTTCCTTGGAGCATTAATAATTATGTGCTGGAAAATTTTAATAATTTTATTATGGTAGAATTTTAATAATTTTATTTTGGTAGATTTGTAGATTTTTTTAAGCTAAAAGCATGCTTGTTCCATGCTTTCTCAATTTTGTCTGTAGTCCTCCTGTGAGCACAAAACTGAACTTCTTAAAAAATAAAATTTCATGAGTTCGAAGTATATTGTTGTGTGTACCATATACTTTGAGTACTCTCCTTCTAAGATTTATAAATTTCATGAATGAGTCTGCTTTAGAGTAATGTTTCTCCATCATTGATGGCGATTCATGAAAACGCAGGTTAGACAGCCTGGCTTATTTCTAGCACTCCTATCTTAAAATCTCATCAGAGCCTTCTAACTCTGCCTCCCAAAAGAACTTTTTACTTTTTAACCTGTTTATCTGACCTTCATGTCTATACCTTAATTGGAACATTCTGAAATCAGATGGGACACAAAGAGAACAGCATTTTCTCCCTCCCTTCACTGAACATTATTTCATACAGAAAGATAGGTTGGTCCTAAAGCCAACACCAAGAACAGACTCAAAGAATGCCAGTTAGTGAATCGTTTTGAAGGGAAAAAATGGCCTAACCTATACATACTTTGTGTCTTATGCATCAACATCTCCCTGTAGGCCCAACTATACAAAAGAAAAAGGAAATGCTTGAGGCCAAGTAACACAATGCAATTGGAAAAAGTTGTCTTATTCAGAGATCTAAATATATAGCACAGGAAGATACCAGTCAGGTTCAAAGCAATGGAAGGAAAAGATTATTTAAAAATAAATGACTCGCTTTTTAAAACATATCTGGTCAGATTTCCAAATGACCCACCGTACTTCTCTATTTTTCCCAAATGCCAGTTTCCTCAAATAAATCAATCCCATGTGATAAGCTTTAAAAAAGAGACCGGTGATATGTACAAAAGCGTTAAACATAATTTGAAATTAAAATTGTGTTCCAAAGAAATTGTAGTGCATTAGATGTGTTCAACATTTACTGCTGTTATTTAGTCCATTTACATACAGCAATAAAAGACAGTTAAACCATTAAATTACATGACTTTCTCAAAATTGCTCTTCAATTATGATAAAATTAAGCTCTTTGTGTCCTATTTATAAACATGGATAAGTAGCCAATACATTGCAGATACCATTGTACTATAATCAAGTTTAATTTTCAGTAGTTTCCTCGGGGCTTTAGTCATTTACTGATATTGGCTGATAAATTTGTATTTGTGTGTGCGTGGCTGTCTATAGGCAAAGTTATCTTCAAGGAAGAGAAGATCCATATAACTCCTTGAAAATTGCAAAGTATGCAATAGCACTTAGCAACTGTGTAAAATATAAATCAGTTTTGAGAAAATGGAAATTTGAAATTAACCACAAGGAAAATGTAGAAGGGAATTCTCAGAAAACAGTCCTGGTTTCCCTAGTTTAAGTATTTATTTTGTATTAAAGAATTTATGACTTATGAAATATTTCAATTCTCAGTGATTTTTAAAGACGGTTTCAGCCATCTTTAAAACTCGAAGAAGGCTGCAGTCCTTATTCCAGGACAG
This sequence comes from Ursus maritimus, assembly GCF_017311325.1. Taxonomy (NCBI): domain Eukaryota; kingdom Metazoa; phylum Chordata; class Mammalia; order Carnivora; family Ursidae; genus Ursus; species Ursus maritimus. Next base: position 35,632,496 of record NW_024423564.1, on the reverse strand, counting down.
TGTTGTGTGGTGAGAAAATAGCATTTTATGCAGTTGCCCCAAGATTACTTCTTGACTGGTACGTCTGCCTATTTATACTATATGAATCCACTAAATAAACAATAAGGTCTCTATTCCATCTAGGCTGTAATCTCTTTAGGAGTAATTTCTCTTAACTCCAAACTTCTTTCTTGACCAATTTTAAAAACCCAGAAAGTAGGGGCGCCTGGGTGGCACAGCGGTTAAGCGTCTGCCTTCCGCTCAGGGCGTGATCCCGGCGTTATGGGATCGAGCCCCCCATCAGGCTCCTCTGCTATGAGCCTGCTTCTTCCTCTCCCACTCCCCCTGCTTGTGTTCTCTCTCTCGCTGGCTGTCTCTATCTCTGTTGAATAAATAAATTTAAAAAAATAAATAATAAATAAATAAATAAATAAATACCCAGAAAGTAAATAAGGATCAATAAAGATAAAATCAAATTATAACTTGTAATATTTACTAAGAGGAGTAAATCCAAGAAAAAAACCAGCAATGCTCATCATGCAAAATTTATGAAGTTGCTTCTTTCCTTCTTTTGATTTGCTGTTTTACTTCCACATCTACATAGCCCACATTGGAGTAGAGTGTTGGCAACACTCTAGTGAAATTACAAAAAGCATATAGCCAGTTGGGAAAACTCAAACCAAAAAGACTGCCTTATATTCAATTAGGAATCCTGAAGTAATCCTGGCTGAAGCAAGTTCATGGCTTAGCAGATACAGGAAGATGATGTACTGGGGTCTGCAATTACTACCAGTGAGACAGAAGTGCATTTTAATTTATGACTGTCATCTGTGTGATTTGAAGCAAAAGCTCTGGCCCACGTGGAGATGTGCATCTGCTCCGTCCAACACAGGCCTGCTCATTACTCCCGTGGAAAGACTGGCAAAGGGGAGAGGGAACCTGAATCGAAGATTTGGACACCACTGTCAACACCTGTTTCCAGTTGAAAACTGCCGAACCGATTTCTGTTTGCAAAACTAATTGAGAAAGTCAAGAAGTTTTGCAGCAGATTAAGAAACAGAGCGGGCCTGTCCTGACCAAGGGGACGTCCGGGTGCTGCACCTTATGGAAATGCCATTTAAAGGGAGGAACGGTCATCTGCCACCATGACAGCCAGATGATTGTAGCCAAACTTCCCTCAGTGCCCCGATTTACAGTCTGTTTCCTGACCAGAAGGGGGACGCTACACGGCTGATGACACTGGCGACCCCGGAGGAGCTATCCAGCGTGGTGCCAGGAAGGCAGTGACGGCAACGTAGGGGACGCTCTCAGGCATGGTGCCAATCTTAGTGGGAGAGCAGAGCTGCTTCCGACGGATGCTGAAGACACATAAAGGCACAGACTTTTAACAAAAGTGGTGACAAATGTCCAGACAGGCAATTTGATTGCCGATCTCATCTGGCAGCTCTTCATTCGCTCTGGCTGTAGATACCAGATAAAGATCTTTGTTTCTCTCTCCTCTGTCTGATTTTGGGAAAGGTTTCCCCACTCCTGGCCTTCCATGATTTTGACTGACAATCCAGATTGTGTCTACATGCAAAATCAATGCCACTGTTGTCTTTGGATTAACTAACAACTGCCCTTTTATCCAACTAATGACAGTGGGCATACTAACAATGATAAAGCCACCAATTTAGAGTTAGACTTAATCTAAATTGTAATTTTAAACTGAGTTTTAATTTTTTTTCTGTGAGATGGAAGAAGGAAGTTATATTGTAGCTTGAGAGAGAGTACACCAAATGCAGTGACCCCCAACTGTCACTACATGTTGGAATCACAAGAGATCTTTAAAAAGTACTGTTGCCTGGCTCCAAACTTGAACATTCAGATTTAATTGACATGTTCTGGACATTGGGATTTATAAAAATTCCCCAGGTGATTTTAATATGCAGCTAAGTGTGGGAACCACCATCGTAGTAACTCAACAATAAGTTCTACAGCTTCCCAGATTCAAAACTCAACTTCTCCACTTACTAAGTGTATGACTTTGGAAAGATTATGTCATCCACTAATAGTAATGATATCATTGATTGTGAGGATTTAGTACAAGAAGAAAAGTGTCTACTACAGAGTAAGTGTTCAGTGAGTTAGTTTAAAACTGAATCACTAATAACAAGCATATTTAAGTACCAGCCCAGACAAAAGAAGCCTGTTTATATGATCTTCTCACAAATGCCTTAGACTAATTTCATTCTTTCAAAACACATTTACTAAATAATTTGCCTTAGTTTTCCAAGGCTGCCATCATAAATTATGACAAACTTAGTGGTTTTAAACAACATAAATGTATTCTCTTACAGTTTTGTAGGTCAGAAGTCCAACACAGATCTCACTGGGCTAAAACCAAGGTGTTGGCAGGGCTGTGTTTCTTTCTGGAGACTCTAGGGGAGAATCTGTCCCCTTGCTTTCTTCATCTTGCAGAGGCCTCCCACACTTCTTGGTTCTTGAGTCCCTCCTCCATCTTCACAGCCAGCAAGTTGCCTTTCTCTAACCCTTGTTCTCTAACCCTTGTTCTAATCACAGTACCTGCTGACCAACCCCAGCTAGAAATGGTTCTCTGATTTTAAAGACTCACGTGACTAGATTGAGCCCACCTGGATAATACAGACTAATCTCCCCATCTCAAGCGCTGTAGTTTCAATCACATCTCTAAAGTTCTTTTTGCCATGCAAGCCACCATATTCGTAGGTTACAGAGATCAGGGTGTGGACATCTTTGGAACCACTATTCTTCTTACCACAGGATTGCTGTGGCCTTGTATCATGTTCCCTTTAAATGTCCTCTTGATGAGTAAAATCCCTCCACTCCTCAAAATCTAGGATAGCTCTTTTATACTTCAGTTCAATTCTTATAGAAGTTATTATAAAATTTGAAGTGATCATGTCTACCCATGTCACCTAGTAATTGATAACTGTAGTAAGCAGTTAACCAAATTAATCCCAGGTCATGATGACTTTTTAAACTTTTTTGTTGATTGTTTCTTCTTAGGATTCAGATATAAACTTTTACACAATTTCTCTGCAAACTTTGGTTGTTGTTTTTTTTTTTTTAAGTTGCCAGATCCCCTTCCCATTGTAATAGCACTTTACTTGTGTAAATTCCAAACACTATGCCAAACCCACAGCAAAAAGCTACTTGAGCAAAAATAAATAATGAGTTCCCACCAGGATTGGTCACGTTTCCCGACACTATTCACACCTCCCTGGATAATCCATCATTGCTCTGCAGTACCAATTGACCCTAAAAAGTCTGGGCAAGTTCCCAGAAATCCACACATTTTGTCAGAGGGAGCGGGTATTACAATCTGGAAAGACTTGCCTGAGCAAACATCCTCTGTCCAGCCAAAGCATCACCTTGAGAACACACACTTTGAGATTTCTCCTTGGCTCTGCGTCTACCCATGCTGCTCCGGTGACACCGCCAAGTTCAAGGTAGTCACACTCACATGCATAGCACTTCTTTATCTAATGTAGCTGTGGCCCTTTACAATCTCCTTGCTCCTGCACCTCACCCCACTTCTGTCCTCTTCTGGCTGCAAAGTGAGTGATAACAGTCTATCTTTCCCCCACCTCTGGAGGTGAGGAGCTGGAGAGTCAGGGCCCTAAGTAGCCTTATTGTGGTAGAGGGGTAACTGGAAGATAAGGCTATGTAGGCACAGCAGGGCCAGATGATGGAAGGCTGTGGATGCCGTGCTGAGGTATTTCGGCTTGATTCATTAAATGATAGGGAAGCCTCATAGGCCCCTGGGCAGAGGAGTGACATGAAGATAGTGGTATTTTCGAAAGAACAATCTGATGGTACCATGTGTGATGACTTAGAACCAGGGACAAAATGAAGAGAAGCCAGTTAGGAGACTATCACAAAAACCAAGTCCAATTTGATAAGAGCCTGAAACAGTATGACAATGTACATGAAGCAGGTGCAAGGATAAATCCAAGAGACCTCAGGAGCGGGAAGCCTCTTGGGCTTAGTGACTACTTTTATGTGAGTGATAAACTTGAGAGATTTCAAAGATAACTGTAAAATGTAAAGCTAAGGCAGTAGGAAACTGGTAGTGCTTCTGAGACAGGTAAGGGGATCGGAAAGGGAATGTGGTTTAAAGAATGGATCGAATTAATAGTAATAGCACTTACGTTACTTCTTGATTACAATCCATCAATGATTTCACTTAGTATAAATGCCAAAGGCTTAACATCACTCATAAGACCATGCTTTAAATCTCTATAATTTTATCTCTAACAGTTATTTAGATAATTAATATCTCAGTATTTTGAATGAATCAAGTTATTTTCTGCCTGTAGAACTGGGCCCATGTCTGGTCAAACACAGAACTCCTTTCTTGTGATTATTCCAAGCAATGTGAGACATCATATATGGATGCTAGTTAGAAAAAAAAGAAAAGTGAGAAAAACTTTCCTCTTTTTCTCTGGGTCAGGAGCCATGAGGATGATGTAGCCTTGTGATTGCTAAGAGAAATGGAGAAAGTCTCTCTGAGAATGAGGCCAGAGACAAGAATGAGGTAGAGAGACAAGGACCTGAGGCCTCCTATAAATCCCTGGATCTAACCAAGCCTCGCTAGCTCCACATCTTAGACTTCCCAGTTATGTGTACTAATCAATTCTCTTTATTTTATTTTATTTTATTTTATTTTACTTTATTTTTTTTTATTATTTTTTTATTTTTTAGCTTAAGCTTAGGCTTCTGTCATGTGTGGCCTAGAATCCTGACTATTCTATCACCTCAAGGCTACTCATTTGCATGTAATGATTTTCACTATACTCTTCCTCTGACTAACTCCCACTTGTCTTCAGGACTTGGCTTAAACATTACCTTCTCAGAGAGCCTGCCATGAAGTACCAATCCAAATTAGGTCCCTCTTTACTGTTCTCTCAAATCATCTTACTATATTTCTTTACAGTTCTTCTTATAATTTATAGTGATATACTTATATCTGTTCATTTGTTGAAAATCTGTCTTCATTAATAAGACTTTACACATTACCCTCTGCGCCCCCCTGAAGTCCCACTAAAATGATAGTAATGGTATTTTTTTAAGGCAGAAATCCAAATTAAAGAAAAAGCAGCAAAACATTGTAAGTCACAAAACAGATGGATAAGTAGCAATTGACAGGCCCAAGAAAACTAAAACCTAAGCCAAGGAAAGGCTGAGGAACAGCGTGCTCTCCACCACAGAAGTCTCAAAAGACTCAGGAATTCTTGGTACCAGATTCCTGTGACTGTAGAAGGGGGAGCTAAAATCAAGCCCCTTTAAGAAACAGATTTTCAGAAATCCTCCCCTACTAAGTAGGTAGCTAGTCCTACCCCACCCTACAGAAGACAGGATGTACTCTGACTAGGTAAAATGGAATTTCTTTGGGCTAGTATCCCCATCTAAGACATAGACTTTCCTATGGGATTCTCAGTGTCTCCCTCCTAAATAAAAGCCAACATCCAAGGTTCACCAGACCTTTGAAGAAGGACGCCAAAAGAAAAGATGGATATGAAACCAAGTGAAAACTTAAAAGACTTGGACAGAACTGACGATATAGTGGTAGAAAAACTTTTAAAATTAAAATTGGCAAAAAATGAAAAAAAGACACATTGCATCAGTGAAATAAAAACAAGGCACTTTAGTGGGAAAAAGAGATATTCAGAAACCAAAAAATCTTATAAATTAAAAATAAAATAGAAGAAATTTAAAAAGTAGATGCATTGGAATAAAATTTAATTAATTCTTGCAGAGTGTTCAGCAAAAAGACAAAAAGATAAATAGTAAGAAAGGAAAGGTGTAAACTGAGAAGACAACCACATCAAATGATTCCATTTGAAACAAAATCAAACAAACAACAACACAGAAACAAACAAGAACAACTAAAAATGAGAAAACAGAGAAGAAATCATCAGGGAAATAATTCAAGAGAATTTCCCAAACTGAAGGTCCGTCAAATGCTCAGCATAATGGATGGACACAGATCTGCATGAAAGTACATCGTGAAACTCCAGAACACTGGAGAGTAACAAGGTTCTAAAAGTTTCCAGAGAAAGAGAACTGTATACATACAAAGGATCAATATTACAGCATAGAACTATGTGCTTGTATAACTAATATTTTTCACAGCCACTGTTAAGGGTTGAGTATCACTAAGTTGATATTCGAAGCCATGAGTATGGGGCGACTGGGTGGCTCAGTTGGTTAAATGTCCGACTCTTCATCTCACCTCAGGTTTCGATCTCACCGTCGTGAGTTCAAGCCCCATGTTGGGTTACATGCGTAGAGCCTACTTAAAAATAAATAAATAAAAATAAAGCCATGCGTATGTATCACCTCTCAGTGTGAGTAGAAAGGAGAGGTCCCAAGGACAGAATGTTTGAAGGTCTATACAGCCCATGTAGGAGGCTGAAGGTACATGAAGAGGCAGAGAAGAAACAAAGACAAACTAAAGAGAAAAATCAAAAGGCTCAAGAAATCCAGTAACCTAGAAAGCAAAGGCGGAGAGAGCATTGGGAAGGAGAAAGCCAATAAGGGCAAGGAAAAGAGGGGAAGGACAATGAGAATTGCAACTGAGCCAAATTGCATTTCATTCATGGTTGGGGAGCAAAGTGGTTGTGGGTGCTTACAGAAGGAGCTGTAGGTAAGGCAGCAGAAGGCATGAGGACATACCATAGTTGTCAGAGTAGCAATGAATCCTAAAGATGTCATTTCCTCCGGCATAGGATCTCCCTACCCCAGGAGCTGCCCAGATCGATTGACTTTTTTTTTCCCCTGAAGTCCGCTGCCATGGGAGCAGCCGCCCCTTCATTAACAGGGAAGGAATGACAGGAAATCATTACCGGCAAGAAGCTTGTTGACATGAAGAAAATGACATGGTTAGTTTCTGATGGTGGCAGCGTGCCATTTTCAGAAATGCCAAAGCAAAGAAATCATAATATCTAGAAAATAATATTTCCATGCCCGCCATATAAATTCTAGCCAGATGTTGCCCTGAGGAAAGTGAGTTCCTTTGGCTTTGATGACAAGTACAGAAGAGCAAAGGCCTCCTTCTCACTATTGATGAGCCCCTGATTGTTGGTTACATGAATCAGGAGACAAGCTTTGGGGCAGGATCACAGCCAGCCCCGAGTTAGACCTGAAGATAAGTGAGAGGTCACTGTTTAATTTCAAGAAGAGCACCAAGTACATGCTGAAGAAGAGAGAAGCCACCTGGCAGCATGAAAGTGGAGCCTCCGGAACGCGATTGTGTTCCGGGGGCAGGCAGGTGAGAGCATGCTCAGCTCCAACAAAGTAGGCTCGGACGAGGGAGAGATGAAAGCGTCCCCACCACCTCCTCCAGCAGCTACAGGGGATTTCCTGGTCCTTTTATCTAGTGATCATGTGACCCGTCAGTTACCTGTAGGGGGTGTCCGTAGATTTTACCACTGTGAAATGTTTTAGTCTTGTGTCAGAGGGCTGTTTTCTTGAAGTGGAGGATGTCAGGAAAGTGTAAGTTGGCTTCCAGTTGTACATTGATACATCAGTTTCAATTACTCATTGAAGCGGCGGGTTCTTTCCTTTTACTGAGGCACAGGTCAAGGGAACAATGGTTCTTTCAATATATATATTCCACATGCAGATAAGAGATTATCAGTGTTCGTGTAAAATAAGCGTCACTCCTGTGAGCTACGCATCAAGTGTAAAATATTTTGGATGAATCGTGTACCCATTCTTTCTGTATTATCATACCACTCAGAGGCAAAGCCAACACATGTTGTGTGCACACGTGCGCGCGCGCGCACACACACACACACACACACACACAAAGATACTTATGTAGGATTGAGGCTAGAATTAAATCCGCACATTTGGTTTTTCAGTTGGATTCTCACGGTCCTATTCCGTCTCACTACCTTGGTGGATAAGCAGAAGGGGGGAGTAGTGGGTATGGGGATGCAGTGACTCCCAATGATGTCCTAGAAGAACGGTCAGAGAGCACTTGCCTGCTCACCTCTCATGTCCTTTGCACCAGAGCAAAGAAAATGAGAACACATCTATCCCGTCTAGCACATCCCTGCAGATGCCTCCCAGGGAATAGCAAGCAGTGACACGAGCAGAGATGCCAGGCCTCTCTCCACCAACGCCCCACCCATCTGCGCCACTGAAAAGTAAAAAGCTCCTGGGAGATAAGAAAGTATCTGTCCTGAGTGATACATGCTCTGGGTTTGTGCTCACTCTAGATGAGTAGGAAAGACTGTGCTTTTCTTTTTTTTTTTTTTTTTAAGATTACTTATTTATTTATTTGACAGAGACAGGGTCAGCCAGCGAGAGAGGGAACACAAAAAGGGGGAGTGGGAGAGGAAGAAGCAGGCTCATAGCAGAAGAGCCTGATGTGGGGCTCGATCCCACAACGCTGGGATCACGCCCTGAGCCGAAGGCAGACGCTTAACCGCTGTGCCACCCAGGCGCCCCTAGACTGTGCTTCTCAGATGAGAAGAACAGCAGTGTAGGACGGAAGCCGGTGGGCAGTGAGGCGGGCTGTATAGATTAAATTCCAGGCATGCATTTACTAGCTGTGTGACTTCAGACAAATTATTTAACCTCTCTGTGCCTCTCTTTCCTCCACTCTAAAATGGTGTGAATGATCATATGTACCTCATAGGGATATTTTGTCAGAATTAAATGAGTTAACTCACTTAACACAAGTTCCATAAATGTTAACTATTATTATGTGTGCTAATAAGATCCCTGGTCTCCCAACGACGTTCCCCACTAGCTTGTTAGATACCTGACATTCTACTTTCGGAAAGTTATTCCTTGAATAAATTCCTTGAATAAATTCTCTAATTTAGGGTCTTTATCTTTATTAAAAGGCAAAAACTTCTAATAATGCAAAAAAAAAAATCTATGAGTCTCATATCTAGGGGATACTTGTTCTGTTTCCTCCCATGGATGCACCCAAGAGCAAGGTTTCATTAAATCACCTCTATCTGTCTTTCACCTCTTCCTTCACCTTGCTTCCACTGCTTGTCTTAAAGGACTCCTTTGTTCCCAAGTGACATCGGTTCCCCTTCGCTCCTCCCAATCTACCTTCTTCTGGTCAAGGTCAGGAGAAGCTGGCATTTTCTGCATTTGTCTCATAGCGCTCGTTCTTCTGATGGACTCTTGCCCCACTCCTGCTGTGGATCTGTCTGCAGCAATTCCTGTGACACCTCAAATTCACCGTGTCCAAAATGTAGTTTCTCACCCTGCCCTCTCCCGCACAGAACCCCCACAGCAGTTCTGCACCCCACTTCTGTTCAAGGCATGCACATTTCACAGACTGGAAACCTACTATTAACTTTGGCTGATTCTTCCAACCTCATTCGTGTAGGTAGGTAGCTAAACTCTTCGTGTTCTCGGTCTAAAATGTCTCAGTCACTCGCACTGCCCCTGCCCTACATTAGGCCCTTACACTTCTCACTTGGGCTTTTGCAATGAGCTCCTAATTGATCTCCCCATACCCTTTCTGTGTATTTCCCTTTAAATCTAATGAGCACACTGCCTCAAGCTCTGAACACACACTTTCTTATTCAAAATAATGATGGGGTGCCTGCGTGGCTCAGTCAGTTAAGCTTCCAACTCTTGGTTTTGGCTCGGATCGTGATCTCATGGGTCATGGGATGGAGCCCGGCATCAGGCTCCACACTCGGCAGGGAGTCTGTTTAAGCTACTCTCCCTCTGCTCCTCAGCCCCCTCAAATAAATAAACAAACAGATCTTTAAAAAATGTAATGACTCCCCAAAGTCTGGTAAAATAAACTCAATATTTCAGCTCCGAACTCCTTTCCAGCCCCAAATCCCATATACTTTTATATACCTGTCTACCCAACTTTCGGGTTAAACTGAGTTATCAGTGATAACCTATATCACCGAGTTACTCTGTGATAGCATTACCCCAGGACACAAGCCATTCTCACTCTCTGTCTTCACTCGTGCTCCAGGCACCTGAGAGGACCTTCTCTCCTAACTCCACTCTCTGGTCGCATAGACCATATGGGTTCAACTCCTTTGCTTTTTAAGCACGGTGGCCTTGAACAAGATACTTGATCTCCCTGCACTCGGGAGTAACTCAGGACATGGTAAAATGTGCTGTTGTAAGGAGCTGTTGGGAGGTTTCAGAGAGCTGCTATAACATAAGGAGCTATGGCTCATCAAATGGCCCCTATTTTTCAGGTTCAGCTCAAATGGTAGCCCCTAAAAGAAGCTTTTCCTGATTCCTCACAATAAAATAGTTCTTCTTCCCTTCTTCCTCCCTCCCTCCCTCCTTTCCTTCTTCCTTTCTTTCCTCTTTTCATGCAACAACCATCCCTGAGGCAGCTGTGCCTTGTGGGATGCAGGCCTGCCTTGGGCACATACCCGGCAGAGACACGGTTGTGACCCTCAGGAAGCTCGAAGTCTAGTGAGAGAGATGGCAGGTATAAAAGCAGAGACGTGTATGGGTATCAAGCGCACACACAGGAGGGAGGGTATAACTGCCTGATCCATCCAGGAAAAGCCTGCTGTGTGGGTAAATTGAGAACGAAGCCATGGAGATGAGAAGGAGCTATCCAGGCACTGTGGGGAGCAGGGCTCAGGTCAGAGGGCTACGGGGTGGAGGGGGGGGGGGGGTGCAGTGAAGGAGACGTGCCGGGGAGTGCAGCTCCTCTCGGGCAGTGTTGCTTACAGTGTGGCGTGAACACAGAGACACAATGATTTCAGGGACACTTAAAACTCCAGAACCCCACTCCAAAATCACTGAATGAAAATACCTGTGGTTAGGTCCTAGAGAAATCAAGTTCAAATAAGTACCAGGAGTGGTTCTTCTATTCATTTCGTTGTGAAGACAGTAATCCCCCTTTGGGGTCACAGAGACCCACCATAAGCCTTCATTCAGACAAAGGAAATGGACAAAAACAGATGAGGTAATAAAAGCAAAGATGTGTAATGATATATTCTTCTTGCATTTTGGATTTTTAAAATTTATTTAAAGTAAAGTAGAATACTAAGCAGCCATTAAAAATAATGTTGCAGGGTACATTTTTCATATTGAACTGTTTATGCAAGAGAAGAAAAAAATGCACATATGCATATAAAATCTCATTTTTGTAAGACAAGTAAGTTTTTGTATGTATGTGCGGAGAAAAATCTTGAGGAATAAGCCTCAAAATGTTAATGGTGATTATCACTAGGCAGTGGGAGCTGGTGTAATTTTGGAGAGGATTTTATGATTTTCCTAAATGAATATGTATTTCATGTATAATTTTTAAAAAGCAGTATAAGTTCCTTTTCTTCAAGGCAAATAGCCAGAACCAAAATGGAATTCTAATTAATGGCCTGTAGCCGTGAGAACAAGGAGGGTTTGACCTCAGGACAGGAGGTGGTGACACAGCCCAGACTTCTTCACAGGGCGCCAGACCTAGGTCTGGCCTGAGCAAACATCTAGCAGCAAGGCCAGCAGGGAGAGCTGGAAGAGGGGGCTAAGTCCAAGTCCTCCCCAGCCCAGGCAACATTCGGTCAGGAAATCATAGTCCCAGCTGTGAGATCCTGGAAGCACAGAGAAGAAATGAAGCTGAGACACACAAGTGTCTTAAGAGTCTGGCATGGGCCAGGACCACCAGAGTCCTGGCTGGGTGTAGTCATCCTCTCCTCAGAATGTGGAAGGTTCCAGAAACCAGACGTTGGATCAGGGCTCCCCATAAACCAGGTGGAGTGGAGACTCAGGGGCCCATGTAATAGAAAAGGTTTCTAATGTAGTAAACTATCCTTAAGGGAACCCATATCATTCCCCAAACCTGGGATCCTTCACATTTTTGTATTCTAATTGTAAAATAATGACATGCTGTCCGGCATCTGGGAAATTATATTTTTCGACTTTGTGCTTCTAAAGTTAACATAATTGAAGCAGTTGTCTCAGACCCAGTGCTTGGAATGTGCGCTCCATATCCTATACCCCAGACTACACTATCATCCGTGCCATGCAGTTGTTCAGTGAATGTCATTATGAATAAATAATGATATACGGGATGCTACTTTTTTTCGTAAAATTGTATGTATAATGCAGCTGATACTAGGGATGGAAAAACTTTTCACTGGTCCTATATCATAGTCTGTAAACCATGAACATTGAATTAACCCAATAAAAGTGACAATTCTGACCCTGGGCTATACCCATTACTCTAAGGTTACAGCTTGCAAGCCAACTCAAATTGTTCTCAGTGTGGTACTTTACTGAAATACTTATCATCTGGAAACCGTATGTAGTGCATATTCTTAATAAATAATAACACATTTTATTTTGGTTTACTGAAAATTAACAGGGCATTTGGGAAATTGCTGTTATTGTGGGAGCCTGTTTCACATTTGCCTTGGCAGTAGAATAGCTATCTGAGTGGAAAATAGGAGAGCCAATGGCTGTGGAGGGTGGGTTTTTTCCTCCACTGTTGGTATTCACAGAAAGCCATGCAGCTGGTAACATTAATGACATCCTATATACTCAGAAGAGATGAAAGAAGTCAAACAAAGTTGTAATGGGCTTACCCATATGAAATTGTCGTTCTGAGTTGATTGGTTTTGCATTCAGACACAGTTAATCTACTTCTTTGCAACTGTAGTCCAATCTGTAGTCCAAATGGTCTGCAAAGTTTCAAGGCTTTATCAATACGATTGCCTAAGACAGCTTTGTGGACATGCTAAGTAGAAAGGCAAAAAGCTGTGAACTTTGGGGGGACTCCTCCCGTGCCAAGAGCTGCTCTTGGGTTAGTGTGTACCATTCTCTGATAGTCCTGATTCCTCTCTGCCCCAAGTTTAAGAGGCATCCCTTATAAGGTTCTCCCACCTCGTAATGTAACAATTAAGGCATCAGCCCCAATGTGAGTTTTAACTGGAGAAAATACTCTTGCGCAGTTGGAGAGAGAAGGATAATAGGATTCAGGAAGGAGGGGAGAACAGGGACTAAGAAGACCAACAAAAGCAGCTTTTGTGGTGGTTTCATTCGGTATTTTTCTTCTCCTCCTCACTGGTCCTACAGGGTAATAACTACGGGTAAGGAGGCCATGCTGCTGGCCGGTGATGGTTTCACAGCTTCTCAGCCCTGCTTCTACCTGGCCAACCCTCCCACCCCGTGGCCACCCTGTTGGCCGCCCTCCCCTCCTTGCTACGTTGAAATGCCTCAAATGGTTTCATTTTCATGCTAAGAGAGAAATATTTCCAAACAAGTTTCTCTATTTTTCTATTGACCTTTGTTTTCCATTTTGTGTTAAGTATACATTCTCGTTCATTCTTTCCTATCAACTCTGTGCGTGTTTGGGTGCCTCAGACTGGCATACTGAAAAACCATATAATTACTCTTATCTACTGATGCATTTTATATTTCCTGGATTTAGAAGAATTTGCTTTCTCTTACTTAATCCCCCCTTTCCACATGGCTGATTCTTAAACATTAATGATTCTACCATTTTTTCAAACACACAAGTTGGAAACCAAAGGGACATTTACCTTCACTCTCCTCCTTCCCCTCCTCACCTCCCCACAATCAGCCCACCAGACTGACGCTCAAATTTGTTACCCAACATGACAGGCCTGGCCCTTATCTTTTTCCTCCTGGGTTATTTTACCCTCCTAACTAGTCTGTCTGCTTTTAGTCTCTCTGCTCCAATTCACTCTGCTATGCCACCAAAACAATCTTCCTATAAAGTTCAAAAAAAAAAAAATCACATACCAGGTCTGCCTAAGATTAGGGTATAAATTCCCCCTATGTCAGCATTAGATTCACACTTGCAAAGCAGCTGAGCAAGATGGTTAAAATGAGGATTCCAGCGGCCGCTGGGTGGCTCAGTGGGTTACACATCTGACTTCAGCTCAGGTCATGATCTCAGGGTCCAGGGATCGAGTTCCACGGAGGGCTTGCTGCTCAGCGGGGGGTCTGCTTGTCCCTCTCTCTCTCCCTCTGCCTCTCCCCGCCTTCATGCTCTCTCTCACTCTCAAATAAATAAATAAAATATTAAAAAAAAAAAAAAAGAAGGCTCCAGAGCCAAACTGTGTGGGTTCAAATCCTAGTTCTGCCAAACTAACAGTGAAGAGACTGAGTCATGTTTTGAACGGCACTTTGGTTTCTCTATCTGTAAAATGGGGTAATGACAGGATCTACTTCATTATGAGAATTAAGTGAGTTAATACTAGTAAATGACAGAACAATGACTTACGCGTAGGAAGGATTACACATTTCTGCTATCGACATAGAATAATTATCCCGCATTAGGCATGGAGGCCCTTCACTGCCTACATTTTACCTTTCTGCCTCACCTTCCATCAGTTCTGACCATACTTTTCACACCTTCACCACATCAAGCTGCTTACCACATATTTCTGCATATGCTATTTTTTCCACTCCAAATATCCTCCTCTTCTGTTTCTCCATCTGGGAAAAATCTATTCTGCCATTTGTTCATCACTCATGTTTTTATAATAGTGTGTGTCCCGTTGTTTCATCATTTGTTGTCCCCACCAAACTTAAGAGTTTAAGATCTTTGAGTTTCAAGGACTCCTTTATATTCATATCTGCTAATTCCGTATCTAAAGTAATGAATAAGTATGGCTCAGTAAATGCATGATGTTGGAAAGAAAAAAGGAAGGAAGGGAGGCAGAGGAAGAAAATAAGAGTTGCTTACAATTTTCTCTGAGCCATTCAATCCTAACAACAGCGCTATGAGTGGATGCTATTATTAGTCCCACTTTACAGATAAAAAACCTGAGGTACAGACATTCCAACATCAGCCCGAATCTGAGCACAAGTTTATCTCCCACTGTCCCAAACAGGACTCCCCTTCTGTCTCTCCCCCACTGCCAGTCAGCACAGACTCAAGGAGAGTTCCCTTGGATGTCCCCAGGGGGAGGGGGCGGGCAGGAAGTCAGGGGCAGGGCAGGAAGATCACAGGTTGCCAAGCTTGGTACAAATCTCATCTACATCACGTCTATATATGAGCATCTCTGGTGCTCAGTTTCCTTAACTGTAAAATATACATACATGGTGCCCACCTCCCACCTTCTAGAATTATTGTGAGGGTAAAGGAGATAAAGTATGTAAAGCTAAAGTTTCAGTGCTTTGCACACCCTAGGAGGTCAATATGAGACACTTATGTTTAAGATTAGCTAGACTACTAGCTTCTTGGCTTGGGAAAGAAAGCCAATTATAATTCCCATTCTTGGTGGTTTGGAAGCCCAGCCTCTTTTGTAATACCAAGCCAGTTTGGTTTGGCTAAGGAAGAACTTTGCTTCAAAGAAAATGTTTTATGCATGCTCAAAACAAAGGCCTTAAGGAATGTTGGCAGGGAGACGGGGGTCTCCTGAAAGTGTAGGGAGCCAAGAAAATGTAAGCCACCATTAAAGAAAGAGCAAAATGCTGTCATTCACAAGTACACAAATAAAACAAGGCTCCTTCCGGAATCAAAGTTCCAATGACCCATAGTTCTGGAGTGTCAGCTTGGGAATTGATTAAAAGCAACTTGAATAAACTCAACAATTTTTTGCTCATATAGGTGTAGAAAACCAAAAGGAAATGTTGAAACCCAGTAGAAGGGTTCTAAGAGTTTTATGTTAATCTTAATTCAATTTTAACTACCTAATCAATATGTAACTGAAAAAGCACGAACTAACAAAAAAAAATAAAAAAAATAAAACTTGTTAAAACTGAACCTTTGTTTGGCAGGTTTTCACCTTGCTTATTTTTCTTGCGGTCTTTTTGACATTTTTTGGAGTACATGATCAAAGACCGGCACAACTCTCTTACCCCCGAAATTTAGAAGCAGTTACAAGAAGCAACTTAATTTATGGCTGTAAAGACCAAGTACATTTTTCACATGGCATAATTAAAACTAGGTCAGTGAGAGAAAGGAATGAAAGACAGAGAGGTTGTCTAAATATTATGCTGATAAATGACAAATTCACCTTGAAACAATTCTTCTAACATTTTTCTCTTTATTTAGCAATCTCCTCCGTTTTGCATTTAAAGAATATGCAGCTTCCAAGACACTAGGTTTTCTAGCCATCCTCCATGTTAGTGTGCCAAACATTACAGATGGAGCTAAAATTATTCATGGTAATTTACTGTTCTCTACAGTCAAAGGGCAAACTTGTCTCCTGCCTTTCTGGTAGCCCTGGAGAACTTGCTCTGCACTTATTCTCCCGGCAGAGTTCCCACTGATCACCAGGGAGGGCCCGCTGGTGGAATGCATGTATAGAAAACGCCACGCTGGAGATCAGAGAAGAGAATTCGGTCCAAGCCCAGCTGGGCATTCCAGAGAGAGAAAAAGAAATAAGCAAGCATAATATCAACAACTGAGGGAAACGCTATGACTCTGCAAGTTCAGGATTTTCAAGTCTTACAGGAATCGTATGAAATCCGCTCTGATGTGCTATGTGGTGGATGAAACAAGGCAAAGTAGCAACTGAGGGAACGGAATCCACAAGAAAAAGAAAAATAAGTCAAGGAAATCATAGAAACGTCTGATTCGATTCCAGAAAGTCACTCTTGTGGAACTCACAGGGCATTAAGAAGAGTGTTTCATGTGCTTAGCTTGGGATGGCTTAGCAATATGGGGGGAATGAGGAACTTATTGCCCAAACTCGACCAAGTGTCTGGCATCCTAATGTGTGTTTCCCCTTGTTCTTCCCACACTCACCTTTTCGTATAGCTATAATTCTAAACCCCAGCCTTTTCTAACTTCCTTTCAGCTCCTCTCTGGAGTGGAGAGTGACATGCACGCTGAGTGTGTGACTACTCGGCAGTAACACCCAGGCTTCGCCATAATTGATCATCTTCCCATCAACACTTTCGGTTGTCGGTGAAGCTTTCTCTGAGGTGTGGGCCTGAACCCTGTCAGAGGAGTATAATTGCTAGCACCTACCTCCAACAAACCAAATTCTCTAGCAGACCATTTATCAGTTCCAACCATTCCTGTAGCCGACAAGTAAAGAAAGACATTTCTAAGTGAATGATTCAGTTATACATGTCTTTCGACACATTATATTTTGAATAGTCTGTTTTGGTAAGGTTGATGTGGCATTTGATGGCCTTAAAACCACAAACACCTGAAGTACCCTTCTTTAAAATAATTTAGGCACTCTCTTCCTGGCAGGCTATAGAAATAACAATTACAAAATATGCCTAAGGGATTGATCCTTCTAGATGTATAAAAATGACTGCTTCTCCACAAAATCACCTTTTCCACACACGCCATCCAGCCTTGAGAAGCAATGCTCCAGGCTATCATAATCATTAGGATCTCAGGGCCTTATTTTTCCTGACTTGCTTACCCACCCCTAGGGTTCCCCCATAATACTTCAGCTTATGTCCTTTCTCTTGTTTAGAATCCTTCTTAAGCTTTTAGAATCAAGTACACATTTCAGAGTGTGGCCTCAGGACTGCGTGATCTGACCCATGACTATCTCTCTCCATGGCCGGCTAAGCTTTCCATGCTGGCCTCATTCCAGGATCTCAGACTAGTCACGGCATCTCCTGCCACTAGGTTCTCACACACATTGTCCCCACTGCCTAGATGGCACTTCCCTAAACCCATCTTCAACCATCTTTGAACTTACTCTTGAGATCAAGAAAATCACTTCTTGCAGACTTTTCCTGACTCCTAAATAAGTCAGATGCCTTCCTTTGAATTCTCCCCAGGTAACTCTATTTCTGTTCTGATAGCATTCGTTACACTTAACCTTCTTCCACTGGAAAGAAATCCCCTGAGGACAAGAGCTGTGCATGTCATTTCCGTGCTGTACTCTTAACATCTAACCTACTGCCTGGCACGTGAGGTCCTGTAGCAGTGTACTCAGGCTGCCACAGAATACCATAGGGTGGGGGGCTTAAGCAACAGAAATTTATTTTCTCATAGCTCTGGAAGCTAGAAATCCAAGATTCAGTTGCTGTCAGTGTTGGTTTCTGGTGAGGATTTTCTTCCTTGCTTCTCACTGTGTCCTCAGAGTCTTTTCTTTATATATGCACGGAGATAGGGAGCTCTCTGGTGTCTGTCTCTCCCTCTTCTTACAGGGACACCAGTTCTATTGAATGAGGGCCTCACTCTTATGACCTCATTTAATATGAATTACCTCCCTAGAGTCTCTGTCTCCACATACTCTCACGTTAGAAGTTGGAGCTTCAACATATGAATTTGGGAAGGACACAATTCTGTCTGTAACAGGTCCCCAATACATATTTGTTGAGTGAATCATTAAATAAATGAATGATCTCTTATTCCAAGTTCTTTTCTTACTCGAGAGATTGTTGGCTCATGAAGGCATGAACCATGTCTTTCTTCTTCCCCCGCATCCATCATGGTCCCTGGCACACAGCATATATTCAGTACATGGACTGAGTTTAGATTCACCCTTCAAGGCAAATGTGACCCGTGAAAATAGAGGTGTGTGTGAGTGTGCGTATGTTAAATGTGTGTTTTCGTTACAAATGAAAGTTACTTAATGACTTTCTATGATCATATAGGAAGCTAGTTCTAAACTTCTAGGCAGAAAGCAAGCAAGCTCCAGCTCAAAAATCAATTAAAGAACAGAAGCAAATGAGCAGCTTGCAAATTCAACGCTGCTTAATTCCTTACCTCCTTATAATGACAATGCTTTCTCTGTGTAGTAACTTGCTTTCGATAAAAGGAGACCAGCTTCCCTGACCCCAGAAAGAAATGAATTAGTGATTTCTCTGCCTGAGAGTTGACAAACAGCCCTTAGATCTTGCTCCCTGATATCCAGCAGTGAAACGAATAGATTCTGAAAATAATCTTTTTTTAAAGAGGTTGGGGAACCATAGAATTCCTGTAGAGTCAGACCTCTGGATAATTCTTCATTTTGTTTTCCTTCATGGGGACATCAGTGCCTATGGTCCATACATACCTCATAACCATGGCCTCACACACAGGGTTGGGTCAGCCAGCAATGCCAGTCTCGGCAGCAAAGTGAGCACCTTATCTCCAGATACCCCGTGGCATCTCCTCTGTTCCCTGCAATTGTCATCAACAGTCATGGTATTTTCCAGGCCTGGGAGAATTCTGCTCAAATTTGCTGTCTCTGACTCTAAGTCTGCTGGCATTTAGACAACATAAGATATTTCCCTTTGTGTGATCTAAATGTACCTCTTTCTACATTCAGAGAGTGAGTGAAGGGTGAACCCATGTGACTCTATTAAATCGCCCAAATCCAAACCTTCAGTTCTGCCCTCCCCCTGCCCCACCTTCAGTGGGTTCTTTTGATGAGATTAGGTCTTGGGCGCCTGTGTGGCTCAGTCGGTTAAGCATCTAACTCTTGACTTAGGCTCAAATCATGATCTCAGGGTTGTGAGATCAAGCCCTGTGCTGGGTGTGGAGCCTGTTTAGGATTCTCCCTCTCCCTCTTCCCCTCCCTCCTTCTCTCTCTCTCTCTAAAATAAAGAAGAAGGAGGAGGAGGAGGAGGAGGAGGAGGGGGAGGAGGAGGAGGAGGAGA
Organism: Ursus maritimus; assembly: GCF_017311325.1. NCBI lineage: Eukaryota > Metazoa > Chordata > Mammalia > Carnivora > Ursidae > Ursus > Ursus maritimus. The sequence continues at coordinate 35,613,002 of NW_024423564.1, read as the reverse complement.
ATTAGGTCTTGTGGATGACATTAAATAAACTTCCAGTGTGTTTGGTAACAATGTTAGATTTGTTGGATTCTTTCTGGGGGGTACCAGTATAGATTTGCCCTTGCTGTGAGTTTGTTATTTATTTTTCTGAAGAAAATGTGCATCAAAGAATTGTAATTAGCACATAATTGTTGAATATGTGACTGAATGAATGGAACAAATGAATCATAATATAAATCATGATAACAATACAAAAAACTTATTAAAGCATTAAAAAGTTATATAATGTGACCATTTTTATATAATAGTTCCTAAGATTGAGTGTTTATGAGATCCACATAATCTATGTGACTTGCTGACAAGAATAGCAAGGGCCTAGTTTAACTTTGGTGGGCGGAAGGCGGGGGAGGTGGAGTCTATGCACGTTTACAGAAGGAGCTTCATTCTACATTCCCAAAGCCCTGACATAATAACCTTATCAGAAAATCAAGGGCACAGTAACAGGAGCCTATCACGTTGTATTTCACAACTGTCAACCCTATCTCTAATTCCCATTGTAGCCCCAGTAGAGATGAATAAAATTAAGCCAAATTAGGTCCATACCCTAGGCACTTGGGTAAGGCTATAAAGTTCAGTCCATTCTCACCAGCTCTTTCCTCCTGCAGTTAGTAGTAGACTACCTTTAAAGGAGAAGGCTGGTGGAGAATTTCTTCACTCCAGTGTCCATTATCAAATGATGAAATCATCAGTTTGGGGTGTGTGCTGGTTTCCTGTTGGTGCTGTAACAAATTGCCACATAGTAGCCTAAAACCACACGAATTCATTGTAATCTTATAGTTTGAGATCTCAGAAGTCTGAAATGGGTTTCACTGGGGTAAAATCAAGGTGTTGGCAGGGTGGTTCCTTCTGGAGGCCTTGGGGAAGAAGCCATTCCTTGCCTTCTCCAGTTTCCATAGGTCACTTGCATTCTTTTGTTTGTAGCTCCTTCCTCCGTGTTCAAAGCCAGCAATACAGAATCTTCAAGTCTCCCTCTGACTCTGATACCCACTCTCCTACCTACTCCTCTGTTACTTAGAAGTACTGTTGTAATTAGATTCAGCCTTCCCAGATAATCTAGGATAATCTCCTATCTCAAGATCCTTAACTACATCTGCAAAGTCCCCTTTACCATGTAAGATGGCCAGATTCACAGGTCCCAGAAATTAGATGTGAATGTCTCGGGGGGTGAGAGGGCATTATTCTACCTACCGTAGGTGTAAATGGTAGATAATGTATTTCCAGTGTGTTCTTTCAAATGCTTCTAATGTCCATATTTGTCACAGGCCCATTCCATCCAAGCAGGCCCCATGGTGCTAAGGCTTATGCAAGGGGAAGCAGGAGCCCCAGAGTCAGCTCAGGAAAGTTGGTGAAGATGGAGGACTGACCAGAGAGGAAACCATGGGAGAAAACATAAACTTACATCATTACTCTTAAGTCCCTCTCCTTGAAGATTTTTACTATTTAGGCATTGCCCACAAGACACCTGCAACATCCCTTTCCACTTTGCAGATGGAAAAAGAAATAAGGATAAAAGAGCTTAAAAAGCTCAGCTGTGGTCACAGCATTTCCATGGCTAAGCAGGAAAATTCATCCAGCCCATCATTGCTCCCGTTTGTAACATCACCAATGCACATTTGCTCCTGTGATGGCTTAGTGCTTAAGTTGTTGGAATTTATCCAGACCCTGTAGTGATGGATTCAGAATGCAGTCCCACATTAGGAAAAAACACAAGTTTCACTTTAATTAAAATGAGCTTATAGTAACTATTATAATTTTCTCCCTTGTATTTATGATTCACTTAATAAAAACTTCCTAGACTCTCAATAGTACTGTGCCTTGCTCCAGGCCCCTCACTCCACCACTTCATCATTTCATGGCCGGGAAAGATCTTGAAACAGATCATTATAGTCAAAATATCTGGGGAGTTTAAAAAAAAAACAAAAACACTTTTGCATGTCTGTATTGTTGCCAGAATATATATAAAATATGTGAGTTTTCTGAGACTTAGATGAAAACAGCTCATCTCCTCACTTTTTTTACTTCCCTAAGCTCTTTTTCCCTCTTGCTCTCATTTCTAGCACAGAACACCAAGTTTCCCTTACTATCACAAGCTAAGAGAACTGCTGGATCCATGTTCCCCTTCTTGTGGCATCCACAGATTCATTTTCATAACCCTGGGCACGCCCCTGTACCTGCTGCTGCTTCTTTGATCTCCGACTAGAAGTTTTGTAGTAGAGCAAACATCTCAGTGTCAAGTCCCCCCTGAGGTGGAACTAGGGTTCAGAAGAATGAAGGTGTCATTCTGTACATTTTGAGAGGAAATCATGTCAATGCTACATCAATTAGGCACTTGTTTCCATCATGCAGAGAATCAAGAGGTAGAGCAAATCAGCTAGCTTTCAAGAGTGTGGTGTTCTTCTGAGAAACCTGTTCAGACGTTTACTTCCTTTGCTTTTCAGTTTGTTATAATGTTTGTCCAACTGGAAGGTGAGCTCTAAGAACACAGCTGAGTTGAAACAAATAAAATGGCTTTTGTGGTCCCTCTCCTGTTTCTCTGTGGGGAGCTGGGACAGCTACAAGGTGATCAAATGTACCGGATGCCAGAGAAAGAACATGCTTAAGACTGAAAGGATTCTGTTGACAAAAGAGAAAAACATGTCAACCAATTTCTCTGTAAAAAAGAAGAGATAATTGATGTCTTCCCCACATCCCTTTGGGACCAGAAAGAAATAGGACAGAAAATGTCATAGAGGGAGGGTGAAAAAAGACTACTTCAGTTTGCTAGAGGTCAAGGTGTGAGCATTATTCTTCCTGGAATCCCAAGTGCCTACAATGTTGCCAGTTATGAGTAAATGTTAGTTTAATAGGGTTGATTTAAATTGTATGGAATTACAGAGGTTAGAACAAGAGGCAGTTCTACATGGTAATGACACTGTCATGATATAATTTCTTTGAGCAAAATCTTGTATGTCTGGTCCACGTTGAGCTCCAATGTTCATCTCCACCATTGTTGAACTTCATGAGAGCAATTACCTTTAACAATAAATCATCAATTTCATTTAAACTTTGTAAGAAAGATCAAATTACACAAGAAACAAAGTTTGAAAGTGCATTGCAAAACCATGAAGTAAATGTGGGTGTCCATTTTTAATATTTTTTAAATTCAAATAGAGAGAAAACACAAATAAGCCAGACTGTGACCATCTGGAGAACAGGAAGTGTGTCACAGCCCCTCTCACACCTCCAGAATGTAACACAGTCTCTGGCACAAAGTAGGCACTTACAACTATTTGATGAGAGAAATGGATGAACAAGAAATGGAGAAGAAGAAGATGATGGTAGGAGAAAAAAGGAGGAAGGAAAAAAGGGAAGTACCAAAGGGAAAATCAAGCAAAGATGGTTTGGAAGTAATACAACTTGTGCCAGGGATGGGCGATGGACAGGCGTGCCTAGAGCAAAGGGGCAGATTCAAGAGAAATGAAAGATGACATTTCTTAAACTGTGAGAGTAGGAAGGAGGATGGTGGGGGGAATAGTTAATAGAGGGAAGTATTGCCCGTCATCTGTAGACTGGACATCTAGGGAGATCAACAGGAAATAATTAATCTTTTGTGGACCCCATGACCAATCAGAGGCAATTATTCAAATTACTTATCGGCCAGGAGGAGATGGCTACAAGCTCTAAGGAGGGCACCTGATACTGATTTAATGACATCCAAGTGGGCTTTCATAAAGGAAGTCACTCCTGAGCAGAGGATTGAAGCATAATGTCCCAGGCAGAGGTTGACACCGGAAGTGTGGATATTGTGGAGTCAGGGGAGATATGGTGATTTAGGCTTTGAAAACAATAAGGTTTTGGAACAAGGAAATTGTCCAACTTAACTTGCCCTTCGTGCACCAAACTCCTACAGTTTGGCCCACATGGAACTTTTCCTCAAGGCTCCTACATCACACAATAGCACACGCGATTGAATGCTCTTCGCTGTCTGCCCCTGCTTGTTTCCATTTGTTTTAGTCTTATCTGCCACAAGCAGACAGTAATTTTTTAAGAGCCCTTCTCTTATACCTCTAAAGTCATGGCTGCCACAAACTGCTTTTTAAGCCAGGAGGAAGCACCTTACCTCCCATACAATGAGCTTGTCCCTGCCACCCATGCTTACAGCAATGTCCCCAGACCCTCTGTTCTCATTCTTAACCTGCTGCCCCTTGCAGCCATCCCTGTCTGGTCCCACCTCTTAGCTCTGTCTCACCTCTCCATCTTTTTTCTTCCCCCTTGGAGTTCACACTTGCATGTGGACCTCTTGGCCCCTGACCTTTGGCTTCTGCTCCAAGACTCTGGTTCAGATCCCCCAACCTGTTATTCCTGCGTAGGGCTATCCTGGGTAGTTATCCACTCCTAGCCACCAGTCTCACATGACCCATGTCCTAGCCCTGACCTGCCAACTATCTAATCCAAGAGAAAGAGTAAATCAGTCAGTACCCAATATAACACCAGGCCATAGAGTAGATCCTTAATAAATATTTTAACTCATTAATGAATTAATTTTTTTAAATGTCTGGCAGTTTTTTTCTTCTGGCAGCTATATTAAGTTTCTATAAATTTCTAAGTTTCTATAGTGTATCTACCAGCAGTCTTAGGCATAGACAACCCCCCCCCCTTCTGAGACCCACCTCCCAAATTCAAAGAACAATTCCTTTGACCTCTGTGAAGGCAGCTTACTTTGAGGGGCCCATGCACCAAGGGTAGAACTATAGACATGTGAACTGCATCTTAAGCGTAGTGCGTGGTGAGAACTCTGTGTAACTTCCCTGGAAGTTAGACAAGTACTTATAATGAAAGGTTTGTGAGTTCAGAAAGCCCCGGGGTATTCGAAAGGACAGTTCAGCTTCCTGTCTGGGAAGAAAATGACAGCTCTCCTCACTGGGATTAAGCTTCAGATATTCAAGAGGAAAAAGGGAAACTTCTGAGTAACGCATTGGACCCGCTGTGGGAAATTTGGTGCCTCACGAGCATCACCCCCGAGGGATCACACGCCTAATGTATTGACAGTACACAGAGGCGGTGGGCATCATTTCAGGAAAGGACGGTGCCTTCCTCACTCCCAGAACCGCCGAAGAGGCTGTACCCCCACCCACTCATGGATGGATGACAGGACGGCCAATCCACTCACATTCCACAAGCAAGAGTATTTCCTAAAGATTTCTCAAATTGGTCTCTTTTTTTCCATCTCTACTACCACCACTCAAATCTCAGCCGTTCTCACACCTTGTTCGAGTAGCTGCAGCCACTTCCAGACTGGTTTCCCTGCCCTGGAACTCACTCCCCCCGAATGTGTTCTCCTCACACCCCAGAAAGTGACCTGGAATTCAAATATATTTCCTCCTCCGCTAAAAGTCTTTCAGCAGCTCCCTATTGCCTGAGAACAAAAACCAAGCCACTTAGCATGTCAGAAAGTTTTCTATGAGCTGCCTTCTGCCCACCCAACCCAACCCTAATTTATGCCTTCTCCTGTTCACTCTGGCAATATTGAATTATTTGTAATTCCAACTACACCGTATCTGAAGTCACCATACTTGTACTTACTGCTGTTTTCTCTGCATGCTATATTTTTCCATTCCTTCTTCACTTGAAGAAATCCATTTTTCCTTCAAGATTTAGCTTAGATAGCACATCCTCCAGGAAAAGCCCACTGACCCTCAGCAGGTATGGTTAGATACTCCAACTCTCTGTGTCTCCCTACCACCCTATGCCCTCAACTATCTGAGCGCTCACCTGCTTCCATGCTTATTTTCACCAGTTCACAAGTAGTTTCTATGCCACATTCTGCTTTCGATCCCTGACTTGTGGCAGAACACTTAAGACAGAGCAGAGCCTCGTGAGTGTAGGCAGGCCGATAAGATCCTCTAAAAGTCCTATCGTTTCCCACATATTAGGCATGAGAGTGGTCCTGAATAAACATTTCTTGAATAAAAGAATGTGAGTACATTTACCAAACATTTGCAGGCAATGAATAAAAAGACACGAAGCATAAACAAATGCTGGGGATCAGGTAAGGTAGGGTTAACGGCTAAAACAAACAGAAAAATAAAGACAACTTGGATTCTAAAACAAAATTCAGCAAGAGGAAAATTGGGACAATATTTTGAAAGTGAGGATTTGATGCTTTAAAGGGCTAAAGAACTGTAATTTTAAACTTTTGGAAAAATAGTCTAATTTTTGGATTTCTGAGAGATATCTTCAACATCTTCTACAGATCTTCGGAATACTGATTTATTGTATTATTGACTGATGAAGGGAAAACTGACCTGGGGGAATGATTTAATGATAGACAGTCTCCAAGGATTCACAAAAGTATCACTTGTCCTTAAAAATGGGGGGTTGAAAGAGAAAAAAAGAAGATGTAGATATAAATTATGTAGTCTTTTGGTGCTTTTGATATTATGCCTCACAAAAGGCTAATGTAAGTAAGAATAGAACAGAGAACGTTTTTGATTAATAACAAAGCTGGATTAATATTTAAGGGACAGTGTATTTATGAGTGTGGGCACCTAAAAGGGAGAGAAACGACTAGAAGAACTGTTTAAGGTTCAGCCTTAACAATGATTTAGTTCCATTTGTTTTGTAAGGTCAGCGGTAAGAAATGCAGTAAAGGCATGTGAGAGCGGCGTCTCCCTTCCCATACTTAAGCCACTCCTGAGTTGTAAATTGTCACTCATGAGATCTGTATTTAATTGTTCTAATAGATCCACTTACTTGGAACCACCCTTCTACTAGAGTGAATAGCAATGCAATGCAAGGCATGAATAGATATGTAATTTACAGTTTAGAAAGAGCTTTGTCTTTGGAAGAAGTCAATTTGGTGAAACATAGCTAGGACATACATAAGAAAGTGCCAGGAACACACAGAACTCGTGTTGGACTAATCACGAGATCAGCCAAGCAGGCAGTACTCACTCTGTGACTGTGTCTACACTGCACCCTCCCTGACAGTCCCTACAAAGGACAGACAAAAATGAAGCCAGTTGGAGCAAAAAGGCACTTTGTAGTATATATCCTTACTTTAAGTCGGTACTTGGTTTGATGGAAGACATCTTCCAGATCCTGACCAGTTTATCAGCACAGAGCCTTCATAGAAAGTCAAAAGTTTTTCCATGAGGCTTAGAAGAAATGCATCATGCAACCTTCCAAGTAAAGCAACATGACTGAAAATATGAACTCGTGCCTTCATTTCATGAACATGTATTGATCCCCTATTGGGTGCTATGTACAAAGTGTTCTGAGATCACAGATGAAGAGAGCATAACTGTTTATGAGGAAGTCCAGGAAGCCTTCATGGGGGAAATGATCTTTACAATGAGCCTTGAAAGATGAGTGGTGCACAGACAAACAAGGCAAGGCATCCCAGGTAGACCGATCGACACCATACAAATCCCAAGATGCAAGAAAAAGTGAGATCAATTTAAGACACAAAAGTCCAATATGGCTGTACAGAGACAACAGTATAACTTGAAGGAAAGAACATGTGATGTGAATCAAATACTAACTATATGACATTGAGCAATTCATCTCCTTGAAAAAATACTTTTTAAGAAAAATGTTAATATGATTTCTATTTTCAAGGGTTGCTATAAGGATTAAAAGAAAAAAAATTACAGTAAGTGGAAGTGAATAGTGCAAAGTATGCTCTCAATAATTTATTTTTGTTATTATTAGTGCAAATAGCTGACATGATTTCAAAGCAAAATGAAACTGTGCTGTTGTCAAAAATATAGCTGATCTAGTCTTGTCCTACATTATTAATTGTGCAAACAATGCTGTGGTTCCTGACCCCAGATCTCGCCTTCAGGACTGAGGCACTCATTCCCCCAGCCTCTGGATGCATTGCCTATTGATGGCTAATTCCTGCGTCCAAATCCAAGAATTGCCCTCTGCCAAAGGGAGCACCCTGCCCAAGTTAAGCTCTCTCCCCAGTGAGATTAATCAATCTAATGATTGATTAATGGGAAAGTACAAAGTTCTGTGATCTTGCCTCAATTTGGAAAAACTCTGCAGGGCGGCTCCAGATCCAAGGCTTCCCACAGGCTGGGCTAAGCTATTGCAAGTGTACCTCATCTCACGTTTCTCCCCCCACCCATTCCTACTCTCCTCAATTTCTGATTTGTGCTGTTCCTAAGTGTAAACCTGTTGTATACAAATCTCTTCTCAGGGTCTGTTTCCAAGAAACTCAACCTAAGGCAGTCACACTCTGTTAATTCGCTGCAACGCTAAGAAACTCAATGTAGTTCAGATCTATGACACCGATTCATTCATAATAACCCCTTAAAACTTATTGACGAGGGCCTAAGGCACGACTACCTTGCCCTGGGCTGAATTTCACCGTAGAGTAGCATTGTCAGTGGCCTCTGTGTACTCTTAGCAGCATTTCTACTAAAGAGCTGACATAGAGGGCATAGACTCCAAGCCTTAGAGATTCAAACAAGAAACAACATTTGACCATTCCGTGCCCTCCAAGTAAATCTATTAGATGCTACCAAACAAAGGCAGAAGAAAACATTTCACAATACACAAAAGTATCATTCTCTACATCTTCAGCATTGTGAGGAAAGTTTTCTTGTCCTGAATCATTTCTGGACTAGTGTAAAGGCTTACCCCAAAATAGCTTAACACAGTAGTAAAACTAAATGAAAGCACAAATGTCAATTACACAGAGAATTTCTTTCATAGGGATTGGACTCCACACTTGGAACTTTTGATCCTCTAGACAAAATGTATTAAAAATGAGAAGTGAGAAAGTCTAGAGAAGGATCTGTTCCTTTCCAGGTGAAAGGCAAGGTAAAGTCTTGAGCATGAGAGCTGCCAGAAATCCCAGCCAGCCTCTTTAGAACCCCTGTTTTCAAATCTATCAGATGCTGAAGCTTTTTCTTTGCTCAAAAGGGATGAAGGTGATTCTGAAGGCAACTGCTTCACCCCATTCCACCTTCTAAAGCAAACCGAAAAAGGCTGCTTGAATGCTCACTCTCCCAAAGCAGATTTGTATTGATAAAGTAACCAAAGCTGTATTTGGTGATGTTTCTTGATTCTGTAAACAGATAGAGACAAATTCACAGGCATGAGAATAACTCTCTCACATTACCATTCTTTACACTTTGTTGAGAAGTCAGCAGAGAACTTCACACTTCATTGAAAATCCATTAAAACAATTACTAGGTCATTACCATGGACTTCTAAGCACTAGCTTTCAAACTCCACTTAGAAAGAAAGCTCTTTGATAGACCCTCGGCTCCTTTAGCAAGCACAATCCTAGGGAGCTTTAGTAGACATCCAAAACAAAGCCACATTAAGAAAAGGAAGGAAGGAAGGAAGGAAGGAAGGAAGGAAGGAAGGAAGGAAGGAAGGAAGGAAGGAAGGAAGGAAGGAAGGAAGGGAGGAAAAAAAGCTATACTTCCTGAAAAAAAAAAGTATGATGCACAAATCACTTATATAACCGTATATGTTATATAATATAGACATTCTGTATCACTCCTCAATTATGCCTGGTAAATTACAGTAGATGGTCAGTAAATGTTGGAGGATTCAGGAATGAGGTTCCTAAGGCAATCACAAATACCTATTGAGTGCCTACCAAGGCTTTAAATATTATTTGTTTGGTCAATAACTCCTGCATTTTATCTTCAGACCACACCTCACCCTTTAACGTCACACTTACATTTTCTCCTGTCTGTTTGGATCTCACGTCGATGTCTCACGAATTCTCAAATAGAACTTATACAAAACTGAACTCTTGATGTTCTTCTAAAGCTGTCCTTTTCCGTAGGCTTCTCCATCTCAGACATACAGTATGTACTTTTTCTTCTATTTTCTTTTAATCCGCACAATTAATTTGAGATTCATTATCACTAGTTCATTTTTCTGAGTAGTATTCCATTGTATGCATATACACAAATTTGTCTATCCCTTCACTATTAATGGACATTTGAGTTACTTCTTGTTTTTGTCACTGAACCAAAGGACCGTCTATCCATAAGCCAATAAAACTGACACTGAGTGAAGACACGTGATTTGTTGGTGAGGAGCCACCCAGGAGAAAGGAGAGCTAATACTCAAAAGTCCCAAACTCTTTGATGGCTTACAAGTGAGGGTTTTTAAGTGCAAAATTTGGGGCAGGGCCTCCTGAGAAGAAGGGCGCCATTGATCGGAGACCCCTGAGGCCATGCTGGCAGCTGTTGGTGCCACTTCATCCAGTCTGCTGGAGGTTTTGTCCATCTCAGGAGACTTGGATTCTGAAAAAAATATCTCTGTTCTTTATGTTAGAGAATTCATTAGGTACAGCTGGTGACTTTATCTCTAGGGTGGTGCTTATTAACTACTTGTCCTACGGTTTCCTTTGAATGGTCCGCTAGCATTCCTATCCGTGGAGCCTATTCATCAGCTGGTCTGGCTGTGCCTGGGGTTGATACGACCTCTGGTGTTCATTTTTCCAACCAAACTAAAAGATGGACCCCAGCTACATTTTGGACTAAGGCAAATATAACTGATATAAATTTCAAAGAAGCCACAAGGTAGGTATATGTTTAAATTTCTAAGAGACTGCCAAACTGTTTTTCAAAGCGATTGTGCCTTTTTACGTTCCCACCAGGAATGTATGAGGGTTCCAGTTGCCCTACATTCTCAACAACACTTGGTATAATTATTCTTTTTGATTTTGGTCATTCTAAGAAGTGTGTAGTGGTATCTCATCGTGAATTTAATTTGCAATTCCCTGTTGAACGATGATGTTGAATATCTTTTCAAATGCTAATTTTCCATTCATGCATCTTTTTTTTGGTGGAGTCTCTTCAAATGTCTTGACTATTTTTAAATGCAGTTGTTTGATTATTTTTTATTATTGAGTTTTGAGCTTTCTTTATATATTCTGGATATAACCCTTTCATCAGATACATGAATTGCAAGCATTTTCCTCCAGTATGTGGCTTGCCTTTCCATTTTATTAATAATTTCTTTTGAAGGGCAGAAGTTTTTAATGTTGAAGTCCAATTTATTAATTTGTTCTTTTATGAATCATGCCTTTGATCCCATATCTAAGAATTTTTTTTCCTAATCTAAGGTCAGAGATTGTCTCCTAAGTTTTAGATTACACATTTAGGTTCATGACCCATTTATCCATTTTGAGTTAATATCTGTATATAGTACAAGGTATTTAAGGTATGGATGAAAGTTTTTCTTTTCTTTTCTTTCTTTCTTTCTTTCTTTCTTTCTTTCTTTCTTTCTTTCTTTCTTTCTTTCTCTTTCTTTCTTTCTTTCTTCTTTTCCTTTCCTTTCCTTTCCTTTCCTTTCAATGATATATGGCTATTCAATTGTCCACACAGCTTTAGTTGAAAAGACTTTTTTCCATTGAATTGATTTTGTACTTTTGTCAAAAATCAGTCATCTATATATTTGAGAGTCTATTTCTGGATTCTCTATTCTGATCCATTTCATTATATTTATACTGATACCATGGTACTTTGACTAATATAGCTTTATAGTAAATCTTGATATCAGGTAGTGTTAGTCTTCCAACTTTGTTCTTGTTTCCAACTTTGCTCATGTTTTGGCTATTCTAGGTCCTTTGCATTTCCTTATGAATTATAAAATAAGCTTATCGATTTCTACAAAATAGCCTTCTGAGATTTTTATTTAAATCACTTTGAATTTAAAAATGTATAAATAAATAAATCATATTGAATTTATAAATCAAATTTTGGACAATTAACATCTTAACATTATTGAATCTTCAAACTTGTGAAGAAGGCATGTATCTATTTCATTAAGTCTTTAGAAATTTCTCTCAGCAATGTTTGCAGTTTTCAGAGTATAGGTTTTGTATATTTTTGTCAGATTTATCACTAAGGGTTGCCTACTTTTGATGCCATTATGAATGATATATTTTAAAATTTTAATTTCTGATTACTTATTGCTACTATATAGAAGCAAAATTAATTTTGTATATTGATCTTATATCTTATAACCTTGTTAAACTTGGTTCTCAATTCAAGCAGGTTTTTTGAAGATTTCATTTTATTTTCTACATAGATGATTACATTGTCTTTGAAGTAAGTCAGTTTTGCTTCTTCTCTTTCAATATGACTGTTTTTATTGTTCTTTCTTGCCTTAAATCACTGGCCAAAACCTCTGGCACAATATTAAATGGGCATAGTGATTGCAGCCATTCTTGTCTTGTTCCTGATCTTAAGGGAAAACATTTAATCTTCAACCATTAAGTATGATGTAACCTATAGGTTTTTGGTAAATGTTTCTTAATCAGTTTATGGAAGTTCCCTTCTATTCCTAGTTTGTTGAGAATTTTTATCAGGAATTGATGTTGGATTTTTGTCAAATGCTTTTGTCAGATGCATCTACTTAGATGATTGTATGTTTTTCTCTTTCTCAGCTTGCTAATGTGGTGAGCTGCATTAATTGATTTTCTATTGTTAAATCGGTGTTGCATGCTTCAGATAAATCTCCTTAGTCATGATGTATTATCCTTTATTATTGGAATTTGCTTAAATCTTGTTCAGAATTTTAGCATCTATGTTTATAAAAGATATTCGTTTTTAGTTTTCCTTTTTATGATGTCTTTATCTGCTTTGGGTTTTTTTTAATAGAATAGATTAATAAATTAATAGAATAATTTAGAATATCGTCTCTTCAAATTTCTAACAATTTTGGGTAGCACACTTCTAAAGCCTTATCTCTTTGGACTTTTACTTGTGGAAATGTTTTTAACTATAAATTCAATTTTTAAATTGTTATAGAGGTATTTAGATCATCTCATTCTTACTGAATAAGCTTTGATAGGTTGTGTCTTTTAAGAATTTTGTCACTTTCTTCTCAATTGTGGTGTTTATAAAATTAGTCATTATGTTTCTTTATACTAATTTTAATAGCTATAGAATCTTTAATGATGTCACCTATCTCATTCATGATATTATAATTTGAGACTACTCTTTTTTTCTGTATTAATTTGGGAAAAGGTTTCAGTTTTATTGATTTTTCTCTAAGAATAACTTTTGGTTTCAGTGAATGTTTTTGTTTTCTAATTTTTTTTTTTTTACTCTGATAATTATTTTCTTTCTTCTGCTTACTTTTGATGTATTTATTTTTTTCTTTTTTCTAGTTCTGAAGGTGGAAACTGAGATAATGGATTTGAAACCACTTTTATTTTCTAATGTATTTAGTGCTATCAATTTCTCTCTCCAAGTACTCTTCTAGTGGCATTCCACAAATTCTGACATTCTGTGCTTTTATGTTCACCTAGTTTAAATAGTTTCTAATTTCTATTTTGATTTCTTCTCTTTTTGACCATGAAGAGTTACTATTCAATTGGCATAAAGTTTCAGTTATGCAAAATGAATAAGTTCTAGAGATCTGTTATACAAGGTTGTGCCTGTAGTTAGCAATACTGTATTCTGTACTTAAAAATTTGTTAAGAGGGTAGATTTCATGTTAACATTCTTACCATGATAAAATCAATTTAAAGGAAATATATTCATAAGCTCTAAAAACTAAAAAAAAATTAAATTAAATTAAACATAAAAATTATAACACAAAACTATGTACAGAAGAACAACGGAAAGGGAAAAAGTTGTAACGTTCTTATATCAGTGTTAACATGGTAACATTCTTACTAGATCAATGACGAAATAATGGGTGACATTCCTTTTATTTTTTGAATTTTCTTTGAAACATAAACTGCTTATAACATGAAAATCATATAGTATATCATATACTATATTTGAAAATAATTATAATTTATCTCTTGTTTTTCATTAAAATGCTGATTTTCTTTAGGAAAAAACAATGATCTTTTAAAATACTTAAATAATGAACAGATGCCATATATTTATTTATATAGTTACCATTTTGGTGGTTTTTAACTCCTTTGTGTCAATCCATATTTCCACCTGTTGTCAATTTTCCTTCTGCTTGAAGGAGTTCCTCAACATTTTTTATAGTGTGAGTCTGCTGACAAAGAATTCTTTCAGGTTTTTATTTGTTTGTTTGTTTTTTACCACCTTAAGTTCACAGTTCAGTGCTGTTAAATGTATTTATGTTATTGTGCAGCAGATCTCCAGAACTTTTTCATCTTGCAGAACTGAAACTCCATACTGGTTGAATAGCATCTCCTCATCCCCTGGCAACCACTGTTCTATCAGCTTCTATGAGTTTAACTACTTTAGGGACCTCATATAAGTGAAAGGCTAATACTTTCCTTTTTTGTGACAGGCTTATTTCACTTAACATAATGTGGTTCATCCATGTGGTAAGATATGACAGGATTTTTTTTTCTTTTTTAAAGCTGAATAATATTCCATTGTGTTTATATACCATATTTTTAAAAATTCGTCTATCCATGAATGAGCATTTAGTTGTTTCTCCCTCTTGGCTATTGTAAATAATGCTACCAAGACCATAGGTATGTAATATCTCTTTGGGTTCCTGATTTCAGTTCTTTAGATATATACCCAGAAATGGGATTGTTAGATCTTTTGGTAGCTTTATTTTTAATTTTTTGAGAAACTCTCATATTGTTTATCACAGTGACTGCACCATTATGCATTCCACCAACAGCATGAAAGGGTTCCAGTTTCTCCACATCCTCCCCAACACTTGTTATTTTTTCATTTTTATAATGACCGTCCTAATGGATGTGATGTTATATCTCGTTGTGGTTTTGATTTGCATTTCTCTAACGATTAGTGATGTTAAGTGTCTTTTCATTCCCTTGTTAATCATTTATATATCTTTTTTGGAAAAATACCTAGTCAAGTCCTTTGCCCACTTCTAAATAAAGTTACTTGATTTTTGTTGTTGTTGAATTGTAAGAGTTCTTTATAAATTCTGGATATTAACCCCTTATCAGACATAGGGTTTGCAAAAATTTTCTCCCAACCCATAAGTTGCCTTTTTACTCTACTGATTATTTTCTTTGGTGCACGAAAGTTTTTAAGTTTGATGTGTCCCATTTGTCTATTTTTGCCTTTAGTGTCCATAGTTTAGTTACCATATCCAAGAAATTTTTGCCAAATCCAGTATCATGAAGTTTTTCCTTTATGTTTTCTTCTAGAAGTTTTGTAGTTTTAGGCCTTATATTTTGGTTGTTAGTACTTTTTAAAATTTTTTAAATTTATTATTATGTTAATTTTTGCATATGGTTAAAAGTAAGTGTTATATGCTGACTTTTCCCCCCAAAATTCATGTATTGAAGTCATGACCCCCAATGTGACTGTATTTGGAGATATGGCTTTTAGGGCAGTAATTGAAGTTAAGTGAAGTCATAAGGGTGGGGCCCTAATCCAGTAAGACTGATGCTCTTATGAAAAAGAAGAGACACCAGGGTGCACAAGCACAGAGAAAAGGCTGTGGAAGGACACGGTGAAAATACTGCCATCACAAACTAATGGGAAAGGCCTCAGGAGAAAACAAACCTGCCAACACCTAATCTTGGGCTTCTAGCCACCAGAACAATGGGAAAAACATTTCTATCATCTGAGCCACCCAGTCTATGATATTTTATTATGATAGCACTAGCAAACTAATACAGTAGAGTTGAACTCTATTCTTTCATGGCGGATATCTAATTTTCCCAATACCATTTGTTGAAGAGACTTTTCAATTGTTATATATCAGAAAACAATTTTTATTTTACTTTCTTTTTTAAAAAGATATTTTCACTGGATGTATTAACTTAAATTCATGGATATTTTTTTTCTTTCAGTGTTCTTTAAATACTGCTCCACTGCCTTCTTGCTGCATTGTTCCAATGCGAAATCTGCTGTCATCTTTATCTTTGCCCCTCTGTTTTTAACATGCCTCCTCCCTGCAGCTGCTAGAAAGGTCTGTTTAATCTTCTGTTTTGAGCAATTTGATCACGATGTCTTCGTGTAGTTTTCTTCATGTATCTTTTACTTGGGGTTTAAGAAGCTTCTTTGATCTTTGAGTTTACAATTTTCATTAAATGTGGAAAATTTCAGCATGATTTCTTCGAACATTTTTTTCTGTCTCCCTCTTTCCTCATGTCTTTTGAGGACTTCAATTATATATACACTATGTCACTTGAAGTTGTCCCGTAGCTCACTGATGCTCTTTGCATTTTTTAAAAAACTCTATTTTTCTGTGTATTTCATTTTGGATAGTTTCTGCTTCTATGTCTTTAATTTCATTCATCTTTCCATTTGCAATATTGAATCCCTGCATTTTCAGTGGAGGGACTGTCTCCCCAAGAAGCAAAATATAGTTCTTGGGAGGCAAAAACATCTTTTACAGTATGTATGTATGTAGTTATAAATTTCATAAGAGATGGAAATAATTAGGGGAAAAAATCCAAAATGTTCCTTGAGAATGTTGATAAGAAAGGTTGGGAAAGTTGGTATGATCTGCTATTAATATTATACAGTATATTTTTCATCTCTAGATCAGACATTGTAGTTTTTTTCTCTTGACATTAGATTTAGGTCCATTTCATATTTTCCATGTTTCTATTTAACTTTTTGAACAAATGGGATGCAAGTATAATAGGTGCTTTAATGTCCTTGTCTGCCATTCTAACATCTGTGTCAGTTTTGTGTGAGTTTTGATTGATTGAGATTTGTCTTCATTAAAGGTCATACTTCTCCACTTCTTTCATGTTTGGTAATCTTTGATTAATGTCAGAAATGTAATTTTATTTTGTTTTTGTATTTATATAAATATTCTTAAGCCTTATTCTATAATGCAGTTAATTTACTTGAAAGAGTTTAATACCTTTAGGTCTTGCTTTTAAGATTTGTTAAGTGAGACCAGAGTAGCATTTAATTGAATGCTAATTATTCCCAAATACTGAGGCAAGACTTTTGGGCTCTATCCAAAGCCCCATGAATTATGACATTTTTCATGCTGGCTACTCTTAGCCTTTTGTGAATACTGGGTACTATTGCCTCTGATCGTTTGGAACACTCTTTCCCCAACCTCAGGTAGTTTCTTCACATGCATGCATACACGTGCTGATCAATTTTCTGGTGAGTAATCAAGAGGATCCCTCTGCAATTCCCCAGATCTCTCTCTCTCTCTCTCTCTCCTTCTCGCTCTATTCTCTCTTCTGCATTACTCTGTCCTGCAAACTCTAGCCACCTTGGTCCCCGCAGATTCCCAGTTCCATCTCAGCTGAATAAGTTTTCTAGGATCATCCTCAGTTCTCCCTCCATGTACCACAGACTAAAAAGTAAGGCACTAACCTTGGGCAACAATTGGGATCACCTGATGTCTTCCTTCTCTCACAGATCACCGTCCTTCATTGCCTGATATATCCAGTGTCTTGAAAACTGTTGTTTCATATATTTCACATTTTTTCCTTTGGTTGTTTCACATGGGAATATAAACTTGGTCTCTTATTCCACCTTATTCAGAAGTGGAAGTTCACAAGTCAGAATATTAACATATTTTTTTTCTTTTGCTTCCACATCCAATCCATCAGAAATTATTATTGGATTTGACATTAAAACATATCCAGAATCTAACCATTGTTCACCATCTCTATGGCTACCAAATAATGACTGGTACAAACCACCATGATCTCTCAAAGATTATTTCAACAGTCTTGTAATTGATCTCCCTTCTTCCACTTGCAATCTTCTTGTCCGCTATTCTAATATAATAGGCAAAAAGATCCTTTAAAATTTTAAGCCACATTATGTAACTCTTGTGTTCAAAATCGTCCAGTGTCTTCCTATTTTTAAAAAAGTTAAACTTTTTCAAATGCCCTACAATGTTCTAAGTGATATACCCAATTAGAGCTCAGCTCCTACTATTCTTAATTTTCTCCATCCACCCTGATTCTGCTGTTCCTAGAATATGTCAAGTGTACAGGTACCATTGGTCTTTGAATTTGATGTTCCCTCTGCCAAGAAGAGTCTCTCCTCATATAGGCATATAAATGCATTCAATGTGATGAGCTTATCTAAGTGCTCAAGATAAAATACATTTATTTATCTATACAGTCATTAAATAAACATTTTGTAGTATAAATTGTGAATAAAATGCACCTAGTAACTTTCCTCATGGAGTCTATAGACCAGATAGTAAGAGAGACAATTAAACATTCATTCATCAATTAATTCAACAAATATTTATTGTGCATCTGTACCTAGCATTGTGTACTGGATTATGGGAAAACAACAGTGAAGTAAACATTTTAAAAATCTGCCCTTATAGAGCTTACATTTTAGTGGTGGAAGAGAAGGAAGAAATAAATAAGTGCATATATACCATATAGAAATGAGTGCTTTTGGAGAAAAAATAAGGCATGGTAGGAGAATGGATATTACCAAAGTAAGGATCAAGGTAGGCTTAGCTCTTTTTTACAGATCCATTGAAAAACAATTTCCTAGTAAAATAATATTTAGCAGAGATCTGAAGAAATTATAAGAGTAAACCATGTGGCTACGTGAGCAAAATGTATCCCAGGCAGAGGGAATAGAACATGCAAGTGTCTTCAGGCAGCAGTAGGCTTTGTGTATTTGAGGAAGAGCTAGGACAGTATGACCAATTCTACCTGTGAAAGATGGCAACAACAACAACAACAAAATTCATAGGCGAGGTGCTTTTCTAGTTAAATCCATCAGATGGATGAAAAGTGAGGTATTATGGAGGGAAGGAACTGAAAGCTGAACAAAGGCTCAGAGATATGAAAGGAGCTGCCATATTTGCAGAACTGCATGCAATCCAGTATGACTGGAGCTTAAATTGGGAGGAGTCTTGTTAGAGAGAAATTTGGTAAGTTTAGTGGTGTCAAGACTGTTATAAAAATTTGTACTATATACTCTGGGCAAAAGGAAGATAATAAGTTTTAATCAGGAGACTATCCTGTATATGTATGAATGAAGAAATATTAGAGAATATTAGAGAATAATGACCTGATTAATATCAGAATCTGGCCAGAGGGATTAGATCTAGGTACCAGCCAGAGCTCCAAATTATCTTAAGAAGTTGCTGCGAACCATAAAAGAAGAGAAAGAGAGACAAGAAAGTATGTGCAAAGCCATAGAGTGGAATCTTGGAGAAAGAAGTTAGTTAAGCAGTACTTTTTAGGAGGTTTTGTTGTAATATGAAATGTTATATTCTTCAGTGTTTCTAAGAAATGTTCAGTAAAATATCTAGATTATTCTTTAAAGACCTGGAACTGGATTTGGGTTTGTCCTGAAATGTCACAGTTTGCTGGGATAAGAAATAAGATGACAAGATGCTCAAGAATCTAGTTATATTCAGGAAAAAGTGGTATTGTCAAAACCCATGGTATTGCTCGACCTTAGTATGTGTTGAGTAGGTGGGGGTGTTTGTTATTGGAGAATTGCTCTGGTGTGCTATTAGTACATATCCCATATACCCTGTATTTTTGTCTTCCTCTTTAGACTGGACCTTGAGAACACTTTAGTGGTGCCTTATTGTAATTTATAATAAGAGATACATATTTAATCTTCAACCCTGTGTCTGGCACAGAGTTCCTAAAACTAGGAATTTTCTAAGTGATAAGAAAGATAAAAGTGTCTTTTGTTGTGTTAACTAGGTGACTTTTGGAAAGTATCTAAGGATGGAGGCTGGTTGCCAAGAAAACCACCCATGTGATTAAAGATTTGAACTTTCAGTTTCACCCACGTGACCTCCAGAGAAGGGAAGGGATCTAGAGTTTGAATCAATCACCAAGGGCCAATGATTTAATCAATCATGCCTATGTGATGAAGCCTCCATAAAAAATCCAAAAGGAGGGTTTAGAGAGCTTCTGGGTTGGTGAACACATGGAGGTTTAAGAAGAGTGGCATGCCCTGGAAAAGGAATGGAAGGCTCTGCACCCTTTCCCTATATATCTCTTTCATCTGGTGTGGATGGCGTGGGACAGTCTTGTGGGACTGAGTCCTTACCCTGTAGAATCTCACGCTATCTTTTGGTAGATAGTGTCAGAACTGAGTTGAATTATAGGACTCCCAGCTGGTGTTGAAGATTGCCTATTGATGTGGAACCCCTCCCCCCCACATACCCATTGGAATTGGGTTGGTGATAAGAAGTGGGATTGGAGTCAGAATCTTTAGCAGGGTTGCAAAGAGTAAAAATAAAGTGTCTTACTCACTCATTCAAAAATATTTTTGAATGCCTACTATGAACCCCCTCATAGTGTTCTAGGCATACCCTCATAGAACTTATCTTCTCACTGGGAAAGGCAGACAATAAACAAGAAATGTTTGTTTCCTTGTTTGTTTGTTTCTATAAGTGGCAATCTTATGAAAAATTTAAATCAGGCAAAGCAGTTATGGGAAGGGCTTCAATTTTAAATCAAATAGTAACAAAATACCACGTTAAGAAAGTGACATTTGAGTAAAGAGTTGAAAGAAATGAGATAGAAAGAGCAACTTGCAAAGTTTCTGAAAGGAAATAGCTAAGGCTAAGACTTTCCTGTCACAGTTGATGAATAGCAAGGAGACCAGAGTAGCTGGATGGATCCTGGTAAGAGATGGAAGAGAGAGAACCGGGTAGGGGGAGGAAGCAGATCATATAGGACCTTGAAAGCCAGCATAAGACTTTGGCTTTGCTCTGAGTGATGTGGGAAGCTCTTGAAAGATTTTGAGCAAGAAGGTAATCTATATATTTTGATAAAACAGATCTGAGTTGAGAAGAGACTAAAGGGAATCAGAGTTGGAATCGGGGAGCCCAGCCAGGAAGTGATTGTAAGAGGTCATGGTGGTTCAGACCAGAATGGTAGCAGCAGGGTGGTGAGAAGCAGTTTAATTCTAGATCAATTCTGATGCTTGAACTAACAATACTTGCTGTTGGATCTGATGGTGATTCACATGTTCAATGTAGAGTTTCACCTTGAGAGACATTAAAAGCCATCCTTAATATGGACCTCACGGCTGTGCTTAACACGAAGAACTATGAGTAAATTCTAAGCTTAGAAACACGTCTTTCCAGAAAAATGAAAAATTTAAATCACTCCTTCAAAATGTCATTATGTATTCTTTTCTAATAGGTGAGGAGGTAGGGAGCCTAAAGTTTAACAATATCAATCCTTATAGGCTTCAAATTTATCTCAGTAATAAGGTATCACTTTACCTAAAACGTAATATGATAATTGAAATGCTGAATAGAATGTTTTTAGTTTGGATGAAGGGTTGATTAAGGGGAAAAAAAGATTACAAAATATGGCTTAGGCACTAGCCACTTATAACTTCATTCTCTTCACATCACCATACACATCTTGAATTTTAAAGAATTCTTGTTCCTTCTGGTGGAAGTGTCCCTTGGTTTCTCAAACCACCTTTGTCGTAACATCACCTCCCTCTCTGGGCAGTCCACGTTCAATGCAGCAGCACCCCCTCCATCTTGGAGATGGAGGAGCAGTGAAGCCCTTTCACTCAAGCTACAGTTCATTCTGAATTTCTTTCAACTGCTCCATTTTGGAAACTAAATATGCCTCAGCTAGGAGTGGAGACAGAGATTCCTGACTGTTTCCTTCCTGAACATGCACCTTATCTTTGTCTCAGTTTTGAGAAAATCAAATATCATCAGGTTTCCAAAAATATTTATCTTGGAGCTTTGAGAGAATTCCTAGTTGGTGAGAAAGTGCTATTTCAAAGAAGGCAGGAAATAAATCTCTCGATGATACAGACGTCCTGAGCAATTGCATTACTCCAGTTGCTAGAGGCAGACTGGAAACTTCTGTAGCCTCCCTGTTTAGTTGGGGCCCTTCAGGAAAAGATCTTACTTGGCAGTATTCCAAGAGGAAGCTGATTCAAGTCCAGTGGGAGCTGCAGTGCCCTAATTTCAATTACCAATCAAATCAACACTCAGTGGCCATGACAGAAGACCTGGAGAAGTGCCAAATTAATATTTATTCCCAGGAAATATATAAAGATGTCCTCACTCTGAAAAGAACATTTGAAACCTGGTGATCAATAAGTAAATATGAGAGTTAGCTTTTAGCTTAACTTCCCCTACCCCTATCCCTTGCTTGCGGCCACCCAGAGAACAAGTAATTCTCAGGTCACTGGGACTGGAAAGATCCAAATTCCAGGCTCCAACTCCTAGTCTGAAAACATCCAATGGGATTTCTTAGACTTAGAAATGTGTTGGGATGTTTCTTTCTTTCTTCTCCTTTGTCTGCTCATATTACAGGGAGTTTCCCTAAATTTGCTGTTATGAGAAAGTCAATGGCCTTCTTAGCTACTACAGATTTTGGAAGCAAAACCCACAGGCCATCTGTATCTCTAACTCTACTTGCTACAACCTAAACCTGAGTGGTATGAATTGTAAGTATCGGAGCTCCAAGTGTTTAGTTATGGTTAATTTATAACTAAACACACTAGTATTTAGTGGAACAAAAAAGGTCATTAGTGTCTTACTAGGAAGCAATTAAATTAACAGCTCACAGCCATTCATCAAATCACAAAACAGATGCTAAACTTTTCTGTAGGAAATTAGATTCTATAATGCAGGAAAAGAACTAAATTCAAACACAGAAAAACACACCCACCTCCGTCAGCTTCTCTCAAAACAAAAATCCACCTCTTTCATCTGAGGCCAGAGTCCCAGAGCTCTTTACATTTCAGAGTGAGATCCAGAAAAAAGGCTAAAGAATTCAACCAGAACAACTCCCCAGGTTTACTGTGAAGTCATCCTCCTCTTTCCCCTACCACCCATCAACAGCATTCCTTCATCAACTGTGTGCTATTTTTTGGCAGTCAGTAAGTAATAACATTATTATCGTATAATAAAACACTATGTTCAAATTATGTGAAATGTAATATAGATTAAGTAGTATACACCTCCCCAAAAATAACCTTTAAATTTAAGATTATATGTGATAGAAATTTTAAAAGTATGTGTTGAGTATATGCTGTGTGCTTAGAACGAAGTGGGAATGCACACTAAGATTAATAAACCCTGGGCCTACCCTTGAGGAATATGATCGAGGGCATGATGCAGATGCCCATCAACATGGCGTATTAGAATGACCATGGACCTTGGAGCCAGGAAAAACAGATTCTGGTCTTGACGTTGTCAATTAATGGTCAGCTGACTTTGGGAAATTAGCTTAACTTGCCTGAGCCTTAGTACTTTCGTACGTTAAATGGAAATAATACTTAACTCATGGAGTCATTGTAAAGATCAAATGGAGAGATGATGAATCAGCAGGAATTAAAGAGCACATTCAGATTAGGATAATTTGAGAAACATTGAACAAAGGTACTCTTTATGAAAGTAGGAGCAAGAAATTAGGATACCACAAGAGACAGTGCGGTACCCATGGCTAGTATTAGTAGGTGACAGGCAAGGAGGTGAGGGCAGTTGTCAGAACCCCGAAGTACTGAGGGCAACATGGAGAGGGCAGTCTGACAGAAGTTAAGGTTCTTGGTGGACTTCCAGTGAGCTCACAGTGGGAACTTACTCTCTCCGATCCCCTGCCAGGGCTCCCCATCAGCTGAACGCAAGGTTGTTTATTGAGGTGGCACACGTGGCTCTTTCTCCAAGTGTACAAAGCAGGGTGGAGAAGGCTGATGAAAGAATCTAGAAGGTGCAATGGATAATACCCAGTCCAAATGATTTATAAAATCTAGGGTACCTAATATATAAGCTAGCCTAATACTATTGAGTGCTTGCTATATTTGTACTATGCTAAATACTATGCATGTCTTTATCACTTAATCCTATAAGAAAGATACAGTTATCATCTTCAGACTGTATATGATGAAGGATCTGAGGCAAAGCAATGTTAAATAACCTAAGGGGTTAAATAAAGTAGGAATTCACACCCACATCTGACTGGAGTTTACATCTCCTACTCAACAGATAAGTACTGATTAATTGATGCTGTGAAGATTTTTCACAGCGTTTAATCTGTACTCTTAACTTCACTACAGCCCCTGGCTTCTCTTGCAATCTATCCCAAGTTCATCACCTTCAAGTCCAGGCAGCCCCTCACTCTCCTGAATAAGTACTTAAAGAGGCAATTAACTCAAACCGTTCATACTACGAATGCCCTTTTAAAAAGCAGTATGAGAAGATTAGACTCAGGTTATTGTTACTGGCATACTATTATATCAAGACTTTTACATTCCCCACTCTGCTATTAACTCAATATGACTATGAACAAGCCATCCAGCCCTTCAGCTTGTTTCCTCACTAGTAAATGGTCAAATGTGGAGAAAGAGGGCAAGTTGGGGGTGGTGGATCTGTAAGGTCTCCACTCTAACATTCCATGTGTTTCTTATGTTTACAAGGTATAAAACAGTCCTGATGTATCTATATTCATTTAATGATTTCTTGTAGCTGGCTTCCTGTATCAATGTGTTCAGAATAGAGTTCAATGTTGATGAGATTATGGCTGATTATTTTTTTCTAGTGCACGCTTTCACCAAGTCAAGCCTATCCCAATATCTATGGTACACATAATCAGAAATAAAGCAGAGACTTTATATATTAACCCAAAGATGAAAAGACAGTATGAGAAATGAGAATATTTAACTTTCATTGAGTATTTCTATGTGCCAGACGTTGTACTAAGGGCCATACAGGTTTTATGTAATTTAATAAAGCAAAAATTAAGTTAAAAGTTAAAACATGGCTCCCAGTTGTTCTCACTAACCGGCCTATGTTGGGAGACAATTCCCCAGAGATCTCTAGCATTTATTCATGTCATATGAGCAGTAATATGACCTTTCTTTATCTTTTCAAGTATGTTATACAACACTGAAGGATAGAGATGCTGAATCTTCTGGAACAAAGATCAGCTTTGCTTACTGCTTAGTATAAGATATACAAATCCTTAAGCTCAGGGTTCCTCAGCTATGACACAAACCCACTGTGTGTACGTATAGTAACCACTTGGGTAATCTCCATATCATTCCCATGAGGCTGCTGAGTAGGCAGAGAGAACAAGGAGAAATAATGCAAATATAATGTCCATGAAGTTTGCTAGGCCATGAGAATAAAGTCCTTTGTTTCCAACCCAGGAGTGTCATGTCTCTGCCAGCGTCCATGACAGTACGGAAGGCTAACTTTGCTAGCTTGCCAGTAGGATAAAACCTCAGAACGTCCCAATTTTTGACAGCTATGTGACCTTGAACTACTCATTTTTCCTCTTGGAGCTTCATTTTCATGATCCATAAAAAGACCTCTCACATCTTATGCCCTTTGGTTCTTTGTTTTTGATTTTGTGGAAATATTTCAAATGGATTTTTCTGAATTCCGAAGTGTGCCTAAGCACTCAATTAAAAACAAATAAATAGAGTGTGTAACTGAAGTATGGAATAGGGGCTCGACAAGAACCAGGAACAGCAGATAGGTACTGGGCACCCACTCTGAGCCTGGCACTCTTCCACATGTGTGTGTAGGTTGGGGTAGAGACAGAAAATAACCAAGCTAACAGCAAATGAACATATAATAAACTGAAGCAGTAATAAAATCAAGGAGAAAAAATAAACAGAGACAAGGGTGGAATGGCGGGGTTTGCTCCTTTTGATAGGATTGCCAACTCCTCAGAGGATTCTTTGAGGAGAGAGCTTTGGGTGGTGATCTGATTGCAGTAGGGGAAGGGCCACGTGACTGCCGGACATGAGATCATTCCAGCCAGGGAGGAGAGTGAGTGCTAACATCAGCCATGGGAACAAGCTTCGTGTTGATGTGTTACTGTCATCTCGAGGGTTCATGTGTCTCCTGAAACTCCTAAACAGACCTCCCACTGCACACAAACATCCTAAACCTCCCAATATTTTAAGTCTTTTTCCTCTGTGCCTGCAGTAATATTCAGAGAAAAGATAGCTATAAAACTCCTTGTACTTCCCTGATTCGTGCACCATGTTTAATTTTTGGCAATCCCATTTATGGCAGATACTTAATTATTAGCCTTGATCTTCCTTCTTCTCCTTAAGATTCATCCAAATGGTAGTTTTCTACAAAGTGATAGAAACTGAAAATTTGAAGAAGAAGGTCTTGCTCTGAGTTTACTGTTTATACCTTAGAAACTGGTTTTTGTCTTGACTTCAAGAAGCCTAAGTGAGAATGTGTTTTTTACTGTTCAGGAATTTTGGCAGACTTAAAGATACAGTTTTGATAAGCTTGGAATCTATTTAAAGCTCATGGATCTAAATGTATTTACTCTGGAGAAAATAATAGTGGCTTTTAATGTGTAGTAGAAAAATCTTTCACATGCCTAAAGAGCCAACAAAAGCCAACCACTTGGAAATAAATATCTCACCTATATATAAAATATTTTTGATTGACTGGGGACAAATGATTAAGCTATGTGCCAATTAATGACTTTCAAAAACATGTGGGCTATAGAGAGCGAAGGGCCGAAGGTCCTGGTAAAGCACAAACAGTAGAAAAATCTCTGGGGACATTTGGCTCACACCCCAGCTGGTTGGATTCACCCTTCCTTGTGCAATGTGAGGATTCTTCATAATATAATAAATTAGATTTTGTAAGTATTTAAACCGAGATAGTAAACCTCCTGATACATGCAGCGAGTGCCTACCTTGTGGAGAGTAGATCAGAAGCGAAGCTAAGAAAACTCAGCAGTTTAGTCCTGAGAAATGCCTGCGTGTTTAGGAAGGACACCATTCCATTGAATGACTGGTTCAAAATTACCTAACCATCATCCTCCCCCAATTTTGTTTCCCCTGAAATTGTGCATCTTAAGACTCCTTGGATTTAGCTTTCTGCAGGAAGTGAGAGTACAGCCTCTGTCAAGCATTAATCACAATCTTAGTAATTTTGAAAAGAAGAAACAAAAGCATTTACAAAGCAGAAATGTTCTGAACTGAGAAGCTCTGCTGAGAACTTGGCCACTGGAATATCACCCAGGAATATGGTTATTGCTCCCAGTCCCATAGTTCTGGAACAATTGCTGACAACATCCAAGGCATTCTTTTTTGTCACTCTCTGAACTTCTCAGAAGCTCATTCCATATTTCCCAGTCTGAGAAACCAATCCACTTAATGATATTGAAAGTCCAGCACTAAAAGTCCCAGTGTTAGAGACTATGGTTCCCATCTATGTTTCTATGGATTTGGAGGTGAAGTTGAAAAGCAGTTGAGTGTAGTGATTAAGAGAGACTCCAGAGCCAGAAGGCTCAAATCCTAGCTCTCCTACTTGGGCAAGTTATTGTTTTCTTCTCTTTGCCTTTATTTTCCTCATCTAGAAAGTGGGGACAATAACTAAAACTACATCAAAGGTTGTTTTGAGAATGAAATGAGTTAGCATATGTAAAACCTTGGAGTAGTATCTTCTATATGGTGAGCCTTCTATGGATGCTGTTCCTCTCCCTGATAGGCTGAAAAATATCACCCAAAGACTGCAGAACTTAGTTCCTGAAAACTTGAGTGTTACTTATATGTAAATGATATGATTAAGGTAAGGATCTTGAGACAGAGAGATGCCTCTAACTTATCCAAATAAGACCTAAATGCAATCGCATGTGTCCGTAAGGAGAGAGGGAGGAGACTTCACGTACACAGAAAGGAAGAGCCCACGTGACCCTGGAGGCAGAGACTGGAACAAAGCAGCCACAACTCAAAGCGTACCAGCAGCCACCAAAACCTGAGAAAGACAAGGAATGGGTTCTCAACTAGAGTTCCCAGAGGGAGCACAGCCCTGAAGCATCTCGATTTCAGCCCAGAACTAATTTCAGACTTCCGTCCTGGAGAAATGTGACAGAATACATATCTGTTGTTTTAAGCCACTGATTGTGGTAATCTGTTAAAGCAACCATAGAAAACTAATACACTATCATAAATTTAATCAACTGAATTATTGGCCCAACTTTTCACCTCTCCCTGTATCTGTGATGTTTGCCATGTAACTTTGCAGTTTTTCCCACTAGAGACAGAATCTGCTTCCCCACCCCACTGATGTGGCTTTTTTTGTCAATGAAATGTGGGTAGAGGTGACAGTATGTCACAGGCATCCCATGGCTCCACTTTCCTGCATTGCTCTTCTGCTCTGACTATGCGATGGACATGTCTCAGACGGCCCAGTAGTCACAGAGCAGATGCAAAGTAAACCCAGGACCAACAGCCAAACTCAGGCAAGTTCAGACACACGCCAGCAAAAAGAAGTGATTTTGCAATTGTAGGATATGCAGCAACACCTGACTGCTGCAACTATTATTGTGATATTGATGGGACACATTAAAGGCACACAATGAATGGGGTTTTGCTGATACCTGCTATTTCCCCAGACAGCTTAGTGGGTTAGAGTGGGATTACATCACTCACCCAGAGATTTTATGCATCATCCAAGCCATCCATCTCACAAAGACACAATAAGATGAATAAGAACAAATCTATTGCTACCACTTGGAAAGAAGCGCAAATGGCTCCGCAGCTGCTAACCCCGTTTACCAAAGCAGGCCCTAGACACAGCTGTGACGGAGGCTCTGCATGTTTTCCTGGTCCGTCACCTCATTCCACTTCCATTAAAAACTGATTTTCCTTGTGTTCCTTTCTAAGATAAAAGCACGATGAAATTTCACGAGAAAGAATGATCACTTTCAGTTTTTTGGCCTGGAAGATACTAGCATAGCGGTTGTGATGGTTAACGTCTTGTGTCCCCTTAGCTTGGCCGCAGTGCCTGGGTATTGAATCGAACACTCAGCTCAGTGTTGCTGTGACAGTACTTGTAGGTGAGTTTAACATCTACAATCAGTTGACTTTAAGGAGATTAGCCTCAGCCTCGATAATATGTGTGGGCCTCATCCGATCAGTTGAAGATCCGAACAAAAACGGAGGTTTCCCGGAGGAGATGAAATTCTGCCTTAAGACATAACAGGGTGATAGGTATTAAGGAGGGCACGTGCTGTGATGAGCACTAGGTGTTATATGTAACTGATGAATCATCGAACACTACATCAAAAACTAATGATATACTCGACAGTGGCTAACTGAACATAATAAAAAAAAAATTTAAAAAAAATAATAAGACCGTAATATCAAGTCCTTCCAGGTTTCCAGCATGCCAGCTTGACCTACACATTTAGTATACTTGCCAGTCCCCAAAATCACATGAGCCAATTCCTTAAAATAAATTTCTTACATATTTTAAGACATTAACTTATTCAAGGATATATATATATATACACATACACACACACACACAGACATGCTTATATATGTATATACACATATGTGTATATGTGTATATATATATACACATATAAAAACGGACATATCTTTTTTATTCTATTTCTTTGGAGAACGCTGACAGGGTGGTGGTACAGTTTGTGAAAATGGAAAGGGAGCTGCCCGAGAAAGGAAAAGGGTTTCAGTTTGAGCCAATGCAAAAAAGAGTCATACCCCCTCTACCACGCTACCTCACCCCCTGACACTCCTATTCTCCCTAGGTCTCTTCTGTTCTTCTTTCCTACTATCAGTGTTTAACTCTCCTGGTTTTGTCTCTTGGATCTTGTTTCCTGTTAGACTACAGACAGCTACCTCACCCCTGAAGTCTCACTCACTGAAACACAGTGAGGGGTGAGCGTAAATGCTTCTAACCAGGGTGCTCTCTTGCTGTGGTCAGAATGTGTTTGGGATGGTAGAAACTTTGAGAATATGATGAAGCCTGGGGATAATATCCCAGGAAAATGCATATACTGACAAGTTCTCAACCTGTTACTTCTAGAGAAGAAATGCTTCACTCAAGTCTATTAAAACAATGTCTCAGTTCTGCATTATTTGTATAATATACTATCTAAATGCTAGAAAGTTCTGTCATCTCTGCTTGTAAGCAATGCCTCTAGACTCTTAGAGTCACAGTGGATCTTAGGGGTCCCCGTCCAGCTTCCTGTCTCCCTCTTGGACCCCTTCCATAACAGCATCAGTCAGCGCTTATCCAGCATCTACCTGATGACTTTAGAAACAGCAAACTCATTCTCTCTCAACACAGGCCACTCTGCTGTCAGGTCAGTTCTGACTTAAATTTCCGAGATGACTTGCTCCAACTCCCATCCTTTTCCAGTCCCACCCTCTGGTATTCAGCGGAACATCTTGAATCACTCATTGCACACAGCCACCACTGCAGCCCTCCTGCCCCCTACCACTTAAGTCTTTCCTTCCTCAGGCTTAAGATCGCCAGTGTATTTAAGTTATATTCCACTTGTTTCAAACACATAGTTCCTCTTCTCAATAACATATTTTCTTCTTGACGAAGGGTCCATATTTTGTACTTCTATGTCCTTTATAACAAGTGGCTAGCCTGGGTGACAGAATAAACTTTTATTATTTACATGCTACTAGATTAAGTTACTATAGCAAGCCAGTAAATGTTTGCTGAGGAGCAAATGTGGCCATTACGGAGAGGTAGTGGGGGCAAGCAAGAGCTTAGTGTCACTTTAAATCTTATGCATGCATGTTGGTGTTTTCTCAGTCTGCATGAAGACGAGCCATGGGACGGATGTATAGCTATCTGAACATACTAAAAATCACCCTAAAACTTCACTTACTATTCAGATGAATCAAACTAAAGTCATATTCCTCTGGAAAGTAAGCTGCCATCTTCCTCCTCTCTTAAAGCTTGCAGGGATTTATTTGTATTTGAACTGATTTATGAAAGGTCGATAAGGCAAAAATGTCTTGAAAACTATCCTTCTTTAATCTTCAACAAAGGCAGAGCCAAACACTCCCATAATTATGTAAAATATGAAGCCCTTCTTGCATAGAGCACACAGTAATCCCTCAATCTCTTAAAGATGGTGTTTTATTTTATTTCTGACAGATTATTTCAGAATATGGAAGCAAATCTCTTTTAAAGAAACACAGAAATGCTGGTGAATATACTCCTGCTAGGAATTCCTTTTTCAAATCAAACTTTAAAGATTTTCAGACTCAGGAACATTAGTATATAGTGAAGCCTACACTCACTGCAGCCTAAACAACCTGGGCCCTCAATTTACTAGAATATTTCTAAACTCACTGTTTATTAGGATGTAGGAATAGGAGAATGGCTAAATAAATTCTGATAGATGGAATTATGCAACCATTACAGGTGATGCTTATGGGTTCTGGTTTGAAATGGTACCATGCCCTTTTTGTCTTATCTAAAATATCTTAAAAAGAGGGAGAGTCTAAAACCCAAAACACTCTCGATCAGGACTTGATGGTAACTGTATTGCCAAAATCTGGAATGAATTTCCTAACTGTGAAGTAAATAGAACTAGATTGAAAAAAGTAGTCATGTTCTACTTACGCCCTGCTGCCGGTCCGCTTGCCTACCTGAAAGTAAGTAAAAAGATTCTTCATCTCCATTTCCATAACATACGCACAGACACACACACACTCACACTTTTGGCTGAATAAGTAATTGAATGAAGCACATTTGCTGGGAATGATGACATATTCAGTTTTAAGGAAGTTGAGCTTAACATGCTGAATTGAGATATCCAGTAGCCAATTGCATGTATTGAAATCCTTTCAGGCTAGAGATAGAGTTGAGATTTTTCTGCTTATGAAAGGTAATTGAAATAATAGGAAAGAATGAATTTGCCCAGAGAGAGCAGAAAGGGATAAGAACCCAGAGCAAAACCACAAAGCAGTGGAAGAAGGGCTCACAAAAGAGCTTAAGAAAGGGTGGCCAGAGAGGCAGAAGAATAATCAAGTACTAGAAGCCAGAGAGATAGGATGTTTAAAAGGGAGAAAACTGTGCACAGGTCAAGTGCTCTAAGAAGTCAAGTAAGATGCAAACTACAAATATCCATTGAGTTATTGATGAGAAGGCGGTCATTACTGGCATCAGGCAGACTTTCTCGGTGGGTTTATGGGCACTAAAGCCATACAATAGTGGTTAAGAAGTGAGTGGGAGGTGTGGAAGTATAAACACAGAGTAAAGACAACTCTTTCCAGAAGCAGGAATGAATAATGCAATGAATAATCTTTATACATCAACCTCTTTCACAGCTTAAAATGTCATTAGAATACATTCTTAGAATTTCTAGGTCAAAGGATAGACATATTTTAAAAACTTTTGATAGAGAATGCCAAATTGTCCTCCCTGCTATTAACCTTTAAAACAGTTTCCAAGTGTATCCTTCAATCATTGATTTAAGTCAATCCATTCCAACTTGTTACATCTATATCAAAACCACACCTCTGTACAACATTCCAAAAGGATGACTTTCAGGCACTACAAGAGTATAAATCATTGAAAAAAAATTTGAGGTACTTCATTTGTTCCTTCAGTAAGTATTTATTAAGAGCCTCATAGGTTACAGAGGATGAGACGATATTTAGGTAAACACAAAGAATTAGTGCTTCTAGTGGCTACGAGAAATACTTAATCCATAATTATACATATAACCATAATATTACAATTGTACTAAGTGTTCTTAAGAAAAATACTATGACAGTGGAGCACAATCTTGTCTAGGGGTCAGGAAAGAGTCTGGGAAAATGAAGGATGTGCAGAAGTTGGCCAGGGTGCTGGATGATCTGTAGTCAACTCAACCTAACCACCCCCTCTTCTGCTGCAATCTCACTGCATAGCAGAAGAACGGGGAACTACATTTCCCAGAACCCTCTTCTTGCAGCAGTCCCAGTTCAGAGTTAGACAATGAGTGGAAGGCAGAAAGGAAGAAGAGAAGGTAATGTTCTCCAGTGGCAGTTGCAAAGATCCGTGGTTTGTAGTGGCTTTGAGGGGAGCTCCTGCACATCATTTGCTCCAGGGCTATAGAGGCAGCTGTAAGGGTTAGTGGCAACTTCCTGGAGGTTAGTGCTGCAGGCCAAGCTCAGCGAGACTGAGCCCCAGCCTTCCCCCAGGACCCATAAATCTCTCATGCCTCACGGGGGAAGAAACATGTTTCAGGAAAAAGAATAACATATCAGTAGGTCCTGAGGTGGGAAGACACTTGGCAGCTTTTAGAAGGGCCACTGTGGCTAGAGCCAATGAGTGAGACTGACCGGTGGGAGAGGAAACAGAGCTGTGGGGTTTGATTAGTCAGGAAACAATGGAAAGAACCCTTAAAACCCTATCTAGTAGGAACAGTAGTAACGTGAACAAATACAACTTTAAAAGATTTAAGATAGCTTTTCTTTAACCAGAAAATCCCATCAAACTGAAAATCCCATTACCCAAACATTGAACTTGTAGTGGATACTTTACTTGTGAGTTTTCATAGTTGTCTTTTCATCATTTAATAATTTTAATATTTTTAGTCACATTAAAGGATCCTAAAGACATTTAATAACTCCTTAAAGATATTTTGCTTCCCTCCTTCAGTTCATGCTTAGCCTTCCTCTCCCCGATCAATCCATTAACAAATATTTATTGAGCAGCTTCTTTGCACAAAGCGTAAGTTAGACACTGTGGGATTACAGCTCATAGAAGATGAGAGGAAAAATCATTAAACAGTCGAAAACCAACATAGCAGAGTGTTAGTTCATAGCTCTAGTCTAAAGAATGCCTCTTTCGGTAACTCATATGCCGGTTTAATCCGTATGAATAAAAGTGAGCAAGTGTAAGATGATCACTACATGATAAGTCCTCAACCCGAGGTGTTCTGCTCCCTTTATGTGTAGAACTCCTAAATGTTCTTCAAGATGCAACTCAGCTGTCACTCCAGGGATCTTTCCTGACTTGCCCAGGCTGCCACATCTCCTTCCTCTGTAGTCACAAAGCCCTTTGTACTTACCCCTCCTACAGTACTCAGCACATGTTCTTGCAACTTCATGTTTACCCTATACACTTCTATCCAATGGCAGGAGAACACTATTCCTCATTGTGACATCCATGCCCATAATGTTGCCTAATGGACACTCATTAAGTGTTTGCATTAATGAATTAATTTCGTGAACAAATTCCAGACTCACTTGGCAAGAATGTATTCCTCTTCGAAGATAATGTGTCTTTGGGGGCCCTGTGGACTTTCCAGAAGGGCTTATCTGATTTCTTTTCTCCTGAGGATTTTCGCATTTTCTGCTTCCATCAGATCTTTTGAATTATTTTGTCGTCTTCATGGGAGCTCACTCCTTTTACTTATTGACTGCCATCTTGTATTTCTGGTCCATGATTGACAGAGCAACTGGAATCTACGAGCAGAAAATCAATAATGCAAGGCCTTCAGACAGTCCACTGATGCTCCTGAAGAAACTGGTATCCTGGTCTCAGTGGCAGTCACTGATCAGAAAATGTAAAACTAGCGAGCCATGAATAGAAACAATGTAAAGTCAGCCACACTGTTTCTTTGCATGAGAGGGTTTTTATATTGGTTTCCTGTGTTTAAATTCTGTGATGTTTCTCAGACCCTGGAGGGGGATGGAAAACGGGTGGATGGAAGAGAACGGGAGAGGGAAGGGAGCACTGAGTGAAAATTGTGAAGTATGCAGATTTGTATTCATTTGTTTTCTCATTGCCACACTAACCTTCAGCAGTCCTTAAGCTTTAGGGATCCTAAATGTAAATTTGTTCTTTAACATAACATTTTCCTTGTTCAAGTATAAGTGACACTCGAGTAGACATGAAAGATTCGAGACTTATTACTTGCAACTTAGCATTTTACTGCTAATGTAGTCTGCCACCCTTTACCTCCTAGTTTTATGGTTGTCTAATTATAGCCTGCAGGCCTATGGTGGTCCTTTGCTACTTCAACTGGAATGTAGCTTCCAGTGAATTCTCCCCATTAGGACCTCCCACTGAGTTATTGATTATTAAGGTAATGCACTTTTAGTGTCCTGTCTTTAACATGGAAATGTAAAAATGAAGGGCTTGCAATTGGAGGATTAAAAAATGAAGGAGAAGAAAGCAACTTCCCTATGGAGAGTCTTCTATGCTATTTAGGTTACTGTTAATTTAAAACATTGTCAGACAAAGCACAGTTTACCTGTCAAGTGATTTATATAAATGGCATTTTATTATTATATATTTTAATCTCTAAAGGAAGACAATTCGACATAGAGAAAGCTGGCTATTTATATGTAAGAAAGAAGAAAGAAGAGAGGAAGGGAGGGACAGAGGGAAAGGGGAAGGAAAGGAGGGAGGAAGATGGCTGGATGGGAGGAGAGAGGGACTTTTTTTTAAGGAAAGAAAGTAGAGAGAGGGCCCCTTTCTAGGCAAAAAAAAAAAAAAAAAAAAAAACCCAAAAACAAAAAGCAACATAACCCCGATGGCAACCTGCATATTAAGCATTCTGATTATGGACTTCTTATCTAAGCAGTAGGAAACAAAAGAGAAAGGGAGTGAAGCCTCTTCATTATTTAGATGGATAAATATGACTCTGGGTTATAACAGAACAATCCTTTATGACGATCCTCCGTGGGAGCCCACACACAAGATAAATACTGGCAAATGCCATGCAGGAAATGGAATTTGTTAGATATATTGACTGTAGGTGAGGCTTCGGTGATCGAGGTTCCTCTCTCCTGTGCACAGGGAAGACACTCGCATTTGTAGAGTTGCTCTTCGGTGCTGATGCCCTCCATTAAAGCTACCGGAGCAGCAACGGCTGAGAAAGAACTGGTTGGTGAGTAATAAGGAAAAGAGGATGAATTGGGTGGGCGCCTCCGGAATCTGAGCTCGAGTGCCCAGACCAGCACCTTATTTTAGGTGAAAGCAGGACTCAGAAGCTGATAAATTCACTTGACTCTTGGAGAGGAAATGGAATCATCGATCACTTTTTTAACTGCAAAATCTATTGAAAATAGACCCAACAGTTGGTCTCAGAGGTGCTCATGATTAGTTTTTGAGAATTTAGGAATCCTGCTGTCTTCGCATACCTGAAAAAGATAAAATGCTGTTTGCTTGTGAGTTACATAATGTATTACCTGAAAGCATGCTGAAAATACAAAACGCTATCCAAATGTTAGGTAGCATCATTTCATCGTTATGTGTTCTTTCTCGATGAAACCAGTGCCAATTTGCAAATTTAAGTGAAAAAGCTAAATCTAACCCTCAGAGGCTGGCTGCTGTTCACGAAATGATTTGGGTGGAGGCATTTGAATCCTAAATGGTCCAAAGAGGGCCAATTATCATTCAATGAGTATCATAAGCATTAGTATTATTCACCAGACAGGTTCATCTGTAGATCTTAAAAAACTTTGCCAAATAAATACCATTAACCTGGCCTCTCTGGATAGGATCTCAGGAGGAGATCTCAAGATATAAAGAGTTTAAGAGACTCAGCTACAGATGGAAAATAAGTTGGGGGTCAGGCGTGTGCCTCAAACTAAGCCACTGACCTACGGACTACACTCTGCTTTGCCTCAAGAAGCCCGTCCCCAAGAGACCCTTGAAAGCAAATAAGGTGCTAACAGCCATTAATTAACTTAAGGGTGGGTCCTAGTTTAATGGGAAGGTGCTGACTTTTTTATTAGCAGAAGGAATGTTTTTAATTGGATTTGATAATAATACCCTCTGAGCCATATAAACACCGGAACAGTTCTTAGACTATAAACTTAAAATTCCAGACTTGAGTTGCCAAGGAGAAAGGACAATAATACTACTCTCTTCCCTAAAGGGAAAGCCTGGGCTAAAATAAAAGGGAATCCTGGAGAGGCTAGCATTGGAGTAGGAATTGGGTAGGGACCTGGGGTAGGGGGTAATTTGCTTAGAGGCCAAGAGGAATCACAGCCAGCACCCTCCCCTCCCCCAACACTGAGGGCCAGACCCACACTTCTGATGAGTTGCAAATGTTTTTTATAAAGCTTTCTTCTTTTTTCTTTTAGGATAAGTTTCCTGTCTCATTAAAAAAAAAAAAAAAAAACTCCCCACAAACTTTTAGCTCTCTTTTAAGCAAACTGCTGTCTGTATGCTGTAATTAAGTTTCATTTTTTCGCATTGACTCCACCGGATGGAGGGTGCTATAAATCATATGAACAAATGTTCAGCTAAAATCCTCTCCGCGAGCACCATAATTTAAGTGAATTCATTCTCAGTTCATCTCTTGGAGACATGATCTCATAGCATCTGTTCTGGACAAAGATAGCCATCTTTATTACCTGGGAAAACAGCAATGAATTTATCCCAGATTACTTGGGATAGGCCCTTTCCTCTTTCATTCATTCATTCTTTTATTCAGTGTGTGTGTGTGTGTGTGTGTGTGTGTGTGTGTGTGTGTGTGTGTGATAAGAGAATTAAAAACAACAACAACAGAGTGGGTCAGTTATTGTTTTCCTGAGAAATCACCCCTCTGTTCACGTTGTCTGGACACTCACCTAATCAGTGATACACAAGCAAATTGCTCTGCTCCTTCTCTGGGCTGCATTTACCACTAGCAGCGTAGGACTTATTGGCTGTAGTCTCCAGGGGGGGTTCTTCCTTGTGATCTCCTTGTTGCTAGGCAGAATTTCATGAGGGTAGGAGCAAGGTAAGTGTCCTTGTGTGAGAGAAGAATCGGTCCATGATTTTGTTGCACCCTTTTTTAATTAGTTTGCATTATGAGCAACATCTTAAGATGAAAAATATACTGCACATCATTGCGGCTTGAGTTGTCAGGAACAGCAGGAGCTATTTAGCTTTAGTTTAAACACACTTTAAACACCACTGGAGTGTGATCCACATGGCAACACAGCGGCTTCTACCCACCACTTGTCAAGGTTCACTCGGTATTGTTGGTCAGCATACTGTTACTGTTATTCGTATTTTTCATCAGTGTGAACTGAAACACCTTAATACACTCTGGTTGACCGCTATTACCTACCTCTTCATTCTTGTAGGTGTTGAGTTTTCAGCTCATAACCGAGGCTGAGACAGGTCTCTTTTGATTCAAATATAAGACTGTGACAGCAGCATTTTATCAGGTATGAAAATGGTATGTAGATCAATTTTCATCTGAGAGAACTAGTTTGGAGAGTGAAATACTGAATGAGGATCATCAAAGACTCGGAGAAGCTAGAATGTTGGACTTACTAACAAGGTGGATTTTAACAGGGATAAACGTGAAGGCCTTCATTTATGCTCAGTAGACCAGCTGCATAAATACAGAATGAAGGAGGGATGGTTTCATAATAGGCATGCATGTGTTTTAAAAGATACAGGCTTTTTATTTGACAGCAAGATCAACATGAGTTAATCGTATAGGATGTGGCTGCAAAAAAGTCTTTTAACAATTTGAGATGACAAGTCTAGAAGTGTGGGATCCAGATCAAGGGAATGATGTATCTGTGTGTCGTACTGCTGATGCTTTAAGAAAGGCATTAAACAACTGGATTTCATCTGAGAAGTAAGCTGAATGGAAGGGAATTTGAAACTATTTCCTGTAAGGAACAGCTGAAGAAACATGAAATGTTACCCTGATGAGGAAAAGGCTTGAAGAATCTAGGATTGTTTTCCACAAATATTTCAAAGGCCCCCCTTTGGAAGAAGAACCATCTTGTTCTCTACTGACAAAAAAAAAAAAAAAAAAAAAAGAATCATACTCAGTCTATCGGGTCCTTGCAGAAGCCCGTACCTACTTTTTTATTTGTACTTAACATGTCAGTATGGAAATCTATGATCATTTGTTTCATTTAAAGATGGTCTTTTGTTTGATCAATTTGAGAAATAC
Organism: Ursus maritimus; assembly: GCF_017311325.1. NCBI lineage: Eukaryota > Metazoa > Chordata > Mammalia > Carnivora > Ursidae > Ursus > Ursus maritimus. The sequence continues at coordinate 35,574,454 of NW_024423564.1, read as the reverse complement.
GGTAACGACATCATCTTGCTTTCTGCTGGCAGGGCAGGCATAACAAGTGGGACATAAATGATCCAGAGTGCCACATGGGTAGAGAAATTGTAAGAGACAGCTAGTGAAGAAGGTAAGGGTCCAAAGACAGAGTGCATGGAATGAAACTCTTTCAGGTTGAGTTTTATTTTGTAGGTAATGCAGACAACAGTGGAGAGAGAAGAGGCATATCACAATAGTCCAGAAGCAGGAAGGACTTTATGAGACCATACGGATGGAACATCAGCTTAGGACACCCAAGGACTGATGTGGGAGGCATTTCCAGGTTGACTCAACCAAGAATTCAGTCTAGGTATTTCTCAGCCTACAGCAAATCTACTATGAGGTAGACACATGGCAAGGGACTAGAGAAATAGTCCACCAAATGGAATAGCTAGGTCTCCAGAGCCCCCGAATCTATTTAATTTAGTTAAATATCTTGGGCATGGATTGAAATATCTGTTTTCAACTTATTGGGGTGTCATGTAGCCATCGAATGAGCCAATGGTGATGGAACTGACACTATTTGCAAAACTCTGGCTCCACCTTGACCTTGGGTGTGCGTGTAAATATATTTACTTAGCGCACTTCCTTCCTCTATTACGGTGAGGATAATTCACATGTCTGCACTAGCTCCTCAGCACAAGCATGAGACAATAGAGATAATAGGTTAAGGTATGGCAGCTCCTTTGTTCGGTTATGCTTTCCAGACTTGATGAATAAGGAGGCCCCTCTCATCCATCCATGCGTTTTAATAACCAGCCTCTGTTTCTTGGGCTGTGCTTCACCCTAAAGCTGCTCTGGGTGGTGGTGGTGAAAATTTAAGACATTTATAACAGATACTTACACAACATAGGTTATGATGACTACAATTGCTACTATTTTTATGATTCCTGATCCTATGGTAATCCAGGGGCTAGTTAATAACTCCCTTGGTGAAAACTGTTTACCCATAAACACTTTCATGAAGGCTGAGTAGCAATTAAGGTAATGGTTCTGGTGTAGGTAAAGGTAAATGACCTCGTTAAGGCCCCAGCCTAAATGGTACCCTGGTGACCTGGGAATGCTAGTAAGCAGCAGTTTACTCACGTTGAGTATTTTATTCACCACATCTCGAGCCCTCTGTCATTACTGTTGTTTGCTTACCATCCTTCACAGCGTGACGCAGGAATGCCAGGTTTGGGTTGAGATAGTCTGTGCGTGTGTATGTCCCCCGAGAATTTGAACTGCTGGCTAGAAGCCTAAACTTCTTGAACTGCAAGTTCACTTACTTGGGTGACAGTCATCTCCTTCATTCCCAGGAATCAGTGGCATTAATCTTGGCTTAACCACATCCAAATCCTATAATCATTCATCCCCTGATTCATTTCAGCCAATGTCATAAATCCATCTAAATCCTTTACCTTTGGAGAGAAAGAGCAAACCCTGAAAAGAACTATTCACTTGACTAGCCTGCTGGCGCTATCATAAAGCGCTGCTTAGTTATTACTAACACTACAACATTTAATGGATCTCCATTACGGGACTTCTAATCCTTTGCTCTCTGTGTGTGGTGGGCTCTTTGCCGAAAACACGGCATTCTCTAAGATGCCCAAGGTTGTTATCATTCAGTGCCAACAAAGTGACCACTGCTGCACCAGGTCACGCCTGTAGAGCCTTCTTTTCAGCTTGCCAACTGCTCACCAGACCCACATCCTAGCCAGGACTTATTTACTGGAGTGCACAGTCAGACTTCTTGATCCTTTAAAGGGCTGAATGGGCTATCCCATAACCCTACATCAATCAAGAAGGAGGGAGAATGAGAAGAATGAAGAACTACCATGTTGTTCACATCGATATTCCTATACATTTATAACAGATACTTACACAACAGGGGAGATGTATTAAACAATAATCTTAAACAATAGGACGTGGCTCACCAGAAATTAGTAATTAAACAAACCATAGTCTATGTGATGATAGAAGCCACATAATCATAAAACCCTCTAAGTTGAAAACGTGAACGAATTTTAATGCTACCTCTAGGACCAGAGTACAGGTTATAGTTTTCACCACTCCACACAGAGGAGAATTCAGCCTGGCAGAAGAGGGTGGGTGGGAGGGGGCTCTGGACTGACCTCATCTGATCAAAGGGAGGACAGCAATTCTGTCCATAGGTTCTAGCAGGTGTAACAACAGTGGCATGTGTGTGTGTGTGTGTGTGTGTGTGTGTGCATGCGTGTGCACGCATGCCTATGCAAGCATGCCCATGCAAGCATGTATGTATGCACAGGTGCATTTCATCAGTCATCCCAGAAGAAAGCCCAGTGGGTTGTGTCTGTTGTAGGGCTGTGTCTGTTGTAGGGCTGGCTGAGTATAGCCATGGCTCTTATGAAATTCATGGTAGTCCGGCTGCCATGGCCTGTGCATACGTGCGTGAGAAGCCCACCCGATCTCTCAGTCTTTAGCTAAAACCAATGCCTCTCTTACAGTTTAAACAAAGCATTTGCTCTAACATCTTATACAATAGTGTGACAAATTATTTCATCTTCTTTATGACCTTGGACTTAGAAGCTTCAGCTAATTTAGGAAACAATCTGGTGACCAAAAAGAATTTTCTCAGGAACCCCACCAGGAAAACTTTGCAATGCCATAATTAGTCAAGAAGCCAACCAACTTAAACGAGAAAAGCACACATTTTCAATTAAGATTCAGATTTTGTGTAATATCACTCTTTGAACATCAAAATAGAAATGACTTAACCCAAACCATGTCAAAATCATAAGACAGAGGAAAGAAGCAACACAGATTCCAGAAGCCATTGTGTCTGTTCCAGATGGCATACTCTGAGTCTGAAAATTCATTAACAGATCGGCAGTGTTGTTTTTTGCGTTTTGTTTCATTTTTAATACTCCGCACAGGTGGCTTGATTTGTCTGTCCACAAAGGGATTACAACCACTGAGTCAGGAAAGAATTCAGCCTTGAATGCATCGCCCATGCCACCTGCCTGGCAGCTTCCAGAACTAGAGAACGGCAGGTCAGAGGTTCAGGGAAATTTGAGATTTGCAGGGGCCATGGCAAGAGGGAAACAGCTCCTGTTCCTTCCTATGGCCCCGAATGCTGCCAACTGGCTTAGGCACTCCCAGCATGGAGGAGGCCCAACCAGTCTTTCCTATTTTCCATGACACAGTTGTTGGCTTAATCCTCCTTTTGGAGTACCTAATCCTCAGTTAACCACTAGTTAAGGACATCGCTCCCACCTGGAATGGGGAGGCAACCAAAGCGCACAACACTCAATACAGTTCAAGGCGGCCAGGGACCAAGCTAAGAAAGCTTCCATTGTAGCAGAAAAAGCCCACGTATACAGAAAGATGGCTAAATAAGCTAACATTTTCTATGATCTACCTATATATTTATGCATATATATATATATATATATATATATATATATATATATATATATATATATATATATATATATATATATATATATATATATATATATATATATATATATATATATATATATATATATATATATATATATATATATATATATATATATATATATATATATATATATATATATATATATATATATATATATATATATATATATATATATATATATATATATATATATATATATATATATATATATATATATATATATATATATATATATATATATATATATATATATATATATATATATATATATATATGGGGTTATTTTTTCCCTCGGAAAACTTAGAAAGCAGAAAGACATTTTTACTTTGGGACTCAAGAAGGAAAAATTGCTCGGCAGCGCAGGCTGGCTGGTGTAAATTGCGCCATTGAGGAAAGTGTCAGCAAAGGCATTTCCTGAATGGCTCACTTCGCAGGACCCGGCACACTCAGGTAACAGCTGATGCTCTGACATCAAGTGCCGGAGCCAGAACATGGCAGGAAGCAGATGGTGTCATATTTCCTGGGTCTCACTGTCCAGTTGAGTTCAGCGCCTGCCAAGTACAAAATGAAACGTCTCTCCTTTCACAGAGCACCACGCACATGGCAAGCCGGGGTGGCGGCTGTGGTGGCAATGGCAAATTCAGGAGAAGGCAGAAGCCTCCGAGGCTCAGGTGCTTTCTGATCGAAGACGGGGAGGGCACAGGGCGGAACTGGCAGCAGGAGGTCACTTTCTCTTTTCATCCAGTTAACAGACAGAGCAGAGTGGTTTGCAAGTCAGATGCTGAGAGAAACAATGGAAATTCAGTCACAGCAGAAAAAGGTAAACAGCCGGGCAAACTCTTGAGTGGCCAGATGGACAGTCGGGTCACAGGTCATCAAATCAGTCACACAGTGCCACATAAAGCAGCAGGCTGGCACTAACAGGGAAGACCCACCTGGCAGGCTGGCAGACAGGCATGCAGGGCACAGCGCAGCTACCTGAGATGAGGCTGGGAGGGAGAGAGGGGAGGAAAGGGGGCTCCTCTCCAAACCCGATTGGCCTCGCCTGCATTAGCAATGCCTTCCAAGAGGAAATGTGTACTCCCGCTGAGTTTTATCATGCACGTTTACTGAGCGGCAGCTTCTATACAGAGAGAGCTTCTATATATACAACAGCAGCTTCTATTATAGCTAGATATAATAGGTATAGATATATAGATATATATAATGTGTGTCTTGCTCATTAGCCTGCTATGCACAAATAATTAGTTAGCCATCCCCAGTCATGAGCAAGGGTCCTATTCTGAGACCTCTATGTGTTGACGGGTATAGAGAAAAGGAGAGAAATAAAGCTTACAGTGCTGTTGGCAGGAAAGTGGATTGGAAGCCTTAGGGAGTCATCAGGAAGATCTTGGGGATTCTCCTCACCGAGGCAGGGGTGGGGGTGGGGGACGGCTGGCAACACGGCAGAGAGGAAAAACACCTGAACTTCAGAGTCTGTGGAAGCAGCTTTACAACCTCACCAGGTTCCTAGCCTTGGGCAAGAGACTCCACCTTTCTGAGACTGGGTGTTCCTATTTATAACATAGGAAGGGTCTCCACTGAGAGGAGTTGTGAGTATGTCTTGGACTCCTGGTGTGAGTTGCTCAGAGAATGACAACAATTATTTCTTAAAATTTAGCTTAAGGTGAGCCCTAACCCGGAACCAGAACTAGCTAGCTCAGGACACCTTCTGTGGCAGATGCTACAGGGTCACTGAAGTCACATAAGCAGAAGGACAGCATGAATTGGCTCATTACCACTGAATCTAAGGGCACGGTTGACTTTAGGTAAAGGCTCCTACTGATATCACCAGGGCTGCCCCCATTCCTTCATTTCTTGGTTCTCCTTCTCTTTAGATATCAACATCTTTCCATCCCCAAACTGTCGGCTTCTTTCATAAGACTAAGAAACCCAGGCTTACGTTGTCCCTACCACCTACTACATAGGACATTTCTGACCAGCACATCTTCACCCTACAGATCACCTTGCTGCTTGAGATCCAAGAGCATGTCTGGGAATGTCCTGGCCCTGCAAGTTGGTGGTCTTTCTCCACCCAACCCTCCCTGACTATTTGTCCATATTGTGGATGGCAGGGAACTGCTGATTCGGAAGCCTTGCCCCAAACCTGTGGCATGTAGGCCAAGCCCTAACACCTTGCCTGGCTCCTATTAGCCCCACCCTGCGCCATGCTTCAGAAGAGCTGGCATGGCTCTTCAGACATGGCTCTGCAGCTTTCCATTGCAGACCGCAGCATGTCTGGTCTACTGGCTTTGTGCCTCTTTTTTTTCCTGCATGCTCTCCTTTCCTTCTCCAGCCCAAAAATTCCTCGATGCTGAGAATCTAGAAGCTGTGCTCCCTGTTCCCTTTCTCTGCCCCATATTTCCTTTGCCAAATCCTCACAACAGGTTCCTCTTTTCTCCAACAATATGATATGTCAGTGGGCACCCACAGCCCCATGTGCCAAATGTCTACTGCCTTAAAAACTTCAGCATCCAAGACATCTGGCCCTTGTCCTCTATGGTGGGAGCTTGAGACTACCATGTTACTTGTATGCAAAAGACCATCCATTCATAACTTTAAAAAAAATTAGAGGAAACATTGCTCTACTCTTTAGGAGCCCTCCTCCTCCATGAGCCCCCAGGGTAATGAAAGACATACCAAAGCAATATTTAGGCCTATAGAGAAAAAGGAGGCCTGCTGACAAGTCCTAGTAACTTGAGTTTGCTTTATTTCCCCCTCTTATGTTTCACTAGGCAAACCAGAGGCATAAGAGGAATTAATGTTTAACAAGTTGAATAACTAATTGTCTGCTAATGAGTCCCCCCTTAGGCTCTTACTGAAGTGGGTGTCATCTGTAAATGCAGTGTTTTGTGCAGGCTTGAAGGCCTCTAATGACACATCATAAATATTCTTTGAGAAATTAAAAGATGCAGTAGCACTGATCTCTTTTTGGCTTTTTGAAGACCCTTCAGTGTCCAGGTTCCCAAGGCTTCCAGGGTCTTCCTGAATAATAGCTAGACCCAGGACTGCAGACTATCCATAGAATCTACATTCTGTTCAGGAAGTGAGTACCCACTTCAGCTTTAGTTCCAGACGTACACTACCTGAGAGCACAAGCAGGGGGAATGCACAGGAGGTGATAGAAAGAACCCTGGGTTGCCTCAGAGAACACCTAAGTCTTAGTTTCTATTCTGCCATCAACCATTGGGACAACTTTAGGCAAACTGCATACCCTCCCTGATACACAGATTTCTCATCAATATAATCAGGAAATTGGAACAAATCATGGTCTCTAAAAGCTAATTTTGTAGTTGTGCAAATGGACAAGTATACCAACATTAAAATGCAATAGAACTTTATTTTTTAAAAGATTTTATTTATTTATTTGACAGAGATAGAGACAGCCAGTGAGAGAGGGAACACAAGCAGGGGGAGTGGGAGAGGAAGAAGCAGGCTCATAGCGGAGGAGCCTGATGTGGGGCTGGATCCCAGAACGCCGGGATCACGCCCTGAGCCGAAGGCAGATGCTTAACCGCTGTGCCACCCAGGTGCCCCAAAATGCAATAGAACTTTAAACCACATGCTGTGTCAGCCCAAGATGTAACTCATAACAAAAATGACAATGAGCTACTAGGACAGAGGACCATGTCTTTGTTATGTCTATTCCCAATACACATGACCTGGCACATAGCATGTGCTTATAAAGTATGAATTGGATGGATGGACACAGATGGACGGACAGATGGATGGATGGATGGATGGATGGATGGATGGATAGATGGATGGATGAAAGTATGGATAGATGCATGATTAGATGCATAAATGGGGAAGTTGAGAAATGGGTGGAGGGACAGATGGATGTATGTAGATAGATAAGAAGATGAAGGCCGGATGGATAGATGTGAATAAATGTACAAATATTCAGATAATTGAACACAATTAAGTAATATGCTGGGCAGAGAGAAACTGAGGATAAGACCTTCATTGTCTCAAGGATCATATGTAACCTACATCGGTCTTTGAGGCACCTCTGAAGTTCCCGCTAAAGATGGCAGAAATGAAATCTGTATGTAAATAGTAAAATTTTGCCCATAGTAAATTGAGTGATATGACAAACCTTATAATGAAAGGCTTCATATAAATATTTCTGTTTTATATTAAGTCTAGGCACAGGTTCCTATTTAGCCTTCTGCCTCATGGTCACAGTCCTCTCTAAACTTTCCAAAAGCCTGAGATGAGTACATTCAAAGTCATCCTGTCAGATACAATGTGACTTTGGAGTACACTTAAATAGCCTCTCTTTATACAATTCATTTTTACATAAAGACCGATTTATCAGGTGGGCCCTGAAAAGCACACTGGGCTTTGATTCAAGGTACCACACTCATTCATTTGTTCACTCGTTTATTAAATCTTTCAACAAATAAGAACCAAGCCCCTATTGCAGCCGGGCACTGTGTTAGAGAACGTTGGGGGAGGGGAGGATCCAACGGTGGGCAGGGCACACTCATCCTGCACCCATGGCTCTTCCTGTGCTGTTAATTCACAGCGCACTTTTATCTCCCCATCTTTTCTATCCTGGCTTTTCACAGAGAGATGGAACGTAGAGAGAAATGTGATTAACCACCTCAATTCTCTTTCCTTACTTCTGAGAGGCATTTCCCTCACCTGTGCTTTTTAAAGACACTAATGCACACACACAGCTCGGCTTTTTCCAGATCTGTTCAAGTCCCCATTACCTCTCCTCCCCTCCCATAGTTAGGAGAGTCCATGTACCTTAATTATGTAGCCCCCCTGGCAGACACTAGCTCAGCACCATGCTGAGCGAGTTAATGTTCCAGGGCATTTCTACCCTCCCACTTCTTGCCCAATGACTTTTCTTCCAGGTGAACTGAATGGATTGGCTCTTAATGTGCAGTTACCCTGACATCTCACACCACTGTGGGTCCCTATCATGTCACACTGTAGTGACGGTAGTAACTAGTTTGAAACATAAGTTTCATGGATCCCGAGCCTAATGATGTGCTAGGCTATACAATCCTTTGGAACTTACCGGAGACTTGGCTGCAACAAAAATAGAGAAGTTAAGAATATCTTAATATCCAAAAGCTCAGAGGATTTCTTCTAAAGCTGTGTTGTTTACCCACTTGATGCCATTGGTGATTCAAAATCAATGTAATATAAGCATTCACTAGAAACATACCAAATGCCCAACAGGATACGAGTCGGGACTGCAACACCTTCACTAATAAGGGATGACAGCGAACAAGCAATTCAACAGTCTTCAGGATTTTGAGAGACTCTCACCTCTAATGTGTATGGCATTCCTTACTTGGAGAGGGTGCTGCATTATTATTAGCGTGGGAGAACCAAAGGACAATAAAAATCATTCCAAGCCATTCTTCCAGATGAATAACCTAGAATAATACTGCTCAGCTGAGAATTAAAAGGGAGAGTTTGCAAGGTCTTCTAGGGATGTTTCACCCAGGAGTTTAATCTGCTGATAATTGCTGGCAAGATTAGCCTTAGTAATAGGGGAAAGTAGTCATCTTCCATGTGGGGTCCAAAACATCTAGCTTTGATTCAAGGTACCACACTCTATCCTTTCTCCTCTCTGTCCTTTCTCCTCTCTTTAAATTAGCGAGAATATACATTCAAAACCAAGCACACTGGAACTCAGTGGGCCTTTAAGATATCAGCCATACCCTCAGCCTGAATGCATTTCCTGCAGAAATCCTATAGCTGGTTCCTCTCTTCAACTCTCACTTGCTCATGGAGGCCTTCCCAGGATGCTCTCTGTTCAAAGAGTAGCCTCTGTCACCCTTACTCTGTTGTGCTTGTCTTTGTAGCATGTAGCCTACTTTCAGCTGATTGTTTATTATCTGTCTCCCCAATTAGGAGGTAAATTTCAAGAAAGCAGATGCTTTTTCTGTATTGTTCAGCACTAATTCCAGAGACCAGGCAGTGGCTGGCGCACACTGGGTCTTTGATAAATATTAGGTGAATGAATGAGTAGGTTTTATTTTTTTTATGTATTAGCCTGTCAGTTCCCTTTCCTCTGAAGAACACCAAAGTAGGAGCCAGAAGAAGAAAAGTATAAGACTGATTCTGCTATTAACTGGCTACATGATTCTGACAAAGAGGATGAAATTTTCTTGGCCTCAGTTTTGTCCTCTGTAAAATAAAAGCCAGTGATGGAGGAGAAATCTCTTTTCCACTGATCAGATTTCCAAGAGGAGGGTTTTTGTTTTGTTTTTTTTCTCCAATGCTCTTGGTCCCCTGCACCACCCCTCATGGTGGTAGAGTGACATGGCTAATGGATGAGGTACGCAGAGAAACCAGGCATGGCCAGCTCCCTTCCCCCTCACTATTTTTAGGAATTGACTGACCCTGGAAAGGCACATATTCTCATCTGCTCATTACCATGCAGTAAACCTTGGAATTAAATAGCTGCTTCTCTTGGGGGAGAGGGAGGGGTATAGTGGTCCAGTGTCGCCTGTGCTGAAGGCTGAGTTCTGGGCTGTGTTTAGTAGTAAACTCATTGTACCTCATGTCTATACTGCATTCTTCAGCTCATCCTTTATCAGAAATAGAATGATATTCTGATCTTCATCTACCTGTTCTTTTGTTTATCTCAACCGGTTCAGAACTCTGGTGGGGGAAAGAAGAGTATTAGATATTGACGCACTTACAAAACAAAATAAAAGGATATAGCTAAAGTCTCTTCTGTGGCACTGACTATAAATATATACATCATATTTTTCTATGAAATATGTAGATTAATAAGTACGGATATGCATTTCTCAATATGGACATATATATGAGTGTCCTCTTTCTTCCAAGAAGTATAAAGTGTATAGTATAAATAAATATTTATAAGTTGAAAATATATATACTTTATAGAAGTACTTTATATGTACACATATGTACATATATGGTGTATACATATATAATATATATATATATATGTATGTCACACACATACTTCAGAGAGAGGAGGGAAGATGTTATAAATTATATGTGTATGTGTGCATTTCTTTCCCTTTGTAAATAGGGAAGAATGGTTACAAAATTTGGGAGTAAATTTTTAGAATGGTAGGAATTGACCTAAAAAAGAAAGAACTGGTTAGCATGGGTGGTCATACAAAATAAGCGGGTAATACCAATATGTTAAGAGATCAGTTAAAATTTCGAGAGAATTCAATATGTAAACTCTACCTCTACTCCCCACCACTGTCCCTAGATGACTCCATTAACTTCAGCCAGATGATTCTGAAGCATAATGAAAAGAATAGAAAGCTCAGATGGGTCATCAGAGGAACTGTGATGATAGGTATGGGGGGGATAATCTTGGAGAGGAGTTGGGGGTGGGGAAGTGATGGAGAGAAGGCAGAGAGGCTATGTCAGGGCATCAGACAAAGACAGCTATTGTCCCTGCCTTAGATGTCACATCCATCTCAACCCACTTGCAAAAGGTCCAAAGAAATGCTCTCAAAAAAAATAAAAGGAAATGCATATTTCTTTCATTCTGAGTTGTACATTTTTTCACACTTTAACATTTCCGCGATTGGGGTATTTCTTACAATTGATGATGCATCCTAATTTAACCAGTGACTTTTCTTCTTTCTCAGTGCAATATTATATAATGGTGCATCTCACAACTGCCTGGAGTCTTAGATTGAGTGAAACACAGTAGTTTATGCTCAGTGTTCTATAACCCATTTTAGGGAAATGAGCCAGAAATGTGGTTTGGAGTAAGATGTGCTTTGCTCAGCAAAGGTAAGTTGAAACACATGCTCTGTATGCCACTGGTCAAGTGTAGGCAAGAATAGCCTTTCCCCAATGCAGTCTGGAAACATGTACCAAGAATCCATAATCCTTCTTTGCAAGAGTCTCCTTTTATAGAATATATCTCTTTAAAAAAAATGAGAAACCCATAAAAAGTTTGTGTAGAGAGATATATTTTATACTTCACTTATACTAAATCAAAACACCACAAAATATTCAAAAACAAGGGCTTTTATTATTAAAAATTATTAGAAATAAGAGCATACATACAGTGGAATATTATACAGTCATTAAAAGTGAAAATTTTAGGGGCACCTGGCTGGCTCAGCTGGTAGAGCATGCAATCTTCATCTCAGGCTTGTGCGTTCCAGCTCCGTGTTGGGTATAGAGATTACTTAAGGGAAAAAAAGTGCAAATTTTAGCCAATAGTTATTGATATGGAAAATGCTAGTAAGATCATGTTAAGTAGAAAATAGTGTACAAACTTCATATTTATATTTTCTAATTTTGTAAAATATTCTACATGCATAGGGAAAATGGATTATAAAACGCGGCAAATCCTGATCTCTCTTGCTGGTGAATATGCAGCTGATTTTACTTCTGTATACCTTCTTTCATTTCCCGAACCCTTTACAATGAGCATGGACTACTTTTATGGCTAGAAGCAACACTTTTCCCTTCCAAAGGCAGTTTGTTTTTTTTCCTTCAAGTTCCTTGTTCTCCTAATAAGTCAAAATTGACCTGCCTTTGACCATGAACCAGATATTCCTGAAAGTTATAGCCATTCTCTTAGAACAGGGAACCAAGGGCCGTAAAAAATGCCCTTTACGCTAGATGACAAATCGTTTTGGTCAAAGCAGGCTGCCCAGGTTTCCTGGGCATCCAAATCCAGAAATAAATTGCTGACTACTCACTTTCCAAGGGTCTATACCCTGAGGAGACCCCATCCCTTCCTAGGAAACGACCTCTGGATTTCTCATAAAGGAAGATGATGACCAAAGCCAGAACTGGGGCTTACAAAACTCTCCTTTATTACATCTCTATTTGCCCTTGGCCCACCCCTAGGCCCAGAGGAAATTTCATGGTCTCCACTCTGCAGAGCAGGTGGGGAGAAGAGGGCAGAGTGCACGGAAGGGAAAATGTGGAGCATGCAAAAGAATTTTGCCCAAGGGGGATTAATAAAGTTTCATGCAGACATCTCAGAAGACAAAAGTTCTTGTCAGTGGAGAGGAAGATCAAGAGATTCTAAGTCAAAACAAAAAACAGATAATAAGAAATTGGAAAAGATTTCAATGCACCACAAGTAGATAATAGAGCATTCCTTGAATTCACCTATGGAAATTAAGTACATGGAAAATAGGAGGACTTTTCTCAGTACAGCTATGAAAAGTGAAACTAGATAAGCCAAAGCGACATTCTAATGATGGAAGGTCCTCCGCTAACCTGCTTTCATTCATAAGTCATGCTTCTAAAACAGTGCTTTAGAAAATTAAACAGAATGGGTTGTTCATTCCTCTTTAGTTAAAAATTTCAGCCATTTTCCAACTCTGCCTCTTTCATCAATAGTTTGCAAATACATCTTTTATCCCTTCTCCTGTCCTGTAACTGCCAGTGACTGAGCTGGACTTAGAAGTGGGAAGTCAGAAGACCTAGGGGCAGGGCCCACACATTTGCATTTCTTCAAAGCCCCTGAGGTGATTCTTTTTTTTTTTTTAATGATTTTTTTATTATATTATGTTAGTCACCATATAGTACATCCCCGTTTCCGATGTAAGGCTCGATGATTCATTAGTTGCGTATAACACCCAGTGCACCATGCAATATGTGCCCTCCTTACTACCCATCACTGGTCTATCCCAATCCCCCACCCCCCTCCCCTCTGAGGCCCTCAGTTTGTTTCTCATAGTCCATAGTCTCTCATGTTTCATTCCCCCTTCTGACTACCCCCCCCTTTCTTTATCCCTTTCTTCCCCTACTGATCATCCTAGTTCTTATGTTCCATAGATGAGAGAAATCATATGATAGTTGTCTTTCTCTGCTTGACTTATTTCACTTAGCATTATCTCCTCCAGTGCCGCCCATGTTGCAGCAAATGTTGAGAACTCGTTCTTTCTGATAGCTGAGTAATATTCCATTGTATATATGGACCAGAACTTCTTAATCCAGTCATCTGTTGAAGGGCATCTCGGCTCCTTCCACGATTTAGCTATTGTGGACATTGCTGCTATGAACATTGGGGTGCATATGGCCCTTCTCTTTACTACGTCTGTATCTTTGGGGTAAATACCCAGTAGTGCAATGGCTGGATCATAGGGTAGCTCAATTTTTAACTTTTTAAGGGACTTCCACACTGTTTTCTAGAGTGGCTGTACCAACTTGCATTCCCACCAACAATGTAGGAGGGATCCCCTTTCTCCACATCCTCTCCAACAATTGTTGTTTCTTGCCTTGTCTATTTTTGCCATTCTAACTGGCATAAGGTGGTATCTCAGTGTGGTTTTGATTTGAATTTCCTTGATGGCTAATGATTTTGAACATTTTTTCATGTGTCTGTTAGCCATTTGTATGTCTTCATTGGAAAAGTGTCTGTTCATATCTTCTGCCCATTTTTTGATTTGTTTATTTGTTTCTCGTGTATTGAGTTTGAGAAGTTCTTTGTAGATCTTGGATACCAGTCCTTTATCTGTAGTGTCATTTGCAAATATCTTCTCCCATTCCGTGGGCTGCCTCTTAGTTTTTCTGACTGTTTCCTTGGATGTGCAGAAACTTTTAATCTTGATGAAGTCCCATAAATTCATTTTATCTTTTGTTTCTCTTGCCTTTGGGGATGTGTCATGAAAAAGGTTGCTTTGGCCGATGTCGTAGAGGTTGCTGCCTATGTTCTCCTCTAGAATTTTGATGGATTCCTGTCTCACATCGAGGTCTTTCATCCATTTGGAGTTTATTTTTGTGTATGGTGTGAGATAGTGGTCAAGTTTCATTCTTTTGCATGTAGCTGTCCAATTTTCCCAGCACCATTTATTGAAGAGACTGTCTTTTTCCCACCGGATGTTTTTTCCTGCTTTATCAAATATTAGTTGCCCAAAGAGCCGAGGGTCCATTTCTGGGCTCTCTATTCTGTTCCATTGGTCTATGTGTCTGTTTTTGTGCCAGTACCATGCTGTCTTTGTGATCACAGCTTTGTAGTACAGCTCGAAATCCGGCATTGTGATGCCCCCAGCTTTGTTTTTCCTTTTCAACAGTTCCTTGGAGATTCGGGGCCTTTTCTGTTTCCATACAAATTTAAGGACTGTTTGTTCCAGTTCTTTGAAAAATGTCCTTGGTATTTTGATCGGGATAGCATTGAAAGTGTAGATTGCTCTGGGTAGCATGGACATTTTAACTATGTTAATTCTTCCAATCCATGAGCATGGAATATCTTTCCATCTTTTTATGTCTTCCTCAATGTCTTTCAAGAGTGATTTATAGTTTCTAGAATATAGGTCCTTTACGTCTCTGGTTAAGTTAATTCCAAGGTAACGTATGGTTTTTGGTGCTATTGTAAATGGGATGGATTCCCTAATTTCTCTTTCTTCGGTCTCGTTATTCGTGTATAGAAATGCAACTGATTTCTGAGCATTGATTTTGTATCCCGCCACGTTACTGAATTGCTCTATAACTTCTAATAGTTTGGGAGTGGCTTCTTTTGGGTTTTCCATATAGAGTATCATGTCATCTGCAAAGAGAGACATTTTGACTTCTTCTTTGCCAATTTGAATACCTTTGATCCCTTTTTGTCGTCTGATTGCTGTTGCAAGGACTTCTAGTACTATGTTGAATAATAGTGGCGAGAGTGGGCATCCTTGTCGTGTTCCTGATCTTAAGGGAAAGGCTTCCAGCTTTTCCCCATTGAGAATAATATTTGCAGTAGGCTTTTCATAGATGGCTTTTATGAGATTGAGAAATGTACCCTCTATTCCTACACTCTGAAGGGTTTTAATCAGGAAAGGATGCTGTATTTTGTCAAATGCTTTTTCGGCATCAATTGAGAGGATCATATGGTTCCTGAGTCTTTTCTTGTTGATATGATGTATCACGCTGATTGATTTGCGAATATTGAACCACGCTTGCATCCCAGGTATGAATCCCACTTGATCATGATGGATAATCCTTTTAATGTACTGTTGGATTCTATTAGCAAGTATCTTGTTAAGGATTTTGGCGTCCATATTCATTAGGGAAATCGGTCTGTAATTCTCCTTTTTGAGGGGGTCTTTGCCTGGTTTGGGGATCGAGGTAATATTGGTCTCATAGAATGAGTTTGGTAGCTTTCCTTCTGTTTAACCCTGACCTGGATTATCGCTGACCAAGAAATAAGCAGGGGGAAGAATCAAACACTTAGCGTAGAAAAAGGTAAACATAATTCTACTATTCACATACAGGTTTCATTTTGATCAAAGAAAGAAATAAGAATTAAAATTTGAATGGCAAATTATACACTACTTTTACACTCATCTTTCCATTTAAAGCTCAGCATAATGCCGTGGAAAAAGCAGAAGCAGCTTTCTTCTTTCTTTCTTTCTTCTTTCTTTCTTCTTTCTTTCTCCTCTCTTGTGTGTGTGTGTGTGTGTGTGTGTGTGTGTGTGTATGTGTGTAAATTGCATTTTTCATTTCAAGATCTGTAACTGAGACTCAGAGCTGCTTAATGACTTGCCTAAGGTCACAGGGCTGGAAAGTGCAGAGTGTTCCTAGGCTCTGACGTCCATGCCTTTCACTCTTGAGCGAACCATGGAAAATGCCCTTTTCATGGCCCCGTTCACCACCCCAGTGAAGCCCAGAGCCTCCTTAATTATTGGCCCTCTTTCCAAGACTCTTTCTGTAACCAAGTCAATGGTTGACAGGTTTTTTTTTCTTTAGCATTTACTATTATTTTCAATACAAATGAGCAATGATATGTTGAGTAAGTGAAAATCAATGCCACCGATTAAGAAAATGTCCTCTAATTTGCCTTCTGGACACTCAGCTTTAAAAGACGAATGAAGAGAAAAAAAAATCTGTATGGCTTGATTGCTTACGAAGAAAATCCCTCTAAGTGTGAACACTTCTTTGAAACTGTCAAGATAATAATAATGTTAATATTGACTACGCTTTCATTCTGCTAAGCATGTGAATTCCCTTAATCCTCACAGCAACTCTACATGAGATAAATACTCTTCTTAGACCCATTTACACGTAAGGAAATCATGGCTCTAAGTCATGCTAGTTACTAATATTTGTCAGGGATCCAAGGAGAGAGCTAATAAGCTCTGCTACCCTCCATCGCTCTCCCGGAAGTATCGTACAAACCAGTGCTTATCAGACCTCCCTAAACCTCTAGTGAAAGGAAAAGTCCATTTTGATCAGATTTAAGTGTGTCATATTTTTCTATTTCATAACTTTGAGAAGAGATGAAAGTCATGTCTCCCTTGTTTACTAGTTGTGCTGCTCAAGCGCCTCCTCTGGTCTCATTCCAGACTCGGTGACTCACACCCTTGAGGGCCTGTTACTGCGAGGTAGCTGCACTTCCGCCTACCTGTCCCCACGTTGCCCGGTAGTTATGGGTGCATGTCTCCCCAACTACCCTGTACATTTCACGAGAGAGGGATCGTGCCTTTTCTTTTCTTTTTTTTTTTTCACTCTAATGCCTCTCTTTGTGCCCTACAAAGATAAGGAATATGTAAATTCCAAGTCAAAAGATGAATATAGAACCTAGATAACCATGCACTGTGTTTAAGGTTTTTAAACTAATTCTATAGTCAAATTCCTGTAGTGATAAGATAGTCTGGAATCATAAAACATGCCCATATAGTCGTTAAGTAAATTTGGGTTGGAGAACTTGATAATTAACTAGGAACAACTGACAAGAAAAAAAATAAGGATTATACAAAAATATGCTCTTAATAATTTCAGAGTTTGGGTAATTCTCTAAAGAGGAAACAAAGAAAGTCATGGACTCTTCCATTAGTCAACTTTTTAAGTATTTCCTTCTAATGTAGTTCGAGTTTAGTTTTTTAGTCCTCAGCTTGTGCTTTAAAAACAAAAAAAAAACACAAAAACATGGGCATGCATAAAAATTTCAATTGTTTTTTCTTTCTTTCTTTTTTTTTAAAGTTTTAATTCCAGTATAGTGAACATACAATGTTATATTAGCTTCCTGTTTTCTGGGCTTTTTAGTCCCTAAGCACAGGAGTAGGAAACTTACTTTTGACTCTCTGCAAGTGATTCCTCTCTCCCTGTCTATCTCTCTCTCTCTCTCTTTTCTCTCTCTCTGTGTCTCTGTCTCTGTCTCTCTCTGTCTCTATCAAATAGAACATCTACTTAATAGACCCTGTTCTTATAAAACAGGAACCGAGTTTTACTGTAAGAACTTCTTTAAAGATAGCTCTAGGGGCGCCTGGGTGGCACAGCGGTTAAGCGTCTGCCTTCGGCTCAGGGCGTGATCCCGGCGATCTGGGATCGAGCCCCACATCAGGCTCTTCCACTATGAGCCTGCTTCTTCCTCTCCCACTCCCCCTGCTTGTGTTCCCTCTCTCGCTGGCTGTCTCTATCTCTGTCAAATAAATAAATAAAATCTTTAAAAAAAAAAAAAAAAAAAAAAAAAAAAAAGATAGCTCTGTAACTCTGTTTTCTTATAAGAAAGAAAATATGGCCAAAAGTCCTTGTAATTTAGAAAATGTTTTCAGCTTCAGATAAAATTTAGCCGAAGACTAGTTCTGGTCTCTTAGCTAGAAGTCTACATCTCTGAACTAAATGAAAGGAACAAGAATGTGAACCTCTGAAGGTTGCGGTGAGTTTAGTGGGGGAGCCAGGGCCAGTGTATAATTTGTGGGGCCCAGGACAGAATGAAAATGCAGGGCCCCTTGTTCAAAGTTAGTAAGAATTTCAAGCTGGTGACAGGGGAGCATTCAGCCAAGCATGGGAACTTCCTAAGGATGATGTCCCGTACAACTGCACAGGTGACATGCCCGTGAAGCTAATCTATGAAGGGCTTTATCCAGTTGGGGGCAGCCGGCAGAGCAGGAAAAACGCAGGGGTAGCCAGAGTGGTCTGATGATAAGTGACTGTCTCAAAGTGTAGACAAGTCATCAGCTGCTGGTAGTGCCTGAGTTTAAGTGTTATTAGAAATAGAAGAGCGTTAGGATACTTGGGTGGCTCAGTCAGTTAAGTGTCTGCCTTCGCCTCCCGGTGTTCTGGAATCGAGTCCCGCACGGGGCTCTTTGCTCTACTGGGAGTCTGCTTCTCCCTCTGCCTCTGCCTGCTGCTCCCCCTGCTTGTGCTCTCTCTCTCTCTCTGACAAATAAATAAAATCTTAAAAAAAGAGAAAAGAAATAGAGGAGTGTAGACTGTAGACATGAAAGATGAAGAAAAGAAAGATTAACAATGTGACCTTACACTTTGCCAGCCAACACTCATCCGGGAGTCATACCCGGAGACCACAGAGGGTCAGCTCTTATTGAGTAGCTTCTCTTCCTTTTCATCAAAGCTGACAATAGCCACAGTTGCTCAATCCACTCAATAACAAGAACTTCCCTGAAGAGTAGGTGTGCCGTATGAAGGTTGGTGTGCAAAAGCCTTAGAGCTCTGAAAGCCAAATAAAATACTATGGATACCAAAAGGTTTCTTTGACTTTTAATTAAGCATGATTCTTTCTACTTTAGCCTGTTTATCGGTTGAGCAAAGGAAACAATATGCCTTATAATGCTTGTATAATCTCCCTTAGAGATTATAGAAGACTAGTTTTCAGTCCCCCCCTTAGAGGGACTTTGTGAGGATCATTTGTAATAAGACATGCACTGGGGCCTTATAAACTATAGCCACTACTGCAACTAGAGGCAGTGTCGTTCAGTAGAGAAAGCTCTGGAGCCAGAATGCAAAGTCTTGCATATACCAACAATTCCATAACTTACCACCGGTGACCTTAAAGCAACTCTGAGTCCCTCTGAGCCTCAGTTTCCCCTCCTGTACAATAGAGAGAACAGCTTTCTGTTTAACTCAAAGTAGGATGATGTGTAAAGATTATCCTGTACGGTGTTTTTATTAAACTGTAAAGTGTTGCACAAATTTAAGCCATTTTCATAATAAGAACTTGGCACTATCAAGGTCACTTCTGAAGCCAAAGAATTAAAGCTCAGAGACATAAAACTCCAATCTCTCAGAGATTAACAACAGAAGATGAAATTGTATTTCAACCTTATGTAAGGAAAGATCTATGCCCATGATTACAGAGGTAAATGGCAACATAAATAAAGCATTTCCTTGAGTGTTTTTGTTTATCCCCCTGTGTTTGATCCATATGGTCATCTACATTTTATCAGCAGTAGTACACACAGAAAGGAAAGGAAACTGTAGGTGGGAAAGGTGGCCAACCTGTGGTTTTTCTCATGGTGCCTCACATAGGCTAGACCTTGTCAAGCAGAATAAGCAAATTTTTTCTGCTTCCTGCCAAAAAAAATTGGGCTTCAATCCCCAGAAATGTTTTTATATACAGTATTTACCCTCAAGGAAATTTTAAGTCTACTGTCCAACTTCCTACCTTTCCAGCCCCTACTCTCCCTTCACTGCCTCACTCATCAACCCTCCCTTGGCACCCACCCTCAGCCCTTAGCAGGAAGCAGCAATGAAATAGGCTGAGAACAAAATGAACCACTGTCAGGGGCTAGAGACTTAATGGCAAATCAATACCAGTGAGATGATAAGATGTGTATGGAATGGATTCTGTTTTCCACGAAGGGCCCACAATAGAGATAGGTCAGGATTGTCTGTTGTAGAACCAACCTAAAGTGGAATCACTTATATCAGGGACAAAATGGTGATGGTCGACAGAGGAACCTAAAGGAAACTTAATGTAACCTTACAGGAATTAATGACTCTTCTCAGAAATTAGCAGAAGACACCAGCCAGGCTCTAAATGCCAAATCCATTCACACCATCTCTAGACAGCCTTGTTCACGTATTTAGCTGCTCTGATTCAAATAAGAAAGAAGACCACTAGGCAACCAATTAGCTGGAAAAACCAAATAACTTCTGCATTTATCCCATAAAAATCCCTTAGTCTGAAAACAACTCACTCATTGCTCCTGTAGCTTTTGAGTTTCCTGGCTTGCAGGTCAAAAGCTTTCCACTAAACTCATCTTTCTGCTTTGTTTTATTCAGTTTGCAAAGTTTGGTTTTTGACACTATTTATCTCTGCTTTCAGCCTTAGATAAAAGAGCAGAGAATTATTAACAGCCATCTAATTCCTGGGGTAAGAAACCAGGCCAGAATTTGGTGACAAATCTTTGCTATAAATTCATGTGTACCTTTTTCCAAAGTGGCATCTGGAAGTGTGTATCTCTTAATAATATGGTTGAATTTGTGGATCTTTGCTCTCACCTTTTGGAAAAATAAGACTAAGGACCCTAACAGAATGCTGGTACCAGCCAAAAATACCATTTCAAGCATAAGTTCTAGACCTTTTAAGTAACAAAATGATACCTACTAGCAGATCTGTGTCTTGCCTTGAGAATTCCAGGTGCACTGGCTGTGCTGGTCTCATCACAGAGAAGGTGGAGTTGAAGTTCCCAGAATCACTGAAAAGGAAGCTCTGAAATTCCTTTAAAAATGAACAGGCTGTCATTCGACAGCTGCCAGAAAAAATGCACTGTTACATTTGAGAATCTATCAGAAGGAACGATCTGGCTTGGCAGCCATCAAATATCTGCTTAGTGCTACTTCCTCTGCTAAGCCCACAGAGTCAATCGCTGTTAACCTCTCGCTCCTGTACCTTATCCATGGGCCTGTCTCTATTATGGGTTCTTCACGGGTCTTTCTTGTTCATTATTGTCTCTCCAGTGCCATGTCTGATGCATAGTAGATCTAAAAAATGTTAACTGAAAGGAAGCTGGAGTATCTAGCCGACTTCATTAAGGGAAGCGTAGATACCAAATTGGAGGTCATGTGTTGTCCCTAATGTCAATTTCGGAACTTTGGAGTGTTGTGCTCAGTCTTGGATACCATATTTCATAGCATTGGGAAGCTAGAGTTTATTCACAGTTGGCAATCAAGATGGGCGGTAGAGAGGGGAAATGCTTGGCAGTATCTGAAAACCATGTCAAATGAGGAACAAATGAAAGAACCGGGAATGATTAACTTGACTAAAAGAAGGCAAAGGAAAGATGTGGTTCCTCTCCTCAGATATTTGAAAAGCTGTCAAGTGGAAAAGGTAGTTAGATTTGTTCTGTGTTACCTTAGAGGGCAAATTAAGGTTAGTGATTAAAAAATATAGAGAAGCAGATTTTGGCTCACCAAAAGCAAGAACATCCCAACAAAGAAAGAAAACGCTCATGAACAATGGCATAAAAAGAGTAAACTTTCTGTCTTTGAAGTGACAAGAGAAAAAGACACATGGACATATCGGGCTGCTAGGATCCCTTCTAACATAGGGTTTCTAATTCTCTACATGGGAAGTGCAAGTACCACTGGAATCATGGGTATGGAACCACACTAGGGAATAAGTGATGTTAGCTTCTTTCCTAGGCACCGGTTATAATAGGTGGAAGAGACAGTGTGGAGACAGTGTGGAGCTCCCCAAAATGGAGGCACAAAGGAGAAGCATATACCTCCAAAGGCAAGAGATGTCTGAGAGTTCTGAAAACAAGTTTGCATGGTACCGCTTTGACTACTGCTTCTCCTAGTCATAGAAAGCAGCTATCTGGAGTGAGAGTTATCTAAAACAAAACAAGAATATTTGGAATTTGGCGGTAAGGCACATCTTTTTTGAAAGTTAATACTCAAAAGAGCTGCAATCACGCATCTGTTTTCTTGTTTGGTTTACAATTGAGAGAATGGGAACAGAGGACTCCATGAAATTGAATGACACTTCACATTGATAAGCGTTTCTGAAACAATATGGTAGCAATTTGAAGAACACATTATACTCTCAAGCTGCATAAAGAAAGAGCAAAGAATATACTCTTTAACGCTTAATTTTAATAATGATCTTACTTGTTACAGATACAGCATTTCACAATGAAAGCCTGTGTTTCAGTCCAGTAATATGATAAGACACAGCTTGTAAAAATGAGAATTGAGTTTAACTATGTTCTTGTGTTTTATTTTCCATTTATCATGTGAATTGCTTCTAAATAAGATTGTCTTACTTCATTAATTTGCATAATTACTGAAATATAGCATGGGATCCCAAATAACAAACTCCTGATAATATCATTTCAGATTTACTGTGACATTATTTTGAAAATGACAAAAATTGATACACAATTAAGTGAAGAGTAAAAGTGTATAAGCTAATTATGTTGCTTTTGAGTCTTCAAAACATAAAGAGGTTATTTGGGGTGAACAATAAATTTTTGTGCTCAGATGCTGAACAGCTTGAAAACCAAAGAACAACTGGCAAGTACTGTACGATGTTAGGATAATAATAAGTCTGGTTTTGACAGGGTAGGAGCCAGGTGGAGTTTTGTTTTTGTTTTTGTTTAATTGGATCAAGACCGTTGAAGAAAGATGAGAAAAGTCTTCAATGAAGACTTAAAAATACCTGTTCAGATGTATTTTGATTTTTGAAATACACCCTATCAAATTAGCTTGACAGTCTCTGGTCCCAGTAAGAAAATCCTGATGCCTTGTTTGAGTTCAGACTTTCAGCAAGTGCAAACATTTCACTCAGCTCAATCTTCAAAAATGTGGGCGAGATAGAAAATGTGGCTATGGATAAAAAGCTGCAAGCTTTTAGTTAGCTCGCAGACGTTGTTCTAAGAGCCAAGTAGTTGCTTGGCTCCTCTCTGGAATGGAGGATGCTGAAAGACAGCAAGGCCCATTGACAAAATAAGTCCCATGGCCTGTCTCGGGCTAGCTGATAAACAGAGGCTCCGACTGATTAAGTGTCTTTGCTAACATCACAGAGACAACCACAGAACAATAGCAGAGACAAAAACGACACCTCTTTCTCCTGCCTTCCACATCCTCTTATTAATCATTTTAAACTGAGAGCGTGGGAACAGCAGTCCTGCCTAAAATATTGCTTGTTTCCCTAAGACGACATCCCAGAAGCTACAAAGCGGAGTGTTACCATTCTGCTGCCCTTTCCTTTGGGTCATGATTTGAGTAAATCTGTGACTTTTAAAAGACAGGGACATGATGGCTGAGGGATGGCACAAACGTTTGTGTTTTATGTAGACTCTTGGTAGAATCTTCATTTTTCTAATAATTCACTGAGGGACATTGATTCTCTGAAGAAGAAAGACCTCGTTGTTGTGTGGTGGCAATTGGACTAGGTAATCACCCAAGAGCTGTGACAGCCTGAGTTGCTTTGTGGTTCCTCTGCTGGGTCGCCTGGCTGGGGAGCAGGGCATGCCTTCCCACGCCCTTCATCTCCACAGAGCGCCAGCAGCTCTTAGGCCTGGGCCAGATGCCTCCAGCCTGTGGCGGAAGGAGCAGGCTCGCCTGGGTCTGCCAAACCTCTAGGCCACACTGCACATTTTAGTTCATATTAAAAAATAAATCTGGAGCTGTTTAACATTCCCAAGCTAGTTGTGTGTGTGCGTGTGTGCACATGTGTGTGTGTTTATGTGTGTGTGCGTGCACAACATGCAAAACTTGAAAGCAGAGTTTCAGCTGGCCCAGAACCTGCCGTTCCCATCCAGCTGTTGGCCTTGTGCCTCACGACACACTTACAGCCCGTATTAATAGCTCCTGTAAAATATGCCCTGTTATTTTAGCCAGGGAGCAAGATTCTCAACAGCTGTAGGGAACATCATTTGACCCAACAACAGACGAATAAGATTTCTTCATGTGGCTGGGGCCGGGTGGTGAAACAATACAATGGTGAGATCTCACTGCATCCACAGTGTTTCCAGCCCTTGCTTGAAGGCTCCAGTGAGGTTTCTAGCACATTATCTCCCAAGAAACTCTCTTTTCTGGACAATGGCTCTGATTATTAAAAAGTTCCTTCCTGTTGGAATGGGTCTTGCTGTAACTTCTACCTGGTAACATTAGGCCTTAAGGCTCATGTACAAAACTTTACATCCATCTTATTGAATTTTATTTTTATTATTGCAACCACAGAAGAGTTGTAGACCCTATTTACCATCTCTCCCAACTTTGATTCAGCCACCCGTATAACTAGCTCTCCATTATCACTAACTAGTATGTATCACTAACAAAAAGGTAGATAAAGATAAAACAAGGAAAAATATCAATGCATGTTACTTTAAATATATCTTTAGGTAAACACTGATCTATTAATAACCAGCTCTAGGGTAGGTTTTCTTTAAGTCAGGAGGGCAGCTCTTACTGTACCTATTCAGAGGCTGTTTGGGTATGGCTGTCCCATGATACCTGAAATCAGCCACCCTTTGTATGTATGCTCGATGCCTAATACAGTGCCTGGCCCAAAGCATATGTTCCGTAAATGACTGTGAACCAACAAATATTTTCTTGGGGACCCTGTGCTGGTTACTAGTGATTCCTGTTTCTTTATCTACTGCAGCATAAAATCTAACACTGTACCAACCCATTCTAAAAGCCCCCTTTACCACCCAGTTATCTATAGTTTGGGACCATCTACCTTTTTCTCCTTCAAAAATTACAACTGTATTCGCCTCCATTTGCTTGTTCTTATTATACATGGTGTCTCACATTGTGTAGGTTTTCTGAGGATACCAAGATGTAACTTAGAACAGTCGGTTCTGTTCACTTTAACAAGCATTTTTGAAGCCTATTTTGTGTAGGCTCTGTACAGACACTAAGGATATAAAAACAAATGTGACATAGTTTCTGGCTCTAAGAAACATATAGTCCAGAGAGGGGAAATGGGGGGGGGGTTTCAAAACAATGTATAAGGAACATCATGAAGAGGGCAATGGGGGAGGGACACTTAACCTGGTTTATGGTGATAGCCAGATACTCTTAGAGGAGATAACACCTGGGCCTAAACCTGAGGCATGAACAGAAATTAACTACACAAAGGAGTGCAAGAGGAGTGCATTTTGAGGGGAAAAACAGAGTGAGCAAAAAGCACAGAGGTGTGAAAGTACATAAGATATGCAGAGGCTAGAGTATTCCAGAGTGAACTTTAGTTTGAAACACAGAACTTCACGAGATGATGCTGGAGTGTCAGAACCTTGGTCACAGAAGGCTCTGTGTTAGATGTTAGAAGCAGAACCATTTTGTGTTTTATGATGAGGGATTTATTATGGAAAACGTGCCCCACAGTCAGATTAAACGTTAGGAAAAGAACATTCCAGAAGAAGGAAAGACACTGCTGGTGCACACTACTCATCACCATTGATCATTCACTGCCACACAGTAAGATTCTTGACACCATCAGTGCCATGAAAAACCTCTGAGAACCCTCGCATCTTTGTACCACATGCTCAAAATTCAAAGTGGTAGCGTTATCTGATTGGTCAAGCTGCAGTCACAGACCTGTGCTAGCTGCCAGAGATGGGGGAAAAGAAATATCTGCCCCACATTGGCATCCGTAGACTGAGACAGGGCCCTTTATTCCATCTCTTTGGGGATTTTCCCTTAAAGTAGGAAGGCTGTTTGGATGCTGCAGGATAACAACAAAGACAAATATCCGTGCCCCTTAGTCAGATTAAACGTTAGGAAAAAACATTCCCACAGGCGCACTGAGAATGGATTTTGGCTAGACACTCTCTCAATTAGGGTTAGGGTAGGTCGCGGTAATATATCAAATGATCTATGCCTATAACTAATATATATCGACATTTCAACAGCAAACAACAACATAGCCAACAACAGCATAGTCAATAAGAAGATGATTTCTTTTTCAATTAATAGTCCCAGGAGAGTGTTTGGGATGGCAGTGAAGCTTAGGGACCCAGGCTGAAGATTGTGGGGACCCAATGAAGATTGTGGCTCGTCGGGTCATGCTGACTATTAAAGTCCCAGGAAGCCAAAAGAGGGAGAATAAAGGAGCGGTTATGTGTAGAGGTTTTATAAACCAGTCTAAACAGTGGCTCACCACTTGTGCTCACATTTCATCGGAGAGAGATCAATTGCATGGCCTCACTTGCCAACAAGAAAATCTGGGAAAATGGGCTGGCTGTGTGCCCAAAAGAGAAGAGAATAGATATTGGGGGTCAGTTATTGGTTTTTGCCATAGAGTCTGTACAAACCATTTAGGATTCAAATCCATCTGAGTAATTTCATCTAGTCAAAGGTTCCAAATTTTACTGTAATAAGACAGATAATAAACATTTCAGGCTTTGAGGCCATTTGTTCTCTAGCAACCACTCAATTCTGCCCTTGTAATGCAAAAGCAGCCATAAACAATATTAAAAAAAAAGTGGGGGGGTGGCTGTGTTATAATAAAACTTTATTTAGAAAAATAGGCGGCAGGAAGGATGTGGCCTACAGACCATAGTTTGCCGACCCCTGATATCATTAATTCTACTGCAAGCATCATTCTCCTTGAGAGAGATGGAAGCAAAACTAAAAGTAATGAGTTTTTCATTTGCTCTGTCAACCATCATTGCTCTGTCTCTTCCCCCTGACCCCTACTTCACCATCTGCATTTCCTCATTTTTCCTCAAAGTTCTTTTTATTCTCCAGCTGGGTTAGTCTACAATTCCTTTTCATTACTAATGCTTACTCTCCATGGACCATGGTCCTGTTCATTTGAATGGTGAAATAAGCCTTTATACGCAGCAACTCATTCATATTTGACTTTCTTTTGCCTCTTTAACTAAGCGAGGTGTCACTTACCTCCTTCCCTTCACTTGCAAAGATTTAGCCAGAGTCCTTTCCTTGGCCATAACACCTTCCATGTGGCCTTTTTTGCCTACCATAGTCATTTCCATGGCTCTGATCCATGAACAAGAGCCATGTATTTGGAACAAAGGTCTCAGCGAGCTTAGTTGGGAGACAATTTTCCATGGTTCTCTCCATTTTCTTCATATCTCAGGAGCAGAGGTATTGATGGCCTTATGTTTGGACTATCTCTTCACTGAGGATGTTATACTGACAATGTCTCCCTTGAGGGCAATGGTTGGGTAGGTTTGTTCTCAATGGATCAATGCAGCCCATTATAAAGCCTTAGGATTCCCTAAATTCAATGTTCTGTAATACAACACACTACATATACAGGGGTCACTAAACCTTTCTGACGTCATACTATGGAGCTTGGGAACTGGTAAAATGCTAATACGTCAGCTACTGCTATTGCTGTAAGCAATCAACTGTTCTTTGTCTGTGCCTCGGGGATCTCATGTCTTCTGCTGGCATCCATGAAACTGGCAGGTTAACTTGGTAGCTTGCAAACAGGGCAGAATCTCAGCACCTCCACTATTCTTGACCAACTATATGTTCCCAAGAATGGAGAAATATGGTAAATCAACTGGACTAGAAATTAATGTATGGTAGATCAAAGCAGAGCTATGCCAGGTTACCTTTAAAAAAGGTGGCTAATCTCAAGCTATAACTCCACCCCTTTCTAAAACTTTCAAGAATGTAAGTGATGGGGCACCGGGGTGGCTCAGGCAGTAAGCTGCCTTCGGCTCAGGTCTTGGCCTGGATTGAGCCCCATGTCCGGCTCTCTGCTCAGCGGGAAGCCTCCTTCTCCCTCTCCCTCTGTACCACCACTCCCCTGGCTTATGTTCTCTCTCTCTTTCTTTCTCTCTCTCTCTCAAGTAAATAAATATAATCTCTTTTTTTTTTTTTTCAAAAAAAGAATATAAGTGGTAAGGGTAATATTATAGAGGTAACTGAATTTTCTGTGTTTAAAGAAATACATAAATCATTTCCAAATGTCAGTGCTAAAACTATTATTAGTGATAACTTACTCACAATATACCTTTCAACCATGTCACTGCTACAAGGCTAAGAAGAATTGACATAATACATTTGACCTAGTATGGACGGCTTTGAACAGGCACTGCATCAATAGAGAGAGAATTCTATATGTTCTAAAAGCAATAGGATATAGAAAAGATGAGGCAAATTGCCCCCTGCCCTTCTGCTTTACTGTCAACAGATGTCGAACTCTGTCTGTGTGAAGAGCCCCTGTGTTTGGCGCCAGGATAGAAGGTAAGAATGGGGAAGGCTCTATCAAGGAGTTCATGATTAGAGAACCAAAAATCGCATAATAACATTAGGAAGTAGAATAACCCAAAGTTGTATTAGTTTGACATGAATGAAGTGTTTGCAGAAGAGGCTGGGAGGATATGGGGGGAGATTCTGACATGAGATAAAGCTATGTGAGAACTACCTGGGGTTAAAGGGCAGGGGTTCTAGAAGATCTGAGTTTTGAAGCAGTGTTCTGGAACAATGGAAAGACATACATCTAAAAGGAAAGTAGATGGCATTTGGGGCAGTGTCATTCTTGATCAGGAGCACAAAGGCGAAAATGAGAGTCAGGAGGTCGCACAGTCAGGGAGAATGATAACTAAGTGTAGGGTAAGGTGACCTGGGCCCAAGTCCCCTTCTGTAGTAACTAGCCGTTTGAGTCAGCCAATCTCACCTGTCTCTATCTGAAAATAAGGGAGTGAGTCAATCAGATGTTCTTTCTGAAGAAACTCTTTAATTTTGTAATTGGTTTTTAAGGAAGTAAGAAGGACGTTAACTTGACAAATCAGAGTGTTAGTGTTGAGTTATAATGAAACTTAGATTTGAAAGATGGGCTGAGTGGTCGGCAGTAGGTGAAGACCCTTGTATCGAATATAAGGATCAATAGGGAGCCGTTGCTGGTCCTTGAACAAAAATGGCAAGATTAAAATATCTGTGCAACGCAATTAAAGAATATTGCCCGAGAGGGCTTTCAAAATAACTGCAGTCAATTCCAGACTGTTTTTTCAAGAGTCTTATTTAAAAAAAAAAGTCTTATAAACATTACATTGCCATCTACCCAAATGAGGGTGGTGGTAATTAAAACATCAATAAAATAATTTATCCTCTAAATGTTGAAAGATTGGAAGTATTGGTTGCCTGCACAGTACAATAGAAGTGTTTGTGACACAGAATTATTAAAAGATAAAATAGATGAATCTTACATATTATTTAAGGTGCTTTTTAATCTGGGGCACATAAAGCTGGTTGCTATATATTTCTTAATGGTAACTGGTTGGCATGGCTCTGATTATGGTTCACAAGCTAGAAGTTAGCCCTGTTTTTAAAAGTCTATGTGTCTATGCCATAGGAAGAAATAAATGCATTTTCTTATTCTGTTATACTGTCTCGTGTTCAACTTTGCATCTTACCACAGTCACTTACCTCCATGAGGACCTCAGAACCTCTGTTGCTGCTCTCATTTTCTGAAGCAATCGTGGGCCGGTTTAGGAGTCTGAATGTTCATTACAGTGTGGAGAGCCCTTTGGTAGCTTACCTAGTACTTGAATAAAACCAGAAAGGGCCGGGTGTTGCCCTGAGGCTGACAGCATTGCTCCCTAAAGAGGCTACAACTCCCGGGAAATGCAGAGCTGGCCAGGCTGTCCTCAGACGGTCAGCTGAGGCTGTCATGCAAAGCCCAAGAGCCTTCCTGAAGATTTTTTGGGAGCAAAGACAATACACAGAGTCCTAAAATTTATCTGTGGATACAAAAACTAGGGTACAGCTTTATAGCTAAGATAAACAAGCATTTACCAAGTGCTTCCAATCATCCAGTTTCTTTCATAACATTATTTATTTTTATTGAACTATAATTGACATATAACATTATATTAGTTTCAGGTGTACAACATAATGATTCAATATTTCCATATATCATGAAATGATCACCAGGACGATTCTAGTTAACATCCTTCGCCACACATAGTCACACATTTTTTTCTTGTGATGAGAATATTTAAGATCCACTCTTTTAGCAACTTTCAAATATACAATACAGTATTATTAACTATAGTAGCAATGCTGAGTATTAGGCCCCTGGGATTGATTTATTTTGTAACTGGAAGTTTGCACCTTTGACCAACTTCACCCGTTTTGCCCACCTCTAACCCCTGCCCCTTGCAACCATCTCTCTGTTCTCTGTATTTGAGTTTGGTTCTTTGTTTTGTTTGGGGGAGGGGTGGTTTTTTTTCTTTTGTTTTTGCTCTTGTTTAGATTCAACACACAATTGGGACCATACAGTATTTGTCTTTCTCTGTCTGACTTATTTCATTTAGCATAATGCCTTCAAGGTCCATCCGTGTTGTTTCAAATAGCAAGATTTTCTCTTTTTTATGGCTGAATAATGCTTCCATGTTCACAATAGTATCCTAGCTATTACATTAAACCTCATTTCCTACAGATGATGAAGACCAAGACATGCTTTCCAAGATTTGGGACAGATATCTGAGCTAGAGTATTAAATCAACGATTCAGGAAGAAGAGTTGAAAGAGAAGGTTTACAGGAGGATTTCAGGGGGGTGCAGGTGGGTGAGGACTGTTCTTGTAGAAAAGATGTTTGTAAGGCTTCTTCCAAAGGACTCTTCTCCAGCCTCTCAAAGCTTATATTCAAACTATTTACTTGCAAGAAAATATCTGTACTTCTGGTTCCACGGTGCCTGTGTGTTTTCCCCATGAATACAGAACTCAGATTAATGTCGTTTGTGGATGAAAAGCAGCTTCAGTGCTGCTCAGATCTGGTGGGATTTTTCTGGACCAGAGATTGAAACTGTAGGATTTACCCCTAACAACAGTTATTTGTGAAAACAGAATAGCTATTCAGATTTCTCTGCAGCCTCAACTGCATTGATTAATTGGAGAGTGAGGAGACGGTGATGTTGTCAAAGAAAGGAGCAGAATGAAGGACAAGTTTCATCATTAATAGTTTGCCTCTAAAAAGGTCAGATTTTTCTTCACTTCCCTGAACCCCTAATCAGCCTCCAAAAACGAGCCATTTGAACAGCCAGAGCTAGCATTAACATTCTCCTCAAGATAATATTCTGAGTAATTCGGAACATTCTCTATCTACATGACATCTTTACTTTTTGCCAATCTAAAAATGTGGTATGAAATAAGAAGTGGGTGGGTTTATCTTTTATTTTTTCCTCCATGAGCTTTTCTGGTCAGGTCTTACCTTTTTTTTGAACTTCTGACCTCTACAGCTTTTCTTTAGATAGCAATGAGTTTTTAGAAGAATGTCCCCCTAAAACCATCCCATTGGTGAAACTGAGAATCGCAACCAGAGGAAGAAGAGCCTTCTGGAATGGAAAACAGGTTGGTTCCCAGGGAGCATGACAGATGGGAGCCCAATTGGAAAAGTCTCAAGAGAAAATAAGAAGTGAGGGGTGGAGACACTGAAGCCAAACAACCATTCTGAGGAATTTTTCCATAAAGGGAATGAGGGATAAGGGGTCAGAACCAGAAGGGATTATAGCATCACGGAAGATTGATTAGTTTCTAGGATCAGAGATATAAGCAGATGGGGAGTTCTGAGGGGCTTGTTAGTTTTAAGCTACAGCCTTTTGGTACCAAACCCACCTTTCTATACTCTGCTTTATCAGATTTGGGACTGAGACTCTGCAAACCATATTTTTCCAGTTCATATTGCTCTTTGTTAAGGTCTGCCATTAGAGGACTTAAGAATGAGTCAACTGGAGAAGGACTAAGGTCCACACTCCCTCCCCTCTCTTACTGTTCCTATCGGAACCTTCCGGCAATCCTTCCTCACCCTGGCAGCTGTTGCTCCCAGTAGCAGTAATTGGTTCTGATATGTGTGTATTTTTTCCCCTCCACGCTTAAAGTCAGTGTCATTCTAACCCCATTCCCAGTATCAGAACCATGAAGGTGGTACAGCCTCCTCTATGGCCTCAGTTGCAGCTTTGCAGGGCACCAGCCCCAGTACTAGCTGAGCAGACACCTTCTCAGATGTCTCTGTGAGGGCCCCTCCCTCAAGCATCTAAGTTCTAATGTCCCCCTCCCGCCACTTCCTTGCGCCCACCCACCCATTCACTTTGTTCCCGCAGCCCAAGGACTATAGCTCCCTCCTGCTGCTGGGTGTGTCCTCAGTGTTCCTTTTTAGGCATTTCCATCTTTCCATAGTATTTAACAGCTTTCCTAAAGTAAATTATCTCTGTCAGAATAACTCGGTGGTTCATGTTTTCTTGACTGAACACTGACACAGCGTCAGGGTCAGGTGCTCAAGTCAGGATTGACAGGTCAAAGCCCACCACCTCCCTGCTAACCCATGCTGCCTTATCCTGTAAAAAAAGGTCCACATTTTATTATTTTTAAAAAATGTTTTAACAAAGTATAAGTGAGGACTTATTCTCTGTAAAGCTAAAGAGTCTCTGATACGTCTGCTAACAGTAGTCTAGCCCTTTTTCTTACCTCTGTGTTTCTCCACCCTCATCCTTACCACCACTTGACCTTTTTTCATATCCCAATCTTCTGTGGTGATGTTGTTTCCTGCTAGTGCTTGCTTTTCTGGGTCACACTTCTGTATATCTTCCCAATGTTTATTGCAATTCAGGTCCCCGATTCTGTACCCCACGTTCTGTGTTTGGTCTGTGAGTAGAGAGGGTTGGTGCTCTAATGACTTTTGGAAGCCCAAGCCCTGGCCTGAAATTCACATTCTTGCAAAGAGCCCTGAATTGAGTGTTTGAAGCTTATCATCAAGTCTCTGCTTAGAGGTGGGCTCAATCACATGTAGAATAACACCATTTCTCTGGCCTCAGTTTCCTCAACTGCAAAGTCAAGAAGTCATAGGAGATGATCTCTGAGACCCTTATATCATCAACATATTTCCGGGCCAAAGCTCTTAGATATATGAGACTTCCAGAACTTTCCCTGTCTTTTAGCTGTCTTCTTGATCCTGGGCTTTGCAGCTAATGGACTGTTACTCGATTTCCTAAAATAATATAAAATTCTATTGAATTGGTAACAGTCCTTTGATTTACCCTAAAGCTTTCACCAGCCCATAGAAACCCTGCAATCTAATCTCTTCCATTCCCACCTTGGCTCCTTCCTGTAAAGTCTTTAAATTGTATCTTTAGCTCACTGAACTCTAATTACTTTCTTCCTTTCCTTAACCTCCTTCATCCTTGGTTTCTCTTTTTCACTCATCCAGCACCCCCCTTTCAAGAGCCACTTTTTTGTTACTTCCTCAACTTCTTACCTATAACCACACACATCACAAAATTTTCCTCAAAGTTCTAGCGAATGTGGTGGTTTATTCATATTGCACTGCTGGGCCTTCCTTTTGGAAAAGGATGCCTGACAAGGCCTTCTGCAAATGTGCGTGAGGCAGCTGTGACGTGTGTGGCCCGAAGGCCAGAGGAGTGAAATCGAATCCCAGCTCCTTCACCTACTAGGTGGCGGTAGGACTTCCAAAGTGACTTTGTGTCCTCAGCCCAGAACGTTCTTCTCTAGATATAGTAGTGTCTACCACAGGTACTCAGCCAACCATTTGTGAGATGACAGTATACGAAAGGCCATCTAGTAGGCTCTCAGTAATACTAGTTAAAACCTTTATCCTCTCCTTAACACAACCTTTTGCACGCGCTCTTGCATGCCACCTAATCTCTGACCTCCAGTTCTTGGTAGTGATGTTCACTTCTGTTCCACCAGCCTTTGTGCCGCCTCTCCTGTCTGCTCCATTTTCTCTCCTCCAACTTCTTCCTAATTTTCCACCCCATATTTATTCAATTCTATTCTTTAAGAAGTAACTCAACATCTCTCTGAAAATGGATTCCCTTTGTTCTCCCACCCTCCACTCAGGCTCTGTGGTCCTCCCCCTCTCCCCCCACCCCGCCCCTGCTGCTGCCACAGCCCTTTGGGGATGCCCATCCTTTCTGTGTGTCTGGGGCTTTACTCATTAGCCTTCTGCATGCAACTCCCTTCTTTGTGGACATAGGCTGATTTATCTTTAGGCCCTCAAAATCGAGCATAAGATATAGTAGGCCATCAATACATGCTAAAGGAAAAAAATAATAGTTCTCCAGAGTTCACAGTTTCAGCCTCAGTATTTGCTTTCCTTCTTTAAGGAATCTTTTTTTGGCACTCAGGATTCAAACTGTGGGGCCTTTGTAGGTACAAAAAATCACATTCAGCCAGAAGAGAAACAGCAAGGAAGAATATGTATCACTGCATCTCATTAAGTGGAAAATATCCTAAGGGGAATATAGGAGAGAAAGAACTGCAGTATAAAGGCAGAGAGGAGACCCCCAAAGAAGCTTTTGTTATTATTGTTATTATAATTAATGGAAAGAAATTTGGCAGGATCCACCAATTTTAAGGGACAAAGGAATGCCATGGGACCACTAGTAACAGTGGATCTTCACCTTCATTTCCATCATACTGTTCAGCCAGCCAGTAAAAGTACATCAAATATACATAGGCACCATGGGGATGGGGAAACCAACTTGTGGTCAGTGAATTCTAAAGGAAAACCTGGAAGCTGGATAAAAACGGTAGTGGATTAATCTTGAAATCAGCAGAAGGAACAGTACATCCTTCTTCTCTTTTCTCTGGGAGACAAAACAGTTGCAAATCTGAATTCTCAATTATTATTCTTCAGTGTTTAAAAAACAATGACTGTATTCAGAAGGCATTTTCAACTATGTGCACACACAGATGTACCAGGTACTCTCAGGATCACGCTGTAACTTGAGGCCTCCATGCTGGGCAGGGGCTCTGACTCTGCTGCAGGCTAGAAACAGAAACAAAATAAGGTACAAGAGCCTGAGCTGATTCCCACACATCACAAAACTATTCCATGTGGTCAGCAGACCTGGGGGGTGCCCTAAGAAGTTCAGCAGCATGTGAAAATGATCCCGTGTCCCTGGCGAAGGATGCCAAGTCTAGCCTAGTAAAACCAAGGTGCACAAAATAGACCCAGTGAAAGGAAAATGTCATTAAAACCTACTTGCGGGTATAGACTGAAATGCTTCAATCTCAACAGACCAGAAGTTATTTGACTTTGGGCAAGTCTCACGCCAGCCCCTGGGACCCCCTCTCACATCACCTCAGGTTCCGACCATCACGAACTTCTCACTGTTCTGAACACACTTGACCCCTCTGGGATCCTGTTTCCCTTGCCTGGTTTGTCTTTTCCTACTTTCTTCTTCTAGCTCAAACATCAGTCTCTGCTGACTCCCTCAGGATCCCCTAGAATTCTCAGCACAATTGCAGTGTTTACGATATTTACTGAAAATGTATGTTCATGAGCTTGCCTCACCCACTAAGCACAGAGATTCTAGAACATTGTTTCATTTCTGTATTCTGTGTTTAGCACTATATCTGAAACACAAGTTCTCATGAAACGTTTGCTGGATAAATGAATTTGCTTTAATTATGCTTCCATTCCTTCAAATACAAAATGGGGAGGTGAGACTATCTTGCCCCCAGGGCTTCTCCCAGCCCTGCTATGCAATGGTTCTACAAAGCTGCCTCAAAAGTCACAGAGACAAATCACCTAGGTCTTATAGACCAAAACAGACACAAATGCTTACTGAGTACAAGCTGTTTAACCTATAAAAGTAGACGATTATTTGCCTCTGTTCCACAGAGTTCTACTTCCTGTGACATTCCCATGAGGGACTTTTCCCTGGAAATTCCCAGCTTTGCTCAGAACCACATCTCTCTCACACAATATCCTGAATAAAGGACTCTCCTGTATCTGGCTGCCAGCCATGAGCTAGCTCCTCAGAAAATATCAGAGACAAGTGAGTTATATTATGTACGTGGCCATTATATGGCCCAGACCCCTGTGCCATGCCGGCATCATGGTATCACAGTCCTACGGATGGGGAATATGGTGAGAATGAGTGGGCAGAAGGTCAGAAGACTTTGGAGTCAGACAGATAGATCACATTTGGGTCCAACACTGGCTTACAGTGTGGCTTTGGTCAAATTGTCCAATCTTTCTAAGCCTTTTCAGTAAAATGTACTTAATAATTATACCTCTCTCATCAGGTTGTTTGTGAGGAGTGTATGAAATGATTTAAGCCAAGTTCTTAGTCCAGCATGGAGATTCTAAGTACATTGTAGGTGTTCGGTGGTATCTATATTTTAAAATATTATCTCCCAACCCAATCCCCTGTTTTTAATATTAGAAATCTGAAAAGCGGAAAGTCATAGAAATTTGCCCAAGCTCACACGACTCACTAATGGCACAGCTGGACCTCGATTTCCACACCAGGCATTTTCTGGTTCCTAATGATGCCGGGAAAGTCCTACACAGACTAAGATTTCCATCATGGAGTCAGCCCCAAGAGTTGTCTTTTTGTGCTAGACTTTTGAAGCACATTGTCCAATGGGGCACAGGGAGGCAAGGAGATGGACTGCATGCCATGTATCCTCTGGAGCCCCTGGGGGAATCAGCACAGCTTAAAGGGAATTGCACATTATTTCAACGTCCTTGTCTGCCATTAGACAGACTCATGACCTTGTGTAAGTCACTTAAATTCTCTGAACCTCCACCTCAACCTTGACTGTGAAATGAAGATGAGAATGCATGCCTGCTCTCACCACCCACTAAAGATTTGCCGATTGTGGTCGTGAGCTGATCATGGCCCAAAAGATATCAGGTCCTGATCCTGTGAACCTGCAAATATTATCTTATTTAGAGAAAGTGTCTATGAAGATGTGATTAAAGGAAAGATCTTGAGATGGGGAGATTATCCCAGATTTTCTGTGGGGGGTCAGGGGAACCTGAATGCAATCACACATATCCTCCTAAGAGTAAAGCAGAGACAGATTAGACACACAGAGAAGAGTGGGACAGAGGGATTTGAAGATGCTGGCCTCAGACTAGAGTGATGGCCATAAGAAGTGCTGGAAGCCACCAGATGCTGGGAGAAGGAAGGAACAGATTCTCCCCTACAGCCTTCAGAGGGAGTGTGCCCTGCTGACACCTTAACGTCCACCCAGTGATACTGATGTCAGACTTCTGGTCTCCAGAACAGTGACAGAACTTACTTCAGTTGTTGTTAAGCCAGTTTATGGCAATTTGTCGCAGAAGCCATGGGAACTAATACAAATACCAAATAATAAAGTATCTGAAAGTTTTCTGTAAACTATACAGATGGAGGGAGAGGGAGGCACTTGGGGGAAAACAGGTACAATTCTGACACTGTACGTACTACTGGATACCACAATTGGCCTCTATGAAAACAAATTCAGAACTACATCTGAGTCCTACTGGACCCTTAATGGCAGTAGACTGGACACTGAGCACTAAGTAAGGTTCAGTACTAGAGCAGGTTTGGTGGAACTGAAAAGGGAACTTCACTGGATTTCCCATGGTGACTCAATACTCCTTCCATTCCGGATCCTGACTGCACGTAAACCCAAGGCAGACAGAACGTTCAGCCTTGCCTATGTCAAAAAGAGAGGAGGCCCAGGGACCAGGGAATAGTACTGTTTACTACCGCAGTGAAGTTGAGTGCGTGTAGGGGACATGCAATCAGCAAAAGTAGGAAGCTTGTAGGCACGGACTCATGAGATAAGCTTTGTGGCTCTGGTGAGTTGGAAAGGTAGAATCAGACAGCAGAATAAGTTCTCACTTGGACAAGGTGGCATTTATGTATTTGCAAGGTGACTTTGTGTTCTAGTTTGCCAGGGTGGCCCTGGTTTACTCTTCCGTTCTCTGCGTAGTGATTAGTAGTACCTCCTTTTACTCTCCAAAGTTGAGGTGGAAAATAGTATGGTAACCACTACTTACTAGCATGTGTATAATCGAAGCCCTGATATTTTTGAAGACGTGCAGAAGAATCATCTGAGGAACTTGCTCAAAGGACAGATCCTTGGGTGGCAACCCCCAGGAGATTTTGCTTTAGTTGCTGGAATGCGGCCCCTAAAATTGACACTCAGAGCGATTCTGGATACAGCTGATACACCAATTACAGTTTCAGGAATCCTGTTAAATCTTCCTTCACATTCAGGCAAAGCTGATGGACACCTCAGTAAAAAGGACATTCTCCAAGGCACAGAGATCATAACTTTCATAATGGCATGCACACAAACACATGGTTCATTATTGTCCAATTTTCATTTTATTAATTATTTGAAATAATAAAAAACTTTGGTTGCATTCCCAGATTCATGATCTATGACTTTTGAGTATTTACTTTTTTAATAAAATTTACTTAGGCGCTCATGCCAAGTAATGCCTCATGGCTTAAGTCTCAGACTTACCAAGGATCAGGAAGAAGGGGGTTTGAGAGATACAGGGTAAGGGAGTTTCTGGATGCAGTCTAGAGAACTTAGAAACTCCCCAAACTCAAATTTTAAAGAAAGCTCTCCACTTACAATAAGAGATTTGTTTGGGCCAATGCCCCTCTGTGAAAAGGCAAAAGAATTTTTGTGTCTGAGGCCTCATTCACACCTGCATGTGGATTTATCAGCCATTCAGCCACGCTTAAAGAACGGCAGTGTGGATTAGAGC
This sequence comes from Ursus maritimus, assembly GCF_017311325.1. Taxonomy (NCBI): domain Eukaryota; kingdom Metazoa; phylum Chordata; class Mammalia; order Carnivora; family Ursidae; genus Ursus; species Ursus maritimus. Next base: position 35,535,854 of record NW_024423564.1, on the reverse strand, counting down.
AGGCTGGAGTGGCAGACGTTTGGGCAGCCTATAGAGCAGTTCTTAAAAGCAACCAAGACTCCCTCCGACTTATAGGGTACTAAAGGAAACAGGAAGGGAGGCAAGAAAAGGACACATATGTCAAGGAATTGAAAAACAAGAATAAATGTTCCTCTTCACAATTGTGCCTAGGATCTGAAGGCTGCCTGAGAGCCACAGACCACAGCTGCCTCTAGGGATGATCTCTGAGCTGACATCAGTGGCAGAAAAGTTCATTCTTCCATATGCTAAGCCTAGAGGCACACAGACGAATAAAAACCAGTAACTATATACACAAATGTTTATAACAGCACAGTTCATAATAGCCAAATGGTGGAAACAACCCAAATGCCTATCAGCAAACAAATAGATAAACAAAATGTGGTACAGCAGAATATTATTTAGCCATCAAAAAAGAAATAAAGTACCGATACATGCTACAGCATAGATGAACTTTGAAAACATTACGCTCAGTGAGAGGCTGGTCACAAAAGAGCTCATGACGTGAGACTCTATCCATTTGAATTCCAGAGCAGGGGAATCTGCAGAGACAGAAAATAAATAATTGCCTAAAACTAGAGGAGATTGGGAATAAAGAGATGATAGTTAAAGAATAAGGGATTTGTTCTTGAAGTCATGCAAATGTTCTAAAAGTGACTGCAGTAATTGTTGCACATGCTTATTACTATAATAAAAACCATTGAATTGCACACTTTAAATGTGTGAATTGACAACAAGTGTTGACAAGGACGTGGAGAAAAGGGAAGCCTCTTACCCTATTGGTGGGAATGCAAACTGGTGCAGCCACTCTGGAGAACGGTATGGAGGTTCCTCAAAAAGTTAAAAATAGAACTACCCGATGACCCAGCAAATGTTTACGCAAAGACTACAAAAATACTAATTCAAAGGGATACACGCACCCCAATGTTTATAGCCAAATTATGGAAGCAGCCCAAGTGTCCATTGACTGATGAATGGATAAAGATGTGGTGTGTGTGTGTGTATTCATATATAAATAATATTCATAATTATATAAATATTCATATATATATGAATATTATTTAGCCATAAAAAAAGAATGAAATCGTGCCATTTGCAACAAGAATGGAGCTAGAAAGTCTAATGCTAAGTAAAATCAGTCAGTCAGAGAAAAATACCCTATGATTTCACTCATATGTGGAGTTCAAGAAACAAAACAAATGAGCAAAGGAGGGAAAAAGAGAGAGAGAGACAAACCAAGAAACAGATTCTTTTTTTAAAGATTTTATTTATTTATTTGAGAGAGAGAGAGCACGCACAGAGGGAGAGGGAGAGGGAGAAGCAGATTCCCCGCTGAGCAGGGAGCCCGACTCAGGGCTCAATCCTAGGACCCCAGGATCATGACGTGAACCAAAGGCAGATGATTAGCAGACTGAGCCAGCCAGCCACCCCAAGAAACAGACTCTTAACCGTAGAGAACACACTGGTGGTCACTAGAGGGGAGGGGGGGGTGGGTTACGTAGGCGATGGGGATCAAGAGCACACTTGCCATGCTGAGCACCGAGAGATGCGCGGAGTCATCGCATCTCTATACTGTACACCTGAAACTAATGTAACACTGCATGTTAACTCTGCTGGAATTAAAACAAAAGGCTTAATAAAAATAAATACATGTGTAAAAAATAAATAAATAAATGTGTGAATCGTATAGCATGTGCATGAAATCTTAATAAAACTATTTTTAAAAAATCAATAAACCCACAGTCAGTGTCTTCAGGGAGCCCCCACAGCCGCCCCTGTCCCAGGGAGCGAGTCACAGTCACCTGCGTGCAGCTCCACGTCTTCCCCAATCAAACCCTTGATCTTCCCTGGAAAAGAAGAGAAGGGCCGAGGGGGTGCAGTTACTGGAGAAGTGATTCCTTAGCGGTCACTGCCACCCTAGCTTTTCTATTTTTATAATTCTTAACCACGTAGAACTATCAAAGGGATGATTTGAATGCATTTTTCATGAATGCTGAGGACTCACATATGTATCTGTGGTCAGTGTAAAAGAGTAGCATCAGAAAGTCAGCTTTTTAGGACTTGCGAACGCCATTGCTCCTAGGGAGTTTGTCTCTTCCAGGTATTTCACAGGGACACTGCAGCTCATTTTTCAGAAAACACTAGAAAATGAAAAGGATTGATTTGCTGGTACTTCAAACCTAACATGTCCAGAAGTGAACTCATCACCTGCCCCTGCAAACCAGTTCCTCATCCTGTTATCTCTAGGGGCACTGCCTCAGTTAGTCACCCGAGTCAGAAACCAGGCATCACCCTGAACTCTCTCTCACAACCCTAGCCAAATAAGTACCATGTCCTGTGGACTACCAAACCTGCCCATTTCTGCCCATTATCTTCAACACTGTCTGTCCTCCAGGTGAGGCCACCATCACTTCTCACCTGGATTGCTGCGAAGCCTCCCAGGTGGTTCTACCTCCTCCCCTCCATTTCACCCCAGCAGCCAGATGGTCCTTCTAAAACACTAACTGGGCCACCTCGCCTTCTTCCTCACTTCCCTTCACTTGTCCTTACGGTCAGTCCAGTCATCTGAGCATGGCCTATGAGGCTTTTCTTGATTATCTCTTCACTTACCATTCCTAGGCCAGCCCTACGTATTTCCCCTCGCCCTCCTTCCCACCTTGCTGACAGTCCCCACGCTCTCACCGGCCTCTAGGCTTTCCCAGATGCTACTCACTTTCTCTGGTACATGCGTGCCTCCCCCACCTGCACCTCCTAACTGCACTCTCTCATCTGACCAACACCAAATTTCCTTCTCTCATAACTTGTGTCACTCTTTCCTACAAGCTTTCTCAGAACCCCCTTTTCACCCCTGCCCCAAGCTACATTGGATGACTGTTACATGTTTCCGAAAGTGTCAAAACACTTATGATACAATACTATAAACGATTGTTCATACGGCTGTCTTCAGCTATAATATGTGACCCAAGGCCAGGAAGCAGTTTGTCTTATCCCTCACTGTTTGCCCACAGCCTAGCGGGAACCTAGCATACTGTAGGCAATCCTAAACACATAGTATCATCAGGAGTCTTGATTAAGGTAGGCTGGTGCCTGGCTGTACAAAACTATGAAACACGAAGGGTCTATTATCATTGGCTATGATCATAATCACCACATATATGCTGACTTAATAATAGAGACAAAGTATTCTGTATAGGGAGAACCAGTCTGTTTTGTTTATTTTTTATTGAAGTATCATTGACATATTATATTAGTTTCAGGTATACAACGTAATGATTTGACATTTGTATATATTATAAAATGATCGCCACAGTACATCCAGTTAGCATTCACCACCATACATAGTCACAGATGTTTTTTTACTTGTGTTGCGATTTACTCTCTTACCAACTTTCAAATACGCAAAACAGTCATATTAACTACAGTCTCCATGTTGTACATACATCCCTATGACTTAGTTATTTTGTAACTGGAAGTTTGTACCTTTTTGCTCCCTACACCTATTTCACTCACTCCCCAACTCCCACCTCTGGCAACCACCAATCTATTTTCTGTATCTTTAAATTTGTTTGTTTGTTTTCGATTTCACATGTAAGTAAGATGATACAGTATTTGTCTTTCTTCATCTGACTTACTTCACTTAGCAAATGCCTTCAAGGTCCATTCATGTTGTCACAAATGGCAAGGTTTCATTCTTGTTTATTCTTTTAATTTTTAATTATAGGTGTGATTATAAGCCTCACACAAAAATGCATGTCCTGAATGAACTCAGTGTAATTTCAATTTTACAACAAAAGTATCCAGGATTGTTAGATAGTCCCATAGAGTTTTTGCCTTGATCTAGGCTATGTGGCAAATTTCAAGGAAGAAAAAATTCTCTCACTGATATCTCTTATGTGATATTTTAAGATGCAGGACTGACACCAAGGAGCAGTGCATTAACATTTTTTGGTGGACAATAAGGGATGTTTCACGGACACAATACTGAGTTACTTATTACTGTATTGAGTTTCCAAGCACATTGCTCCTTGGTGATTCCTGGCTCTTAATGTATTGACGTTTTGCTTGAGCCAGAGCTTACAGAATTCCATTTCACCTAACACCGTACCAAGTTACCCCTATTTTATGTAAGTCTACATTCTGTAATATTTCCAATGAGGACACAATTCGGGCAGTGTGCACCTTCTTGGCAGACCCTGTCTCCTAGACAGTGTATTCTTCACAAAGGAAAAAAGCTTATGGTGACATCCAGTGAGTATAAAATCCATACGAAATGATTAATAGAGCACATTTTCTGAAAACTGATCTAGTTCGCTTGTCACCCCCTTTTTGGACATGGCTAGCAGGCAGATGACATAGGGGAAAAAGCCAGCCTATGAGTTGGACAGATGTGTGGGTTCAAATTCTGGCTCTGTTCCTTGTTAGCTATTTGAACTTGCACAGATCATGCTCCTAGTCTCAATTTCCTTGTCTCCAAAATGACTATAACAATATTTACCAAATATGGTTCTATGATGACTTCAACACTTAGTCTTGGTGAAAATATCCAACAAGAGTGGAAATCTAGTAGTATTTATAAAAAGTTATTCATATGTACACCTAACCACCCAAATATGAGGAGATTAAATGGATATGTAACATGAATGGAGCTTCAAAGTTATCAAACAGCTTTTCTGTCTTTCCCTCTCTCTCCTCAGCTTACACAATGTTAGACTGAACAAGTCAAGTTTAACACTACAGATGTGACCACCAGTGCCTAACGTGTTAAATAGCAACCTAAAATGCTGTTCCACATCTGACAGATTGCAGGTAAGAAGAAGAACATTCAGATAAGGTTTGGTTCCATTTTAGCAAAAGCTGCCATATTGAAAGGAAAATTTACAAAGGAGAATAAACCTTGGGAAATCACTCTGATGTATTGCATGTCTATAAGCCACAATTACTGAAATCACTTAGAAAGGCAAAAAGTAAGCCATGTATGTCATGCTTACTTTTATATCGTATCTAAATATGATATCACCATCTAAATACATGCATTTCAGCCTTTAATTTTTTAAAATCAAAATAAAAATGTGTCTTTGTTTTAGAGTTATCCAGACACAAACTGTGTTGGATCAAAAGAAAAAACAGTAAAAACAGTTTTATGTTCATCTTTCTAATTTGGCATAACACCTTGAATTGAATTACCAGTTAGACATTTTGAGTTGCTAATTTTTTAATTCAGTAGCTGCGTTCCTTGGCATTTTGCCTTAGAACTATTTTTCAAGTTTTCCCCTTACCAGTGGGCATCATATTTCCCACTTTTTGTCTTTTGTTTTATTTGTGGAATTAAACATTCAACTATTAGAATTTTCCCAGAAATCCTGGCAAGTCAAACCACTGCTTTAAGAAACTATCAATGCTTTTGAATTTCCCTTTCAGTGTGACAGTATTGAATATGCTTCCATCCTTTACAAACGTTTCACTCTTAATTTTTGTTTTAAAAAATCTGGTCACATCAGAAAGACTTTGGAATCAACTAAAGAGTCTGCCACTGACCAAAGAAGGAATGATAGACATAGTATATAACTACTTCGCAATATCTAATAAAAATGTATCTAGGACTAGGCAGTGGCCATTGACCATTGTTACGTGGGAAATTTGATAATAATGGACTAGCCTGACAATACCTAAACCCATCAATCAATCTTAACGTCACCCGAAGAGGGGCAGGGAGATAGTACAAGCTTCCTGATGTGATTCCGGTAGATCATTCCCCATACCACCTATGAGGTATTCCTGTCATAAACTCCAACCCAAATCTTATCAAGACTCCAGATTGTACTTTATAGGAAATACAATTTGGGGGTTGGTAGGGAGACAGAGAAATATGTTCCGTGACATCGTAGGATTCAATCAGCACATCAAGAGTATGAGTAGCTCTACATGACAAATGACCCAGTTCCTTCAACATGTAAATTAAAAGGTGATAAAAAAAAAATTAAGGGTTAGATTTAAAGACACTTAAGGAATATGAACTGTATATAGTATCTGGACCTTGTTTGGATTCTGATTTGAACAAATGATGCAATCAAGGAAATTTGAGTATTGACTAGATATTTAATGATGCTAAGGAATTGTGTTTTAGGTGTGATGGTGGTATTTTAGTTTTGGTATAAAAAGTATTTATCTTTTAGGGACATATATATATGTCTGTGTATATATATGTATGTGTGTGTGTGTGTGTGTGTGTGTGTGTATTTTCAGATAAAATGACATATTTAAGATTTGCTTCAAAATACTCCAAAGGGGGTTGGGGGAAGATAAAGGGTATAAATGAAATAAGTTTATCCCTTTGTTGATGACCGTTGAAACTAGATGATGGGTACATGAGGTACTTTATACTCTTCTCTCTACTATATGTTTGAAATTTTCCATAATCAAAATGAAAAATAGAATTTAAAAAGGCCTATACCTAGGAATCTAGAAAATGGTTTGCCTCTTACTCAGCCCATAAGGCATACCAAATCTCCAGATTCAAATGTCCACACAATTACACCATATTTTTTTGGCCAAGATCACTAAGACAGACCTAAGAGGAAATTGGAGTCCTATATATTAGTACAAATATCTCTTATTCTCTAGCGCTCCCTTCTAATACTTTCCCTATACTCCATAAGGAGATAAATGGGTCATACACTAGATGTCAAAAGAAATTGCCTTCCTTTGCAATCACTTCCAACTTCTACTCGGTACAAAAATCCAAGCGAGTGCTAAAAGGGAAATGCCTTGTGACAAGGTCAAGCAAGACAGATGAGAGATAGGGCTTGTGATGAAAAACTAACAGGTGCATGTTTTATTGGTATGATAAATGTGGAAAAACCAGATGTGGAATCCCATATAACATTATACTAAACGTTTTAAAGCATATCTTTCCCCAAAGAAGCCTTTTTTTTTTTTTTTTTTTTCTTTCTTAGCTCCTTTTCTTGTCACTCTGATTGCAACTTCTGCAAGCCTTTTAGGGACCAGGGCAAAAGAATCTGTGGAGGTTCCATTTTTACAGAAAATGCATAGAACCCTACATCATAACCCCTGTTTCAGTGAGTAAGCCTGTTTTCTCATCAGGAACGAGGAGGCATAAGTGGGTCAGACCCCACCCTACGTCTTCTCTGCAGGACTAATGAGTCTGTGATCCCCTTGCTAAGAGCAAAGCAAAGCAGGATCCACCCTCACCGGAAATACAGAAAGGTACTGGAAGCAGCAGAAACAAGGTTGAGTGGCTTTCGGTTTGCTTGTGTGGTTTTGTTGTTGTTGCTGTTCTTGTTTTACCATGCATGCTTGCCCTCATTTCCAGGAAAAGCCTGAGTGGCATGAAGAATGGCTAAATGTGTCAAGTGGCTCTTAGTCTGGTCTGCAAAGCTGCAATGAAGTGCTATGAATGGACTGCAGCACCCTTTAAGGTAAGCAATGTGTTCCATCAACCTGTGCCTCCAGTTCCCAGCAGAGTGCCTAGCACACTGTTGCCCAATAAATGGATAGAATAAAAGCACTGAGGAAGGAGGATGGGAGGCTGGATCATCTCTGTGGATAAATTGTTAGGAAATTTTCTGTTTTAGGGATCCATTCCCCAGATGCTCAGACTGCTCTCACATAACTTTTATCCAATTGCTCAACAAGTTCACCTAATTAAATTCTGGTACGATTCTTCTCCCACCCGGAGGATAAAATGTCACTGGCTCTTCTGGTGGTTAATTCTTTGTGTCAATGTAGCTAGGCTATGGTACCCAGTTGTTTGGTTGACCATCAGTCTGGATGTTGCTGAGAAGGTATTTTTTTAGATGAGGTTAATATTTATGTCAATATGCTTTGATTAAGCAGATTAACCTCCATTAATATGAATAGACCAATCCATTGAAGGCCTTCAGAGAAAAAAGACTCTTAGTCCTCCAAAGAAGGAATTCTGTCTCCAAGCTGCCTTTGGACTCATCTGCCATCTCAACTCTTCCCCGGGTCTCTGGTTTGCCAGTCTCACCTGCACACATGCACCCACAAATACATATGCACACACACACACACACACACACACACACACACACGCTATTGGTTCTGTCTCTCTGCAGAACCTTAACAAATACTGTCCCTAACTGGTCTCCTGCTTCCAGGACCCCTTCCCTATTACCCCTCTCTATTTCCTCATCCGCACAGCCTGGAGCGATTTCTAAAATCCAATCTGATAGCACTGTTACCCCATGGCACACCTGTCAGTGGTCCTCTGTTACCACTGTCCCTCCCCATGTAAACTAACAGGCCCTACACGGGTCAAGTTCAACACTCATCACCCCAGATTGGGATACCGTAATTGTTTACTTGAGGGCCCCTCTCCTCAACACATCTCCATACGGTACAAATGATCTCTGCCGCCTAAGGCTTCCAAGAAGGACTGACAGAGATTACTTAGATAAATGCTCACATTGTTCTTCAGCAGATAAGTGCAACACAAATGCCCCCAGTGTTTGAGAATATTGGATTGTTATCTTTAAGAAGAAAAAAGAAAATTAAGCTGACTGAAGTAATACTGGGGAAATCCTACAATATTAAATTTTTAAAAGATCCTGCTAGGATTCATTTTAATAAGACCTACCAAAAATATGTTCAAGCTTGTGTACTTGTCAGGTTTGTCAGTAGTGATAGGTTAGGAATCTATCAGCTAGTAAATTAGCCTGGACGCTTAGAGCAGCTCCTCAAGACGCTGCGACTTGAGCTGTCTTGCTATTTACAGGCGAAGTCCATGGCACAGTCATATTTCAGGCAGACACAGGCTTACTCTGGTTCACTGACCAGGAATGAATACACTCAAAGGGCGGAGACCCAAAACACAGCCTTTCACCAGAGCGCCGCAGGGCGCAGCAGACAGAGCAGGCCCCGAATGGTCCCCGTTGTGGATCAAAGGAAGATAGAAAAGATTAAGAACTGGACAGCACAGCATTGTCACTACTCTCCAATACAACAAAACTCAAAATCTCCACAATCTTCTTACTCTAATCCTTCCTACAAATTGTCACAGAGAAGCTATTTATTGTGACGAGCTTCTTATCTATTCAAATACCTTTACTCTATCACTGCTAATTACAGAATAAAGCTCCATAGTTCTCAGCCTGATATTCACGCCTTTCTATTCTCAATAGTTAAGCCATTTTATTTCTTCACCCCTGAGTCTATGTTTTCTTCAAGATCTACCATGTCTCCATGAAGCTCTTCAGTTGTTCCAGCCAGTACCACTCTGCCTGGTCTCTGTACATGCTGCGTTTATTTTATAATGGGCATGTAATGACACACGGCCAAGCGGTGTTCGACTGACTAGTGTGGGCATGCATGTCTTAAATAACATCTAAACCATCACCTGCTTGAGGGCAAAGGCCCCAAGTCAAACGAAAACCACCTTAATCATCAACTTCGCCCAGCTCTGCCACTTACTGGTGCTATACACTTGGGCAATTTATTATCTACTCTGAAACCTATTTTAGTGATGTGGAAATGACAAGGCTCCCGAATGCCTCTCAGAGTTACTGAAGATCAGGTTAGTTAAAAAAAAAAAACAGTGCTTAAGTACTTTATTAATCCAAAAAAACACCATGCACTTCTTGAGATATTAGTATTAGCAATATATACATACATATATGTGCATACAGATACTTATGCAAATATGCATCAACACAATATATTAGTATTACTACTCAGAAAACAACCTGAGAGCTAATGTTAAAGTAGCCACATGTTATACTATTTTTTTTTTCAGCTTAATAGCTTGAGAACATCATCAGCTAAAAGGTGAGCTCACCTCTTAAGTCAGCTGAAAGGTAAGTTTCAGAAGGTCAGAAGCTCACATTTACCTGACAGAGAGGGTCCTTATTAATGTTTGATGAACAAAGGAATACAAACGAAAGAGTTGTTTATTACAGTTTCCTGCAATGTTCTGAAATCATAAACACCAGAGACAAACTAGTCAATTCTAAACCAGCTTGCAGACTCTATAAAGTGCCATGCTCTAGTTATCTAAGAAACTAACATCAGGTCCCACTTACCACTAAAAAATGCCAATATTGCTGTTAGAAATAGAGACCTGAATATTCTTTCTGCTCTCGCTTCCTTGAGAGAACAATGACAGATTATGTGTTATATTCAAAGTAGGAAATAGTATCCATAGGCCAGGATGTTCTTTGGGAGAATAGCTGACAAAGCGTAGTGTCAACATAGCTTTCATCTCCAGACTCAGATTAAAGGTCAGTCACATTGCAGTTGTGTTCAATGTGGTCTATGGCAATGGGACCAGATGCTGCCACACATGACACATACAGCTTCTTCAATAGTCTCAACAGAATCCCCCACTGTGCCATAATTCACATCAAATATCAAGTTGAAAATGGCAGTAACATGGCCCTAGAGTCACACAGTCTGATCTCATTCAAGTCAATGCAACTAGAAATGAGGCCCATTGTCCTAGACATATGCAGGAAGATGGATGAGCATGGAGGGACCTCAAACAGTTCTAAAGAACAAGCTGTGGAAAGTCAAAGTCCTGATGTCTTTCAGATAAGAATTCCCAGTGAAACAAATACATGTTGAGTGCCTACTGTTTAATGGGCCATGGGACTACATGCTGGGAATAAAAATAATTCAGATAAGTCCACACCCTTGAGAAGATCTCAGTCTAGAAAGGAGGACATAAATGTTAACTAGAGCACTCTGATTAAAAATGTTAAATATTAGATAGAGATCAGAGTTCCCAGGAATGTAGAAGGCTGCACTAGGACACTTAACAGTGGTAACGCCAGGGGTGCTGTCTCAGACTGGCCAAAGGCAGAACAGTGAAAGGGATTTCAAGTCTTCCAAAGAATGGTTGCTTCCATGATCTCCATGAGCCTTCCTAGGGGAAAATCACCATCATAAAACCACAGACTTTTATGACCACCCAGTTACACACAGACTTTACATTTGAATTTAGTGAGCACCTACTGAGTGCTAAACACCATGCTGGCCATGCTCATTAATACTTGTCTGTCCTTTCTAGCTCACAGATTCAAATGCCAAAACTGCTATGGATCAGTCAAGGAAATCAACTGTGAATAAATAATTAGGTACAATAAATGATTATGGTAAAATATAACATTTAATACTCACACCAGGGCTCAGGGGATAAGAATTATTAACTTCACTCTATAGATTAGAAAATTGTGGCCGAGCGGGTTACGTGATTACCCAAGTCACTTGGGTTAATAGCAGAGCCAGAACTTTGTTCAGCAGGTCTTCTGGCTCAAATTCAGTGCTCTCATTAAGACACCTGAACCTCAATAAACATGTCAACAACTTTTCTTGTGCCTTCTCCTCAGAACTTTGTGCTATCATTGATATATTCATCAACTCAGGCTACCATAACAAAATTTCAGAGTCTGGTGGCTTAAGCAACAGAAATCTATTTTGTTGTGGTTCTGGAGGATGGGAGTCCAAGATCAAGGTGCTGGCTGATCGGGTCCCTGGTGAGGGCTCGCTTCTTGGCTTGCAGATAGCTACCTTCTCACTGCATCTGTACATGGTGGAGGAAGAGTCCTTCCAATTCTTCCTCCTCCTCCTCCTTCTCCCCCACCCCTTCTTCTTCTTCTTCAGCTAGACTCCTTTCAGATTATGACACCTCCCCACCCCGATAGCCTCTTTAACCTTAATTACGTCCTAAAGCCCCTGCCTCAAGATACAGTCACACTGGGAGTTAGATCCTCAACATACAAACTGGGAGGGACACAGTTCAGTGCAAAACAGTTGGCTCCTTGAGAACCATAAAACCCCTTAAAACCAGCTTCTCCCTCCTACGAAGTCTTTCTTCTGATCTTTCTATCCTTTTTTTTTTTTCATCAAAAGCTCCTCTCCCAGGACTATTCCCTCATATTCCTGTACTCATAAAACCCACCTTTGGAATACCACCTTCTAAAAATATTTATGAGAATTTGGTGATAAGCTGAACATATATATTTTTATCCTGTCACTTCTAAAGTCCCAATACACGTATGGCCAAGGAAAAAATAACAAAAGTGGGAGACCATAAAAAGATGAGAGATTTTTCAAATGGTCTCGAAGCTAGAAACCTTGAGACAGAGTAGAAGAAGCTGTGGTTCCTTGATGTCAGAGGCACAGCAAAGAGGCAGCCCACCTGCCTAGCAGAATCCTTATGAGGCCTGATGTGCAAACGTAGTCATTACAATTGAGGGCAGGAGGGAAAAGAGAGGTAGAGAATGGGGTTAATTTGGAACGGAACCACCTCTGACGTCCCTTCCTCACCTGTGTACACAGGATGACTCAAAGCCACAAGATTATATCTCAGTCATCATAAAACTGAAGGGATATTCTTGCAGTAAATTGAACACATTATTTGGAAAGACAAGGTGTATGGCATAAGTCCCATTGTCCCAGATAAAAATTCTTGGGCATCCCAGCATTCATGCTTACTTTATACTACGGCCTGCCAGTTGAAAATCCCAGGCAGACTCTCTGCAGCCTCATTTTTAAAAATAAAAAAGTCAAGACATTTGAGAAAAGTCAGAAATATGAAAGAGAAGTACCATGAAAAGAAAAATAAGAAGGGAGAAAAACAGAGTAAGTGGAGATAATTTGGGAATTAAAAAAGAAGTTTCACGATATCTTAATTGTTATCCTTAGAGATTTGACATCATGATATTCAAGAAATCATTACGTCTATAAAACGAAAGTAGGTATCTTTGAAAAAGAACAAAAAGGAACTTTTGGAAACTGAACTATGATTGTCAAAGTAAAATATTCCACACAGCAATGGATAAGGTATAGGAAACCTCACAGCTGATAAAACAAAAATACAAGTGACCCCAAGTATTGTGCTTTGTTTTCCTTATCTAATTACCTCTTACTGTAGTCAGATTCTTTATTTGCTCACTTCTATTTTCCATACCCCTCACTCAGATGAAATGTGTTCTCAGAGTATTTCTGGGATTAAAATAAATGAAAGAAACAAAGAGACAACATGACAAAAGATAAGAGATGTAAGAGTCATGGTAGATTCAATATGTGACTAATGAGAATTCGGGAGATGTGAGAGACAGTGAGGGCAAAACATTTTCAATGAGAAGAACAAAAATAATTTTCCACAATTGAAGAGGGATATGAATCTTCCAATTCAAAGGACTTTGTAAATAAGGACCGAAGTGAATGAAAAAGGACCCATACTTAGGCAATTTATTGTGGAATTTCAGAACATCGACAATAAAGAGAATATCCTAAAAGCAACCCATAGGAAAGGAGTAGAGATTGGAGGAGAGGAGTAACATTGGTAAAGGAACCACAACGAGACTGCCATCAGACTTTTCATCAGTAACGTTGCATTTAGAGCAAAAGCAAAGAGTAAAGACATGTTAGCCATTGAGCAGCAGCTCCGAAGGGTGACAAAATAAGCAGTGACTCTGGAACCAGCTGCTGTGTTCAAATTTGATTCCTATGAATAACTGTGTGCTTTTGGGAAAATAACTTAACCTCTCTGTGCCTCAGTTTCCTTCACTGTCAAAAGAAGATCATAGTCACCCCCTAGTTCAGTGTTGCTAAAATGAATTAATTTTTTAAAAAGCACTGTAAAAAAGCATGGCACAAAGTAAGCTCTCTATATAAAAGTCTTTGTTGAATAAGTAAAAAATATTCCAAGACAAAAAAAAAGTTCATTCCATTTGTACTCTTTCTTAGGAAATTATTTCAGGATGTAGATGAATCAAATTAGTGATTTGTTAGGATGCTTTCAGTGATAGCAGAAAACCCAAGACAAACTGATATAAAGTAATAGAGCTGATTCAATACTTTATATAACTGAAAAGATTGGAAGCAGAGGAGACTTGAGATGCATGCGATTCATTCAGAGTTCTGGCTGTGCCGCCCTGTGGTTTTTCAGTCTGCCCTCACTGGTTTTATCCTGAGGTTGGCTTCTCTCAGGGCTATAAAATGCCTGCAGTAAACTTTGGTGGCTACATGATACTTCGGTAATATCTAGGGGAAGAGGGAATGTGACTTGCTTCAAACGTTGGACTAAAAGCATAAGCTTTACACTGATTAGGCCACCTTAAAGTCCAGGGAAATGCGTAGCATGATTAGGTTAGAACTTGGAGAGAACTGGGGGGATGGTCTCCAGGACTGCCCTCGCCTCTAATACCACCTGCAGTTTAGCCACTGTGACGTCAGTCAGTTCCTCAGACTGCCCTCACTTCTGATACCAAGTGCAAATTTGGGGGATTCTCAAAATCCCTGTTTCCATAATTCACTAGAAATACTCACAAAATTCAGTGAAAGCTGTGATACTCACGGGTACCATTTATTATGTTTAAAACAAGGAAAGGATATCGATTAAGACCAGACAAGGGGAGGAGAGGCATAGAGCAGAGTCCAGGGGAGAACCGAATGTAGAGCTTGCAGTCATGCTTCCCTGTGGAGTTATGGAGAAGGTTAATTCCTTCTGGCTATGATGTGTGACACAGAGTACTGCCAATCAGAGAAGCTCATCCAAGCCTTTGATGTCCAGAGATTTTATTGGGACTCAACCACATACTGCCTACATGCTTGCCCTTTATTCTCCAGCCCTTCCAGAGGTCAGGCTCATTTCTAGTCCCTTCAGAGGTGGGAATTGATACCACATGACTCAAAGTCCCCATCATGAATTATAAATCACACTGTTAGACTCTCTGGTGGCCAAAGAGACCCTTATTAGGCAGAACATTCCAGAACCCTGGAGATTCGCCTGCGCCTCTTGAAACTATCATTGTGGCCAAGAGGGATGGGATTATCATGATTGGTTTAAACGAATTAAGGCCAACCTCTGAAACTGGGTTTGAGGGCAATCCCTCTCGGGGTGGATGAAATAAATGTTTGTGTGGCCATCATAATGTCCACTACAACAAGAGAGTAAACCAAGAAGGAGGGAGGCGTGGAATCCAAGGAATGGTGCATAGGAGCCAGAAGAGCTAGGAAGGCAAGTCTCAGGATGATGACTTTATAGCAGATCTGGTGAGCACTAAATTCAGACTAGAGCAGGGGGATGGATGATTGCAGAAGGTAGAACTTGGAGGAAAGGGATGATTTCAGAGAATAGATAGTGCATTGGAGACGCTGCAAGAATTTAGGGGGTACATGGGTGGCTCTGTTGGTTAAGGGGCCGACTCTTGGTTTCAGCTCAGGTCATGATCTCAGAGTCATGGAATCGAGCCCCTCATCAGGCTCCACACTCGGTGGGGAGTCTTTTGAGATTCTGTCCCTCTGCCCCTCCCCTTACTCACACATGTGTTCTGACTCTCTCTCTCTCTCAAATAAATAAATCTTGAAAGGAAGGAAGGAAGGAAAGAAGGAAGGAAGGAAGGAAGGAAGGAAAGAAGAAGAAGAAAAGAAGAAGAAGAAGAAGAAGAAGAAGAAGAAGAAGAAGAAGAAGAAGAAAGAAAGAAAGAGAAAGAAAGAAAGAAAGAAAGAAAGAAAGAAAGAAAGAAAGAAAGAAAGAAAGAAAGAATTTAGAAGTAAATTCAAAAGAAGGCAGAGAATATAAGAGGAAATTCTAAAAGGGACAAAAAGTTATATGAAAAAAGCCTGAAGTGATAGCACATTGCTTTATTATTTAGTAGTGAATAAATACATGAACATAATAGCATAAATGCTACCAACTGACCTTCAACATTTAGGGTCATCCTATTGATTAAACACGGGATTAATTTTTGGTCGTAGTACAGAATATCAATGCTCTCAATTTTGACGATGTAAAGGTCGAAGTGCGGACTTGGGTGAAAGAGAGAAGACAGGTAAAGAAAGCAGTTGAGGTGCTAATATCTTTATCATATAAACTAGAAACTCAAGAGAAATGATCTCTAATTAATGGAACAAGAAATAGAGTTACAAAGGTAATGAACAGAGGAACTAAAGAGCAATGTATTTATTCAGAGGGAGTAAGGAGAAGAGATGGGGGTATATGTGAGCAAAATACTTAATCGTGAGAGCAGCAAGTCAGTGGGAAATGTCTAAATTAGACGCAGCATCAAGAAACAAGGGCATAACCATAAATTTAAACACACAGAGGTGATTGCTAGAAAATAAAGACACAGAGTGGCAGCCCCTAGGGAGGTACAGTGACCATGTCATTTTACGTCCAAATCAGGATACTCTGGAGTGAAATAATGATAATCATTTACACAGGGATAAAACATAATTCAGGACTGTCCAGAATGTGTAGCTACCCTATTTAAAGGGAAATAATTCCAAGAGGGCTTTACTTAGTAGAATCAACAGGACTGTCCAGGAAAAACCCATGGCAAAGAAGGACTAGGGATTTTCTTAGTATTTATTATTTTTAGTGATATGTATGTAGTATTTTGGCAAATACAAAAATTAAATTAGAAAAATAAAAGTAGATTTAGGCCAAGGTGTTAAGGGCTTACTATTGCATCTCCTCCAGAAACTTAGCATTTTAACAGAATATTCAATTCGGTGACATACGGTATCTTAAACAGTAGCCATGCTATCTCCAAGTTAACCTTTGACCTATCAGGGGTACACTGATCACAAAATAAACATGACATAGATGTTGACAGATACGTTTGACTCAAAAATAGCAGAGGGGCGCCTGGGTAGCGCAGTCGTTAAAGCGTCTGCCTTCGGCTCAGGGCGTGATCCTGGCGTACCGGGATCGAGTCCCACATCGGGCTCCTCTGCTATGAGCCTGCTTCTTCCTCTCCCACTCCCCCTGCTGTGTTCCCTCTCTCGCTGGCTGTCTCTCTGTCACATAAATAAATAAAATCTTTAAAAAAAAAAATAGCAGAAAAGAACAATTTCGTCATAATAAAGCACATGTAGATATTTTACATAAGAGAAAATTCGTAAGAATGTTTTAAACCGAACACTGGGTTTTGGAAAACATCTTACCTTAGGCAGCCACTGAGAGTCACTCATTCCCCATACTGTTAGGTGTACTGTCGGAAAAGTTCGGAAAGCCCTGAGTGAACGGGTTGGAAGCATCTGGGGCAAGATGATAGAGACACATGTTGAGAGAGGAGGGCAGGTATGGGTTCTATGCCCCTCAGATCCGCACCGTGAAGTTTCCTGCTCCCTGTTCCTCAGTGCACAGAACGATACTGTGTGTCCCGGCGTGAACGTGAATGGAGGTAAAACTCCACCAGGTCACAAAGCTCCAGGTTACTAATGAAGCAACAGAACCTCCTTGCTCAGTATGCTGGGGAACCGGAAGCAAAAGGAAGATTTTTATTTGTGAGAGTGGCATGATAATCAAGGCACAAGAGTGTGGTGTAAAAATGACTTGATGAAAATCTTTAAAAAAAAAAAAAAAGAAGGCGCCTGGGTGGCACAGCGGTTAAGCGTCTGCCTTCGGCTCAGGGTGTGATCCCGGCGTACCGGGATCGAGCCCCACATCAGGCTCTTCCGCTGTGAGCCTGCTTCTTCCTCTCCCACTCCCCCTGCTTGTGTTCCCTCTCTCACTGGCTGTCTCTATCTCTGTCAAATGAATAAAATCTTTAAAAAATAAAAATAAAATAAATAAAAATGACTTGATGGCCCGGGGAGAAGGCCCTGAGAACTGGTGTCAGGTCAGAAAGTGGGGAGGGCATCCAGGAGATCCAGGAGCCACCAGAACACAGTGGCCGATTCCTCTCTGTCTGGGAAGTCTCTTCCTCCAGTGGAGTCGGTGTTCTCAGCTTCTTTCCCCTGCCCTGTCTGTTCCTCTCTCACCCTCCATCCATCTCCAGCCAGCTTTCACTTCTGCTCCTCTGGGATTGCAGCTCAGTGTGGACAGACTTGCTCCACATGGCAGAGAATATGGTTGGAAGCAACTCTGGAATTATAATCTTTCAGCCTAAGCCCGGAGTGCTATTTACAATTCTTGGTGAAAGACTGCTCAACCTGTACGCGTGTATTGGACAGATCACCAAGGTCAGGAGGGTTTTATCACAAGGATTAACCCCAGTGTTTAGGGTAGCAGCAATTGTAGCCAGAATAGCACGTAGCACTAACATACGCTGAGCCGGCCACCACTCTGATCTGGGCACTGGCAAGGTCTACCATGCTTCTATTTAGTTTGAAGTTCTGTCTTTCATGAGATCCGTACTCCTGTGGGCTGATTCAAACAGTAATCCTTTGAGCTAGCTGAATTTAAAAAAGAAAAATCTACTACAGGAATACTTCGCTGATACGGTCATTGGAAGAAAGGACCCACGGCAACCAAACTTACACGTTTTAGAGAGGTTAGCTCACTCTCGGTGTGAATTTCAAATTCTTGAGGAAAACACCCCACTCTGGGTCCAGTCGCCAACATTCGGGAGGTCAGCAAGGAAGGAAGCCAGAGTGGCTAATGGTCATTCATCCTCACTCAAGCTTTTCCAGTGACTGACAGGAAGCTCATGATTTCACAGAGTGGTTCAACCCATTATTTGACAACCTTCTGGTTAGAAAGTTATAACTTAGCGATCAGGGATGAGGGCTTTGGTGGTAACGCTGACTTCATGTCCTGAATAATCTGAGGATTTTGGATCAAGCCCCTTTTCTCTTTCATATCACGTCTGATTTCACCACGATAGCCAGCAGTGTGGGTTCTAGGATTTCTTTAATTTCTCTGAGACTCAGTTCCCTGACCTACAGAATCAGGCTAATAATAGTACCGTGTCACCTGTTGTTGTGACTATCAGATGAGTGCACTAATTGAAAATTCCGTGCTAAACACAAAGTGTTCAAGAAATAGCAATCATTAGCTCTTTAATTGATATTAATTACAATAGATAAAGGTGAAATATGTCTCTCTTGACTTCTGCCTACTGAGCCATATTCTATTCTCTGTAGCAACACAGCCCAGATCTGCTTCCTCGGCATGGCAGCTCTTCAAAAATTTGAACCCAGATTTCTTCTCTGTTTATACTATTGGCCAGATGCAAGATACTATGAAGTCGAGAGAACAGCCTTGGTCTAGAGGCCTGAAGTCTAATCTTCAATAAGGCATTCACCAGTTAGAGGTCCTCAGACAAGTCTTCACTTTCTCTGAAATTCAGACTTCTCATCTGGGTCCTGAAAGTAATTAGATATGCCTCATGAGGTTATGGTAAGAATAGAATGAGATAATACCAATATGGCGTAAACCCTTAATAAATAACAAGTATTTTTTTCTATTTTTGCAAGGAGAACAAGAGCCATGACTCAGTGTTTGATTGTGGAAAACAGTGATTGCTGGACGTGTTATGGACCCGATGACGTCGGGAGCACAGAGCATTAGAATTCTCTTACTATCGGCAACATTTACCCATCCTCTGTCCATTCTTTCAGGGTTCTGCACTCTGCTGAGAACATTCTCATGATGACTGATTAGTTTGATATATTATCACTCCAATTAACATTGTTGCATTTTATCCAGGATACATAACGGTAGCTATTGCCAGGACTGGAGCAAGATACTGGGGAGAGAGGGGTGCAGAAGCGTTGAGGCAGAAAGAACCAAATTCTTTCTGCGTAAATCTGTGGTTTGCCAACTTTAGTATGCATCAGAATTGCGTGATTCAGTAAGTGTGGGTAGGATCTTCCCCAGTGATTTAGGATGGAAACCAAAATTTGAAAATCAGTGTTGTAGATCGGTGGTTCTGCAATCACTGATGGGTGTTTTCCTGCACCCAACTAGCCCAGGATGAATGACAGGTGGGGATAAGAAATATAATCCTCCCAGAGGGCTGGAACTACCTATCAAAGCCAAACTCTCTTTTGAAAGGACGTTCCACCTCTCTGTTGTAAATGGCATATTTACAGCCATTTCCTCTGTTCATTGCCAGGCCCGAGACATTGCCGAGTGCTATGGAATAGCTGTTGTGCTTCTCTCCAGGTGGGTAAAATTATTCTGAAATGTAATTTTCAGAATACAATAAGGCAGAATGCATTATATATGTATAAATTAGTACCAGTCATAATAATAATGAGGCTTCAGAAAGCACTTTCTAAAAACGGTTTGACTTTCAAAGAAGTCAAAATAGTTTAATTTAGGGGTATATTACTACTCTAGTGTGGAGACCTGCTCATGTGGCTTCTATTGATGATAATGTTAGTTGGGACTCTTATTCAGGAGGTGTGGTAATCAAGCACTACATTTAAAGGGTGACTCGAGTGCTGGGCAACAATCTGTTTTCAAAAGTTATTCACCTGCATTTAAATGCAAAAGAATTAAAATCAAATCGTTTCAGGTTTTCTCACATCGGAGTCAAGGATGTCCGCCTTTGTTCTTTTCCCACTTCGGAAATCTCTAAGAGACCAAGGCAGAAGAACAATGGTCTATTTTTTTCTTTTTTACGTTGAATGTACTGTGTTATCGGGGCTCATTAGGATGCAAAAAATAGACTCTCAAGGTATCTTAAGTGCTGCAGGTGAGGAGGGAGCGGAACCTCAGGTATTTTCATGATAACAGGGCGAGAATCTCAGCTGGGTGGCCAGGTCTGAAAGAAAGAAAGAAAAGAAAAAGAAAGAAAGAAAGAAAGAAAGAAAGAAAGAAAGAAAGAAAGAAAGAAAGAAAGAAAGAAAGAAAGAAAGAAAGAAAGAAAAAGAAACCAAAAAAAAAAAAAAAAACACATAGAAAGCTAAACCAGCAGGTTGTCAGAAAGCATAATAGAGCTGGTCTTGCTGAGCCAGGAGAGTCCGGAGGCTGGGCAGTTACTCGGGATCCAGTGCCCTCCTGCAAATGGGCCTCATTCTGGGTGTGGTCATGTGCTCAGAAATCCCGTCAGGCTGGAAAAGCAGGCTCCCTTCCACCCCCTTTCAGCAAAGGGCCAGGAAGGGGACTGTCTACCCCAGACATGTCCATGGACTGGGATGGAAAAGCCACACCAGAGAGAGGCTGCTTAGGAATCAGCTTCACTCATTTTCTCTCTCTCCTCATGTATCTCTGCTTTTCCTTCGTGTCTGTTCTGTTCTCCTCTCTTTACTGTCTTGCCAGCACAACCCAAAATACACTGGTCTGGTTGGTTTGGCTAATATGACTTCAAACCAGTGATCCCATAAACCCCCTGCTAGCCTGCAGATGCCGCAGCCCCACCCCGGTCCAGTTTCATGGCTGTCTCTGAACAAAGAATGGACTGGCCCTGCTTCCTGAAGCAGGAGGATATGGATGAGGTAGAGTCATCTAGAAGGGAAGCTTAGGTATAGCAGGCATCATGTTTGACATTATTTTACTAATCTTGCTACTGCTAAGCAGAAACCACTATGTTCTCTATGTACTTTCAGTTTCTTGTTACGCATGGCTACATTCTTTTCTGTAAGTCTTTTATAGTTTCTTTCCTGTCTGTCAACTGACTTTTTGCATATTTGCAGTTCAAACTCTTGGTAAAGAGGATCAGCTTGGTCCAGTTTGTAATTATTGGCCCCATTTGGCAAATGTCTCTTTTAAGGCCACCTCTTCAGCTACTGGTCAACCAATCGACTCCCCCTTTGGGTGAAATGCCCTCCTCTGATCCAATCAATTGTGTCCAAGGTGGGCTGGGGTGTTGTGTCATATGGGTCACTTACATTGACCTTAACATTTCTTCATGTAGCTAGAACCATGTAGAAGGGACACGCAAAAGGAAACTATAATAATCAGTCTTCTTATTTGTGGGCAACAACTACCTAATTTAAGGTTTAAGAAAAAGTTTTAGTTAAAAGGTATCAGGTAGCTTATAAAATCTCAAGTAAAACCAGAAATCCAGGCTTGGAAGATTTACCACCAGGAACAGGGCAGCTTAGAAAAATATCTAATCACTAAGGACAGTTCTAGAGAAACACCGCTGCTGCCAGCCCTGCTGCTTGGCACCTGCTGCTGAGCCACTCTAGAAATTCGACCCTGGCTTCCCTAGAGGACCAGACGCCCCTGTCACTGGGTTTACCTGGTCATTGGGTCTCCCCTCCGGCACCTGCTGCCTCATAGAGCTCATCTCCACTTCTAAGTCCCACAAAAGGATATCTATTTGGCACTAGTTAGAGCATGCATGAACTTAGCTACAAAGGACTTGGAGAAATGTAACTGTGAAGTACGAATCATGCTAGGAAACTGTTGAAAGAGCCAAAGGGTCCACCTCAAGGGAATTCTGAGATTCCAACATTCCAGCATCTCTCCCTCATTCTTTAGAGAACCCTGTAAGAATGCCTTATTGGGTCGATAGTTGTCCTTATTTGGGTCATATTCAAGGAAGTACTCTCTCCCTGGTCTCCTTTAACAAATGGGGGCTCCCTCCATTAGCCAAGTCGAACTTCTGGTTCACTCATTCATTTCTTTCTGCCTTTGCTGAAATCTTTCTTGGGAAACTCTCCTGTTCTTTACCACAAATATGTGTTCAACCCCACATTTCAGGAGCCAGCTTATACCTCACTTCCCTAAGTAACACTGACATACTGTGATCACTCGTCGATCCCAAACTCCTCAAACTCACCCATGGCTGAGTGATGTTGGTTTGACGAGAATTTACTCTTGCATCCATATACATACTACGTTGTTCTTGCAAGCCCCCCTCCCCACACTGGGGTGGCATGTAGTGCTCATACAACAGATATTTATCAAATAAATACTGATCACTTCAAATACAGGTAAGAGGAAGAGGAAACTTCCTTTCAGAGCTAACAGAAACTTAGAACGGGTCCGTTGCCTTGAAATCAAATTCCTTCGGTCCAAATTGAAATCTTTCCTATGTCTTAGAAACTTGGGAAAACAAGTCAGCCATTTATAAATTCAAAATAATTGACAAATGCACAGTAAACTGATCTGCCTTTTCAGTAGATTCCTGAGAACATTTCGGAACCTACCTGCGGAAGGGAGAGGGGCCGCTTGGGGATGAGATGTGGTGTGGGAAGGTGGCAGGATAGGGATATTTGTGAGCCTGGGCAGATTTTCAAAACTCTCTCATTCACAAGAATACAGCTGAATCATTGACACTTTTGTCAAACTTTCCAGACCTCTCTTACTGCAGAAGAAAAAACATATATGGAGAAACAAGTGAGTAAATTCAATTAAAGTAAGGATAATGAGGATATGGACACTGTCATCTGTTAGTATGTCCTGTCCGTAGCACCTGGCCCAGAGACACGTACCAGGTGATCAGTGCATATTGATTAGGTCATGAACAGAAAATTTGTTATTTCCATTCAGAAATTAGAAAATGTTCTCCATAAACTAGCTGAGCAGGAGAAAGTCATCCAATATGATCCCGTTCATGCATCCCTCATGCATATGCATTCTCACTAAACTCTTCCTGCTGTCACTGCTAAACCAGGCGCCCCACTCCCACTCCACCTTCTCCAAGCCAGGCGCACCTGCTACCCTGGGCGCTCACTGCTGCTGCCATGTCTTGCTGCGTAATGCCATTGTCAACCTCCCTGCCTGGCGTGCGTGCCATTCTCCTTCACTGGAGGAAGGAATGTTTAATTATTTTTAATCAGTGGACATGGCATCTTGCTAGACAGCGACACTTGGGGGATCCAACACCATCTGCCTTCCACCAGGTGCCAGCTGCTCTGGTGGATGTCGGCAGAACACCTTAGGACATGGCCTTCCACTGCCAGGCGCCTGCAAGCGGCTGCCACTCGGCACCGGCTCCAACGCGATGCTGCCACTTGGGCTCATTCCCTGTCATGGTTCACCTCTCACCCCTGCCACCCTCCCAGGGAGGTGTTCCACAGCCCCAGCTCCCAGAACATTTTGCAAGCAACCCAGGGGCCTGCCAGTAATAATAGGGTGTCCAAATATAAATGTCACCCTAACCCAATGGCCACAGATCCTTCCATCACCATTAGTCAACCTAATGGATCTGCTGACTTCAGTCCCACAGAGAACGGCTACTGACTTCACAGCAGGCCAACCCATGGAGAGCAAGGGTCAGCCAGCCTACCGAGTGTTTAAAACAGTGGGAAGGAAGAAGGGAGAGAAATGCCTCTCAGATAAATCACTGAGCTGTCCGGGGTGAGCGGTGCCCTTGTAAGTGAGCTCCTGATCGGTGGTGCTCTGCAAGTTCCTGTCACAGACCTGTCCCTTCCACCTCCTACCCTTAAGGCAGTTCCTGCAGTTCTCACAGCTGTGCCAACACTTTCACTCCTGCAAAGCACGTTTCATTTGCGGCTGTTGCTCCAGCGGCACAGCGCGGCCCCTGTCGGGAGCATTGCCACCTCCTTCCCAAGGAGCGGGCTCCATTCCCAGACTAATTCCTACACTGTGAACCAAGCCCCCCAGGTTCATGGCACCCCCACCCCTGCCCCCGACTTTGTGAAGAGCCAAATTAAGCAGCTCCAACCTCAGCTTTATTTTCATGCAAAGTGAAAGAGATCAGCCGCTGGGTACCGGCTGAAGGGTAGATAAAAGCCCCAGCTGTGCCTTCTCAGGGAGTCAGTTTCACCTCCAGCAGGAAAGCAAACTGTTCTTGTGCCTGAGGGAAATTACGGAGCCTCACACTTTCATCCAGAGAGGGACAAAGGGGAGGTCAGGGGCTGCATCTGCCAGAAATGGGGATGTGTGAAATGTGATTAACCCAGGAAGGAGCCAGACAGAGCCCCGGCTGCGGCCTCTCCTGTCCCTGTGTGTTTCCCAGGGTCAGGAGCAGGAGGAAGAGTAAACAAAAACATTAAATAAATATTTTTCCATTTAACCCATGTGATAATACAGATTTTCACAACCTCGACAGCACAGAGAGAATTGATAGTGCAGCATTAGCCTAAATAATGAAGGAAGTCATGTACATCTGTTGAATTTTCCGCATTTGTGTAAAGAATGGCAGGGGTCCTGGGGAGGGGGCGGTGCAAAAAGGAAGAGGTTCCAGAATGAGCGAGCAAGCCTGTAGTCACATTGTACCCCAGTCCATCCAAAGCATTGCTAAACCTTTCGGGGCCCATTCGATCAGCTCGCCTAATGTTATTTCTCAGGCTGACTACAAACCACCGGTGCCCGTAGAATTAAAGTCATCAATAGCTAGGCTCTCCTGCATTTACAGGAAAACACAAATAAAATCCCTACTGATAAGCCTATCGGAGTAGGAAGTTCTCTGTCCCTTTGCAGACAGGCTCCGTAAGAGCTCTGCGCGGTAAATGGAGCTACAAGTGCATTTGTCTCTTTGTCTAAATAAGTAATGCCAATTTCATTTTCAAACAGTATGCTCGGGCTGCATTCATTATTGTGCTAGGGTTTTGTTTCTGCCAAACCAGCCCTCCCCAGCACCCTGCTTGGACAACTTGTCTCTGGTTAGAGATGGATGCTGAAAACAGATACTGTTTGAAATTGACTGGAGATGTATTAAATAATCACAAGAGAAATTCCAGTAAAAATAGAGTCAATTATCAAAAGATTAACACTTTTCTTTGTTCTGCAAGGAAAAAAAAAGGCAAGGAGGGGAAGCAATTTTCAAGACAGGCACTGATGCTTTAAAAGGATTCTTCATAGGTGAATTATTTAATCCTTTGTGACTAAGGAAATCTTTGTGTGCACTGCGGGAGGGGGGCGCAAAAGGGAAAAAATGTACAATATTGAAAAGTGAAAATACAACATGTGGCACACTGAGAACATGTCAGTTAGAAAGCCTGTCGGGTGGCTGATACCTGAATCAAATCTTGATTACTCTCCTATAGGAAGAATCTGCAGATATTTTCTCGAATATCCCTAAAGGATTAGCATAATCAACTACGGAGCGCCACTCGGCTACTTCACCAAAATGTAGTTAAGGCGGTACTTATCTGGCAGTGGGAAACTCAGCTCTCAGCGAAGGCACTTCACATAGTAAGGCTTTCAATAGTTTTTTTAGGGCCCTCTCCAGGACGCGAGAGCTGCTCCCGAGGCTGGGAGGGGTCGGGCACGCACCAGTGTTCTCCAGCCCCCAGAGGCGGAGCGGTGGCAGCCAGGCGTAGGAGGGTTCCATGTGTCTGAACAGGACTGACAGGGCTGAGGGGCAGTTCGCCTCCAAGTAAGTTTCCACCGGATTCCCTGGAGGGAGGGGGTGGTTGAAATACACAGAACCAGGCTTCCAGAAAAGCCAGCTCAACTGGGATTATCTCAGTGAGAGGACAGCTCAGAGAGTCACTAACACTGACCTTCAAAAATCAAAAAGTGCCTGGATCCCTGGGGAAACGACCCCAGAAGAGCTAATAGGCCTGATTGCTCCTGATCAATATACCCTCTTCTGTGACCCATCTCCAGCCGCAGAGACTCTAAGCGGCCGTTGCACCAGGCTGAGCTCTCCCAAGCAAAGGAAGCCATTGACTTGCTTAAGCGGCACAGGCTGAGAGGGCTAGACCCCTGCAAGGAGGGTCTCTCAGATGGGCTGATGGTCCACAGACAGAAACAGGACCGTCAGGGGCCTCAGCCGAGCTGGGTCGGTTTGGCGTGGAGACTGGTATGCCCTAAGGAGCAGAGATTTGAACTTGAGCTAGCTTTAAAAGTTTGACTACTCCCACCTACTCATTTCCTTCTACTCATTTTATGAGCAATATATATTCTGAGTGATCGTCATACATATTCTGTAATTTTTCACTTAGAAAAATAGCTTTTGCATTTCATACAGCTTCTAATTCCAAAATTAGTTCAACATCTAGCAGTGAATGTAGAAATATATACCCCTTTCGGAGACGTACTTAGGGCTGGTAGTGATTAATGTTATATCATGATTTTCGTCTTATGGGATAATCACCTTGTCAAGGCTGTATTTATTGTTGTGGCTATTAAATCACATTAATTCCTCAGCGATTACATAGAGGTAAAGCATCCGCAAACTGCAGCAGTGACAGAACTCAGTTTTCCTCCCTAAATAAATGCAACACAAAGATGCATGTCCTAGTTTTTCAATGGTATTCCAACTTTTTTTTTCTCCTTGCATATCTTACACAAGCATTAAACTTGGGGTTGCAGCCAGCACTTTGCCATAGATTTGAACTCTGGTGGAAAAGCCCCTTGAGGGAGAAGCAGCGCTTCGGAGACAAGTGCTAATGGCAGCACAGCACAGAAGCAAATTGCCCATCAAATGGGATAACTTAGTGTTGCAGAAGCATTTGCAGGGGAAAAGAAAGGGAGAAAGCAGAAATCATCCAATACCAGCCACCCTTGATTTAGGCTGCTTTCAGTAGATTTGAATGGGAATGCAGATGCTCTCTGGTGCTCAGGGAGTTTGTAACAACACCATCCAGACCCAACTCACCTTAAAACTTCCACGGTGTGTTAGCAATAGGAAAGTGAGAAATGAGAGCTTTGCAGTGAAGGGGTTTCTTACATGAGATAGGAACTGAAAGGGTCCTTTTGGAGAGGAGCGTGAAGCCCATACCAGATTCACACTGGGTGCAAAGTTGATTTCACTGCTTGGGGGACCCAAGGCTAGCAGGTAGCTCTGCGGAGCCTACACGTGCTTGGTGTCTGGAGAAGGCCTCCTGTGAGAGAGCACTCAGGGCCGGCTCTATCATGCTTAAGCAAGACGGCATTACCCAGGACCGAAGAAATTCTGGCTGCCAACAAGAAATATCTGGGTTGACTGTCTTGGATCATTTGAAAAGATTCTGCTTGCTTTGTATTTTTCACAAAGGGTCAGATAGGATTTCATCCAAACTGGCTCACCCTCCTTTCTGCCTTGCATGTTGATTTCTGTCATTAATTTGGGGTAGGCTTTTAGCTTGATTGAAGCTCACGTCCGTGACCAAAAGACTTGTTTATATGCCTCTGATGTTCTTCATTCTTATGAATGCCAAATACCTTTCTTCTACAACCCATACCTTAGCTAAAGTCCCCGAGCCAATGAGGACAGAGAGAATAATGAGGAACAGGAACGATGCACAAGGGTTGCTCTGGACCCTAATTGTTATTGGTTCATTTTGGACCAGTGAACTGGATCATGCTTAACAATGCACTAAGTTTTGACTCCAGTAGAAATGATAATAAGTGAGTTGTAAAATGTAGATGTTTCCACTGTAACAACATATTAAAACAGACCCAGAAATGGGGGAGAAAATGAAACCCTCATTGGCCCATCATGGGTTTTGCAAAAGAGAAAATAGCAGGTATCTCTTGCAGGCAGCTCCTAATTTAATTCGTTCCTGTATAGTAATTTTCTTTTTCTTTTCCTTTAAAGAGAAGCATGGATACCTGAATCTCGGGATATGTGCTTTTGTTCTGTTTTCTGCAACACAGAGAGAAGTAGCAGAACTATTTGTACTTGAAGCGATTTGCATTTCCCTAAGTGCACCTACCTGAATAGTCAAGTGCTTTTCCCTCCACGCCACCCACCATGCCCACACCACCCCCACAGCCCCGCTAATCTGCTCTGCCCAGGCATTTCCTCCAGGTCACCTTTCTGTTTCCACTTCTCACCTCTTCAGCCTTCCCATCCACATCTTTATGGGGTGCCCTAACTAAAAGGGCTTTTCTTCTCTCTAATTTTATAATACATGTATTACGGGGCTGTAGGAATAGAAATGCCCTACAACCGACTTCCCCACCAGTGTGCCTCATAGAGTCAGAGCAGTTTTTTGTATTTATTATTCCCCCATCTAATCATATTAGGAAACAGCTTAGAACCAACCTCCCCACGTGTTGTACTCCTGCCTCACCTGCCCCCAAACCTCTTAAGCTGTTGACATCAGAGATGGTGGACGATGTTTGTCAATTTCCCTTCCTTCCCTCACTCCCCGATCTCTCCTCTGTCTGAAATCCCACCCTCTCTTTTTCCCCCTAACCTCTTTCACCTGGGCTCCTGGGGGGTGATCGAGTCCTTCCTCTACTTAATAATGTTTTCCCCCTCTGTGGCCGAAAACAGATTGTAATGCACTGCTTTTGCTCTCTCGCCTAGTTTTACATTTTCCCCACCTGTTTTTCTTGGTACCCGAGTTTTCCAGGAATGCCATGAAACTTTCACTCAAGCTGTTCAGTGTGCATTCCTCCAGCCTGCCAAAAGGCCCTCTCTAGGTGGGTTTTCCCCAAGTCCCCGCATGCTTTTGCTAAGGAAACTGCTGAACGGGAGCTAATTTATCACGCTGTTATCACTATGTTAGGGCATGAGAGAGCCACAGCTAGGATGAATTATGGATCCTTCCAGTGTCCCATGCATCCTGTACGTCAAGGTAAGCAAATGCTGCGTTGTGTTAACGGTCAGCCTCCAAAACAGCTGACATTTGTTATTTTAATTAATAGTTTACTTTGCTGAAATAAGCCGCTGTGAGAAGCCATGACTTTCTATTAAATCTTCGCTGCAGCATTGTTTTCCCCAGATTGGGAGACAAAAGCTAATTTTCAAAACTGCTTTATCCTGCAA
The DNA here is from genome assembly GCF_017311325.1 of Ursus maritimus. Taxonomy (NCBI): domain Eukaryota; kingdom Metazoa; phylum Chordata; class Mammalia; order Carnivora; family Ursidae; genus Ursus; species Ursus maritimus. Next base: position 35,506,554 of record NW_024423564.1, on the reverse strand, counting down.
GGTCACAGTCAACAGCTTGTGTGCACATGTCAGGGAAACATCTGCTTCTGTGCCAAAGATATAAGTAAAATTTGCTTTATTTTGAAATTTAAATTTACTTTTACTTGGAGAAAAATGATGAGTCGGTCATTAAAGAGCTATTAAGTGATGTTGATTAGGAGAAACTTTTTAACCAGTCATTTTGTCTCACAACTGACGCTGAAATTTCTCCGACCTCAGCATTCTGCTCAGACGTTGCAGGGAACTGTGGTCACTGGCACATCTGGATCTGGACCAACTTGTCTTTTCATTAATGCAAATCATTATTATGTAATTACTCAGCCTGCAATGTAAAGATCATTGATTTCTTTTGCCCAGTAGCAGTATTTTTAAGTCACTGATGACAATGAGAACTTTCAGGACAATCCAAACTATACAAATTAGCTTCAGTTGAAGAAAGGCAAGCTGACTTAAAAGGCTCCAACACTAAATTTAGTTCTGAGATTTTCTCTTTGCTTGGAATAAATTAACCAAGGGAAGTTGGTTCCTTCATGTTGTTTTAATTACCTTTGATAATGCATTTTACTCATCACATTTCCGAGACAATAACACTTTAGCGCTCTTTCCCCAAATGGACTTGTGTTCTGCCCCTGCGTGTGGTTCTGCCCCTGCGTGATGGCTGGGCTCTCAGGGGAATCCGTCACTTTTCTGAGAATATCAGTGACTCCTTTGGAGAGACATGCCCTAGTATGAACAGTCTCCTATTCGGTCGATATTTCTGGATCTTGTTTCCTGGAGGCCAGAGACGTCCTCAAACACCGACGTATAAAAAGCAGATTACCATCTCCCGATTCTGCAGAATCAGGCTCTTCAAGCCACCTCTGCAAGTTTCTGAAGTTTTGTGATAGATTGAATGATTGGCCCCAGTTCCTGACCCCTTCCTACATCTCCTCCCTTGCTTGGCCTCACTGTGGGAAGAACATTTCCCCACCTCCGACTTTGAGCTCAGCCGTAGGATTTGGTTTCGACAACTGTCATGTAGGTGAAAGTAACACGATGCCAGGTCCAAGCCAAGGCCTTAAAAACCCTCCCGTGTTTCTGCTTGCCCTTTTGTACCTCCACCGTGACCGTGAGAAGTCTAGGCCCAGCTGGCCCGTTGGTGCAAGGAGGCTGACGGCGCAGAGCTGCCCCGGCTGATCCCAGCTCCGATCAGCCAAACTCTAGCCACAACTCACAGTCACATAAGCTATCAAAATAATGATTGTTGCTTCCAGCCACTGAATTTGGGGGTGATATGTTAGGCAGCAATAGCCAACTGTTACATAGCCGTTATCTTTTTTTACAATCTTTTTTGCGGTACAATAATCTTCACATATTTCAAATATACAATTGATAAGTTTTGACATGTGAATAGACCTATGAGATCATCACCACAATCATGATAATGAACATAGCCATCACTGCTAAACATTTCTTCCTAACCTTCTGGAATTTCTCCCTCCTGCCCTTCCTCCCTCCCTGAACTCTACCCCATCCCCAGAAAAATGTGTTCTTTAGGATGTATTTTGCATTTGGCAGCCTACATCTAGCAATTTTCTTGTGGACCATTCTTGGCCATCCTTAGTTTGCATGTAAATATGGTGTTCAAATGTAGTAATTACTATCTTGAAAAACCGTGGGGCCCACTGCCCAGGAAACCACCATAGGAAGAAAACGAGTTGACCCGAGAACATGGACTTGGGAATTGCACAAGCCTACTTTGGATTCTAACTCTGATATTTAACTGCTCTGTGACTTTGAGCAATTAGATTAAACTGAGCGCCAGAGAGAAAAGGGTAGGAAATATACCTGTCTTCATGGGTTACTCTGAGGATGAAATGAGGTAATGTATGGTAACTAGATGGCACATATGCACACAGCATAGTCTCAAGAAATGTTAGCTGCTATTGTTTTTAGCGCTCTTTAAGTGCACAGTAGAGAAGAGAGAAGCTGCCTGCACCATAGCTGGCACATAGTAGTTGCTCAGGAAATGTTCGTTGAATACATGAATAAAAATTTCAGCATTTATTTCTTGGCCTGCAAGAGGTCATTTATTTTGTAGAATGAGAGGCTCATCCTATGGAACCAAAGTTGGTACCCCATCCTTCTCTTTCTCTTTTAAAAATAAGCTTACTCTAAAATTGTATACCTAATATTACCTACACCCTCTAGGTCATTTGTGAAGACTGTACACAGAAGCAGCAGTGATGACCTTGGGGAAAGTGCTCTCGTGCCGTAGACTGATACCTGTCATTTATTTTCCGGGGGATTCTAAAGCCTAGGGCCACTCAAGGCTTTTTCAGGGGCTAACACTTACCTTAGATTTTCTTTACTCTTCTAGATTCCCTTCTAGAAAGAAAAGAAAGAAGAAAGAAAGAAAGAAAGAAAGAAAGAAAGAAAGAAAGAAAGAGAGGGAGGAAGGACAAGAAAGAAAGAAAAAAATGAAAACAAGGAAGGAAAAATAAAGGAAAAAAAGGATAAGAAAAGAAAAGGGGGGCACCTGGGTGGCTCAGTCATTAAGCGTCTGCCTTTGGCTCAGGTCATGATCCCAGGTCCTGGGATTGAGCCCCATGTCGGACTCCCTGCTCAGTGGGGAGCCTGCTTCTCCCTCTGCCTGCTGCTCCCCTTGCTTGTACTCTCTCTGTCAAATAAATAAATAAATCTTAAAAAAAAAAAAAAAAAAAAGAAAGGATCATCTTCCTGTCTCATTTGGGGCCCCATTAGGAAGCAGTGAGCAAAGTGGACCACATAGATTTTGGTGCCCATCTCTCGCTTATTCTATCTCTGTCCACTGTATTTAACCCCAAAGGGCCTACCAGCCCTCCTCTGGCTGGCCTGTTCTGACTCCCATGGAAGTCACCTTGACAGTGACTGCAACATCCACAACCGTCTGGGTCCTTGAGGAGACTACTCTCTCCCATCTGCTGACATGCTGCTGGGCCAGCTTCAGATGCTGACTCCTTGCTTTGATGGCCCACTTTCCTGACCATGACCCTTCGAACTCTTCCTCAACAATCACCATCTGGCCCCACAAAGAACCAGAGTTAAGAGACAGGGGCTCCTACCCACCCTTGCCTCTCAAAGCTGGGCCTGCACGGGGCAAGGGATAGGATAGAAACAGGTAGCTGTTCCCCACAGTCACACATGTCACATGACTCACCAGATACACACAGATAGCGCTTGGGTCTACATGGCTACTTCGCCACCTCACTACCCAAGGGCAGGTTTTCCCAAAGCTGTTCTTTCCATGGTTGGCCCTTTCTTTGGCCAGTTGCTCACCTCCAAATCCCACCTGTTTAGAACTCTGCTTTTGTGATGCTGGGACTCTGGAAACTACATTTGTCATCAGGCACCCTGCTAAGTTTCACCAACAGAAGTTTCTAGAAAGTGACTATTCTGTCCCCCTCCAAATGTGTATGTTGAAGTCTTAATGCCCAATATCTCAGAATATGACTGTATTTGGAGATAGGGCCTTTAAAGAGGTAATTAAGTTAGAATGAGGCCTTTTAGAATGCGCCCCAATCCAATCTGACTGGTGCCCTCATAAAAGGAGGAAATTTGAACACACAGAGAGACCCCAGAGATGCACACAGAGGAAAGGTCCTCTCAGGAACCAGTGAGAAGGGAGCTGCCTGCAAGCTGAGGAGACAGACCAAGGAAAAATCCAAATCTGCCTACACCGTGATCTTGTCCTCCCGGCCTCCAGGACTGTGAGAAAATGAATGTCTGTGGTGTGACCCACCCAGTCTGTGGTGGGTTTTACTGTGGCAGCCTGAACAGTATCAGAGAGGCTGCAGAGAAGGGGCGGGAGGGGGGACTGGCTTCCTCTGTGTGCGCGCTGCTCCTGTCAGGACCACCCCAGCAGGGCTCTTACCACCCAACCCCCCCAACAGCGGCAGCCCTCCCAGGCTCCAGTTCTCTCACCAGAACACCCAGGACCAGCCCATCATGCCCCTTTGAGGAAGCAGCCCCCATCCTCCAAGGTCTGAGTCCCAGCTCCATGGGCCTTCTGCTGAGCTTCTTGTTTCTGGTAACTTCCAGTGCTTTCCCTCTGTTCTCCCAGTCCTGAGGGCAGTAGGTTTATCCTGCAGTTACTAGGTTTGCTGGCTCTTACTACCCTCCAAAATTCCCAGGCTCCTCCCTCCTGGCCGCTCCACCGCTGCCACTCTCCACCCCTTCACCCACCCCAGGATCTCCTTCACCAGCACTGGTCTGACAGTGTCAAAAGTTAGAATCGCTGAGTGGAAAAGGTATTTGATATGAGAAGGTCTGGCTGGATGAGTTTTCTATTGCTGCCGTAACAAATTATTACAAATTTGGTGCTTTGAATAATACGAATTAATTATCTTATAGCCATATAGGGTGGAAAAATCTGGCCCGGGTTCCTCTGGGCTAAAACCAAGGTGTGAGCAGGTTGTGTTCTCTTCTGGAGGCTTAAGGGGAGGGTGTGTCTCCTGGTCTTTTCCATCTTCTAGAGACTGTTCCCTTCTTCCATCTTCAAAGCCAGCAGAGTCAAAACTCTCTCTTATGCCACCATTTCTCTGGTTCTGAGCAGCCTGAAAAGGTTCTCTGTAAGGATTTCCGTGGGTTAGATTCAGCCCACCCACATAATCCAGGATCATCTCATCTCAAGGCCCTTAACCTTAGTCGTATTTGCAAATCTCCTTGCAAAGTGGGAGAACAATTCCCAGGTTCCTAAGATTAAGGGCATGCCCAGATCATTATTCTATCTATATAGGGTCTGGCTAGCTTTCACCTAATCTCCCTTCCTTCTCATTTGGCATGACTCCCCACTTCTACCCACAGCTGAGTGTTTTGCGCAGACACCTTGCTTAGACACTATGTACTCTGAAGGGGCGATGGGAAGCACAGGGGTCCTGTGCTCCAGACCCTGGAAACGAGCAGTGTTGAGCAGTCCCTGCACTTCCCTTGAGCCTCAGTTTTCTTATGTATAAGAAAGCTTGATCCTAAAGCTATGAGCGGACTGTAAAATATTGGGGTTCCAGGGAAACGGTGGGAGAGGCACTCTCATCGCTCTACATCAGGAGACCTAGGGAGCAAAGCAGGCTGGCTGAGCGGAGCAGCTAGGTGTCCGCAGTATATTGGCCCCTCTCATCCGAGGGGCAGCCAAGGCTTCTGCTGCTTTTCTCCATTCTCCTCTCATTGGCCTCTGAGCGGGGGCGGAACCACTCCTCACCGGATTCCTGCAGATAAAGGGGCCTCGTCTCCTACAAGGCCCTGTGAAGACTTTAGGGTCAGAGGTCATTCTTATACAAGGGAAGGACTCAGAGGAAAGAAGTGGAGTGGAATCGGGAAGTCAATGAGTTAGCAGGTGGGCGGATTTTCTCCCCCCTCCTTCTTTTCTTTTTCTTTGTTTTTTCTTTTTCCTTCCTTTTTTTTTTTTTTTCTTTCTTTTTTTCATTTGTGTTCGGGGGCAGTTTGGGCAGGGGGTTTTGAGAAAGAAATAGCCATGAGAACATAACTCCATGCAGGATATTTGGACTCATTTCAAAACCCGATACTACTCTTTCTTTACTGGGAGATCAGGTGATTTCTCTAAGTTTTATGCCAAGCATACTCTATCTTGGGGCCTTTTGAAGAACAGTGTCTCCATGAAATTTGGTGAGGGCAATTCAAAAGCACGTCAGTGTTAACTCCACGTTGTTGGGTTTCCCGAGGGAAGGCAAGGCCTCGCAGCCTCCCACTGGTGCTTTCTCGCTGGTTCTCTGCAGTTTCTGTTCCTGTATCCCCTGAGTGTGTGTGGATGTGAAGGAAGTAACTACTGGAAGGAAAAGAAAAACGTGCTTTTCTCCCTGGTCTATGATCAGTTTTGCACATATTTTCTATTTTTTAGGGATTTATTTCTCTTAGTGTTGGGCTTCATTTCAGAAGGCATTGGGGTGGCTCTCTGATGATTTATTTGTATGGTAGAGAGAGGTTATTGGTTTTTCCTCATTTATATGTAGGCCCCCTCGCAGAGGAATATTTTTAGAAACATTCTTATTTCTTTTCGTATTTTTCCAGTTACGGCGTATTTGCTTGCTTCGGGGGTCGGCTGCCTGTATCCCTCTGGTGTGCCAAGTTAGAAAAGAAAAATGTAAAGAATTGGAAGCTTTCATGGTCCCCATCACAGCATCACAGGTGTAGGTGTCATCTGATTAATAACGGAGGGCTCTTGAGCTTCTTGCTGAGCTGGGGTGGTTTTTGTGGGCAGTGAAGCTGCACACTGATGCTAAGAGGGTGGCGTTCCTTCGACCCTATTCTACCGATCTACATTCACGGATGAACTGCACTGTTGACAGTCTGATTTTCTTTCTGCCGCAGTCAGCTCTATTACCCTGCCGCAGCCTTGAACCTGCAGCAGCTGAAGCCTGTATTTGCTCTGCCTGAGGCCTTAACCTGCTGCTCTTCCCTTCCTCCTTTATTTGTTCCTTCCTTGCGCCACCTGTTTGTCTCCTCTGGCACTATGAGAAGGCAACCCTCCGTCTCCGTATTCCACCTCCAGTATTAAAAAAAAATCGCAGGTGGCTTTCTTTCACCTTGTGCGTGCTTGAGTCTGCCCCAGCAGCTGTCGAGAGAGTTTTCTTCAGGCATTTGAATTCCAAAGCCGATTTCCATTTGTTCTATAAGAACAGACCTCGCTACAAGACATCAGAAAGGCACGCGAGTACTCTGCACACACTTAAAAGAAAAATTAACAAGCAGACATGGTGATGTGTCCAACACCAATGACACCAAAAGCCAAAGGCCCTACTAACATTTCTTTTTAAGTAGGGACTCGAAACACAGCTCTTACCAAGGCCAACGAATGCCATCTTGCTGCCTTTCTAAAGTACAGTTCCCACATCCTTTGTTCTAGAACCGGGCCGTGCAGTCTGGTAGCCACTCACCTCATGAGGGTAGGAGCACTTGAAATGCGGCCAATGCAGGTCAAGAGGGGCTGTAATTGTCAAGCACACCCGACCGCCACGACGTGGTATGGAAAAGGATGGCTGTGGAATAGCTTGTGGATAATTTCCTGCACCGATTGCATGTGAAATGAAAACATTTCGGACATATTGGGTTAAATAAAATATGTTACTTAAAATTAATTTTGCCAGTTTCTTTTGACTTTTTTCAATACAGCTAATAGAAAATTTAAAATGACATGGCTTGTATGATATTTCTACTGGACATTGCCGTTCTAGAACTTGGATAAGAAATGACAGTTTAGGGGCACCTGGGTGGCTGTTGGTTAGCGTTGGACGCTGGGTTTTGGCTCAGGTCATGATCTCAGGGTCCCGGGATCCAGGTCTGCGCCAGGCTCTGTGCTCAGCATGGAGTCTGCTTGGGATTCTCTCCCTCTTCCTCTTCCTCCCCCTCTGCCTCTTTCCTCTCTCTCTTTCTCTCTCAAATAAATTGCATTTATTTATTTAAAAAACATGACACTTGAGATTTTTGTTTTTCTTCCCCTCTGAAAAGCAATGTTAAAACCCAAATTGAGGAATATGTTCTTCAGTTTCTTTTCAAGAGATTTGACATGGTTGGGTCACTAGAAGTAGGATTTTTGTAAAATTTGGATACATCTATAATGAAGTCAGTTAACCTCTTTTAAAAAGGCTGCTTTCCATTTTTACGTACTGGTTTTTCCTTTAAATACTACCATTCTGTCCATAAACTCAATCTGTTTTGAGATCAGTTTAACATTTATGAGGTGCTCCCGGTTTGTGTAAGAACTTATAAAATTATATACTCCCTGCCCTCAAGGAGAATATACTCCTAATGAACAAAAACTGGCAAACTTGATCTTCCTCTCTTTAGAGAATTTTAATAGACCAAGTTTTAAGCATTAAAGAGAAAAAAGAGGCATGGTATAGATTCTGTTTCCATCATGTTTTATGTGTTTTCTGAGAATGATTTTTTTTCTAACGAAGTTTAACCAAAAGGAACATGGTTGCTTCATTGCTGAGGATGGAACTCTGGGCACAAAGCACCAATTTGTGAGGACCCAAAGGACATTTTTCAGGATCTGAAAAATAAGAATAGTAAGCATTTATATAGCACCTACTATGTACTGGCTACCAGTAAATACTTGGCATTTAAGATCTCATATAACAAGAATTCCATGAAGCAGAGACAGTATTTATGCTTATGGTACAGATAAGGAAACTGAGGCATAGAGAGGTTGAGCAAATTGTCCTAGGTCACACAGCTAACAATCGTGGGAGTAGGGAGTTGAGATCGACACGAACATTCTGGCTGCAAAGGTGGACTTTTAACCCTGCACCACACTGTTTCGCTGAGGTGATATGGATGATTCATGATGACAACTGCATCCTGGTTTTCTCGGCTACGCTTTGAAGGCCACCTGAAATTTGAGGGACTAAATTCTGCTTTCCCCTTGATTTTATCCCACCACGTCCTTTACCACAACTTACTATGTGACAAAATTATTCACCTTAGTTTCACCCTGTTTTCCTTTGCATTAGTACGAACTGACCCTGAAAAAACTAAAATGCAAGAGAAAAATGGTAAAAAGATGTGGCCTAGATAATCTATCAACTAGAATTTTATATATATATATATATATTTGCAGCTCTTTAGAGAACATAGGCCAAATCTTACTCTTGTTCATGGATTTCTATAGAAAATCCATTTGCATATCTGAAGAAGGAATGTGGCTTTTAATGATCTTAATGGAAACTAGAAATATATCATTTTCCTGATAAGTTGTCATTTTGGATCTTCATCTTCCTGGCACCATAATACAAGCATGTAAATCTATGAGCCGCCGCCTGTCATAAAAGAACTGATGTGACATTCCCAGCTTTTGCAGCCTGTCCCCACACCTGATTTTTGCACTACATGCTGGTTTGAGTTCATTTTTCTCCCCTCTGGATTTTTGTTCTTAAAAGCTAATTTCCAATGTCAGCTCGTAATAATTCATGTAACTCTCAACACAAAAGCACATTATTTACAGATAACACTCCCTGGTTGATCCAAGGATTCTTTCCAAACAAGCCTCTGAACTACCTTGTGAAATCTTGAGCAATATTCCTGGAACCTTCTGACGTTATGCTTAATTAAGGCTTACATGTTAATATCGAACGATAAAATGAGGACAGCATAATAACACACATGCAAAATAGCACCAAAGTAATTAGCGGCGATGATATTTGTTCATTGAATTGTATCATTGCACATATGTGTACTTGCCAATTTATAATTTTTTCGAGTTATTAATTATAGCTTCGGAAGCAGTATCTTTTTAAAATACCTCAGGAGCCATCTCCTAAACGTCCCTAGATTTAATGAAAAGCTAGTGATTATTGCCTTAAATAGCAGCAGAGATGCCTCCCAACCTTACAGAAATCAGTTAATCTCTAATTTCTCTTGTCTGTGAACAAGCAACTATTATTTCTCACCTTTTTCCTGAAGTTCATTACCAATAAAACAACTTTGCTTTGTTTACATATTCTCTACAACTCAGATGGGATTTTTAACTTTCTCCAGATTGCTTTCTTTTTTTAAAGAAGAAAACAATACCAACATCTTTTATGGTTGAAAACTATTAGGACAAAATCTAACAGATATATTAAAAATAGGGAAGTTGTTTAAAAATGTGCTAGCAAGTGGGGAAGAAAAAAAACCCCAAGGTGTGTGAGAGACATAAAAATTACTTTACACATGTCCTTCAAAAAAGTTTAATACATAGTCAGGTCACATTACTGCACATCAAATTCTCTAGGTCTCTGGCTGCCAGTAGCAATTATCTGTAAAAGAACATGTTTTCCCCGGTGACTCGCTATCGGGAATTTTCGAGTATACCTAAGCATAGCCTTGAGCAAAACTCCTACGGGGCATATTTGGAATACAGGATTTCATTTGGATGCAATATCAAGGTTTCGGTGCAATATGTCTATCTATATATTTTTACATCTGTTTTAACATATTGATGTGTTTATCTGTTGGCTTTAATTACATGACATAAGTACATATAAATGTAAATAGTACTCCTGAGCGCCCACTCAACTTTTGTCATGAGGTATACAAATATATTTCCCTTGATGCTGGGATGATTTTATATTATAATGATGTCTCCTGAATTTTCATGATTACTTTGCTAAAAAGGTGGTGAATATTTGCAGATTGCTGAGGCATCAGGTCTTATTCTATCTGACCAGGTCACATTTCATTCGTTTCCAATGATCAGTGGAATCTCGTCTAGTAAAATCTTTTGTGGCCGTCCCAGTTCTGTTCCAGCTAATGATGATGTCACATTTTAAAGGCAGTGAAAGCATGAGCCCTGATTTTTTTCAAACGTTGCCATGCCATTTTGCAGAGCCACGGAGAACTGAAAAAAATAAATGTTTTCAACTGATACTGTTACGGATTCATAAAGCCAGATCGGATACTCAGAGGTTTCAGTGTATTACCGCTATCCCCGGAGCCTCAGGCATCGAGGGTATGCACTGTGGTTTGGATCAGGATGCTTCTGGAATGAGACAGCAGTTCCCAAAAATATATTTTTCTAAGATATGGAAGTCAAATGTTGGGGTGCCTCCTGGGTTAGGATTTAGAAAGGAGCCAAAAGTTATCATTGTGGGGCTTCATCTAAAACTTACCTTCAGTGATCAGCCTGCCCCTTAGCAAGCTTGAGTAGGCAAGACTCTCTCTACATTTGAGGAATTGAGCTAGCAGGCATGAAGTAATTCATATTTACATCTGTTTTCACAGTGAGAATACGTGTCCCTCCCTGAGTCCCCACCAGCTCTCTCAAGGTGGCCCAAAGAGACCACAATCCCCCAGGAGCAGTGATAAATATGTTGTCAGGCTGGTAAGGCGCTTCATTTGTAAATGCATCACCACTGGGGCCCAGACACAGTGGACCTGGCTCAGGTGAGCAGACGGGATGAACTGTGCTGCACTAATATAGGACATGGGCCACCTGTCCACCCAACCGAGCTGATGCGAGATCTGAAAAGGATCTGACTTCTCAACCCTTCAACATGGGGACTTGCCCAGGAGATTGATGAAGGGTGAGAATGTGACAGGTGGGTTTATAGGTAGCCTGGGATTTATCAAGAATATATCATTTGAGGGCTTCAGGTGATCCTTCTCTAAGAAAAAACTTTAGAGCCCGAGTGTTTCCTGTAAGCCCACATTAGTCAAGGAAAGCTGGAGAATATCAGTTTTTAGCCTAATACATTAGGTTTAATGTTTGCAAGGGCCATGTAAAGCATTCTGGATTTTTATAGAGCCATATGCACTTTTATTACTGCAAAAGACAACACCGTTACAGTCATGATAAATAAAATTATTTGCAGGCCTTCACAGCACGGGGAATCCAGTGGTACTGCATTTTAAGTTCTGTGGCCACAAAATGTAAATGAAGTTGAAACAGCAGAAGTTTCATCCTTTCCACTTGTAGTAATTCTCGCAGAATCATGAATATGCCTTTCTTCCTCCTTCCTGGATCTCTCCAAATAGATCCCATTTATCTGATTGGATTTCTGTCCCATCTTTCTACATATTACAGCTAATTAGTGCCCCCTGATGAGAAACAGTCCACTGATGGAAAAAGCAGTTAGATAAGATCTGCATTAACAAATGTAGTTCATTTAATATCATTTGTGCTGCTGCATTATTAATAATACATAATTACCCTGCACAGGCTGGAAGGGGAGAAGAAAACTGTTCTTTAATTTCTTGGCCTTTGCAGAGAAACAGTATATTAGAGAGAATAAAACAGTATTGGACTATTGGTTGCCATCCATCATAGAGCTTTATGTGTCACACAATTTTATTAACTTTGGGTCTAGCTAGAGTTTCTGTATTTCAACGCAATCACAGACTACCCAGGGACAACCACTTTGTGGGATTTTGAATGGCCAACTTCTTGTTTCGGCATGTGAGGTCCAACCGATGGCTATCAGAAAGCTGAGATTGTTTCTGCCCGTTATTGGGAGGACTTCATGGCAGTAGATAATGAACGCCATTGTGGTCAATAACCAATGCTCACGAAACCTGATTTCACATGATGGAGGCACCTGACTTCCCTCTCCCCATTCTCCAGAATCGCAGTGTGCTGGATTGGAAAGATGTTGGCATAACGCCTGTGTTAAAATAATAAAGCAAGCCGTGGTGACAGCATCAGAGGAAGAATGGCCAGCATTGACTGAATGAGTGCTTTATGCCAAGTTTTATGCTAAACTTTTAAACAGATTCATTCTCACCATAATTCTATGCTGGGGGTTACTATTTTCATGGCACAAGTCATGCAAATCTGGCAAGACCTCACTCACTGTCTTGAAAGCAAAATCTTCTGACAAGACGCCACACTCCCTGCATTCTTCTTTGCCGTTGCATTGTCCCTAGTGAAGCCAAGCCTCTTGAACATGGTTTGCCAGGCGGCGGGGCCATGTGAGCGGCCACGGAGCCCCTGTAAGCGTGTTTGTTTGCACAGGAGAGGCAGTCCAGCGATGCAGGTCTAGTTGCTGGCTTGGGAAACCAAAGGGTCCTCCAGTCTCAGTTCTGGCGCTCAAAGGAATGAGGGAGCCTGGAAAGGGCAGGTGCAGGGCTGAACGTTTGAGGTGCCCTTTTTTCTCTAATTAAAGCTACACGTAAACCATTCTGTTGCCTTCGTCAGCTCACTTTTATTCATCAAATATTTCCTGAGCCCCATCTGAAAGGGGCATCATTCCTCAAAGGAGGAATTTGAAATATTAAATGGGGAATAAGAACACTTTCCCTGTTATCAGAGAACTCCTATGCTGACTATGAATACCGATGTAAATATTACAATCCTTCATGTTCCAGAAACAATGTGGGTGCAAAGGACAGAATGCTCAAACTTGGTCCAAATGGATCAAAGGAGGTTTGACAAAGACAGTGAACTGATACTTGCAGAATGAATGCTGTTTTCCAGGTGATCTGGGAGGAATTCGTTTTCTCTCTTAGTAGTGACATTACCATGTTAAACAATCAATACCCTGCCACCTAAGAGTTGAGCGCCTGGAAATTCTGTTGCTTATTAGAACAAGGCATCTTCCTTCTGAGGGTCATGGCTATCTATCCACATTTCAGTATTGCTTTGAAATACTTTTAAACCAGAAACATGGAGGAATGATTTGTGTGTATGTCAATAATCCTGATAAAGAGAGGGAAAAAGAGAGAGAGAGAGAGAGGAGAAATGGGTAGGTCATGCATTGGTCATAGGATTTATAATATAACTAGCGAATATTAGTACAGAAACTTTATCTGTAGTGGATTTTTCTCCCAGTACATTCTCAGATGTATCACAATTTCGAAACACAAATGATTATGTTTTCCCCTCCAAAGATTTTAATGTCTACAAGGTACGGAACAGAATAAAAGTCCTCTGAAAGATAAGATAACATCTGTACTGTCATAGCAATTAGTTCAGCTCCTAGTGCATCGAAAGTCATCTTATCTATCTGTGATTTCCTGTGTCATCCACTTCCCTTGCTAAAGAATGGACACCTGGCTCTCCATCTCGGACGGATGGGGCTGCTACAGTCTCCCTGGGGCATCGCACAGATTCAGCCACAGTGTGGGGCAGACCGCCAAGTATTCACCCAAACTCTCTTCCTTCTATGCAGGCAGCTCGACTCTATTTGCAGGCTTCCCTGAAGTTGGATAGGGCGCGTGACGAATTCTGGCCGAGGAGCCCTGAGCCGCGGGGATGTGCTCCCCTTCAAGGCTCACCCCACCGAACCTCCCGCAGGCATGCTCCAGTCTCTGTCCTTGTCTTCTGCCTAGAAGTAAAGTGGAGAATTCTGAGAGCAGAAGCAAAAGATGGAAGGAGCCCAAGCCCGCATCCCTGCTGAGAGGAGAGCAATTCAGGAGAGCACCAAAGCGGGAATGCCTATTGTTGCATAAACAAGAGATCAACTTCTGTTGTGCATTTTTAGCGTGTCATTTGCTTTGGCCATCAGCCTACCGCGAAGACGCAGAAGCTCTTCCCTCAGATGACCGAAATAAGAAAGGTAAGCGGGTGTGTAGGGCAGAAGGTGACGGAGGACTTCGCATGGAACACTGCGACCATGCTGAGGGGAGCCGGAAGGGGGTGGCGTTAATTGCCACTGTTAGGGGCAGGGCTACAGCGGCATTGGTCACCACTCCCACGGGGGCTGTGAGAGGGCGTTGAACAACACTGCCATGCAGGGTGACTGGAGAGTTCTCAGTGTAAATGTCACGGCCTTTTATAAGGCTTTCCTAATCCCATGCCAGCTGGGTCTCCTGCTACGTGCTTCCTTCGAATATTGTACTTTTCCTCCGTGGCACTTTAGACACATAATGAAATAATTGATTTTTTTGTTGAATGACTGTCTTCTTCTCTAGATTATAAACTTTCCTGAAGACTGGGACTACATTCATCATTGCATCCGCCTTGTCAAGAATTGTGCCTGGTATACAGTTGGTGCTTATCAAATACCGGTTCACTGACTAGTGCTGAGCTTTTGGTCATTTATTCCGGCTTAATCTTTTATCTGCCCAACAGACAAGAGATTTCTACATTGGTTGTTACATTCAATGACCTGCAAAGCTCCACGTAGTTATAAGAGATTCTGATTTTAAATTTTCATTCCCAATAAACACTCACTCATGCACCCATAGAAAAGAAACACATATTCATAAAATGCCACCACCATAAATGCACACAGGTGTCCCAGAAAAAAATTCTCCCAGATGCCCCCAAGAGCCATCCCCTTACCACCTGCACGGCCACAGATATGCATCCAAAGACACACACAAAACAGCCATAGACACCCTGAGACCTGCACGTACCTCTAAAGACACCCCCCTCCACTACTGACACGTGCTCAGACAAACACACACACACACACACACACACACACACACACACACGTTAAGAGCATTTAACACCTGTCAGTTTGGTGACATTTATTCTATGCCTTTCTACCTCATCCAATAAAAGAGAAAAGCATAAATCTAAAATTAAAATAACACTCTCACCTCTATTATCTATTCTGTTTTTGGAGCTGCTTTCCTTAAATCAGTGTCCTCTGTGGGAAGATGTACACGGGGCACAGAGGGGAACAAATGTCTCTCCCAAAGTCTTCCATTATTCTATCATTTACATTGCAAATGTCATCAAAAATGCAAATATATGTGACATCTCTAATTGTTTCTGGGTCTTATGCTACAATAAACATTGGCTTGGTTAAATCATATTCCCAGGAATAAAAGAGATGAAGGTTTTGTTGTTGCTGTCCTCTATATTTAGACGTGCTTAGAGAAGACTACAATAAAATTGTTTTTAAAAGTTATCCATCCAGACTAATATATTCAGCACTCAAGGCATACAATATTTTGGATTGAAAAAATATTATAGACAGTGTTACAGTCAGTTGGCAAGGTATGAGGCTGGTCCACGGATATTCAGCCTGCTGGGGAAGGAAGAAATAGGGAGATACAAAGTATAGCAATAATAATAAGCAAGTCACTCTAGGGTACCCTCCAGGGCACCCGGGGGTATATAATTGACTCTGCTGTTCTCTTTCCACCGGAAGTTTACAGACATGGCTGCCCCACCTCAGAGTAGAAATGACTGTTCCCACCACTTCCTGCGTACCCCTGATGCCCAGGCCACAGACAGAAGACTATTTAGGAGAGCGTGGGCAATCGCTTTCCGATGCTGAGTAGGCCAGTCTTGGCAACGTGAGAAGAACACGCAGCCAGTTGCGCCTGGTCGTTTGCCCCAGACATGCCCTCTTTCTTTTTTTCCGATGAGTCTCCTCCATGTGCATCGTAAAATTGCTGGGATGTAGGCCAGAGCCAGCCTGAATAGGACATAAAGTGAATCAGACTATTGTTCTTTTCATCATCGCTGCAAATTAACACACACATCGGCCGTTGTTTATGGAGGGGGACCAGGCTACAATGAGCACCAAGGGCAGCATTCAAGCAGGTGGCGTGTGGAAGACAAGCGGCCGCCCTGCCCTCCTGCTGGGGAGAGTCTAACGGTAAGAAAGACTCAGTGCTTCATCTGAACATCAGTTTCTGAAGCCACTGTCTCCCCACCTGTGTTTCTCCATTATTGTCCAGCAACCTCGTTTGGAACTGTGCTTTCCAGTGGGCCTGCGAAAATACCTATTTAGAGCACGGGTAAGGCCAAGGGGAAGTTATCCACACACACACTAGGGAAAAACAGCTCTGCATTGACAGAGCTTTCATGAGAATCTGATGAAAGCTATAGACCCTCTCTCCAGAAAAAAAAAAAAAAGGCATATATATCACAGAAGCATAATTTTGCATTGAATTTCAGAGTATTTTTTTTTTAATTCTTAGTCAACCCTTCCATAGGTTCCAGAACATAAGTCTCTGGAGTCTGTGTCAACCTGGTACAATAGTCAAGCCTACTGCTACACCTTGTGGAAAGAGCATGGACCTGGCAGTCAGACCAACTCCATGGAATTAACCAAGTCAATTAACTTCACTTAACATTCATTCATCCCTTCATTCTGTAAGTAAAGACAATCATAACCACATAGAGCTATTATTAGTTCTATGGGAACATATCTTTCTCACCACTACGTCCCTACTACTTTATAACTCACATGGGACACATAGGAGACTCAGTGCATGATCTTGAATTACTGAATATATATAAACCCCCAAGTATAGTGCCTGACACCAACTAGGTACCCAATATTATTTTCCATTTCTTTATTGCAGTAAATAAATCCTGATTTCCAGATGCCCTGTAACTGTAAGCCTCGTCCCTCTCCTTGGTCAGCCATTCTAGGGCACATTTCCCAAGTGGTGAACAGCAGCATCTAGAAAGAAGATGTCAGGATCTTTAAATGACATCATTGTCAGTCATACCGGGATTTTTTTTTTAACATATAATGTATTATTTATTCAGGGCTACAGGTCTGTGATTCCTCAGTCTTACACAATACACAGCGCTCACCACAACACACAGCCTCCCCAATGTCCACTGCAGCTTTGTAATAGAGCTTGAAGTCCAGAATTGTGATCCCACCTGCTCTGGTTTTCTTTTTCAACGTTCCTCTGGCTATTTGGGGTCTTTTCTGGTTCCATACAAATTTTAGGATTATTTGTTCCATTTCTGTGAAAAAAGCTGATGCTATTTTGATAGGGATTGCATTGAGTGTGTACGTTGCTCTAAGTAGCACAGACATTTTCACAATATTTGTTCTTCCAATCCATGAGCATGGAAGATTTTTCCATTTCTTTGTGACTTCCTCAACTTCTTTCATGAGTATTCTATAGTTGTCTGAATACAGATACCAGGATATTTTAAAAATACTTTCACATATATTTTCATCTTCCAGTTATCCCATTGTCTTGTGAATTCCCCTCACTGAATGAATGATATTTATCCACTTAAGGGTCATCATTTTAAAGCTGGCTTCCATTTTGAGTCAGTAGGCTGGAAACAGACTTGAGAATCGAATTTATAGAGAGAGAGGAATCCTAATTTTATTAAGTTTTAATTAACAAACAGAGACAGACATGAGCGACTTGACGATAGAGTATTACATAAGGGAGGTGCCTTCCAGAAAAAGAATGAAGAGGAGAGCTTGTCCCATCTGGTCGGTGGAAAGGGAAACAGGAAGCAGAGAGTGGAAGTGGCCTGGGAGAGACACGACTACAGGCTGATGTCTGGGAGGGCAGTGACACCTGGGAGATTGGGGGGAAAGCTGAATCCGTGCAGACAAGGGGTTTTGTCCTGTTCTCAGGGACTGGCCGGCTGCAGCACGGGTGGACAGACAGTGAGGCTGAGTGGGAGAGTGAAGTGAGTTGCCCTGGGCTATTCTGTGGCCTGGCAACAACAACAAAATAACAAAAATAAAGCTTATTCTGTGCCAAACTGTGTTCTAATTTCTTTACATATTAAGTCATTTAATTTTCACAGAAAGCTATGAGGGAGTTATTATGATCTTTGTTTCACATATGGGAACACTTCAGGCATAGAGAGGTTAAATAACTTGCCACATCCTATTTCCTCATTTTCTACTAGCTAATACTTACCAAGCACGTACCCTGTGCTTACCAAGCACAATTCTAAGTGCTTTTCATGTAGTAACTCCTGGAACCTTCATCCAGAAGGTAGGTTATTATTAACAACCCCATTTGACAGGGGAGAAAATGGAGTACGTAGCTTTTCTTAGGTCGCTAAGTTGGTAATGGCAGAGTTGGACGTCAAATCCACTCAGGTTGGCTCCAGCGTCCATGCTGTTAATGAAAGGTTCTCTAATTTCTCTGATAAGGGATATAGAACTTAGCCAAAAATCTGGCTGGGTATTGAGCAACAGGGACATAGTGACCCTGTGGGCACAGGATACAGACTGGGCCTCTGAAGTTAAGACCCAGTGGGAGTCAGAGCCAGACCTTAGAGAGTACGCAGAGCCAGAGTGGAACAAAGTGGGTCCAACCTGACAAGGGAGATGACCAAGCTCTCTGGGAGTCTTAACTATGCAGGAGAAAGGACACTGAGTCACATCAGTCCCTAACTTCAGTGTGGACAACAACAGGGTGGGGACGGAACTCCCACACCTCAGCGGACAGCCACCAGGGCACCCCCAACTACCACCATCGGAGAGACCAGCCCAAGGACCAGCATGAGGTTTGGAGGGTCCATGCCCTTTAACCCAATTCTACGAGGCCACATAAGCTACCCAGGTGCCATCCGAATGAAGGGCCAGAGGGAGAGCAAATCTGAAAGTCTGAGCATTCACAGCCTCCAGACTGAGTTCAAAACAAGACCACTTCCACTCAAAAAAACTGAGAAAGTTTAAAATAAAGCTATTTTTACCTGCAACACACTGGGATGAGAAGCTCATAAGGAAGATTAGATCAGTTATTGAAAATAAAGAAACTACATTTTCTTTGAACATTTGAGTGTTGTGTGAATGCACGTGAGCTTACAACTCCAAAGGACTCTAAGATCCTGTCTAATGAAACACCTGCAGTATATTTATTAACAATTAAGATGAGGAAATGGACAACATACTGATCAAATTTGTGGTTGATGCAAAGCCAAGAGTTGCAGGGAGTACATGAGGTGACAGAACTAGGATCTGAAAAGCTAGTCGCCGGCTGACCTGGTGAGCCACACGTGGCCAGAACAGATTTAATCTGGATAAACTTAAACGAAGACACAAAGAACCAATTGTACAGAAACAGTGGCTGCATAAGGGTGTCCAAATATTCGAATGTTCACTCTGTGGAAGACGGATTAGATTATGAGGTCCAAGGGAAGAGGAGCAAGAGCCGTGTCTTGAGTTCTCACTATGCATCAGGCATATAGACCATCTCACGGACCCCTGGGAAGGGGGTGGTGGTGTTTCTACTCTACCACATCAGGAAATTGGGGTTCAGCACCCACGGTCTCATAGCCAACTCTTCAAAGTCACGTTGTCTGACTTCAAAGCCCAGATTCTTTGCACGAAACTGCCTCGCCAACATACAGCCATTAACGTAAAGAGGATTCTAACAGTCAGAACTTTCCTCTGGAAACAAAGCGTGACCAACGCCAGGGTGGGACAGCGGATATCAGATGCCATAAGCAAAACTACTTATTCTGAGGCTTCATGACTCATCTCTGGAAATTTCCGGAAGCCGTGGTCTCTGTTTCAGGTGGCTTTTGCTGCAAACACACCTATAAATCTGTGGCTCACAACAGCAAACCTTTATTTCTCAGCCAGAGGTCTGAGGGTCAGTAAGGTTCTGTGGGCCTCACCTCACCTCTCATCCTGGGATTCAAGTGCAGGGGGCAGCCGCTAGCTGGGTGTGTTGTTCACGCAAGGGCAGAAGCCCCAAAGCACGTGGAAAGCCTCTGTTTCCTCGTATTTGTTCACACTCGGCTCTGTGTCCACTCAGTAGCTGCATTGGAACGGCAATTTTAGTCATTCTCCTGGTAGAGAAAAAAATCAGTTCTTCCGAATTTGCCATTGTCCTGTGGGTGGGACTACTCCACCGAGGTTTTGTTTCCTTTACCTTTTTGCCTGTTCATTTTGTTTTGCTTTTGTTTTACCTGTGAAAGAAACTATCAGAGGAAATGGCAGTCTCAGGACAATCTGAAATAAAGGGGTGAACGAAACGGGGTATAAAGGAAACGTTCCAAATCTCCCCATAGCGTCCACGCTACGATGAATGGGTGTAGACGGTTATACGATTGCATCTTTCGCTGTGGATGCTTGTTATTTATGTCTTTAAACTTTGGATACATTTCTCACATAGAAGCCCCGGGGCACATTTACAAGCACTGTTGGGGGAAAAAAAAAAAAGGATTGAGAAAGCTGTGTGATCTATTTATTCCAGGAGAGATTTACTTCATTTTTTTAATTTGTTTGTTTATTTATTTATTTATTTATTTATTTATTTGATTTATACAGCTGGGTCCAGCGCAAGCCCCTGGGCACGTTCACATCAATTAAAACCACAGATAGAAGCAGAATGCTGAATACAAACAAAATCAACAATTAATGGACTATCCCCAACTGTAAAGCACTTCGGCAGAAACTTCAAATCATTCCGCCCCGCAAGCCCCCTTGGGCAGAAGGCTGGGTTAACAGATGGTTAAACAATGTTAAGAGAAGAGAATAGAACACGAGTACTGTACATGCGCGAAATTCACTGAGGAATCTGTCAGTCGAGCTGTCGGTTGAATTTGTGAACCTGGGGCTGGAGTTGGAGGCAGCAGTAATCTGGCAAAGGTAAGCAGACAGCGCAGTCCTAACGACAGGGGGAGAAGAGGTAAGAGTCAGATGTTAACTAAAATTACGTACCCAGTAACACTCCACCCTCTGGATTTGTTGGGACTCCAGCCGGTAAGAGTGATCTGCTCTGGTTAGTATTCCATCATCGGCACAATCAAGTGTCTGACTAAGCCACAAGGTAACGTCCCTGAGTCACATGCTCCTTCACCTGAGCACCCAGGGAGCTGCCATGTACTGCGGTGACACCTTTAGGTGGGGATCAGAACAAGGCAGGCGATTTTCATCTTGGTGTTCCACATTAGTAAACATTTGGAATAGGAGATAAAGAAAAACCTACAACTTTTGTTATTGTTGTTAGGGTATAACATAGATAAATAGACAAATCTTAAGTAATAGGGCAATAAATTTCACTTATACATTAATAATCATCACCAAGGTGAACATATGGAACCCTTCCCACATCACCGAAGTCTCCCTCATGCCCTTTCACCGTCAACATTCCACCCCCAGAGATAATCACCATTCTGATTTGTTACCGTAAGTTGGTCTTGCCTGTTCTCAAACTTCAGATAGATGATATACAGCACATATTCTTTTCTCTCTGGCTTTTTTCGCTCGATGTTGTGTCTGTGTTACTTATTCCTGGTGTTGCACGCAGCAATCGTGCGTATTCTGATTGCTATGTAGGATTATAGTGTATGAATATACTGCGGTTTGTCCGTTCAATCATCGACGGACTTGGGGTTGTTTTTTGTTTTGATGGTGGTGAGGACGGTGATCTGAGGCCGATAGAGCTGCCGTGAGCAGTGCAGGGCACGACAGCACATGGCCTCTATAACCCAGTAGAGTCTTCGGGCATTTAACGAAGACTGGAATTATTGAGTCATGACCTGGTTGTAGCTTTAGTCTCAAAATATATTGCCAGGCAATTTTCCTAAGTGGTTGTACTAATTTAGATTCCCATTAAAAAATGAATGTTCCGGTTACACCACATCCTTGTCAACACCTGGTATCATCAGTCTGTTTAACTGTACCGATCATGGCATGTGGTGGCATCTCACTGTAGTTTTGATTTGCATTTTCCAGATGGTTTTCCACAAGGTTTTAGAGCCCTGTTGACCTTTCTGATATTCTCATTTGTGAAGTGCCTATTTAATTTTTTTCTGTCCAACCCTTTGTTGGCTTGTCTGTCCCGTTTTCAAACTGATTTTGTAGGAATTTGTAAAGTATCATGGATACAATTTCTAGCTGAGTGTACGTATTGTCAATTTCTTCTCTTTGTGGCTTGCATTCTCACTTTCTTAGTGGTGTTTTTGATTAAAAGAAGTCTTAAATTTTATTGAAGTTCAATGCATGAATCTTTCGTTTTTATGGCTAGTGCGTTTTTGCGTCCTCTTTAAGAAATGAGAGCCTATCCCAAGGTCATGAGCTTCTCCTGTGTTTTTAGGAACTTCATTGCTTTATCTTTCTATTCATCTCACATAGATTATTTTTCCATACTGATATCCCATTTCACCTTTTACCGACATGTCCATCCTTCCTCTACCAAACTGCAATGGCCGCTTGGTTGGAGAGCAGGAGACCGTATGTTGTGTGGGTATGTTTCCGCATTCTCTATTCCATTTTATTGGTCTGTTTGTCCACCTTTGCACAAATACCACACCCCAAGTCTTGCTACCTATTGGTGTAACTTTAACTCTCACTAATTTTAGTGTCTTTATAGGATTATCTTTCTCCTTTCAGTGATTTTGTTGGTTTTTCTTTTTTGTCTCTGGTTCTGATTCTTGTCTGAACCTATCTCGAAAGCTCAACTATTTCTCTTCTATGACTATTTCTCTCTCCCTGTTATGTAAGGGGGTCTTCAATGCCACACAGTGCACAGATAATATATGGGGTTTATTTGGAAAACACTTAGAAGCAGATAAGTAGTAGAGTGCCCACAGTCCCCTGAGTCCATGTCTAGTCCATAAATGTGTTTGTATGAAAACAACAAGGTTTCAGTGAAACAGAGCCTGCCTCAGCCAGCAGGCTGGACTTGCTCCCAGGAGCACAGCAAGATAGAACAAGCTTTGGCCCACACCGTGGTACATGTTTACAGGTTAGCCCAAGAAGAGCTAAAAAAAAGCCTAGCTTCTCTAAGTAAGATCTCTAAGAAAGGTAGGGAAGGATCTCCAGGCTCAGAAACATTACCAAGAAGTGTATGGACCGAGGGTCAAGGTCTTTATTCTGAGGTCCCTGGGAACAGCTTTGCCTGGCAGGACCACCAACAACCAAATGTCTTTTCTCTGATTAAGTCGGGGCAGCTCTCTGCTAAGCTACCTAACAAGGAAGAAAATTTGCCTCCAGAACCATCTAGATTTGTCTGTCATTGCTCCCCACTCCCAATATTCTTTATTATTATTATTATTATTATTATTAAATTATGTTAGGTAGCAACATTTCTTGAATGCCTGCTATGCAGATGACACTCCACCAAGCCTTCCAGATAAAAAGCTTCACAATATGGTCACTGCCAGGAAGGAGTCCACATTCTCAACAAGCATGAAATAGAGGGATCTAAGTGTGAGGAGAAGCAGGTGCCACCAGGCCTCTCCCCTCTTTCAAAGTAGAGCTCGAAACTTCATTATTCAAAGATTTCAGATGTATTTATGGCTTGTGCATTTGTAATATAATGGAAGTGAGTAGATTTTAAAATTACTTGTTGCATTATATTTGTGTCTGCTAATTTTAAAAGCAGAGGTATTTATCATTGCAAAATTTAGAAACACTTTAAATATCCAGTAGGAAGGGAATAGTTAAATAAATTAGAGTAAATTCACAAGATGGAATACTAATGTGGCATTAAAAGTGATCATTAAAAAGACCAAGTAGCAAAACGGAAAATGTTCCAAATTGCCTGTGTGCAAAAATACATATAATATTTATGGACAAGACATGATGAAAATGCAAAACATGCCACAGTGATAAAACTTTAGCAAAACACAATTGTTTTCTCCTAAAATTTCCTTTAATATTATTACTTTTATATTAAATTGAAATTTGGAGAAAAAAATAGAAGCTAGTCTTTCTTATTTCTTTCTCTTCTCCCATATATATTTCCACTGTGTATTGAAAATAAGCATTTTTTTTTTTTACTTGTGTGCATATGTGATCGTGAACGTCACTTCTCCTCCACTGAAAATAGCTCCTATCAAAATGGACACCGGAGCAGTCCAGCTCAGAGCAAGTAGCAAAGGAATTCATCCTGGGCTCTTGGACTTGGGCATTGAAAATTCTCTTTGGTTTTGTGCTTTCCATTCCTAAGAGTACAATAGGTCATTCCACCATTTCTTTTGAACAACAACAGAGGCAAATGTCAAAAGCACATCTGCTGCCCTGTGTGAGGGCCTCCCAGGCACCCGAGAACTCTGGCCTCTCCTGCTCCTGAAACCGGGAGCGTGGTTCTCTGGTTGTGCTATGGGAGGAGAGGGCTGGGGAGCTGGTGCCCTCCCGGTGTTCCTCTCACAGGGAGGGAATGCCACTAGGGTAACCACTGTGGTCCCTTTCTGCACCTCTCACTCCTCTCCAAGGGCGAGCAAGGGGCAGGACCTGAGCGGGCATCGTCCTGCCCTCGCTTCCCTCTCAGTGCCCCTCCTCGCTGTGCACTTACGGGGGCAGGCTCCGTCTCCGCGGGCTCCGTCTCGCCCAGCCTTGTGCAGTTAGGGGCATAAATGGGTCTAAATCTATAATTCAGGATGAGGCAGCACAGCCCATGTTTATACGTCACGTTTTCAACATCAGTATCATCAGTAACAACAATGGTATTTCGGTTTCCAATCTCTTTTATTCTTTTGTCTTATTTTGGGATATGCTCAGAATTCATGTAGGCAAGAAAGATGCTATTTATTGGGCCCCCCGAGCCAGCTGCCAGTTTCTCTGGAAGCTGCCTTTGAGAGAGAGACTAGTGTCCAAGAAGTTTATTAGGGAATGCTGTTGGAACATCACCTGTGACAGAGGAGAAGGAAGCCAGATTGGGCAGAAGGGGAAACGAGGCAGTCACCCAACTAAATGAGGAGCTCCGGCCCTCAGGTGGTTCCTTCAGAGTTAAACTTAGTTGGGATGAGGGGGCTGGGCCTTTATACTCCTGCTTCCCATCATAGACCAATTGTGGGATGCTAAGGAGGGGGGTGACCTCAAGTGAGACTGCTCTCTTCAGCCAAGGACACTGCACAGAGAGGGCTGACCCCTGAGGCCTTCTGTGAGCACATTTCCCAGAAGCTGGGAGACGGTCAGTCCTTCGGTGCGGAATGAGGATATGGATTTAGCAGTCTGCTAAAGAACCCAGTTTCCATGGGTGGTAGGTCCTTTCAACTAGCCTAACACGCGGCAAACAGTTTTCAAGGTCATGTGGTATGCGTGTTTGTATATTAATTAAATTCTTTCTGAATAGGCATATATACACATGAACACACCTACAGCTTATCTCAATATGAGAGAGCCCTTACACTGTTAAAATGAGTTGGTAGAAATTAAACTCTAAGGAAGTCCTCACACTGCCTCTCTGGTTGTGCAACACACGCCGTCCTCCATTTGTTGCACGAGCTTTAATGGAGTGACTGTCAGGGACCACGTAAGAAGGTTCCTGGGTGCATACACCGTTCTGCCTACACCGAGGCTTCAACTCTCAGCTTAAACGTTCGTTCCTAAAGGAGGCTTCTCAAAGCTCCAAATCACATGGCCCCTCTGACACATGTTCCCCTATGCAATATACTTCTTCATACTAACGTAATTGTTGATACTTTCAAAATCATCCGTGCTTTTGACAGTCATTGCTCTTGGAGACCACATCTGCCTTATTCGCCACTCCGTTCCCAGTGCCTTAGAGTGGTCGGCACACAGTAGGTGATCAATAAAACCCACTGAATCAGTGACTGAATAAACAAATGGAAGAAATGTGTCCAACGTCGTGGCAGATCCAAATGGGGAAGGGTGCTGCCTGAGGGACTCAGAAGGGCTCCACAAAGGGAGAGACATCTGGACAGGCTCCCGGCAGCAGTCTCAGAGTCTGCCCGGCAGAGCAGGGTGCAGGGTATTTGGGGGGAGGAAAAGCACTCAAGGATGCACAATTACACCAAGGTCTGGTAGGTTTAGTGATCAGTTGTTAATTCGGTGTGGCCAGAGCGTTGGGTGACGAGGCTGCAGAGAGTAGATCAGGTTAGGGTCATGAGCTGCATGAATTAAACATTTCAGAGGAGAAAACTGGGAGTCAAAGGAATGAGGTCACAGGCAGAGTCAGAGCCAGGGGAGCAACATACACAAACGCTGAAAAGCGCACCTGCCTCCACGGACGCCGCAGCCCTCGTTTCACGCGAGGCTAGCGTCCGACTACATTAGGCACCCCGTCAGAGCAAAGGGCAGAATGACAATCTTGGGGAAAATGACAGGGAGCAGCCTGGCTCAGAGGCCCAGCCGCAGATGCCCCAGAGGCCCACGCAACTCTTCTTTCTGAGGCAGGAATCCAACCATCATCTCCATGAAGATTCCTCGGGCCAATGTCACAGAAAACAATCTCTTCTCTTTGGTGGAACCTAAATTATTTTCTCAATAAACACGAGCAGGTTCAGGAGGTGCTGAGCAAGGGGTTTGGAGGCAGCCAGGTAACACGAGGGACTTGACACGATCCGACCTCTGCACACAGCAGATTCAGCAGAAAACAAGAGGCTGGCTGGCCACGAAGTGCCTGGAAGAATTCTCTGCAGCAGGACTCGAAGAAAAATCAAACAGGCTTCGGCTCGCCATGAACCAGGGGCAGCAGCCCCAGATCTGAAGGGCGGTCACGAGCTCCGTTAGCCCGCACACAACATACACCGGGGAGGGCAGAGGAAGGAGAAGGAGAGAAACCGGAACACCCGAGGAAAGTGCCGAGCTTCGTCCGTTTTCTAGCCAGATGCTTGACCATGGATATGGAAAGCTGAATCTTATTTTTCAAAAGGGTTTGCCTAAATGACCGCCAAATTATAAGCCATGACATTTAGGGTAAATTGTGGTTAAATATTTTAAAAATATTTTTAATTTGTGATTATAATTAGATGTCTAGACATGTGGTAGAGATTCCAGGGAGATTAACTCCAGTGATCAGAATCGAGTCAAAACAAAACAAAACAAATTTTAGCAAAGCTGTGGTCCTTGGTCATCATCTTCCAAATATAATTTTAAGAAACGCATTGTCACTGCCATTTTTAGAAACTCCAGTCAATTCCCAGCTCCAGGCTTCTTGGAGCCTCTTATAGACCCAGCTACCTCTGTCCTCTTTGCTTACATGCCCTAGCTTTCTTTAGAATAATGTTTGTACTTAATTTTTTAAACATACATTTATTTGAGCCTCCCTCTTAATCACTGTTCGAACACACAGAATCCGGCTCAATACTTCATTTTTGGAATCATAACCAGTGAAATGACCTGGGGTGGTACAGGTTTTCAGAGATTTTAGAAGAACTGCCTTTAAAAAATAAATCAAAACTTGCCGCATATTTATAATACAGAAAGGAGAGGAAACTGTTCCGTAGAAAGCAGGACTTGCCAAGGCGGGGAATGGGAGCTGACAGGAACACTGCTCACCAGGGGCCCTTCCACTCCAGCAAAGCTTTTGGATCCCTTAAAATTCTCAGGCCAGCATTTGGAAGCCCACATGCGGTAGAGAGAGGCCTAGACTAAGAATTACAAAAATTGGATTGTAGTCATGGTGTGTCACTGAGAAACTGACCTAAACCACTCCTGGAGCCATGCTGGGCTCAGTCTTCCTCAAGTGAAATCACAGGAGTAGAATAAATAATTCAGAAGGCTCCATCTAACTAAACAAACCTTAGTGTCCTGAGAACCGAAGTTTCATTTATTTGGATAAATTATGCCTCTTTTATTAAAAGCTGTTACAAGAAGATTTGGGCTTCTCGGAAATTTTCTGTTCTCTGATTAATAAAGTCTTCCTTTTTTTATACTCTGAGATCTTTTGAAACTGCATAGTTTTTATCCACAATGGCCAAGGTATGGAAAGAACCCAAGCAGCAGTCGACAGATGAATGGATAAAGAGAATGTGAGATATAAACATATATTTATATATGTGTGTGTGTGTAAACATACATAATGAAATATTACCTGTCATTTCTTCTTTTTTATTACCTGTCATTTATGACAACGTGGATGAATCTGGAGGGCATTTTGCTAAGTGAAATAAGCCAGACCAAGAAAGACAAATACCGCATGGTATCACTTGTATGTGGAATCGAAAACAACAGAAGTTGAATGCATAGGAACAGAGTAGCAAAGTAGTTGCCGGAGGTCTGGATGGTGGGGGAATCAGGGAGAAGCTGGTATAAACTTTCAATAAGATGAATAAGGTCTGAGAGTCTAACGTGGTGACTACAGTTGATAGTATTGTGCTGCATAATTGAAATTTGCTAAGAGAATGGAATTTAAATGTTCTCATCGAA
The DNA here is from genome assembly GCF_017311325.1 of Ursus maritimus. Classification (NCBI taxonomy): domain Eukaryota; kingdom Metazoa; phylum Chordata; class Mammalia; order Carnivora; family Ursidae; genus Ursus; species Ursus maritimus. The sequence continues at coordinate 35,478,355 of NW_024423564.1, read as the reverse complement.
AAAAGAGGGCAGAAAGGTAAATATGTGAGGTGACCGATGTGTTAATTAACCTGATGGGGGAACCTCTTGCACAATGTATGCGTGTATCAAATCATCACACTGTCCACTTTAAATAGCTTACAGTTTTATTTGCCAATTACACCTCAATAAAGCTGAGGGAAGAAATAGAAAGTGATAGTTAGATCCCAGTTCTTGAATGTCTTCCAGTTCTCTTAAAGTTCCTTCCCTTTCAAAATTCTGCTGTGGAATGAGGCCTGTGTGTTCTCTTCTCCCTTAAAGATGCCAGTCTCCTGAGATCGAGGGAACACATCCGCCAAGGCCAACCCTCCTCGCTCGTGGTTGTCGCTTTAGGATGACACGCCATGGACACTTTCCCCCCTCAGTTTCAATCACTTCCACTTCATCAACCAATTCCCCCTTGTGGTTCAGAATTAGGTCCAGACTAACAGTTTCCCCATTCCCTTTCTCCAGGAGAAGAAATTATCAGAAATTGTGGCCTCCTTTAGACATGTGGGCAGCGAAGCCAAAACCCATAATCTCCTGGGGCTTAAAGCATCTCACTGACCACCCCTTATCAGTTGAATGGGAATGAAAATTGGCCAATTTCTAACTTCTGAATTCTCATCAGGACAAACCCATTAAAAACATTAGCATATAGAGTGGGGTTTGCAGGAGTCGCTCAGCTGCGATCCCTGGCCCTCAAGGATGTACTGATGGGGCTGTCAGTCAATGGTCCAGACAGGCCTGTCTTCACTTGGCATCTCCCATGCAACCTCTGGATTCCCAGCACATTCTTTCTCTTAAATACAGGTGAATGGGAACAAGTAAATCCGTGACGTTTATGAGAGATCCACAGGGACAGAATATGGTAATGACTCCCAGATTTTTCATCACGTCTTATTTCCCATCAGCTCTTCAAAGTTTCGAATGGAGTCTCCAGTTGAATGTCCCACGTCACCTCAAATACACCATATACAAAATCAGTATTACCTTCCTACCAAAATAGTTTGCTTTCCCAAACTCCCATTTATATTGTTCCTGTTCTCCACCCTCCGGGGTTGGGGTCACCCAAGACCTTTCTGTCCTCCACAACCTCTTAGTTAAAGCGCATGTATTTTGGTAATATGATTGGTAATATTTATGATTATTATTGGTAAAAATGAATTTGTTATTGGGAATAATGTATTACTGGTAATAGGTCATGGAAAAATTCACCCACTTTAAATGATTCTTTTTTTTTTCAGTTTAAAAATTGTGCAAAGCCAAGTGAATGCTAGGAAAGTTTTCAGGGTCTGCTATACATTTTGACTACTTATGTAACTTCTCATGAGTTCTAACACAATCTGAGGGTTAAAGAATTGTGATTGTGGAGGTTGCATGATAAAATGGATTCTCAGAGAAACATTTTTGAATGTTCCTTTGTGAACTGGTTTTTCGTTTTATGCCAAATGCATTAAGAGTTTGTTTAAATATAATATTTAATATATTATATATAAATCAATATTTATTATATAATAAATGAAATACTTTTTATTATTTTGAATAAAATGTAGCCAGTATAAATGCCAAAGAAAAGTAGACATTATGGTAGTTTTGACCCTAGTTTTCTTAGAAATTACTAGTAGTAATTATTTTCTCCAAATTTATCTTCATAACCTTGTGTGCAAAGCCACGGGGTTTGCCTGGCATCTGGTCTGCTTGGGGGCTGATAAAGGAAAGAGCAGAGGGGCTGGGATCCCAGCTAAGCTTTCGGGTGCTCAAGTAAATCTGTGAGAACCCTTCCCTCTAGCTTTCCAACAGAATGCTGAATTATTCTCAGTCTCACAGTGTGAGAGGTATACAAAAGAACAAAGATAACAGGGGCGCCTGGGTGGCACAGCGGTTAAGCGTCTGCCTTCGGCTCAGGGCGTGATCCCGGTGTTATGGGATCGAGCCCCACATCAGGCTCCGCCGCTGTGAGCCTGCTTCTTCCTCTCCCACTCCCCCTGCTTGTGTTCCCTCTCTCGCTGGCTGTCTCTAATAAATAAAAATAAAAAATCTTTAAAAAAAAGAAACAAACAACAAAGATAACAAATGAACCCAGGAGCAACAGGTAAAGATGATGACCATAAAGAAAGAAACTGCATCATGGATCCAGGCGGTTTCCTAGCTGCTTGGCGTCACCAGGCGAAGCTTTTGGAAGCGCAAAGCCCCCTTTGGTTTCTAAAATCCCGAAGTCAGATGCAGAGCCACGCACTCCATTGGAGGCAACGCAGATTTACCAGAGTAAACGGAGGTGCCCAGGGCTTGAGTAAAGCGCAGACGTCCTTTTTAGAGAAAGATGGGAATGAGAACGCGGAGGCCATTTGCAGTAGCAGAGACCTGATGGAATCCGAATTGCCAGGCTCAAACTAAGATTAGCACTAGGAAAATCACTTTCCAGGTTCAAAGGGAGGGTGTCTGTAGGAATTGCCACACACAGCCAGATCCCACACTGCTGGGCAGATTGTGTTTTGATTTCAGAGCTGTGCCTCTGCACCCAATAGACATTTTTGTGCCAGATGAGATCTTTAAGAAAAATCTTCATTTATATGGGCCTTAGTTGGTTTTTTTTTTATTGTTTTGGTTTTGTTTGCTTTTTTTGTTTGTTTTTATGTTTTTTGTTGCTGTTGTTCTCTGTACGGCAAATTATTTGGTGTTTTTTCTGGGGAGTGTGGAGAGGATTTATTTTGGGGCTTGGCACTTTCCTCAGTTACTGGGGCTATCCGGGGACAGGATATAAAAACTGCAGTATCTATTCTTCAAAACCATGGCAATGATCTCATTTCTGATGATCTATGGCATTTTTTTTCCCCAGCGGTGATTGCATTCCTCTGAGATAGCAAGCCACTCCATTAGAAGAATTGAATAATTTGTTTGTACATTAAATCTGTTTTTGTGAGACTAAGGGTCAATATGGACATCAAGGCAGGTAAAGCTGCGTGGGAATAACTTGAGAAAATTTATGATCTAACCAGAAGAAGCCAGACCTTAGATGGAGAAGATCAGTTCTTTGGTTCTATCATATGGGCTCTTTGTTTTGTTTTCTTAGGTTGATTTTGTTCGTTGGGAGTTTTTGTCCCAGGTGAGAGAGGTGCTGGGTGGTATTGGCGCTCTGCCAGATTCCCTTTATGGAGTAGGTCCACCACTCCCAGGCTGCAGTGGTTACTGTGCACAGTGATTCACAAAGCCCCACCTCCCAACTTCAAGAATGGTCCTTAGCAGACAAGAGCCCCTTCTCCAAGGAAATTACACTCACATAAGCCTCTTGGCCCAGCCCCCCGGGGGCTGCCCACAATGACTCACTTTGAGCAAGGGGGTGGGAAAGGCTTGTCTGACCCCTTGCTGGACAATGCCTGTGGAGTGATTAATGCTGCAGAACGCCCTCCTTCCTGTAGATCAAGCGGCCGAGGCCGGCCTTGCTCTTTCCTGGTCTCTATTCTCACCCTCTTGCAGGTTTTTTTTCTGAAGCGCACACTCACTAAATCAAGGACACAGGAACTATGTCACAGGCTCTGCTCCTAGAAAACCAAAGTAAGACAGGTGCTGGGTTTTTTTTTCTTTCTTGCCATAGATTAAATAATCTCTACAATATAGGCAAATCATTTCATGATGATGAGAAACATAAATCAGATTATTAACTATTTAAGGACTTACTGCTTTATGTCCTGTGGGAAATCACTAGAAGAGGCAGTTTCAGCCCACAGGGGAATGATATTTACTTGGAGAAATATGACAAGGTATAAACAAATCAAATGGTAAAACGAAATCGGTAAAGATGACACCAGCTTTGTCAAGATGGCACATGACTAATCACCAAATGTATTGTGAAGATAGTTGCTACAGAAATTGGTACCACCCAAAGTCAGATGAATTTCATTCCATTTTTCTTCCTGTGGGAATGGGCACAAGTTGCTTGATTTTTCTGGGCCTCAGTTTTATCGGCAAAAGGAAGGTGAATGACTCGATAATCTCAAAGGTCCTTCTCCGTGTTGAACTGTGTTGACCGGGTAAGTGTGCTGCCTGGGGTGGAGGGGGCTTCCGGGAGGAAGTGCGTGACGTCAGAGATGGACAGCGTACATTACAGTTAGAGTGAGAACAGGTACCAAGGAGCCGAAGTAGGAAAGCAAGTCCACTTGGATGGTTGGCATTAGAGCTTTTTGGTAAAGCATCTCAGGGGGTGGTACTGCCAATGGGAGCTAAATGGTAAAAGTATTTGTTGCCAAGATTAAGAAACATAGACCCTATACTATAAAATGCAATGTACTCTCATTGGCAGGGCCAGTCTGTCACCCAGCCTACCTTTTTTACAACCCCCCGGGTACCTGCATATACTGTGTGCAGGCAGCATGTACTATCTGCAGTTTCTGGAAAATACCAGGGTCTCCAATGCTCCAAGGCCTTTGCATATCCATCCATTTGCCAGGAACATAGTCCCCTCATTCCCCTTTATTAATCCATCTCATTTCTTAAGACTCGATGTAACTACCATGTGCTGTGTGAACCCTGCCCTCCACCACGCCCACCAGGCAGAGCTGGCTACTGCCCTCTCAGTGCCTCCTTGCACTTTGTCTCTATAACACCACTTCCCACACTGATTGTGATGATCAAGTCACCCACTTTTTTTTTCTTTTTTTGAGAGCGAGAGTACCAGCTTCAGTGTGGGGGTGAGCAGAGGGAGAGAGAGAGCAATCCCCATACTTTTTCTCTCATTAGGAATTCACATGCTCCTTGAGGACAAAAGCTGGGTCCTCTTCATTTTATCCAATCTACCGCCCCACACATATATCGCATATTTCTCCCCATCCCACACGTACATCAGCTCTAGTGCAGTCCCTGACAAGCAGCAGGGAGCTCAGTAAATCCTGTCTGAATGAGCGAATCTGGACCACATCACATCTTGCATGGGCCCTGGGCTCTTTTGCCTTCTTGGGCCACCTTTTCCACTTTTAAAGTTTTTTTTTTTAATTCGATTTTATAATCATGTTGGTATAAAGATGAATATATTATCTATTAAAACATTTCCTTTTTCCTAAAAGTTCATTTTTTTTTCTTCTGACTTTAAACTAAAACATTTTTGTGGGGGCGCCTGGGTGGCGCAGTCGTTAAGCGTCTGCCTTGGCTCAGGGCATGATCCCGGCGTTCTGGGATCGAGCCCCACATCAGGCTCCTCCGCTATGCGCCTGCTTCTTCCTCTCCCACTCCCCCTGCTTGTGTTCCCTCTCTCGCTGGCTGTCTATCTCTGTCGAATAAATAAATAAAAATCTTAAAAAAAAACCAACCATTTTTGTGTGCTCCTGAGAATATGGAGGCTCCCGCACGCTCTGCTACAGATCCTAATAGAGAAGCCAAGCCTGCAGTGAATGGCCAAATGTACTAATCAATGAAACTCATCTTACAAATATTTATCTTTACTTACATAAGCTGATTGAGGTTCATTGCATCTATTCTGAGTAAGATATAAAAGGTTTGATTATATATTCCTTTGGCTTTTTTTTTCTTTTTCTTTTTTATTTTTTCGCCACAGTAGTTATTTTTTCATCATAAGTAACATCATGGGAAATTTAATAAAAATGCTCATGTAAACACGACTCAGTCTGTTTTGAAGAGCAATTTAAAAGGACTGGTCAAGGGGGCGCCTGGGTAGCGCAGTCGTTAAGCGTCTGCCTTCGGCTCAGGGCGTGATCCCGGAGTTCCGGGATCGAGTCCCACATCGGGCTCCCTGCTCTGCTGGGAGCCTGCTTCTTCTTCTCCCACTCCCCCTGCTGTGTTCCCTCTCTCGCTGGCTGTCTCTCTGTCACATAAATAAATAAAATCTTTAAAAAAATAAATAAATAAATAAAATAAAATAAAATGACTGGTCAAAATTATCACGAAGAGGGCACCCTACCATTCTTTGAATAGAACAAGAGAAATGTATTAAAAATCAAAGGGAAAAATTAATTTTATAGTATAACATAAGGAATGATGATTTCAAACAGCACTGTATATTATTAGTTCAGAACGACTATCTACAAAACGTCAAGAAAATTAGATTTCAGATGGTAGATGAGGTTTGTCTCGCTGAAAAAAGGGTTTTAATAAATATTAAGCACAGAAGTATTTGGGGATGATGAAGATTCGGTAATTAAGCATGGAACATGCAGTGATCCATTTGACACCAAAGAATTAAAGACACGAAGAATCGGTTAGCTAAATGCAGCTGCCAAGAGGGTTGAACTCACTATTTTTGTGCTTTCAAGAATGGTAATTCGTCTAGCAGCAAATCTTTCTTCCCCATTTATGAATTGTTAGAAATACTGCATGTTAGGATGAAATAGGATTTTTGAGACACGATTCTTAAGAATGAGGCAGGTCTTTAGCGATCTGTTTCCTTCTCTGTGTAGAAATAACAACTTCAGCATCCCTAGAAAATGTTAGTGATGGCTACAATATTCTCAGAGATGAGAAACCCACTACCCCACAAAGCAGCCTGTTCTGCTGCTATACAAGTTTAATTTTTTAAAAAATACCCTGTTCCTGTGCAGTAGAAACTATACTCCTCTCCCCACCAAAAAGTATACAAAAATTAACCTTTCACTTTTGTGATACTTTGAGGGAATTACGGCTAGGACAGGACTGATTCAGTTTCCACTAAGACAATTTCTTTTTAATCTTTTAATCTAACCATTTTTGATTGGCATCTTTCAGGTTGGGTAGAATCATGGAGGGTTTTCAATCAGAGAAATCTAAGTTTGAATCCTGGCTCACTTACTAGCACTTGTCTGAGTGACCTTAAGGAAATGGCTTAAACTCTGGAAGTCTCATTTTTCTATCTCCAAAACCTTGAGGGTTGAGAGGATTAGAGATAATGTATGTAAAACACCTAGCATGGTTTTTGCTACAAAGTCAATGCTCAAAATATACCAGCGATGGTGAGTTTGTCTCTTTGACCATGTGACATGTGAACGGTTGGGGGTTTGATAATGACGAGCATTTATTATTACGGAGCACTTTGAAACGAGTCACGGTGTTTATCATAAGTTTAAAAATGTCCCAAACTGCTTTTCTGATTTTACGGTTGCTTTTTAATTTCTTCTTTATCCCTCCTTGCTGTCACATAATTCTGTCCCAGTGCCAGGCTTTCTCACTCCCATTTCTTGGTCTCCTCACTCAGTTTGCTCTGGTCTTAGAAACAAACAAATGAGCAAAACCAAACTTGTTAGCACTGTGTTTAAAATAAGTGCCCACGGGTGCTGCATAGAAAGTCTGGAAAACTCTTAAATTAAGTATTACCATTTCAGAGCCTAGGGTTTAGTGCTTGTGTCTTTGGCAGATATTTTAGCCAATGCCGAGAACATTTTGCCTATCTTCAGGCCTGTGATCGTCTTTCAGAAGTTGCAATTGTCAGATAGCTGACCTTTAGAGAAGTACAGAGGAGAGAGGGGCAAGTGGGTGAATAGGCGATAGATAGATGGAGAGATGGATACATAGACAACTGTCTTATGACATATGAACTAAAAATTTCAGACTGTTGAAATGAAAGATGGTTTAGTCAATCTACATCCCCAACGTGATGGAATCATAGCTCTATTTTTCATCTGTAAAATGGGGCAAAAAAACATTTAATCTGACTTTTTTTCATAACTGAACTATGAGACAACATAGAACAAATAGAAAAGAAATGAAGAACAGACATGAAAGTGCCCAATAAACACAACTTGTAGATGCTATTATGTATTTTGCACCTATCTTTTCAAAGGTGGATGATGAACTGTTTGCATTTTTATCTAGTAGAGTAAATATTAAATATGTCGGCTTTCAGTTATACGGCCCCTTCCTTTCTTGAGATCCCACTGCTATGCTTTCTTCCAGCACCTTTTTAATCTGAGCAGAGTACCGTGCACGGATCCCACTTGAGAGCCCTGATGCCAAATTGTGTTGTGATTTATTTATGTGGTACTCAAAGCGTTTTTTAACAATGCCATGCCTGACTTGTTTTTTTTCTTAGATTTATTTCTTTATTTGAGAGACAAGGAGTGAGGGGGAGAGGGGCAGAGGGAGAGAGAAAATCTCAAGCAGACTCTGCGCTGAGCGCAACCTGAGATCTTACAACCCTGAGGTCATGACCTGAGCCAAAGCCAAGAGTCGGACGTTTAACCGACCGTGCCACCCGGGTGCCCCCATGCCTGACTCTTTTACTAGTGAGTAAAAATAAAATATCTTTGCTTATTTTTTCTTCTATGAAGTCTAGTAATAATTTACCCAATGATTCCACTAAGTAAAAAGAAAACTATATAAACTCTTCCTTTGATTAGATTTCCTCTTCTGTTTTTAATGGTATATTTTTATAACATATAAACAGGTATATATGTGTGATACCTGAGTGCAAAGACCCTAGTAAAGAAATCAAACATGGACTTCCATTATATCGTGAAACTATTCCAGTTGGATGAAGTGCAAATAGAAAAACATGCAAGTGTTCCTAGTTGGGGGTAGTACTTACCCATTGCTGTGTGGCAAAGTAGCCCCAAACCTAGCAGCTTCTATCAGCCACCATTTTGGATCGCAGAGTCCTTGAGGGTGGAGAACCCGGGTGTGGCGTGAGTGCCTCCGGCTCAAGGCGCCAGCCGGCCGAGGCCTAGGGCCGCAGTCCTGCCAAGATTCAACTGGCAATGGCCAAGCTGCTTCCCATCCTGCTGGTGCGGCTGCCGGCGGGGTGAAGAAGACTGGCTTCCACATCAGCTCACTGGTGTGGGCGTCTCCACAGGCTGCCTGGGTGTCCTCCCTACAGGGTAACTGGCGATGACAGAAAGAGACAGAGAACGGAGAGAGGGAGAGGAGAGTGAGGGAGAGACGCCCCAGGGTGTAGTCAGGACGAAAGCCACAGTCTTTTCGTGCTTCCACCTCAGAGGTCCCATCCCACCCCTTTCTCCATGTTATGTTCATTAGGGGGGAATCACTGCGTTCTGCCCACGGTCGAAAGAGGCAGGAATTACACAGGGCTGAGCACGCCAAGACGTGGGGATCCCTGAGGGAAGTTTTCGAGGCTGCCTGGTGCAGTGGGATAAACTGGGCTTACAATTACTAGATTTTTCTTTACCCTGATAGTTTGGATATAACGTAACTTTTTTTTTTATTAAAAAAATTTTTTTAGCTTGGCTAGTTACAGTTCAACAGAATTGTGAACTAGGTGCCTATTGTATTTACTACAGAAATATCCTGGTTAAGCTAATACCGGAAACATTCAAGCATACTCAGTCTTCTGTTGTCTATAACCCTCGTGGCATGTATCAGGTTCCAGTGGGATTATCCGTGTGCCTGTCTCCCTGTGTCTGAGGGAGCACGGCCCTGGGAGCTCCCTCAGGGCGGTGACGGACAAGGGAGCTAACATTCGCTGACTGAACTCCGATGCTCCAGGCAGGCCCTGTGCTAGACGTGTTTACATAAATTATTTTTAATCTTCATCCAAACCTGCTAAGAAAGCCCACTTACCCACAATTTACGGATGAAGAAACTAAGGTTATGTAACTAGCCCACGGCCACGCAGGTAAAAAAAGGCAGTAGAATTGGAATAAAAACCAAGGTTACGGGGGTCCAAAGCCCACACCATGTCCACTGATAAACCACACTGTGCCCATGTCATTGTGCCAAGGGCTTTAATTTTCCCCAGGAAATATTTAATGAACGAATAACACATTTTAGAAATTCGAAAAAGAAGATCAGAGACACCACTACTTCTAAAAGCCTTGTGAGCAAACAATAAATCAATAATAAATAAATCAATAATAATAAATATGACATGGCCTGAATTATAGTCCCTCCTAATTCATGTGTTGGAGTTCTAACCTCCAGTACTTCAGAATGTGACTGTATTTGGAGACAGGGCCTTTAAAGAGGTAATTAAGTCAAAATGAGATCCTTAGGACTGGTCCAAATCCAATTTAACTGGTTTTCTCTGTAAGAAGACAGAACTTGGACATGCGAAGAGACACAAAGAAAGCAAACACACAAAGACCACGCGAGGACCCAGAGAAAAGACAGCTGCCTGCAGACTAAAGAGAGAGGCCTCGGTAGAAATTAAACCTGCCCACGCCTCAGTCTGGGACCTCTAGCTTCCAGAACGGTAAGAAAATAAACGTCTGTTGTTTAAGCTACCCAGTCTACTCTACAGTTTTTTGTTATGTTATACTAGCAAACTAATAATTTTTTTTATTTTAATGTTTCTTTATTATATTATGTTAGTCACCATACAGTACATCCCTGGTTTTTGATGTAAGGCTCGATGATTCATTAGTTGTGTATAACACCCAGTGCACCATGCAATACGTGCCCTCCTTACTACCCATCACCAGTCTATCCCATTCCCCCACTCCCCTCCCCTCTGAAGCCGCCCTCAGTTTATTTCTCAGAGTCCATAGTCTCTCATGCTTCATTCCCCCTTCTGATTACCCCCCCTTTCTTTATCCCTTTCTTCCCCTACCGATCTTCCTAGTTCTTATGTTCCATAGATGAGAGAAATCATATGATAATTGTCTTTCTCTGCTTGACTTATTTCACTTAGCATTATCTCCTCCAGTGCCGTCCATGTTGCAGCAAGTGTTGAGAACTCGTTCTTTCTGATGGCTGAGTAACATTCCATTGTATATATGGAGCAAAACTTCTTAATCCAGTTAGCAAACTAATATTTTACATACACACACACACACACACACACACACATATATATATACCCCTATACATATACACACACATTCGTAAGTACATGAAAATATACGAACATATAAAAATATAACATACAAAAGCATATATATAACATAAATGTATATGTATATGTCTGAAACCCTTAAAATAAAATTTTATATTAAATACTAAATAATATTCTCCGTATTGGGATTTGTGTAACGTTAGCTAACTAGGTATATTATGCTAGATTCCTTACCTGTCATTTTCCAAGAACTCCTGAGGCTCTCTGGTGGGTGGCAGAGAAGCAGTTAGGGTGTGAGCAAAGAGTAGACTCAGACAAAGTGGCTTGAAGTTTTGGCTCTGTCGTTTATTTTCAGCTCTATGACCTTTGGCAATACGCTCAGGCTTTCTAAGCCTGTACTTCCTTATTTTCCCACTTCAGCTTACGTTTCTTGAGTATCTACTACAGGCCAGACTGAGCACCGATCGCTGTTGCATAAATCATCTGAATTTATAAAATGTGATAACAATGCCACCTAGCAGAGCTGCTGTGACGATCAAGCGGGATAACGCATAGGCAAGGGCTCAGCAAACTGCACGGGCTCGTACAAATATCAGGGTGTGTCATTTTTCTGTTTTCCACATCAGTGCTTCCAAATGATAAAGCTGTAATTTTGACCTTAGCAACAACTGCTCATCTAGTTTTATTCTCTAGCTAAATGATCCAGAGGTAATCTAGGAGTTATATTAATCATTCCCAAGCTCAGCTTTAAACCTATCACTCCCCTGCTGAATAAACAAATAAACCTCAATAACTTGAGTAATATCCAAAACACCTGCAGAATGTGTCAATTTCAGGTCTTCCACAATCTAGCCTCAACCTAACTTTCCAGCTTTATTTCCCAGTATGTATTCTGCGTGAGGTTTTCAACAAAGCAAAATAATTAGCCGGCCACCTATTCAAACCCTGAACTTTGCATGTCCTGTGCGGGGGATTCCCTTCTCTGGTCTTCACAGGTGCTGATGCGTGCAAAGCCTTAGCACACAGCCTGGGATGTGGTGTGTTCTCAATAAACGCTACCTGCTACTATTCTTACTACTGAAGAGGGAAATTGACCAGAGCAGGCCCAGGCCAGGAGGCCCCAGAAGATGGAAAAGTTACTAACAATAAGCTAGAGATAACCAGAAGCCCTACCGGAAGCAAGAGATAAGCAGCCGTTTCTGCGTCTGTAAACAGGCTTCCACCACAGGCTCCCTGCACTACTGTTCCCACCTAAAGCAGCCCCCCACCTCCAGTTTAAACCCACCTGCCAGCAGTCAGCATAGCCCTTGGAGCCTGACTGCCTGCAGTCCGCTATAATAGCCCTGTAACCCCGTTGCCTGGGGCCCTGAATTTGGAGCACGAGCTCATCTGGGTCCACCAGCGTAAAATAAATCCGAGTTCTCCTACTTCTCTGAGTGTCATTTGGTCTCTCCCCAGTCTGATTCTTACTTTTCCACAACACTCCAACTACTGCCATTGCCACTGGTCTTACTGAAATGTTTCCTCCACTACAAACCTTCTGAGTGACAGATGATTTTGCTCTCCTCTGCAGGCCTAGGGCACTATATCCTAAGCTTTTGCAGGGATTTCAGTGATTTTCTTTGGTACACTGAAGTTATATCCATTCATTCAAAATATATGTGTTAAGCACCTACTTTGTGGGAAAACCTGTGTTGGAAAAGATACCTGGGACATGATGTGTCTTTGCTAAGAGAGCTTGCAGTTGGACGGGGGAAGCAGACAACGAACCAGACATATTCATGTTGCCCCTGGATCATACAGCAGCCTCTGACTATGTCTCCCTGCTTCTAGCCCCTCTACAGCCTGTCCTCAGCATGACTGCTAGCGTGAGCCTTCTGAAATGTGCATCCGCTCACATTGCTTCTCTGCTAACGAGCCTGCGGTGGATCTCCATTTGACTCTGTTTTGACATTCAAGGGCCTGGGAGACTCTATACCACCCGACCCTGAGAACATCTCCTGCTTCCACCACCTGCTGCTGTCCAGCCACCCTGACCAGCTTCCTGCCCCTCAACCTGCCAAGCGTGCTCTCACCCTTGGCACTGACCATTCCCTTTGTCTGGAATGCTCTTCCCCAAATATCTGCTTGGCTAAATTCTCTTTTAAGTCCTCACTCAAATATTACCTTCCGGAAGAAACCAACTCAGATCTCCCTGCTTACCTGGTTGCCCTGCCGTCTCACTTGTGATTGGCTTCTCCTTTGTCTATTGTATGTATCCCCTTCCGGCCACTATATACCTGCTTACTATGTTAATTGCTAATTGTTGGGCTCTCCTGTCTAGCTCTGAGGGCAAGGAGCGGGAATATCTTTTGTTATTCCCCCTTTACTTATGGACCTAGAATAGTGTGTGAAACCAAGTCGAGGCCGATGTTTGCCTTCCTCATTTTCGTACCCTCGGAGTACCTAGTACAGCACTGTACAGCTAAGAGGTGTTGAATAAGTATTTGTCATTGAATCACATTTAGTCTCTTTAAATCCTGTGTCCAGCATTTGCTAAGACCTTCATTGTTCTATGATCTGCTTTTATCTTTTTCCATTTCTGGTAGAATATATTTCAAACAGATTGTGTGCATGTGTGAGAGAGTGTGTGTAGCTATCAGGTTTCAGGCATTATTTTATGAATGTGAAATTTTAAGGAAAAGTTTTGCTTTTGAATTTTATATAAGTCATCAAAGTCTACACTAGCTTCATGTTTTCTGGACCTTTTCTTCTACTGAAGGCATTGACGTACGTAGTGGGCATTTGTCATTGGTAGAGCAATATTTCTAAATGCATATTAGAGAGGGAAAAAATCAATATAACTCAGCAAATATTTAATGAATGTCTATAATGTGAAATATTTTACAGGTTTTACAAATATGGGGAAAAAACACTTCTACTCCAAAATTGCTTATAACCTGGGTGAGAGAAATATATGGACAACTCACTATAAAACAAAACAAGTACGAAGAAAGATACAAAGAGGTATGGAGTGACTTGTCAAGTTATGCATACCCAAAAAGAGACCTTCAACCTCCTGTGATCCTCAGCCAAACCCCTGCCCTAGGTCAGCTCTGTCCATAAGTAGGTTAACATTCAATTAACCAGAATTTCCATTAATCAGAATACCTTGCTCCTTAGACCTGTCCTGTAACAAAGGAGTTGGTATTCTTTCATTTTTTTGTGCATCTATGCTATGTTTGAACGGCAATGTAAGCAATAACCCTGAAGCTAGACTTTAAAGCTGATCACAGTTATTTAGTAACTTGACCCCCTCTCCCCCGCCTCCCCTCCATCCTGATGGATTTAGACAGGGGCCGCTCTGAGTTCCTTTGTAAGAATTTATGCTCAGGATGACTGATTGACAAGTGGAGCTTTTTCCGTTTCTGGGGGAAAAGAAATTTCCAGGGTCATGCTCCTGGTATTTGCAAAGAGCTCTAAAAGCTCCAGAGAGTGAAAGAGTCAAAATTGACTTCTTGCTGATGATCACAAACTTCATGACAGGGGAAAGGGAAAAAAAAGGGGAGATTGAGACCGCGGTACAGAATGTCAGGATAACTACCAAGGAGGACGATTTCAAACCAGGCCTCCAGATAAATAGGAAGTTATATACTCAACTAGAAACCACAGGCATTAGATAGAGGGTGTAGAGGCCAAAGAACTTCCACCCCAATCAAGATGGTATGTGCACCAGCAGCCTGTCAACAGAAAAGGATGACACTGTCTTGTGTGGGTGGCTTTCTTTAAAAAAGACACAATGCCCAGCAGAGTAATCCTGACTTGCTATTCCTTCAGTATGATACATGTCTGTCCTGATACATGTTTCAGTTGTTCCGGGAAGAAAATTATATTTCTATTATCCATATTCATATGCCTATAAACTAAATCTGTATTCTAATATTCATCTTGATTTATTTATAAGGGCCTGCAAAATTCATGCTTTAGTGAGGAAATGTTTTAGCTCTTCCTATCTCTTTTGTGGTCATTTTCAAAACCGAATGACTAAAAGGTGGAAGTTTCAAACTCCATTCGCTTCTGGACCAAAAAAAAAAAAAAAAAAGGAGTTCTATATACTTTAGATCTTCATTTTTAACAACAAAGTCCTGGATTTTGAATAGAGATATTTTTATCCCCAGGAAATAATCTTCTTTAGAAAAAAATAGCTGGGAAAAAAAAACTAGTTATATTGGTATGTGTTTAAGCCTTTATATTGAGAAGGGAGATTATTAGCATAGTGGTTTGAGAAAATAAGTAGGATTCCTGTTTAATGAAACCCATTTTCATTACTGCTGGGCTTCGTGACTAGATAGCCGAAGACAGGGAGGATGCGGAGACTGGGGGTGAACGGAGCTGTTTTAGAGGCTGCGACAAAGGAGCTGATGACCCTGAAGTCACAGGAGTCAAGGTGAGAAGCCAGCGGCACAGGACCTGCAAAGCTGTGAAGAGGAACTCTAAGAGGACAACGCGGGAAAGGGATCGGCCTCAACGGGTGTCCGCCATGTGCACGACACCTGGAAGTTTCTATGACTCACGCTGCTGAGGAAGCCTCCAACGCTCTGTCCTTTCCATGATGGCCTCACTAAGAAACCTGATGAATCACCAGTGAGAATGAAAACCATTAGATTTCATGCAATAATATTCCCAGGAATTCATTTCACCTTCATCTTTAGTTTTATATCACAGCTCGGAAACAAACAAAATGAAACTATGATCATTTAGCTTTGCCCAAAGAAAGGACCAAATGCATAGGGATCGTGAATTGTTAATGAGGATGTATAGAGGCTTAAAAATGGACCTTTCATGTATGAGTGTCCCATTAAAGGAGTAGCCTTTCACGGGGGATGCAAAACATGAATGTGAGATCTGGTTCATCCCCCTAGAAAGACAGCTCAGATCATCGCGGCCCCATCCGCCCCGCTGTAAAATAAAGAGTAAATAAATACATGCTTCCCATTTAGTAGACGAGTATTAAAAGGTTTAATTCAATAATCGACATGAGGGGCATTGAGTTATTTGAATAAATGGGGTTATAGAAAGGGGAAGTATCACAAACTTTCACATCCGTGTATCATTCACGGTTCCCCAGTCATTAAGCAAGGTCCCTACCAAAGTATTTTCCCCATAAATCATTTTCTGAACATAAAGTTAAAAACCCCAATGCTCTGGAAAGCATAAGGAAGAGCCACACTATATAATTAGTTGAGAATGGAGTTGTGCTAGTCACTCCTCCAGGGCCAACACTGTCATCCAGCCTCTAAAAACATTCAATCAAGTCATCCTATTGTTTACAAATCAGATGCAAACCCAAATACTGCAAGGTTGGCCTGTTCTTCAAATAGCTACACTTCTGGCATAATTTCACAGCAAACTAGAAACACAGAGATTCAAGAGCTTTCCCCGTTGTTGCTAATCTTTCCACTCCAAATTCTGCTGCTGCTCCTGTATTTTCTGCAACATTTGCTCTTTTTCAGGTGGAGTTGACAATTCTGAGGTCACACTGAGTTGTCAATGGCAAGCTGACAGTAGGACATGGCTCTTTGAGCTAAGTTACTAATAAGTGAACCCATGGAGTGCCATTTCATTAGTGAATGTATCATTAAATGCAGCACCTCCATGACTTACTCATTGTTCTTTGCCCAGCCTGGTCCCTGCCTTGAAGCCTTAAAAATAAAGAAACCATGCTCCCTAGTGAAGGGCTGGGACCAGCTAATTAGTGGCCCCCTTCCTGCATATTCTCTTCTCTCTATGGCATGGAGGAAGAGCACTTCTCCTCCCACCATAACTATAGTTATGAATGAATGTATTTGAAGAAAAGAGGGAGGAAGATAAGAGATAATGAACCAAATAAGAGGAATAAAATCAAGGACCAAGGACAACAGTAGGTTGGGTCCAGTGGTCCAGGATCAATAACTACATCGGTTGGTTTTGTAAGTTGATACTGGGGACAAGCAGCCCTTTATATAAACCCGTCTCCACCACTTACCAGCTCGGTGAACTCAGGCAAGTTACCTGATGTCTCTAAACCTTACTTCCCATGTTCATAAAATAAGAATAATCAGAATACTTGTTTCAAATGAGACACTTAATGTGAAGAGCTTAATGCAAATGCCTAACTATTACTATTAGCTTCAAAATTTGGCATCGACATCTCTAAAATGGTTCAAATATTTCCTCCCCGGGGTCCACTGGGACATCCTACATTCCCCATCCCCTAATGACCTTGTTGTCAGTCTGAGTCCAGTTCCCAAACTCCATGCTCTCCAAACACTTCTTTCTGACAGTACTTATTAATCCATATTATCTCCTGTTCAAGTTCGTAAATACTTGAGGAGAGACACAACTGAAAACAAAGTCACATCTTTCAAGATGGCTTACTAACAGCGTTATCTATGAGGCAAGGCGGTTGGGGGTGATGTGAAATAGAGAGAAACTTGACCTGGAAAAGCCTTCATTTATTCTCCAGCACACACTTACTAAGAACTTACGTATGCCATGTGCTAAGACAGAGTGGTAAACAAGATATAGATTCATTACAGTTGTGATAAATGTTTGCAATGCGTCATAGTCTTGAGGCCATAGGAGGTTCTCCTTGAGGAATGATATATTAGGCAACTATGGCTGTAATTAATGCTGCGTAATAAACGACCCTCCAAACTTACTGACTTTCAACAGCAAGCACTCCCTCCTCTCACTCACAGGTCTGCAGGTTGTCTGGGGGAGCTCTGCCTCAGACTCGGTCCGCTGGGACTGGCTACAAGCCTCCGGTCAGGTGCCTGTCTGCTCCATGTGCCTCATTCTGGGGCCCACGGTGAAGAAGCAACAACTGCATAGAACTTGCTCTCCTCAGGATTAGCCGAGGAGCCCAAGTGGTCAAGCCCAACCTCACGAGCATACTGAAGGCCTTTGCTAGTGTCATATCCTCTAATAATCCAATGGCTTCAGGCAAGTCATATGACCAAGCCTAACATCGATGGAATGGGAAATACACCCCACCTACGCTAGCTCTCTTGACAAAGAGTCTCTCCTTGAGCAAAGGTTAGTCAGGCTCCTCTGAACTCTCTTGTCCTTTAGACCCTAGCTTTTGGGCTTCTGTGTTCATTTCTGCGTTCTCCAATTTTGCAAGAATCCTACTAAGTCAGTTTAATCAGAATCCCCCATCCTCCATTGATCAGCCTCAGTATGTATCAGGTTCCTCATCCTCTTCTATCCCTGGGCAATGTCTGATCACCAAGCTTCTTCTCTAGCCCCCTCGCCATGTCCCTTGATGAGACGGGCAGGACACTCCAGTAGCTGTACGGGTATGTTGGAGGACTTTTTCCTATTCCTAAAGAGAATTCTCTAAGGCCTAAAAAGCTATATAAGACAATATGAGCCCATGTTACAAATGGTAGCACTTATTCTCCTTAATTGAAATGTATGAGTACTGTGGAACAAGGGTAGAAGTAGGATTTGTCTATCATCATTGTGACAAATGGACAGTTTATCGCCTTGCATTTGCTCAGCACTGCAGGAAAAGGGTATAAGTTCAGAAAAATCTATTTCCCACAGAGCAATTATCAATTTTAATATTAAATTTTAGAATGATTTTTAATTTATCAACTGGCCCCTGAATTCAGGGTTGGAACTGTCAGATCTCTGCCTTGGATCTGAGGCCGATGGTGGTTCATACCCGAAATCCGCAGATAATGAACATTTTGTAAATCTGTAGGTGCAGTTCTTTTTCTTGCCTCTCATTGTAAATTAATTGATCTTTTTCTGCCATTAGGGAGATAATCAACTGCTCTTCTTTCCTGTCTCCTCCACTTCTTTTTGGTTCAAATACAAAGCAAAACATTCCCCAATACAACCCAGTTTTAATTAAAGCTACCCTCGTCCCTGGAAAGCTGTATCCTCCTGCTTCACTGAGACTTTAAAGTTTCCTGCTTTGATGCGCTGTTGAAAGAGCAATAAAACAGGGGTGAGCGGCTTTAAAGTGAGAGGTCAAAAAAGCATTTGTCTCCTTTTGCCCTTCACTCTCTTGGCAGGGGAACCTTCCTCTGGCCCATAGTTCAGAGTCCAAGAGAAAATTTGCATGCAGGAAAACCACAGACCAAAATCTAATCACGCTCACCAGATCTCACCCGTGGAAAGCAAAGGCCGCCACCACCCTGCGTGGCCCTGACTTGACGCATGCAGTTGGAAAGTGTTTGAGGAGGTCGGGCATACGGGGATCCGTAACTGTGCCTTATAGATTACAGTTAACAAAACTTCACTTTTCCCCCACGCTTAAAAATCACCAAGGCCTGATCCAAGTTTAAGATACATAATGAAGCGATGGAAATCCTCTTCACTAATCAGGTGAGCTGACCGAGAAATCAATATAGTATATTAATTCCTGGTCTTCCACATAACTTCCGACAATCTAAATATACCATGACTTCTTTTTCTCCCCACCTTTCAGAATTGCTCTACGATCTCTAAAAGCCCATTACACCGTGGGAGAACTGAACAAAGCAATTAGTAGATTATTGTCAAGATTAGTGAATCCAGAGGTAAGCTCCTTATCACAGCTATCTTCTTTGGCAAAAAATATTCTTATCATTTTATATGGAAATGAGAACATCAACCACACAATAAATTGTGGGTATAATTTTCTCCCCAATTTAATGGAAGCTAATGGGCCTAAAGCTCCATGAAGGTAAGTGTGGCGTCTGCTACAGTCCCTGCTTCATCTCAGACACGTCGCGACGGCCCGGCACGTGACAGGCATCAACATGCACCGCGAACGCACAGATCAACATTCAAGTGTATAAATATATGAATGAATATGGAAATGACTGTTAAGCCAGCGCAAGACTGTTGAATAACACAAAATAACGCGAATCAGAAGAAAGAAGAGAAAACATGGTTGTCTGGTAAGAGGTGTGATATTTTTCCCCAATGGAAACGTTTCAGGCCCCCCACCCCCGCCCCGGAAAGAAAAGATCTGTGCCAGCAGCACAGCAGTAGCCGGAAGCCCCACAGAGTCTGCAAACCTGACGGAGGAGAGAAAATTGAGGTGAGGAAATAGATTTCACTTTGGAGCTTTAAAGTAGTTATTATAAGCAATAGGGAAGAAATAATTATTTTTTAAATGATAAGCACTACCTGGACAATGTGACAATCTTCTATTTAAATGCAACTTTGTGAGCGGTGGCTATTTGGGGGGGACATGGTTCTCCTGCCCTGGATGCCTCGAGTCTGTCAGTGTGAAAACTAATTTGAAGAGTCAAAACACATCAAGCAAGAAGCTGTTGGTTGCTGTTGTCATTTTCCTAAAGAGTATGGTGGAAGGACCTCTTGGCTCTCTTTGGAGGACAATAACATCAATATATTTTTTTTAAAGGATTCTGATTCCTTTTATGCAAAACTAAAGAGTAAAGCCCTTTCCATGTCATGACTTATGGTGGTGTGTTTTAGTTTGTGATTTTTTTTTTTTTTTTTTTTTTTTTTTGATAGCTTACAACCTCTTCGAATTGCAGAGAGAAAGAACCAAGAGATAGCATCACAAACAGGACTCTAGCAGCCTGGGGAATTAGAACCTGGCCTTCTCTTTCTGAGCGTAAAATTCAGAACCCTGCCTTTTAACTGGATCCTCTCATCTACCCATCCTCACCCCCACATTTCCCCAGCCCACCATTTCATTTCAGCACCTAGTTAACAAAACACCTACAAAGAGAATGAGGAAAAACCGTCTCTCGCAATATGTCTTTTCAGCTTTGCCGCCCTTCACACCAATTCGAACGAGCTGCCACAGTGAACCAGAACTATCAGCAGCCTCTGTCCAGCTGACCTGAAGCGATCAGAGAGGAGTCCCAACAGAAACAGGCAGAACCAGCGTAGCAGGTACAAGAAGGACTGGACTGAGGCTCGTTTACCAGATCTTAGTCTCCAATAGAGTTGACTTTAGGCTTTGTCACACATGATGGCCCTTAAGCGCCAGCTGGAGCTGTTGAACGTGGAAGAATTGTCTCCAACAAGCCACCTGGAAATTGCCTCACATTTTCCCATTCACATCAGAGCCAAAGATCTGGAAATGGACCTTCATTCCAGACAGGGGTTCTGATAATTAAGTATGAGTGGCCTTAGAAGTAAATACTAACTCTTCATTTTAAAAAAGTCCAATGCAACTAAAGATCTACAGGAGAACGAGGGGCCAACGGGAACTCCAGAATCCACATGACCTGAGGAACCCTGATTAATATGGAGAAGAAGTTTTTGTGCCGTTCTTGAAATAATTCACTAATACGTAACTATATAAACACACATATATGCAGAGAGATAGAGGACAGATAGATGATAGATAGATAGATAGATAGATAGATAGATAGATAGATTTTGTTCCATTCTCAATCCCTAAGATTTATCATTCTTAAGGAGCTGGCTTAGCAGGAAGACCAAATTTGTTTCCTTTGCCTTCAACTGCTTCATGTCAGCTCATAATGTACAAATCAGTCAAATATCTAAACTAACAGCATTTCATCAGTCTTACTTTGCCCTTAATAATTCATCCCTCTTATGTTTACTCTAATACTTCTGCAGCATAAATATGCATGACATGCCGCTGTGTATGTTCGAGCACTTTCATGGATAGACTAACAGCGGGGGACTTTTGACCTTGGTCTGAAGAGGGAAAAGTTACTGCGATAACTAATGACAGAAATGACAGTCTCATACTTTAAATTAAAGAGGAAAGGGGAGAAAAACATCCCCAAGAGACAATTCCTTAACAGCAATTTAGATCTCAGCCTAAGAGGTGCTTTTTGTAAATTACATTCGAAAACGGTTGCTTTTCCCGCACCAGATTTAACAAGGATAATACCTATCCTCTTGCCAAAAATCTCGCAGAAGATGTTGTAAGAAATAATAAAAGAATGTCTGTGGAGGCTCTGAGCTACTTGGAATAAAGATGCTAATACATAGAAGGCCTTCTTATTAATTCTAGTAAATATCCTTCTAGGAGGGGGAAAAAAAGCCCACAATAAAGGTGAGATTTGGGCAAAATCTACTAACTCCTAATCCAATTATTTCAGATGTTTTGATTACTCTTTTTGACTCCCTTAAATCTGTAAGGAGTGTATATTATGTATTTAACATCTTATTTTCTCATTGTTGAGAGTCTCTCCCCTCCCCTACAGCTTGGCAAATAATACCAGGTATTAACAAGGACCAATTTAGCATCATCCGTGGATTGCTGGCAACTCAGCTTCCCCACTGCAGTCAAGAAGCTGTAAAAACACGGGCTTGTTGCCTTCGCTGTGCATCACATGTTTTCAATCTCAAAGAGATTTTTCCAGATGTTTCGGCCGGTCTTGGTGGTGTGTTTGAAAACGCTGGTCTGTTTGCCGAGTCCATTTCCCCTACAATATGCAAACTCAGATGCTCAGGCTGAATTGAACTCAATCATCCTTCTTTACCATCTTCCAATGAAGCGTTCTGTTCTGTCATTAGGTGAAAGGGAGAACAATACCTTCAAGATCTCATTTGCAGATATAATATTATGAGAAACTTGACACAGATTTATGTACCAGCTTGTAACGGCACAATTAGGATCTTTATCTGTGCAGGGGAACGTAGGCCGAAAAGCATTTTTCATTTTCTGAACAAGTACCAACCAAACTTGCAAGGCCGTTGAAGCTAAAGGAGCAAGACCCAGGGTGCATTGATAAGTTTTGCTTGATGATGCTTTTCCTGGGCCCAGAGAACGACAGACCCAGAAAATGACATTTGTCCTAGCAGGGATTCAAAAACTATGCTGGAAGTATTACTTATGTTGGAAGGGTCACAATTAACATAGCAGATGTGCAAAGAAAAAGAAGCTTCTTTATTTTCTACAAGTGATAGAATCTTTCTCACAAGCTCTCACCCTGCTGGGTAGCTGATGGGGGTGAAGGGTGGGAAGCAATAGGCTTTGACTTTAAATTTGCCTGTTAAAGATGTTTCAGCTCCTCTGGGTTCCATAGTTTCTTTGGGATAATTTTTCAGTGGATTCCAAGTTCACTCCCTAACGAAACTGCTCCTTCGTTTCCCCTCTTCTTTCATCAAATGCTGTTTGCATATAGAGGATGAGTTACAGCACCCATGATTTGGGGATGGAGAGGCCCTTGGTTGCATGGCAGATGTCCATGTTAGGCTAACCTAGCCTTTGAGTGTGTTGCAGCTGGACGTCCTATTATGTTCACCTTTGAAATGAACAGCTGTAAGCAGCAAAATTCTTGGAGAATTTTCCTTGATGACTGATTCCAAAATTGGGTCTCACTAGCCAAACTTGAAGCTACATTAAGGACTGTGACCTACATTTGGGGACCTCCTAGATCCAGATCAGTCACTCAGAACAGGTTTTACCATTCTTTTCTTCTTACTCTTGCCTGTTCTCCTTCCACCATCCCATAGGACAGAAGGCACAATCTATTTACTCTTCCTCCTTGACCAGAACATCCCCCTCATCATTGACTAAGTCAGCTCAGGCTGCCATAACAAATTACCATTGACTGGGTGGCTAAAACAACAAATATTTATTTCGCACAGCTCTGAACGCTGGGAAGTCAAGATCATGGTGGTGGCTGATCTGGTTCCTGGTGAAGAGCCTCTCTTCAGCCATCTTCTCATTGTGTCTCCATATGGCAGAGAGAGAGAAAGAA
Organism: Ursus maritimus; assembly: GCF_017311325.1. Classification (NCBI taxonomy): domain Eukaryota; kingdom Metazoa; phylum Chordata; class Mammalia; order Carnivora; family Ursidae; genus Ursus; species Ursus maritimus. The sequence goes on along the minus strand of NW_024423564.1, from coordinate 35,454,970 downwards.
GCAGCAAGCTCTCTCATGATTCTTCTTATAAGGCACTAATTCCGTCATCAAGATTCCACCCATATGACCTAACTACCTCTCAAAGACCTCTTCTCTTCTCCAAATACCACCACATTAAGGATTTGGGTTTCAACAATGGAACTGGGGGTGGGAAGGTGTACACATTCTATCCTTAGCAATCATAGTTTTGATTTTTTTTTGTTCTGGGTGGTACATTCCCTAATCCACACATTCGCAGGGATCCTGATTCATGCTCAGCCTTGGAGGTGGAAGACTTCAAGGGAACAAGATTTAAAGGGAAATTAAAATATGTAGTTTAATATTTTTACAATGTTACCTCATTACAAAGCACCAAAATTGACTTATTTTAAAGGGGCAGAGTTAAGAAATTAGCAGTGTCTGTGTGTGTAAAGCACGTGTGTGTGCATGCTTGTGGGTGTGAATGGTTCCCTATGTCTGTGTGAGTACGTAGACACATGAGGTAGGGGTCTGTAAAGTCTCAGAGGGAATGCAGTAATCACAGCCTATGAGGGCAAGACCCTTTTGAATTATTCCAACCTTCCCCATGTCAGAACTTACAGAGTATTTCATCACCTGCCATAGGTAATGGTGCTTTGAAAATAGACATGAGCTGTCAGCCCAAAACACACTCCCCTGTAGGAACCTGAGTGTTTCCTCCAGGAGGTATCAGGGAAATGTCAAATCATTGGAGACTGCCTTTCCAACCCCAGCTGGCCTTGACCTGGGATAAAATGCATGTTTCCTGAAAACACCTCATAATTTAGACTCTATGACAGAGGTCCCTTCTGGATTTTCCACACAATATTTATTCTGCTCTTTCAGACTTCCTCACGGAGAATAGACATAGTGCTTCTACTCCATTCTATGGATTAAGCCAATGTTTAGACAATCTTTTGTTTTCCCTCTGGAATAAAGTAAGTCTATGTTTCTCTCCCAATTCGTATCCCAGAAGTTATTTTAAAATAGACTCAACCTTATGATGAAAGAAGGTAAGTAAAGAGGAAGTCAAGTAAATGAAATTTCTTAGGGGAAATTCCATCTGGTAGATAATTATTTGCCATAAACTCTGGAGGAGTAAGTTGACCTAACATGGTAATCATCACACCTCACTTACAACCACTCTCTTTTTTACAGCTGAGAGTGCAGTGTGTTGGCAGCTTTCAGTTATTCATATATTATTTACGAGTTTTATCCACATTAAATTTGCAGGTAATCTGCTTTCCTCATAACCTTTCTATGGCTGATAATTGAGAAATGAAGTATAATTGAATTAAATGTTATTGATTCAAGCACTGATTTTTTTTTTTGGTCAAAGATATATAATTCTAAATACATTAATTTATTCTAAACTTCACTTGAAAAATCCTGGGATTAAAGTTACTCTTCGATACAAAAAGCCATGATTTGGGAAGTTAGAACTAATTTCAAACCCTGACTCACTGTGAGCTTTCTATTTTAGGAGAAGTTGTTTTCAGTCTTATTTGATCATCTCTATAATGGAAATAAAAATACAGGAAGATTAGGAGGACTAAGTGAAATTAAGCTGTAGTAACTAACAGGCCATTCTTGTCACGTTTGAAAACCAAGTCTATCAACAACAGTTCAACATGTATCTAGGGAGAAGAGAAGCCACGGTCAGATAAATCTTCACCTAGTTTCTGCTGCATGATTGTGTTTCTTTTGATCCTTGGACTCGGGCTGAGTCACTTATATAGTAAAAATAATAAGTATCATAGCGTAGGAGTCAACATAAAGAGGATGGTGAATGATAAAGAAAAACCAATAGCCGACCCCAGAGGACAACGCTCCTGGAACACTGGTCCTCCGCACAGTCAACCCTGTGATATTATCAACAGACATGTCCCTGTGTTCAAGATGCCTTGTGAATGGAGCAGATGTTGAGCATTAAGCTAGATAAGACAGATATAGCGATGAACAAGACAGTCCTTGCTCTCAAACTGCTTATCTTCAAGTTGGGGGAACAGGAAGTAATCCCGCAATTCTAGTTTGGCATGGTAACTGCTGGCCAAGGGGTAAGGACTAGGTGCCATGAAGGAGGGTCTCTCAGAGGAAGTGGTACCCGCCCTGAAGAACAGGGATGTTTTTAAAGCCACCTATGCCTGTTCATACATGAGGAAACACCTGCTTTGCTTTCTGTATAATTGGATTCATGATTTCTGCTGCTGTCATGTTCTCTCTCTCTCTCTCTCTCTCCCCCTTAATTTTGTGCTGTGTATAATCTTATTTTTAGTTCTGAACCACAGTTTGCTTACTTTCCCAATTTTTCTCAATTGCATGTGAAATGAGTTATTAACCACTAGTTATTTAGTTGAATTCTGTAGAAGTCATTTGATCCTGAATTAACATCATCTAAATGTGGGCTATAGAAGTTGCTCTTACGGTGAAGTAATGCCATGTACATTTTATAGCACAAACCACATGCCATTCTTAATTTGTTCAAAATACATGCACCTCTATCTTATAAAGCTTATATCATTTGTACTTCTACAGATGAAAAGAAAACATGTTTGTTTGCTTATTTGGAGTCTTTTTGATATAATTTATAGAAATCTAATTCAAATTAGCTTAAACAGAAAAAGAGAGAATTTTTCAAATTTTCAAAGATGGCTTAGAGTCAGGTCCCCAGACATTGTCATCGGTGATCCTTCTCTTTCTCTCCCTCCTTTCATCCATCCATCTCTTGGTTCTAATTGCTCTTTGCACATGGTAAGTTCTTTGTACCCAGTGACAAAAATTGTCCCCAGCAAATTAACTCAAAGCATCTGTCATCTTCATAGCTTATCGCAAAGAGAAGGGTCTCTTTCCTAACAAATTCAGCAGAATTTGTGAGGATGACTCTGATTGGCTAAGTCTGGGTCATATGCCCACCTGTGGACCAATCACAAGAGCAGAGGGGAGTAACCTGATTAGCCCCGATTGAGTCACATGCCCACCATCATGGCAGAGGAGGCAACAGCTTGCCACAAACATCTTCACCAGGTTGGAAGGGACAACTGGTGAAAGAAAAAGATGGTGAACAGACAACATAATGATCTGTCATAACATGAAATAATCAAGCATCAAGCATTTTTGAGCTAAGCCAGGAGAGTGAGTGTATGTGGCCTTATGGCTGGTTCACCTTATAAGAGTGTCAACTCTGCTAAAGAATGAGTGAAAATGTTCCCTAGAACCTACATATACTTACAATCTTACTCCAGCTCACAGGGAGTGAACCCCTCATAAGTTAAACCCAAACCCAAGGTCATGGTGAAATAGAAAATCTTAAGTCTCTAGAAAAACAACAGAAAATTCAGAGAAATCTCACCTGGGAAAGATCTTTATGAACATGCATGGGCATCCAAAGGCGCTAAGAAGCAAGTTAAGTCCTCAGGCACACAAACCCAATGCATGAATATTGCAACTGTGGGAATTTCGCAACTGGTCACTTAAGCATCCAGATAGAAAACACTAAGCCTTGATGGGAATTCTGCATTTTGAAGGACCTGTGAGGAAGTTAAAACGGTTCCAAACTGGACAATGGAGATTTACAGAATATACATGCAGTGAAAGATTGGGAAAATACGAATCATTTAATGGATGAAAAACAAGAAAGTGATCTCTTCGTTTTCTTTTTGATTTCCCCAGAGCACATGTAACAGATGAATTGTAAAAAGGTGCTTTAAGCAACCATCAAAAACAAGCTGCTCTGTGATAGGAACTGTGCTAGGGGCTGAGGCCTTGTCTTGCCCTCAAGGGAGTCACTGTTTTGTGGGGAAAGAAAGCCCTTTCAGCAGACTATTAAAATACAATATTCTACATAGAGGTTTGTAAAAGGTGCTATTCGAACAGTGTGAATTTAAGAGGTCACACCTGCAAGTCTTCCAATAATTATGTTCCTCCATGTTGCCTGAAATCTACCATTAGAGGTCGATTCATCTGAGGTAGAAGATAGTTCTTTTAAATTTTAAATAGCCCTGGTAAGAATATCACTTTAATCAGGATTGTCAGTTGTTCATGCTTCGTGTGAATTATCAATCAGATCATTCCCTGCTAATAAGTACCTCGAATCAGTAAACTCAGGAAATTGGTTTTTGTTTTGATTTTTCCGGGGGGGGGGGTTGAAGAGCAAAGGTAATGGAAGAAGGAACCAATTGGATATGCAGAATTAGAGAACCCCCATAATCACACTACCTCTAAGAGACCAGTTAAGACTCAAGCTGGCCCAAGATAGCTGTGTTTACTCCTTCAATACACTGATGCATTCTTTCAGGACATTTTATGAATTCTTACTGCTGTAGATTGGACAACTGAGTAATTGTGTCTTAGTTGGCTGGCTCTAGGCTTATCAGGAAGAAATGCAATGCATTTCCCCCAGCACACCTCCTGTCTCCCCAGCTAAGGTGCCAGCTGTTTGGGTCCTCAAGATTTGGGGGGAATTTGCCAGGTAGAGACGGATCCCAGCAGACAATCACTAACGGAATCGGCATACCAACTGAGACAATTACACTGAATTTGTCTGAAGAAGTTAACCCCCGGTACCAGGTAGACTTGGTTCTGCAGGCCCTCAGTATGAGATTTGCAGGTTTTGAGAGAATGTGGGAACCTTAAACCACATCTGAGAAGACTTCACAGGGTTGGGCTGGGAGCACCAGAGGGAAGCACCCTGGATTGAGGACCAGGACGTCCCTGCATCTTCTGGATCTGTGTAAATAGCAGGATTCCGATCCATCAGAATGAAGGAAGGAAAGGAAATCATGAACAATAACTGATAGACAACATTTCACAGTCCTCATGGATGGGGAATAACCAGATTAGTTTGATTTTGATAAAGAAATGAAGCGGTATGTGTACACAGGGTGACATGGGATCATCCCATGCTTACTACAAAGCCACCTAGAAGTTATTTCAGTAGGGGAGAGAGCAGATCAAAAGGGAAGATGTTTAAAGGAAAGCAGGACATGAATAGTAGTTGACTCTCCAAAGTCTGTTATAAAACCTCATCAGTAATTGGATTAGGAATAGGCATTTGACTTAGTTTGGCCGATGAAACTGAAGGGAGGCCTGATGGAAATTTCTGGGAAAGGATCCCTCATTCCCAAGAAAGAGATATTAGAAAAAAAAAAAAAGAGTTGGCCCTTCCTCTGGACATTGTACATTTAGATGAGTCTGCTAGATCTTCTGTGGCCATCTTGCCACCAACCCAAGGACATATGGCTGAGAAATGGAGCTGGAACACTGACCTTCTCAACTTCTCATAGATGAGATGCTATCCAGTTTTCTGCCACTTGTTGCCGAGAACATTTGATGTACATGGTGTGACTGTTTTGATGAGAACACTTAGCACAGCTAGTTCAGTTAGGCTTCACCCAGGACAGTGTTTTACTATATGGTGTGATGGTCTCTCTTGTCCCCAATCCTACCTATTCTTTACCCTATATCAAAGCACCATCACCCTAGAGCAATCCCATCAGTCTCTGCCTAAACATGTCTACAGCCTTTCTGTTTTGTATGGGGGAAACTGTCAGTCTCCCACCACTCCATCCCAAGCACTCAACATACCATTCGGGCCATTCCTATTTTCCCCAACACATTATTACCCTTTGTGTCTTTTGGACCATTTATATGAAGGTCATGCTGCCTAAAATGCCCTTCCTCATCTTTTCTGTCTAGAAATTACCTTTCTGTTCATATCTACCTGTGAATCCTTTCCCTGATTTTCCATTTCCTCTGTATTTCATAGCACCTGTGTCTTATCTACTAGGACCTTTTCATATATTTGGTTAAATGTAGCAATGTTCCCTAATTGCCTGTGTCCCCTTGTGACCATCTCTGCCACCTCAGCACCAAGTTCAGTTCTAGACCCGTAACAGGCATTCAATTAGGGGATGAATAAGTGAATGAATGAACAAATGAGTTCAACTCCCCAGGATTTAGGAAAGTTAAGAACAAATTCTACAATATCTGGAGTCCTTCTGCTGAGTAAACAACACTTCCCACATCTCTTGAGGGTATCACAGCTAACCAGTTTGCTAATACTCACAGTCCATACGGTGATTTATTCTACCACCTTAAGCCATATTCCTGATTACTGCTTATCCAAAGGGCTGGATCACTCTGGAGGGCACGACATTTTTATACTGTGTTTTAAGCGTGAATGTGAAAAACTGACTTCCAGCCACCACAGGCTTATTTGTGAAGGTTGCTTAACACATGTGTGGCATTGTGTTAAGAAAGCTAAATTAGAAGCATGTCATGTAGTGACACAGGGACCAAAACAAAGCTCTTGCATATTTTTAATGAACTAGCTCTTAAATGTATTTATTGATCAGACACAAAGTGTGTGTGTATATATACATATATATATGTGTGTGTGTATATACATATATATATATGTATATATACACACACACACACACACATGCAAGTATTTTCAAGGAAGAAAAATGTTGCTGGGAATTAGAATTCAGTCCTATTTTTATGTAAGATGGTATGATTAATAACATTGCTGCTTGCGTGAGTCAGTATGAATATATGCGGAGAGAATAAATATATAGGGGAAGGTGAAACAGGCAAGAACACAGAATAATGTACCAAGGCATCCTATTGATGCGATGTTTCTCAACGGCTCTATTTCCACTGCTTGCCATTAGGACCAAACCATGGCATTTGGGGTTTTGACAAAGAGGCACTGGTCTCTGGCAGTTTGGAAAGTTGGCTGCAAATGGAGGTTTTCTCAGTGGCTGCTTGCGATGCCATGCTGGTGGCTTCAGAGCCTGGGAAACACCAAGAGCTAAATGCTTCCCCTATTTCATTTTCTAAATTTCATAGACCGATAGCAGGCAGGCTGCAGGCATTGTATTCTGAAAGGATTATTGCACTTCCTGAGAAGTTAAAGTCACTCAGCTTTGGCCCCTATGGCTTGGGACACCAACCAAGACGTACTGCAATCACACAGCCGCAATCGACTGTCTCTCGTGGCTTCCCGCTTAATGATATCCCCCACATCAGATCTCCCTTCTATTATGTAGACTCTTTGCCACCAACTCCCTTTTGCTTCTTTAAGCCTTTTTCCATTTTTGTATTTACCTTATTTATCTTACCTTCACACTTCCCTGACCTGATTACCCTTAGACGTAATCAGCTCCTCTTTTCCTTTATGTATCAGTGGCTGCCGCTTGATATTATGGTGTTATTTTAATATCATAACGGAAAATGATAAAGGCCAATCAATTACTTTGTATTATCTATTGTGTTCCATTGGGATTGATTTTCCTCTATGTAATCATGTTTGCAGCCATAAAAACAAAGATTAAAAAGGGGTTTCTTTCTATTTTTCATATTCAAAGGAGTCATATTAGTGTCCCTGCCTGGTCACGTCGCGGTGAAGAGCGCTAAATCTCATGGAGAGGAACGGAGCCCCTAGGAGGTGGCTGGAGCCACGGGCAGGACTCAGTGCTGGCCCTTGGACTTTGGCCCGTATCTTGAGTATTTATTTTCCCTAGTGCTCTTTAGAAAAATCTGGCATCACATTGATTATTTCATAAATGGCAATTCTGTGTCGGCTGCACGTTTTCGCATATCGTAAGAGGTTTGCACATCGTCTCTTTGCCTCCTCCTCACCACATAAACTGCTCAAAATCTCCCACGTCAAATAACCTAGAAAGGTGCAGATAATGAATCTTCCCCAGTACCGCTGTGCCATTCCCTCCCTCAAACTCCAGGGCCCCGCGAGGCTCCTGGTCCTCGAGAATAAATATACATTAGATGCAAGCAGGGCGCACACGAACGCCAGGAGGTAACACAAAGCGAGCCAAGCAGCCTGCAGGGGAGACCTGCAGAAGACTCCCTGTCTCTAAGGCAGGGAGATTCTCCGAGCCAGGAATCGGCTTCAGGGAGCTGGGCTACGGAGTCTGGGTCCTGTGGTCACCAGCCTTCCGCGCGGAGATGCAGGGGCTGCTGGCAGCCCCCATCCGCAGCCCCAGACCCGCTGGAGAACGTGGCTCCCCCACAGGCCGGCTCAGCCTCCAGGGCCGCGCTTCCTGCGATTCCCGTGACCCCACGGGGGCCTGGCTGTTTGTCTTTTGCTTGGTCTAAAAACCTGCACGGAAACTCTGCCTGTAGGAAAGCTTTGCGACTCTACCGTTTTGTCTGACCTCACTTTTATTGCTTAAATGTGCCGGACTCTCCTTGCCCTCCTCTTGCTCCTAGACTCACCCTTTTCCCTGAAGTAAGCTAACAGCATACATTAAAAATCATTCCAGGTTGGGGGCTGGGGAGGGGGGTTGTGGGGCGAGGATCCGGGTTTGTGAGGCTGACGTCCCCTGCAGCATCCAGACACATCCCGATGCCTGTGGAATCTCAGAGAAGGTGGGCGTCTCTGGTGCAGCCAGCGGGAGGCTCCCTGGGGGCCGAGTTCAGCTGGGCGGCTCTGCTTCTCCTCTCCGGAGGCCTGGGAGACTCCTCTCTCGGGCCGGGCTCTGGAAGTCACGGATTCTGACAGTTGCCACAGCTCAGACTCTCGACCCTTAGGGTACGGTGTGAATCTTATCTTGCTCCTGCTTTTGCGAATACGCGTGCATGCCAGAAAGGAGACAGTGGGGCACGGCCCTGTGTGTTTTGGAAGGTGGCTCATGCAACTCTGTTCTGGTCGGTCCCTCCTTGAAGCTCCCGAGCTCTGCCCAGCCCTTCCCAGTCCTTGACCCCTTGTCCTCTGTTACAGCTGGCTCGTCCACGGAGTCCCTCAGGGGCCAGGCTGGTGCTTCCAGAGCAGATGAAGCCCGAGGAAGGGAGGGAGGCCCGCCACAAAGCTGGCCTCCTCACAACAAAGCCCCAAGCTTCTGTTGGTTCATTTGGTTAGAACGTCTCCAACCGCCTCCTGCGACACCCTCCCTTTGAGAGTTCATGCTCAGAGGCACCGAGTCATTTTTATTATAGAACAAACAGTGGCTTAAATAGGTTGTCTCCAAATGGTCATTATCTCCCGCTCCACCTCCACCCGACCGGGCTCCTGGGGTGGGGGGCAGGCCTCACAGCTGCTGCCAGGCCTGCCCGCTGCTCGGCCGGCCCTCATAAATAAGCCTGAGTGTTAGCAGACTGCGGGACTTGCTGCAGTGGGAGTGGTCGAATGATCTGGAACTTTTACGAAAGCATTCCAAATGCTTTGTGGCACACTTAGCACTTGGAGAGGAGGGCTGCGATGGGGATGGGGTCAGCTTTCTTCCTCGGGGAAATTACTCGAATAGGTTCTTAAATTTATAGTCTGTGTTGTGATAATAAATAAAAATAAAATATACCTCCCAAAGTCAGAGTGTCTTTGGCTGAAGAGGTCCTCTGGGGTCGGTCCCTCCACAGCTATTCTGTTTTGACAGAAAACTGGAGAGTAGTTTTCCAGGAAATGCTCAGGGACACTCGTGCTCCGCTTGCCTCCCTGTGCTGCGTGCCTGCCACCAGCTTGCTTCCACGGCAGGAACCCGTACCACTCAGACACCCTGCCCCCCTCCCCAGCCCACGTCCCCTCCCACTGTGGTTCCTCCTTCTTTAGTCCCAGCCCCAGCAGAGAAGCCCTCCCGAAGCCAAGCAGCTTCGCTCTGCCGCTAACAGCACACTGATGTCTAATAACAAAGGGTTTGCTCAGTGCTCCTCAGCTTATTACCCGTGTTGTCCCGGGCTCCTCCCCACAGCACCCCACTCCCGCTCACACCTGTTTGCAGCACAGCCCGGAAAGGTGACATGCAAAATTAAGTTTAAACACTTAAAATCTAGGGTTCCAAGTTTGGGTGAAATGACATCATCTACATTCATCATGTTGTGGAATAACCCTGTTTGGGGTGAGATTTTGGAGTTGCACTCATAGGTAGGTGTTTTTTTCCCTATTTTCTGAAAATAATTGTGATGCACAGAAGAGGAGACATTGTTACTCCCTAAAGCATCTGATGAATTGTGTCCAAATATAAGGGAAGCAGACTAGTTTTGCAATATCAGCATCTGTCTTCATTTACTTGCTTCTGCATTATGATTCTAATTGCACTTGAAATAACCTATTGTTGGATTCCCTCGGGGTCTTGGAAAAACTAGTGAAAACAATGTGGAATGGGTTCCTTGTGTGAAACCCACAGACTTCTTTTTTTGCCCCCTTTTTTTTCCTTTGCCTTATATTAAATTAGAATTTATAACACTCCATAGCCCATATGAAAAGCATTTCAAGTGATATGGATGAAATTATCTCCTGAAACTAATTTCTCACGTGAAAATTGAACCGGCTGAACCTTTCTCGTAAGCAGCTGACAGGTAAAGAATCTTCAGTGAGTCAGCCTCGGTTTGGGAATATTCTTCACATTAAAGAGGTATTTGGGCAAATACTCCAAGTCATTTATAAAAAGCATTTTAAATGTGTGTGTGTATCTGAAATCTGCTTTTGCGCCAATCTTAAATTTCAGGGCGCAGCCTTAGAAAGCATTCTCAGGGTATCTGCCACTGTTTCAAATTGTAATAATAACAAATCATGAAGCCCATCTCCGTAGATGTAAAAAACAAAAGCAGGTCTCTTGCTCATAACGTATTCATCAGTGGGGAAAATGACTTGCAATTATTTCCCTTAATAACAGTTAATATTTTCAGTGCTTAAAATGTACTGGGTACTGTAGTCAGGACTTTTCGGCATTGTCTCTTTGATCCTCACAATGACTTTTTAAGGTAGTCTTGTTAGCCTCCGTCTTACAGGTAAGGAGACTGAAGAGGTTAAGAATCATGCCCCAGGGGTGAGTGACCGCCGCAGACGGAAGCATTATTAAAGCGGGAAGACCCCAAAAAGGGTGTTTGTTGTTGATGACTGTTTTGAACGTAGGCAGAATTTAGTGACTGGAGAATAGCTTATGTTTGAACAATTAGAGAAGGTCCCAGAGGAAAGAGTTGGGTCTGCAAGGAAAGTAAACTTTTATGACTGTGTTGTTTCAGAAGACTTGGCAGCGCCAGTTACTCACCGCTCGCCTGTATCGCTCTGTTACTTAATCAGTATTATACAGCGCCACTTAATCCTTTTTATGGCTTAGCTTGTCTTGTAATGTTGTTGTACTGCTGATAAACCCATTTGCAGAAATAACGTACCTGTAAAAAAATCGACACCGCGCTCGGTTTTTTAAAGTAAGGACGCTTTATTCGTGAAAGTTTCCATTATATCACAGCATTCATTACAACACAGACACTAACAACAGGATCACCTAGTAAAGACTCAAGACAGATGAAACCATTTTTAAAACAAGTATTTATTGCACTGCCCTGTGAGAGCCTGACTGCAGGGCATGAGTCCTCTTGAACCACAGGTTAAAAGCATCCAGATTAAATTTGTATCATGACATACATCAAGTTCTTCAACAGTTAAAACCAGAGTTAAAAAAAAATTTTTTTTTTTTAAAGTAGAAAAGCATCTCAGTCCTGAGAACTGGCACCGATTTCCTTTTTTTGGCTAATAAAAGCAAAATTTATTGTAACCTCCTCTATAAAGGCTTTTTGCAGTCCAACGATCAGAATAGCTAGCAGTTTTAATTTCACGAATACACGCATGCTTAAATTGAAGAATTTTTAAGGTCGCAGTATAGTGACAGCGGCACTCTGCTTCCTTTGAGAATCAATTAGCAACTAAACAACTATACAGTCTCTGTAAGGCTGCACGGCTGTGGGTCCCGCCCATCACCTGGAGCAAGGTAAACGGCAGGAGAGCTTTGGTCACCAGGGAAAGCATGAAAGGATGTACCACACCTTCATGAAGTTATTCAGGAAAAATCCGTAAAGAAAGAGTGTCTGAGGCTACACGGCGGCTGTTTCAAATGATAAAATATCATTTGCATCTCTGCTGAGGGTTTTGATTTGTCGGCTGGTGATGTCCCGTGCTTTTTCCTGAACTTACTGCTCATTTTTTTTGAGCTTAGCCAGTTACGATTAAACCGTCAAGTAGGTACACTTGTTTGTTTCGGATATAGGAGAGCCAGTAAAGCTTCATTTCAAATAGAGATGCCCAAGAGGAAAAGATTAGAAAGTGCTGTGCAAAGCTGCGAAACACTGGCAATTTAAATTGGAATCAGACAATTCAGCATGAATAGGAAAAAAAGAGAAAACCCTCGCATACACAGTGTGTGCAGTGGAGGGGGTGAGGGACGGGGAAATCGGTTTTATTTTTAGAAGATTTTGCTAAGTTCCTTATAAGCATCTCAATCTTTGTTAAAAAGCAACAACAGATATGCACATTTTCCTTAGGGGAGCATTTTTTTTTTCATATAAAATTTTAGTAGTTGGCTGCCTATAGTGAGGCTTTTTGTAGCAGAATATACCAATTGTATTTTTTATGGTTCCTTATTTATAAGGAAACAGCCGTTTTAATAAAATGATTCACTTAGATTATTTTACTGCTTTTCATTATGGATCGTCATATTTTTTCATTTGTACTTGTCTTTCTCCTAGTTAAAATTAAGATGTTTGACTCTGCAATTACTCCCAAATGCATTTGATTTTGAAGTACTGTCTTCTCTCAAAAAACTTGTTAAAATATCTTTCTACAAATATGAATTTCAAAATCAATACAAACCATTTGACTGCTCATATAAGTCATCTCCGAACTGTGTTAAAAACGACTCAAAGCAAATATCTATATCTCGGGAGTGGGGGGAGATATAAACTTAGCACACACAAAGAGAAAGAACCACCCTCGTCCCTTCCAAATTATAAGAGCAGTATCGATACCTGCCTAATGCATTTTTTCACAGTGGCAAGGCATTTGGTTTTTATTTGTTTTGTTGGAGGGATAGAGGTGGCTTTCATTTTGCATTTGAAATATCATAACCTAAAGTTTATTCTATGAAAGGGTTTTTCATGTGGCATGTGCCATCGTTTACCTTCAATCATGAAAGAGAAATATTGTATTCAACAATGTAACTAGTGTTAAAGAAAATTCTTAGGGTTATATATCCGAACACCAGTAAATCCAGTTTAAAGCAACAGAGTTTACATTTGTGGAGATGAGCATGATAAAATGTATTACATTATATGAATGCCTTTCTCGTGCCTGTTAGCAACATAGGAGCATTGTGACAGTCAACTGAATGTGTATGATTCTAAATTAAAAAAAAAGATTGTATCAATATAACTTCTCATCTTATTCAGTTGCAAGATCAAAGTCAATGTTAAACACAACTGATGTTGTTAATGTAAAATTAATCCGCTAAAAAAATTTGGAAGTAGGGAACTTAAACACTGGGAAATTCAAGAGAACATTCTCTTTGTTCTGAATGTATCATATTGCTGAATATCCCATATATTGCTTTGACAACCTACAGTGCACCTAAAGATTTGTAAATAAAGTGAGAGATTCCAATTAGAAAATATGTGTAAAGATAAATGTTGCCTTTATTATTAATACATATTCTCCCAGAACATGTAGCTGAAAATTTAAAAACATACACACACACGCACACAGAGCCTCTCCTCTACTTAATTTGCTGAGTTAATGTTCCTTCTCAGAAAATATATACTTTGAATAAAATGGATTAAATATGTTGGTTGGATTTTAGAATGCAATAAAATAATTACATTAAAAAATGACCATCTTTAAGGGGAAAATAGCTAAGTTGGGCTAATTTATTATTACTCATTGCATTTAAAGAAACTTGGACTAGAGATCAAAGTGCATTTTGATTTGTTTGAAAATTGTAAATGACCCATTCCTAGATTTCCAACCCCATAAAGTTAGAACGCAGTCTGTGAGTACTCTGCGCTCTGATCAAGAAGGAAGGGGCTTCAGCTTCAAATGTCAATGCTGTAAACATGTTAAATCTGGAAAATATTTTCAAACCGAGCAACCATGTGTAAAATTTACCGAACTTGTCATGAAAGGGCTGCAGCCGCAAACTTCCCACTTCCATGAAGACTGCAGATGTTGAGACGAGGCAGCGAGTTTTTCATCTTGAATCCCCAGCTGTGGCACCTCAGACTCTGCCTGCCGCTGTCCTCACCACCAGTTTTTCCCCAGGTAAAGGAGCGGCGACCAGTTCACTCCAGGAAAGCAAATCATGGGCTTCCTTCAGTAAGCGCTCCGTATCATGTACGACGACATTGCCAGCCCAACATTCCACCATAGATGAGGGCTTGCAATCTATCCGGCTGCCCAGATCAACCAAGTTAGTTTAACAAAAGCTTCCAAAATGCAGAGGGAAAATCATCAGCTAATTATAAAATTAAGCAATTGTCATGTGCTACTGCCAAAGAGGATTGCCATTAAATTACACTTATGCATCATTTCACGAAAACTTTTTTAAAACCATGTTTGGTTCATATAACTAAAAACATCTTGGGATAAATTTAAAACTTTGCTTTACTACAGAAATATAAAATCTGCCAGATATCATCATAAACAAAGACAATTTGATGAATTTTTAAAAATTACTAACACTTCTTTTAACACCACTACCATTATATGTAATATTTACAATATGCAATCTTCTTTTATAATGTAAAGTGTTTTTAAAATGAAATCTGCACTTAAATGCCAATATCCTCTCCTTCTGGCTTCTCACTTTATGACACAAACATAGGATCTCATTCACCAAGCCAATTGAAATTTTAATAAAAGAAAGCAGGAGTTTCTAATAAACTCCTGCAGTGAGCTGATAATACTAAACATCTTTAGCAGCATGGTGTTTTTTATTATTATTTTAGCTGTATATTAATATGCTAGTATTTGTAAACTCCCCAGTGCCACTAGATTTATTTCAGAAGCCTTCACTACATTCTTCTAATGTGAAAAGTTTATCTGACAAAGAAAAATTCTTTTTCAGTGGTTTTCCACCCAGCAGCTCCATGACGGGAAAATATATCGGTGACAAATGTGTTGTGACTATGCATTCAGTCCTGGAAGGAAGAGTGACTGATTTCCCTCATGTGGTGCTGGTTCTAGGCTAACCAGGGAAACTGGCATAATCCACAACTGCAAGGGAGGCACTATTTGGGCTTTTGTTTGTGATTTAGCAAGATACACTGACCTACATCTCACACCACCACACCTCCTAGATAACCTTATCTTCTATTACATCCGCTCAATACCTCCACACCCCATTTCCCCACCCCAGCCTCCCAGCTAGACCACCATCACTCTTCTATCTGGGCAATAGGGCCTGCAGCTACAGAAAGAGTCCACTTAAAACATAATATACAAGGATCCGTGTTTACAATGTAGTTTGGAGCATGGAATTCAAATAAAACCATGGGGGATATTCCTTTATGATGCTGGGTATGATGTGGGACTGTTACTATCAATGGTAATGAACGCCCACATATATTGTATGTAATAAGAGTCAACATTTAGACCGTGTTTATTGTGTGTCAGGCGCTGTTCTAGGCAATTTACATACATGGAGCCTATTTGATCCTTTCCACAGTCCTGGACGGCAGATACGTTACTGTCCCCACATGAAAGATAATAAAACCAAGATGCAAGAAAGTGACTTGCCAATGTCATGCAGCTAGAGGGACGGTGCCAAATTCAAACTTAAGAGTCTAGGCAAAGAGTCCAGCTCGTCATCACTCTGTCTCTGTAAATTACATTGTATTATGTTTGAAACTGTCTTAACAATTAGTTTTCATTGAGGCCTCTCCTATAGATCACACCCATTCCATGGCTTCTTCATCCATAGGCTCTAAGTAAGCAGGATATCTCTGGTTTTCTTAATCTTAAATTTAGGAAGGGAAAGGAATTCTCTCACCCTCCATCAATACTACTCCTTCCTAGCTGATTAGGTAAAAACAGTGGAAAATATATATATATATATATTATGTATTTATAAATATATATAATATATTTAATATATATAAATACATTATATATTAAAATATATGTTAAATATATATTAAATATATAATATATATAAAACAACATATATATATATATATATATATATATAAATATAAATACAATATATATATGAATAGTTGGTGTCTTTTAACACAAACCTGAAAGGAACACAAGGTTAGCCCAGGCTGTGCTGTCCCTTATGGGCCTTGTCAGTTTAGGATAAAGCCCAGAAGCTGCATGACTTGAGAAGCAGGGGATCCTTGCACAAAATTTTAAAAGGTACCCTTTCCCTGAGGTTGCCAGAGCCCAGGTAGAAAGCTTGGTGAGAAGGCTCACCATTTTCCATGAGCATCCTGTACGGGGCCGGGCTGGTCCAAGGTGAAAGAAAAGATCCGGGCCGCTGGAGCCTGGTCTGGAGAACACTGATGACCAAAGCACACATCACAGGAAAGGAGAACTTTGTTTCTTCCAAAGCCAGGACGTGGAATCAGCTCAACAGGATAATGGCAGCCCCGGCGGCGGAGGTTGGGGGAGAGTTTAAGCAGATACACAAAATGCATCAAAGCTGACCCCAAAAATTGCAAGCCGACATTTTTCCCAAAATATCTTGTCTCCATCATAAGGCCAGATATTGGTTTTGAGCAGGCTGCAGAGGGCAACACCATGCCGTTTCTCGAATTGCAACTCCGAAGCACTCACATTAGATTATTGACCAATATGGCTCCTAATATTCAATCCTATATTGTCCGTTCGGCGTTCTGGAACTGGTGTCTACAAGCAGGCTACCAGAAGCTATAGGCACATTTGAAAAAAATAAGGTAACATTTGGTGATAGAAATACCATATATCTTTGTTTAGAAGTAGTGGCTTCTATTAAATTTAATTACTTCCCCTGTGGCTTTAAATCAAGGGCAGCTTCTGTTAAATTTAATTACTTTCCCCTGCGGTTTACATGGCAAAGGTGTCAGTGCTACTTGCCGAGCGCTTCTGGCCAAAGTAAAAGCTTGGGTATGATTTGCTCCATTATACCAGCGCCTTCCCTCATAATTTTACTTTCTCCCTCTATCCAACATTTTTGTGGACATTTTATTCATGAAATCTGCCTTTGGTATCCTGAAAATTATTCAATTAGTAGCATGTGATTGACAGCTGAAATCTGAAGAAAAAAAGAAATTCTAATAAATTTCAGCCCCAACATAGCCTGCATTCATTTCGCCGCTTTACTGTACCGATGTGTAGTGTTGGTCACACAACAGCACATTAAAAGTTCTATGCAGAATATGCAGAAAGGTGCACTTTCTCAAATTCTCTGGGTAAGGCGGTTACCACTGCTTTTGTTTTATTAGTTGCATGGCCAAGCTAACAATTTTTACTACTGATCATGTCAACACCGATTCCAGTTGCTCTTCTGCCCCCTAATTATCAAAGTGCACATTCAGTTGTGGCTGCCTAGGAACGTTACCCTTTATTGAGTTGCCACTGGAATTATTCACAGAAATGAATTCCTGAAAGTTTGCTTCTCTCAAGATGAAGTGGATCTTCATTAACATTCTGAAAATGAAATGCAGCTTCATAAAAAAATAAGGCAGCTTTCAGACCATTTTAGAATTTCAGAGAAATTTTGCATTATCTTTCCCATGATTCTATGCTGATGTCAGGCTGTATTTCAACCGAAATGACAATGAAATCATTTCAATTCCATGCAATGTGCAAAAAAACAGTCAATTTTTCACTTGGCAAGCTGAAGTCTAAAGTAATTAAGCACTGCTGTGTGGGAGGCAGCTTCCTGCTCTGAAGTCAGCCTGAGATAATTACCATATTAAAGTCAAAACATCATGTGCCGCACTGATAGATAGATGGATGGAGAGATTGGGCATCTACTAAATGATCCATTTTGTTATGCTTCCTGGGAAATGTGCCATTGATGCCAATTAAGAAATATATATTCCAAGTGAGTATTTCTAAGTGACAAAACTTCTATCCGGTAAATTGAATTTATTATTTACTGCTCATGAAGTACTTAAAGTCATAAAATCTAGATAGAGAGCAACCTATGAGGAGAATTACACGCTCTGACTCGGTTTACAAACCCCTCATTACCCAATTGCCACGTTAGCATAAAGTTCCTCATGATAACGTTTCTAGCCAAGGTACTAAGTTATTTCTGTCAGGAAAACTCAAGCTGGAATAATAATAATAGAATATTGCAGATAAAATGTAGGCATTCAGAAGTTTCAAAGGCACAAACAAGTTAAGCGAAAAATTCATGTTTTATGTGTTTAAAGGAAGGTAAATGAGATACACTTCAAAGAGTAATCTTTCTTAAAGATCTTTGAATCTCTGCTCATGGCACTGAAAAATGAAACGGCCCCCCCCACGCTGACGTTGAGGCTGATGTCGTCACACAATACAGCTGAACGCACTGCAGCAAGATTAAATTACGTTACAATTCTTAGCAGTCTCATTTATTAAAAGTTAATAATTTATTAATATTCTCTCTCCAGTGACCAAACATATGGCATTATTTATGCTTTTCTAATGACACTTGGTTAAGAATATACTTAATAAAGCAGTTTGGTCTGTGATTTAAACCTGCCCCCTCCTTATCAAAGTTCGCATTCCATTATAGCGGACCATAAAAGACAGTTTACTTTCGTGTAAATATTAGCGAAAGAAGAGAAGAATAGGTTGGCTCTCTGAAAGAAGAGGGCATCTCCAAGTCAGGATCTTTTTTTGAGTAAAAAAGAATAGGCACCTCTATGTCTGCAGTGAAGGTTATGTTTGATCTTCTCTAACTACTTTCTATGGGATTTATTCGCCACCATTTCCACCAGCTTATTGATACCATAAAGGACGGAGAACTAAAGCAATATCCCTTTAAAATCAGAGACAAGAACTTTGAGGATCAAAACTAATATTTCTCTTGTTGACAAAAAAAAAAAGTAGACTTGAAAATACAAAAATCCACCCATCTAAAGATTAAATGATAATTATTTTCCCAAGGAGGTAATCTAAAGAATCAATAGGCTGCCTTAATATCAGATTCCGTCCATGCCCCTGGCACATCTTTTGATCAGGGGTCCCCGTGAGTCAGGCAGTCATTTGAGCAAGGCTGGCATTGCTAAATTCCAGGCTGTTCTGATAGACAGTTTCAGGCCTTTGGTTCTGTGTGTTTCAACAGAAATCCTAAAATGAATGCAATTTTAAATTACCTTGTGTGGGGGAGAAGGAAAAATGGAGTTTTTATTAGGGCTGGTTTCTGTGCCCTGGAATTCAACAGGGAAGTTCACTGCCTGACTTACCATCATTCTTCTGGCATTTTTAGCAACACCATTCTCTCTTCACTATAAATGGATGGAAAAATTGAGAAAAAGTAATAGTAACCATAGGAAAAAGTAAAGTTTTCCTTTGATTCTGCATATGCGTATATGTGTATGTACCTATAAAGACAGACGCACGCATATCCGCACACGGATATATGCAGTAAAAGCTTCCCATTTTAAACCAAGAAGTGAAAGCATCTGAATTCGTTAAAAATGAAAATCAGGATGTTTTTATTTTGTCCTTAATGGGAGTTATTTCCTAGGGAACTATGAAATTTTGTTTTGCTTCTACTTTTCTCTACTTTCAAAATTTTCTGAAATGAAGACACACATAATTGAAAAAACAGATTCCACTTTTCAAAAAAATTTTTTAATTTAGCAAGAAATATTTAGTCATTTTACAATACAGTCCAAAACAAAAGGAAGCATATAGGCTTCACGGTGGGGGAGAGTCTCATTTTGCAGCAGATAGTCCTGCTAGA
This sequence comes from Ursus maritimus, assembly GCF_017311325.1. Taxonomy (NCBI): domain Eukaryota; kingdom Metazoa; phylum Chordata; class Mammalia; order Carnivora; family Ursidae; genus Ursus; species Ursus maritimus. The sequence goes on along the minus strand of NW_024423564.1, from coordinate 35,435,309 downwards.
AGAAACCAGAAAAGAGGCTCAAGGTCTCCTCCAGAGCAGTCAGGAGTGGGAAGCCAGCCAGGCCAGTGGAAGAGCACTTATTTGGGGCCACTTGTGTTCCATTTTGCAGATGCAGATAAACGAATACATTTAGAATGGCCCACAGAGAGGCAACTTGGTTCCGTGAGGAGAGCTGCGGTCTAGGAGTAAGGGGTTCTAAGTTCCTACTTCTGACCCTGCCGCTGACTCACTCTGTAAATTGGGACAGTTTAGAGCTTCATTCTTCTTCTTCTCCATTTGTAAAATGGAGGCAGTAATATGCCCAGCTTACCCTTCAGCAAAGCAGAATCAGCGAACAGTCTGAGAAAGAACGCGTGTACATTCAGAGCATGGTTCGTTCAGAGAGAATTTCGGTTCTTCATTGTGAATTCTAGCGTCGTTTTCAGCTGCCAAAATCCAGGTGCTATTTAGAGAATTCAACCTCAAACATTGCATTTATTTTCTGCCCTTTAAATGTCCATGGTTTTGAGGGTTTTCTCACCCATATTAACTGCAACAGTGAAATTAGATTGTTCAGCTTCAGTTTATAGCCCATTTCATTCTTTAATTTCTGTGTTCAGAGATGATGAGTTTTGGTTTGCATTCACACCATTCCAGAAAAATAACAGATAAAATGGGTTTTCATTGAAAACATTTAAACTTCATGAAAAAAAAAAAAAAAAAAAAAAAGAAACCAACCCTGGCTTTCCCTGCTGCACTGGAGAGTTGTGAATAGAAGTAGATTAATCCACGTGAAAGCAGTTTAGGTTCTTCTAAGAACAGAGTCCCCGGCTCTCACCCCTGCCCCCCGGCACGCACTTCTGTGCGACTAAAGCCGAGTTAAAGCTACCTTCCCAAGCCTATTTTGATATATTTTGGTTACGTCTGGGAAAGCATATCTTTACGACAGTTCTCCTCACATGCTAAAAACTGAAATAGATTAATTCTATCTCAAACTCCTAAATCAAATAAACAAGACATCAATGCATGTAACTTTTCATTCACACTCCATCCACCACCTCATTCTTTCCTCCGCTGCGCTTCACCCGTGGTAATCTTCCGTCTCTCAACAAATGTCATATCCAGTAACTCAATCATACATCTTCATCAAAAGCAATAAGTGTCGCACCCGACACGTGAGAGCACCTACATAAACATAGGCTTTTGTGCCTTCGAGTCTCTCTCTTACTGACACTGTTAACACAAGACAGCACTTCTCATCACTAGAAACACACCCCTGAATTCGTGAAGTGTTCAACACCTTCTCTGACATCATGCGACGACAGCCAGCATAGGTGTCACAGGATTTTAAAGCAGACTGGCACTGAAGAAGTTTAGGCTGCAGAATTAAGGGATAAAGGGAGTATTTCTTTCAATAACGAGATAGTTCCCCCAAGTTGCTAGAGTAATTACCTGACCCTCCTATATTATTTTTATGCGTAATTTGTCCAATCACTCCTGGCGACTAAGGTGATAAGAGGGATTTTCTTCTGTCTTCAAATTTCAAACCAAGGCAAAGAAAGAAGATTTTTGGAAGGGATGCGCTAATGGGTTTTCATCAGGTGGAGTTTCCTGCCACGTTCACCGACGCCATCACCTTGGAAAGCAGGACCATTTTCACCGTGGATCTGGGCAGAGTAAGAAATGCAGTCATTCTCTTCCCGCTGTGTTTTTACAACTTGATTTGCCTTCTAATACTGCGGTAATAGCACCTTAACAGCCAAGAGGATACAGACAGAAGAAAGGACGCTTACATCTCTCGAGCCCCTTGCACAGCGTAGGCGCCCTGCTGGATGCCTTCCCGCATCTCACAATTCTCACGACAACTCCGTTAGGCCAATCTTGGTGCTCCTGATTTTTCACAACGATGAAAAATATTAAGCAAATTAGGAGGAAAGCAAGCAGGTCATGAGCTGGAAAGTGGGAGTACCAGGCGGGATTACATACAGCAGGCACTCCACGAATATTTGTTAGTGTGTTTGTGAATCCACATCCAAATACGTACGTACTACTGCTCAGGACGGGCTTTGTAGTTTCAGTGAACCCCATTCCCTTCCATCACCTACAAGTTAGAGATGATTTACCCCCATCGCACAGCTGAGGAAATTGAAGTTCAGAGAAACTGTAGTCGAACGGCTAGTTGATGTCAATCCCAGGCTCGCACTTGGACTGCCCCTTCGATGAGCTCACAAATGGATATTGATGAAGAAAAACAGACATGGTACCACCAACCAATAAATTTACCACTGGAGAGAAAAGTGATGTTTGTCATGAATCTGCATAATATTTTTCCAATCTGCGTCTCTCACGGGCATGACCAGAGACTTGAGCACGCTCAATGCAAGGTCAGGAGGTTTGGTTCCAGTCCTGGCTCTGCCATGTGTTGCAGATACTCGGTTTTCTTGTGCAGAAACAGGGAGTAAAGTATCTCCTTCTCCCTTGGCCTACCATGCATTCCTTGGAACAAAGCAAGTCCTCAACAAGTACTTGCTGAATAAATACGTGAAATGATTGCCTCACAAGCAGTTACACGAGCAGTGCTCATTCTAAGTAGAGTTGAGGAATTATAACCCCACATCTCTAGGCCTTGGGGTTTTGTTCTGGGGTTTTTTTTTTTTTTTTCCCATTGAAAATACAAGTTCCTAAATATTTATTTATAGAAAGCAGCTGCCTTTTAAAGTTGCCAAAGACTGTACATTTGTGTAATCTATCTTTTAATAGGTCATTTGGGCTGATTCTTACATTAGTCTTTATTATACTTTAAGCCAGTAATTGTCTTCTTACTGTAGTCAATGCAAAGAGTTAGGTCAGGAGTCAACAAACTTTTTCTGTAAATGGCCAGATAATAAATATTTTAGCTTTGTGGGCCATATGGTCTCTGTTAAAACTATTCAACTCAGCCATTGGAGCACAAAATCAGCCAGACAATATGTAGACAAGTGAATGGGCTGAGCCGGGTGCCGATAAAAATTTATTTTAAAAAATAGATGGCAGGGGCGCCTGGGTGGCTCAGTCGTTAAGCGTCTGCCTTCGGCTCAGGGCGTGATCCTGGAGTCCTGGGATCGAGCCCCACGTCAGGCTCTTCCGCTGGGAGCCTGCTTCTTCCTCTCCCACTCCTCCTGCTTGTGTTCCCTCTCTCACTGGCTGTCTCTCTCTCTGTCAAATGAATAAATAAAAATCTTAAAAAAAAATAAAAATAAAAAAATAAAATAAAATAAAAAATTAAATAAATAAATAAAAAATAGATGGCAGGCCAGATTTGGGGCTATATAGTTTGCCAGTCTAGTATCTAAGTGACCACCAGAGAGCAGCATGTCATCATTATCATGTTATCGCAGGCGCTTTATATGTAGTTAGTGCTCAGTACTACTTTGAGGAGCTCAAAGAATTTTTTGAGTTGTGCTAGGCACCATACTGTGCACCCTACAGAATGTAGCAGAAAAGAAGATGGCGACCTTGATTGCTTATGTCCAATGGCACACCTGAGCAAAGAGTTTATCAAGAAACACGCCCAGAAGGGCTAAGTGGTCTATGCAGTTCCTTCCTCGATAATGTTAACACAGGCAATAAAAGGTGTTATAACAGGATGTTCCTTTTAGGTTTGGGGCACGTTCGTTAATTTAAAATATATTCAAGTTTCCGCAATAATAAACTGTGAGCTATACTATCACACCAATGACAAAACGAGAAGCACACCTGAGAGATGCTTGTCAAGTCAAACACATCAGGAAAAGCTCTTAGCAGGAGCTGATGTTAGAGCTGGTTTTTGAGAGCAGAGCATGTAGAGGCGAAGAGAAAAGAAAAGGCAACCCAGGTGGGAGGGAAAACATATGCAAAGCCATAGAACAAAGCCAAGTAAAAGACAAGGAGATTAGCTTACATGAACCAGTAAATAACAAGACACAATATCAAAGATTTGCACCGAGACCTTGCTCACTCAGAGTTCCTCTTCTTTGTACACGTTATTTAGCTTGAGAACTGCAACTGTAGCCTAACAAAAAGTTCTGAAAAGCTAGCCGTGTGCAATGAGATGATTTGTGGAAATGGTTCTTCCTAAGCACGTCTGCCAAAGGTGAATGTTTTTATATGATGGGTAGTAGACTCACGGCAACAAAGAGTGAAACTCATAAAGAAATTTTCTGTTGCTCCACTAGCTTTAACCAATCAAAATTCCATCAAGTAAAATTCTACCTAAGCAGCGGGGTATCCCAAGTGTAAGACCCAAGCACGACAAGAATTTCCTGGACTTGCCAGCAATGCTGAACTCCCTTCATTCTGTGCCACCCGTGTGGTCTAGTAGAGTTCGTCACGGGGCTGTCCCCGGTATGGTCTTGAGCTGACAGTACTCGCAACGGGCAACGTCTATCACAACGCGGCTGGCTTTAGCGGGCAGGTAAACCTCAGTAGCCAAATCTCTTTTTTTATTTTCGCTTTCATAGAGAGCAAAGTTCATTCTTAAGGCAAGGGGCAAAACAGCTAACCCATATGCTCCCCACTTGGAAAAGCCTTCTGTTTGCCCTGGGGTTAGAGTTTTGGCCTTTCCGTGTGAAATGCTGTTCTCAGGGCTGGCAATATTCAAATGTCTCTCGGGTCAAGGCAATAGCTATGGCTCAGAGATGGGGTCTCTCTTCACTTTTCATCCAGGAAAAGCAAGTGTTAGGGTGGAAGGTGGGAAGCGGCCTTGGTTCACAGACCTGTTTAAGAATTTGTTCGTTTAAAAAAAAAAGAATTCTTTAGCTAAAAGAAAATTCTGGTGCCTGGAGAGTGCCTCGTGAAAGTTTTGTGGAGTCCCCAACTTGGCATAATTCAAACAAGAAAATGAAAAAAGCCTAATCGGTAAAAATTAAAATAAAAAAACAAAGCAAAGGAACAAAACAAAGTGGACAATAAGCCACGTAATTTTATATGGCAATGAATTATCTCCAAGATTCTCTGTGGTCCCGTAATCTACCACACAAAGCAGCTTTAAAAACCAAAGCCCTGCACTACCTGGAATGCTTGAACTGGTAGATTGAAAACACTTCTCGGATTGACATTAATTACGATTTGTAATTTGCTTCGTTTCTTTTAAAACACAAGCTTTTTCCTGGCCTGTTCCTGGAAGACTGAGATGGAACTTGTCTTTGATGGGAAGCAGGGAAGCAAGGGCTTCCACTGGTCAAAGGCGCCAAGAGGAAGCACTTCTCTCGCCCAAGACCTGCAGCGCGCATTCTTGAAGACAGAGTGACATCTAAAGGGGTTTTGAAATAGCCAGGGCTGCTATATGACAGCAATACTGACAAAGTCAAGGGCATGTCATATTTTGGAAAACTGATGAGTTTTCAGGTTTCCTGTGCTTGATTGTCCCAAGTAACCATGAAAAGAGGATCAAATTCCGATTTTAATGACATGCCTCAGGGTGCCCTCAGGACAACTGCCATTTTTATCTTAGATTCTGCAGGTCCTCAGTGAACAAAAGGGGGGAAAATCAGCTTTGAATAGATTCCTTACGCTCTTGTCAAAAGTAATCCAACTCTGAATATCTATATCCCAAAATATCATCATGCGGGCAGTTTTTATTAACCTAAGGAATTAATAGAGCAGAATATTTAAAATGGGGTTTCAGTTATTGATTCTCCAATTAGAGCTTGTGTTCCCCAGGTGCTGTGTATAATAACGGTTTTTGCTCCGTCTCCCGCGCTTGCTGGCGTGCTCTCGCTGCCTCTCCTTCTCTCGGCGTCTCTGTGTTTCTCATACGCAGGCATGCTCTGAATACACATGTGAGGCATAATGACCAGATCTGGGAGGCGAGGCTGCATTTGTGGCTTCCGATTATGCTTTTGAAAGATATCCCCAACCCCCAAATTTAGTCTTTTCCAAGCTTATAATCCCCACTCTCCTTCCTTCTGCACAAAATAATTTTTATTTTGGAGTTGACTATCGAAGTATGTGGCAGCTTGGCCAGAGAGTGGGGCCTGTGTGCTTGTTAACAGCACCCTGATGTTAACAATGAACTAATTACTTCTACCACTGATGTGCTCTGGGGCATTATTTTCTTTCTGTACGCTTTCCTCCTGAACTATTGTCATTACTCAATCAGAGGACAGAGGGAAGCGAAAGCAAACAACGACAACATCGAAAAGCAAATGCATTTGCCTTCCCAGGGCTGAAAGCAGAGTCCATACTCTAGGTCTCATTTTTTTCGCCTCTTTCTTTAATTGTGCATTCCTTGGGAAGGAGGAATGCCTTCTGATGCATTTTTACTTATTTATGAAAAATAGTATAAAATCATTCAAGACTCCTGGGATCCTCTATCGCATTTATAACCATGATGCCCCAGTGAACTGCTTAAGCACAGATCAGCTGCAGACCGAGAAGTTCCTCTTTCTTCTTTACAGAAGCCGTGTCGAAGTGGTAAAACAGTTTGTGGTGTATTCCCTTCTCGATAAAAGCGCCTCTGGAAAGGAGGAGTATATGCATTTCTCCATTTGCACCATAGTAGTTCCAGTTTTATTGGAGTTGGGGGGCATGGCAGGGAGGGGAAGCGATGAGAAAGGATCACATTAGCCCAGAGAAAGCGATGATCAGAGAACATTTGCAGTGGGATAGCATTTGCAGCAAAAGTGTTATTTTGCCTGAAGATAGAATTTGCTCACACAACTGATTTTCTGTGATTGTTTTTATATAAAACACCCACCCTAGACCCATTCACACATCTACCCAAACAACAATATTTCACTTTCATGTCAAAATAAGTTGGCATAGAAAATTCAGAACAAAACATGGAACCTGAGGCATCGAGACGACGAATCATGACAGGACCTTTCAGCTAGTCTTAATAAAAAAGATTAAAGCAACATGTAACCTAAGATGTATGTTAATAAAACAAGCGGTGAAAAATAATAACTTGACTACCCTAATAACAGACGCATATCTTTACATTTCAATTAGTCTGTTGCCAATGCTGTCTTTTTTTTCAACACTTACGAATATATTGCCATCGTAGAAAAATGATGATTACCAAGCCTGAATGTTCTTGAAAATATGACTATTTGGGTTGTTGTTTGAAAATAAGTCATCTTTCGCATACGGCAACTTTTCATTCCAAGCCATCTCAATTAGAGCAAGGATCAATCATTGTGCGTTCAGACGCTGCTCAGTTTCCCAGAGCTGTCAGTGCCCACAGTCTGCCTGCCTCAGAGGGCTGGAATTCGGAGAAGAAATCAGAAATGTAAAGGCGGGGATGCGAAATCTTGGGGCGGGGAGGTGGGGGCAATAATAATTAGAACAGTCTTTATCTCTTCTAATTCGCAGACCAGTGTTGAGGGCCAGAAAGAATTCGGCTTCCTACTAATAATGCAGCTGAAACTTCATTGCTAAAATATTTCTTGGAGGATGAGTTAGAGATTCTCATTTTGATTCTTTTGTTCTTCCAATAGTTATTTTCGCATTAAGATGTTGAACGTTTAGCTGTTTTCCTGCAGGAGAGAAACTATGCTAATACAATAGGGCTTTGTTCCTGCTTCTTGACCGAGCTGAGCAATAACAACGTGAAAAGAAACAGTAGAAGTAAGGAAGCAGACTGATGGCATCACTCGGCTATTATGCTGTATTCCCTTCACCATTCCATTTGTAAGTCTGGCTCCATTCTCATTCTGATGTAAAACTGTAATTTATTGTTGCCATATCAGAATTTTAGGAAGTTATTTCTTTTATAAAGGAAACATCTTGAAGATAGGATTTAGAAAAGAGTACAAAGGTGAGCAGTGAAAACTCTATCAGAAGAAATATCTCTGAGAAGGATTACACTAAGCCTATACCACTTAGGCATCTTTCAATAACTGTAAGTAGAATCACAAGACTAAAATTGGGCCGGTGCATGGATCCAGCAAAAAAATGAAAACCCTAAACGATGTTAAAATTTAAAATCAAAGCATCACCCAAAGTCTGCTGACTTCGTATTTTTAAAGAGGTGAAAAAGCCTCTGATTAGAAAACAGAGCATTTACAGACTCTACGGTATATTCCAGCGAGAGAGGGAGAAGGACAGAGCACCAGGGCAAGAACATTTGGGAGTGAGGCTACCGATTCTTTGCCACCTGCAATTGTATTATTTAGCCTCTGTGGATTTTTTCCTGTGTCGTATCGATGATAGACTTGACTTAGACATGAATTTTTTATCTTGGTAAAAATTAAATAAGGCTTGAGCAACACCAAAATTCGAATAATGTTTTTTCAAACATTTTCTCCGGAGTTTCTACAAGTTTAGGTCTGAATTATCCAGCTGCAACTTGGACTTACTATATGAAATATCTGCTTTTGCTTGTATTAAAACAATAATCTATAATATTCCCATGCATCGTATGTCATCATTTTTCAAATTGTATATGATTTAGGCAACACTGGTGTCGAAGCCAAAATGAAGAGAAGGACGAAGAGCTTATGTAGAGGGCTTTAATTTCATGAGCCTCACATGGCCAAAAGCAGGGTCCCAAGCGCTATTTTCTCCTTGATGGGATAACGGTCATTAACATCCGGGGTGAGTACATGAAAGGGGTGTTTTGAACAGACTGCGATCAGTTCAAGTCCTAACAAACCGAACGATGCAGAAACTGGTAAATTCCACACCAGGCGTTTCCACATATTCATCCATATTGTGAATGGAAAATACAAGCTGTAATTACAATGCTGGCTGAGTTTAGCTGACACTATTTCTATCCAGAGTTACCAACCACCTCCACTCCCACCTACACAAGGCCCCCAACCCCCAAATCTTTTCCTAGTTCTAATTTTAACTGGAAAAATCACATCTCAGGAAACCCAATATCCTTTTTAAGAGTAAGAACAATCAAAAAATGTATAATATATTCAGTTCATAGCAGAGTGAATCATTGGGGCAACTTCCAAGATATGAAAATGTATCTGTTAACGCTTAGACGTGGCTTTGTCAGAAAAGCAGTATTAAAAATAGCAAGGTGATTATATATCTGTGGGAGGGCAAAGTAAGACATTAGCAAACAATGAATGGAGGAAAAAAATAAATCTAAATGCCATCTTTATGAAGGTATCAAGAAATGAATTGTCCCAGAACAAGAGTATAAGTTTCCAGCCAATGAGTAATCCACGAAGGAAGATAGATGTATTTTCTTTGGAAATAATGAATCACGAGTTACTGATAAATACTTGGAATTGCCTTGTACCTTCTCTCAAAGCATCATCCCAGGACTTTCTTTCTTGTCTTGACTGTGGATTTAGAACAGGTACACTTAGCACCATTTTGCAGAGTGACAAAGCCGAGGCCTACATTGAATTCTCCTAATTTTCTTAACATCAACTCAGACTTCTTTTTTCTTTCTTTTTAAATACCCTAAACCCCCTCTAACATAAAAGACAGAGTAAGTGTTTTCTAAGTTGTCTATTGAGTGAGGAAACAATTTAATAACTAACTGTAGGCAGGGATGTGCAAAAAGAAAAAAAAATATCCTCAAAGCCCGTTCTACACTTCTGTCTCAATTATTTTTATCATGGATGCTACCTGCAATCAGAAGACATCCCAGATTGGCCACAGCGTTCATTTATTCAATAAATATTAATCGACCACCACTGTGTGACAGGTGTGCAGATATAAAGATGAATATAACACAGTTTGTGTTCTCAAGAACCCCAAAGGACTATGAGACAATGTCCCTATAGTTATGAAATGATATGATAAGTATAATAATAGACACAGCCACAGGATACTATAGTAGTCCCAAGGAAGAATATCAAATACAGCAGGAAGGTGTGGGGGAGCTTCAGAGGCACTTCCTGGAAAAGATTATCCAGGTAAAGAGGGAGGGGGAAGGGCATAGGAAGGGATTTCAAGCAGAGGGGTTGTATTGGGGTCCCTAATGCTATCCTCAGGTTTTATGGTTCTCCAGGACATATGGACTCAGCATATACTCACAGCTATGATTTCCTACAGTGAAAGGATACAAAGAGAAATTGTCAAGGGGAAAATGTGCATGACGGTCCAGGGGAAACCACAAATAAACTTCCAAGACTCTTCTCCCAACAGAGTCACACGGGATCCACTTCATTCTCCCAGCAGAGTTGTGACAAGACGTGTGAAAAGTTGCCAACCAGGGAAGCTTGTTGAAGACAGAGAACCCAGGATTTTGGGATAGTCACGGAGGCATCCTTTATATAGAACGTACAAACATTCCAGACTCCCAGAAAGAAAACAGGTGTTCAGCATAAACCATATTATTTGCATAGTTACAGCTCCAGGAGTGGTAGGAACCCTCCTGAAATCCACATTTCCAGATGCCAGCCAGGGACAACCTTGTCACCAGGCCTTTCAAATGAGAGCTGTTAGGCCTCCTGGGTCAACAATTTTTTGCACAAAGGGGTTAACATGAAAATTTTCAGATAAGCAAAAACTAGCCAGAGGCTTTTAAGAGTGAAAGGAAGATCAATTAAATATTAGGCTAGGACGAAAAGTGCCCTGGCTATGGACACATGAAGCAGTAGTTCTGTGTGCCTAGACAGTACGAGTCAGGCAAGAGTTGGCTGAGGCCAGATCAGGGAAGGCTTTGAATTTTCAGAAGTTTAGGTTTTATCCATGGGTGGTGGTGAACTAATGAAGAGCTCTCAACAGGAGAGGGACAAGGCCATAGTTGTCTGGAAAATCTAATATTTTTAATTGATGAGAATCTTAAAAGAGAATCTGCTCCTCCCTTTCCCTCATGTACCAGGGCAATATAATGCGTGATGAAGAGCATAGACCTCAGCCCTATACTCCGACGCTCTAATCCCAGAGCTGCCACCTACTACGGGTGACCTCGAACAAGTTAACGCCCCGTGCTTCAATTTACTCACCTCTAAAAATGGATAATAATAGTTGGTCACTTCATGGGAATTTCTGTGGGAATTAAATGAGCTACCTAATATTTCATCAATTGGAGTCACTGTCGACTGTAGGACACCTCAGACAAAAGAAAATCCTACCAATTAAACTATGACTCACTGCCTTCTTATCACTTAATATTTTTGTTTTAGTTAGGAGTTAGAGCTTTTTCCAATATTGCTATTATGCTTACATAAAAAGGAAAACACAGTGAAATGAATTGGTTGTTGCTTTACAGGAAAACATCCAAATTATGAGCAGTCCTCCTACAACATTTGTTTCACTCACACTACATTTTACTGGCTTTTCTTGTTTTTCTGAACATATGCTATCTTCTGGTTTCAGCGCTGAATCATAACGTAATCATTTTTATAGTGTTTACCGCTGAAACTCAAAGTAGGCACCAAAACTGCATACAGCTCCGTGGAAATGATGACAGTGTGAACAGCCAGCCCTCCCCAAGGTCGTGCACACGTAGGCAACAATGACCGTGCCGTGACTTCGGCCTCGCTGACAGCAATTACAAGATGCCTCAGCTTATAACACATAGTCCATTTCCAGAGATGTTAAAACGTTGGGGGGGGGGGGATGTGCCTCTCAAAATAAATGAAAGTCAGTGATAAGAAGAGTGGATTATTACGAGCCTAAGGAAGCTTCAGCCTTTTAATCATAGGTCCTTTCCAAAGCCCCGCCAGGAGCCCTAGGAACATAGTCACGCAGTCACATTGTTCTGAAATTTTTATCCATTAAAAAATAAAAAGTAGTTAAAAATCAGTGATCCAAGCTTCTGCTTAAAGAAGCTAGACAAAGATCATATTAAACCAAAAGTAAATAGAAAAAAAACAGAAAAACAAAAACAAAAATGAACGTAAATAGAGAAAACAATACAGTAAGTTAGGAAATCAGTGACCTAGAAAACAGATAAAACATAGAGAAAAATCAACAAAGTCAAAAGTTAGTTCCTTGAAAGGATTTAGAAAATTGTTAAATCCTTCATAAGACTGACCAAGAAAAGAAATGAGAGAAAATGCAAATAGTTAATATCAAGAATAAAAATAGGATATCACTTGACAAATATTTAAAAAGATGAGAAGATACTATGAATAACCCTGTGCCAATAAATTTGACAACTGAGATGAAATGAAAAGTTCCTTGAAAAACACAACTTAACAAAACTGATATAAGAATAAATGGAAAATCCGAAATGGCCCCATATGTAGTAGACAGATTCTAACAATTACCTAACAATTATCCCTACCTCCTAGTATTCATGCCCTTGTGTAATTCCCTTCCCTCTGGAGTGGGTGGGACCTATGACTTGCTTCTAATAATAATGTAAGGCAGAGAAGAGGGGATGTCACTTCCACGATCATGTTACGTAAGACTGTGACTCCTATTGTGCTAGCGGACTCCCTACAGACACTCTCCTTTGCCGGCTTAGTGAAATTGCTGCGGAGAGAGGCTCACACGACAAGAAACTGAGAGGAGCCTCCAACCAACAGCCAGCAAGGAATTGAGTCCCTTATTTCCTGAAAGGAACTAAATCCCATCAATACCCAGGTAAGCTTGGAGGCAGATCCTTCTCAGTTGAGCCACAGATCAGACCTCAGTCCTGTCCAACACCTCAGTTGCACCCTTGTGAGAGACTCTGAGGGAGAGAACTCAGATAAGCCATGCCTGCCTTCCTGGCTCACAGAAAGTGTGAGGTAATAAATATTTTATTTTTTAAGCTGCTAAGTTCATGGTAGTTAGTTATACCTGAAGGACAGGCCTTGATGAGGACAATGCCCCTAGCTTCCTCACACCTGCCAACTTTTCCCACCTGCCCCTGTTTGTTTGATTTATTTATTTATTTATTTATTTATTTTAAAAGATTTATTTATTTCAGAGAGAGAGAGAAAATGAGTGGGAGGGACGGGGGGAAAGGGACAGAGAGTCTCAAGCAGACTCTTCACTGAGAGCAGAGCCCGACATGGGGCTTGATCCCACAACCCTGAGATCACAACCTGAGCCAAAACCAAGAGTCAGACTTTTAACTGACTGAGCCACTCAGGTGCCCCTCACTTGTCCCTGTTCTAACAGTGAAAACTGTCCTTTCTTAGTCTGATCAATCCATTTCCTCAGGCTACAGGGTGATCTCTCCAGTATGGAGGGGGATGAAAACAATTCATGAGGGGGATGGGGGTCAGTTGGAGTCAGGGTACTTGGGGGATGTAGGGGGTGTTAAAGTTCTCCTTGGAGGCAGCACAGGCAGGGGAAGCAGAGACATGCCCAAGATGTCCTGTTCCATCCCTTAGAAGGCCATCCCGGCAATAAACAAATACAATCATTTTTTATTGAATGTGAAATAATGTTCTCACTTCAAAATTTCAAGCCCAGAAGACTTCAGAAGTGAATCCTTCAAACAACCAAAAAAGAAATAATACTAATCCTACAAAAACTTATTTCAGCCTACAGAAGAGGATTTTATGAGGCCAGCATAACCTTGAAATCAAGATCTGACGAAGTTTTTACAAGAGAAGAAAAGTACAAATACGTTACCTGAAGATGGATATAAAAATCTTTAACACAATATAAACAGATTAAATCCAGAAATATATAAAAGAGAAAACACACCATAACCAAATGGGTTTATTCCAGGAAAGGAAGTTTGGGTCAACATTTGAAAATCAATCAATGTAATTCACAGCAGAAGAAATGGGGGGGGGGCTATTTAGATCATCTACATAGAAGCAGGAAAAAAAATTGGCAATGCCGATCTATGATAAAAAGAATAAAAGGGAATTTCCTCACCCTGATACAGGTATGTAAGAAAAACCTGTAGCTAACGTCATTATTTAATGGTTAAGATTAAAGACAAGGCAAATATGACTGTTCTCACTACTTCTTTTTAACATTACATTAGAAACTCTAACTAGTGCTACAAAGGAAGACAAATACATAAAAGACATAACTATTGAAAAAAATAGTAAAACTGGACTTAGTCACAGACAATATGATTGTGTACATATAAAACCCCATGGAATCCAGAAAAAATGACAACTGATAAGTGAATTTAGTAGGGTTACAGAATACAAGGTCAATATTAAAAATCAATTTCATTTCTATATACTAGCAATGAACAATTGGAGCATGAAATTTAAAAAATGCAATATACAATACTACCAAAAAATATCAAATAACCAGGAAAAAATTTAATGAAAATGTGCAAAAGCACTATACCAAATACTAGAAAACACAGCTGAGAAAAGTTAATAAAGATGTACATAGATGGAGAGATATATTCATGGATAGGAAGACTCAATAGTGTTTCCATGTCCATTCTTTCCATGTTCACCCAATGCAATCCCTATCAAAATTCCAGCAAGCCTTCTGAAGCATTGACAAGGTAATTCTAAACCTTAGATGGGATATGATAGACCTAGAATAGCAAAATATATCTTTAGAGAAGAATAAGCTGGAGGACCTGTATTACCTGATTCCAAGAATTACTATGACCCACAATAATCAAGACACTGTGCTACTAGCATAGGATATCAAATCAATGGAAAACTCAGTCAAGAAATAAACCCTCTTATAGAAGGTCAATCGATTTTTCACCGCAGTACCAAGTTAATGGGGAGAAGAAATCTTTCTAACAAATAGTGCTAGAACAACCAGATAGCTATGTGAAAAACCAGTAACAAACCTGAGTTCCGATTTCACTCCACACACTAAAGTTAATTCTAAACCGAACAAAAAAACCCAGAGCCATGAAGCTTCTAAAAGAAAACGTGGACACAAGAGCATGTGTTTGCAAACTTGAGCAAGGCAAAGGTATCTTGGACAGGAAATAAAAAGCAGTAACCATAAAAGAGAAATTTGATGAATTAGACTTCATCAAAATGACATTTTTCTGCTTATTGAAAGACACCATTAAGGAAATCAATAGGCAAACCACAAACTGGGAAAAAATATTTAAAACATGTATGTATATTTGAAAGGCCACGTAAATATATGCATATATAAAGAATACATAAACAAGTCCTACAAATCAAGAATCAAAAGACGATTAAATTTGGGCACCTGGGTGGCTCAGTCGGTTAAGCATCTGCCTTTGGCTCAGGTCACAATCCCAGGGTCCTGGGATCAAGCCCCGTGTTGGCCTCCTTGCTCAGTGGGGAGCCTGCTTTTCCCTCTCCTCCCTGCTCATGTGCTCTTTCACTATCTCTGTCTCTCTCTCAAATAAAAAAAAATATATATATATTTTTTAAAAAGACAACTAAATTTTAAAAGAGCAAAAGACTGGGACACTTTACAAAAGAATATAAACAAACAGTCAAAAACACCGTTCAGTGTTCAATATCAGGAAAATGCAAATTGAATCCACAATACGATACACACTCACCATAATGAAGAAAATTTATAATATTGAAAATGACAAATATGGGTGAGGATGTGGAGCAACTGGAACTCTCACAGTGGTGGACACGTAAAATGGCACAACCACTCTGAAGAACCATGTGGCAATTTCCTGTAAAGTTAAATATACATTCACACTACAACCCTGGAATTCCATCCTAGGTTCTCGCAACAAGAAAATAAAAATTATCCACACAAACAATTGTCCCAGACTGTCAATAGGCCAAAACCTGGGAACAGCTGTTTACTATCCATCGGTAAAACAATGGATAAACAAATTGTATTACATTCCTAGAATGGAATGCTACTCAGTAATAAAATAGTGAAGTACAAATTCAAGCAACAACACAAATGAATTTCAAAAGCATTAAGACGAGGAAAACAATCCCGATGCAGAAATACTCTGCATGTTTTTGTTGGTCTGAATTCTCATAATTGGCAATGGAAGTAGGAAGTGGTTGAATTCAAACATGAGGTGGGACTTGAGGAAGAAACATGAGCAAACTTCCAGGGTGGTGAAAATGTTCTGTTTTTGGTGGGAGCAGAGCTTACAGGTTAGAAAGAATTGTCAGAACTCATCAAATGCATAACTGAGATGTGTGCATTTCATTGTATGTTAATTATATGCCAATTACAAATTTTAAATTCCAAATCAGGAAGCGTATATTGAAAGCCCACTATTTAGAAGACACTACTGTACTGTGAAAATGCCACATTTTTGAAACTGAGAGGACTACAGTAGATAGACACACACCCTTAGCCATGTAGCCCTATTTCTGCCAGCTGGTTAGTTAACAAAAGTTTTATCAAACCTGTATATTCACACTTGATGCACAATCAGAAAATATTTTTGTTCTTAAAACTCAGAAGAAAAAACAATTAGACTTACTCCTCCAGACTAAATGGAAAAACACCCGCCAAGAAATTAGTTTCCTTGAAATGAAAAATCCAGGGCATTCAAATGGTAGAAAACATCAGAAGTAAATAGAAGTTCAACGGGAGAGCGAGGATGAGGTTGATCACACAAAGGCCCTTTGGCTAGGATACCTGTGACCGCTCCTAGTCATAAAGTGACTGGCTCTATCATTATTATCACTCATGGCTCCTACCAAGTTTCTCATCACAAAGACCAAGGCCTTATCCAATTCATACTCACTTTGCAAGCAAAATAGTGGGAGAACTTATTCCACATGCTTTCAAAATGCTGCACTAGGTAATTTAATTTGATTTTTAGTGACTGTTTGGACTGTGGGCTTCGGGGTCAGTCTCCAAAATCTTGAGTCCCAGGTTTCAAAATTATGAGATTATGGGCAATTTTCTTAAATCTTTTTAGTCACAATTTTATCCTGTGTAAATGGAGATTAAAAACTATTCACACCTGGGGTGTCTGGGTGGCTTAGTCGGTTGAGCATCTGACTCTTGGTCTCAACTCAAAGACTCAACGGTCATGAGTTTGAGCCCCATGATGGGTGTGGAGCCTACTTACAAAAAAAAAAAAAAAAAAGGAACTATTCACACCTAATATCATATAACACTTACAAAGCATTTTGTAGCTGGCTTGTAAAACTCTCTCAACAAGTACTTGTTGCTATTATTTTTAAGTTGTCTTCCGTCACTGTTTTGTATTATTTTGTTATAGTCTGACAGCTAACAGCACAGACTCTGGAGCTCACCCTCTGGCCAGTAGTTTTCACATCTATAAGATTACCGGTAATGGTGAAAGTACCTACTGCACAGGGTTGTAATGAGGATCAAATGAGTTAACAAATGACATGCCTAGAATTGTAAAACCATCAGCAGATTTAGTTGTTCCTATTGGTGGTGGTGGCATTCAATGATAGTCCATCTGGGTAAATGTGCTTTCAGTGTCATCTGGGTTTGAATCCCAGCTCTGCCCATTACTTTGCTGTGTGTTCTTGAGCTAGTTAATTAACCATCCTGTGCCTTATTTTCCTCGTGCGCAAAGAGAAGATCATAATGGTACCCATCACATTAAATTATATTTGGAATCAACGGAGAGAATGCATGTAAAGCACTTCGATTAGGGCCCCGCAGAAAACAAGCAAGTAACGAATGTTTGCTGGTATTGTGAGGGGGTAGCTACCATCATCATCATCTCTAACAAAGGAATCCATACTTACAGTCAAAAGCATCAACAGATAAGAGCTCTGTCTAGCAGCCTATGACCACATAGGCAACATTCTCATGTGGCATTTCTTTCATTCTCCAACCTAATAGTTCACGTTTTCAAGGTCCTAAATCTCTGAGCTGTTTGTGTGTGTGTGTGTGTGTGTGTGTGTGTGTGTGTGTGTGTGTTTTCATTTTCCTGTCCATCTAAATGGTTCAAAACCTCCTACCAACAAAGGCAACCCTTCCACATTAGCTTTGGAGGCCATGTTCTCACTAATTCAGTTATTTCTTTAAAACTAAAAATATAATAACTGCAAATCCTACCCCATAAAGATCAAGACATGTGAGTTCTGGGGCGCCTGGGTGGCACAGCGGTTAAGCGTCTGCCTTCGGCTCAGGGCGTGATCCCGGCGTTGTGGGATCGAGCCCCACATCAGGCTCCTCCGCTATGAGCCTGCTTCTTCCTCTCCCACTCCCCCTGCTTGTGTTCCCTCTCTCTCTGGCTGTCTCTATCTCTGTCGAATAAATAAAAAAAAATAAATAAAATCTTAAAAAAAAAAAAAAAAGACATGTGAGTTCTGTGCCTGACACTGCCACTAAATTAAGTGTCCTTGGTTTGCTCATCAGTTCTCTGAGTTGTGTACATTCTTCCTCAGTAAGTATGTCCACACACTAACCTATAAACTTAGGTACACCCAAGGCTGCATGTGAAAAATAAATCAACTTGGGCCACCAAACAAATACTCTACATTGGTTGTAATTACCATCATTAAAATTCCAGGAAACTGCAGCAGGGATGTGGCCATAGTTGACCTTCAGCATTACTGGCCCAAGCTGGCTATTGTAAACCAGCTGTGCCCCCTTAATTCTGTCCAGTGGGCAAGCATTATTCAATAGCTACCAGGGGAAAAAAATTAGAATTAAAAGTCCCCAAAGCTGAGGGGAAGAGCTATTAGAGACCAGTCTGGATAAGGAGAAAATGATAGTAAAAGATGTTAAATAACTTGACCAACACTATAAATTTATTTGGGGTAAACTTACAAGTCAATTACTAGTGATGGTAATAAGAATATCTTATTCCAAAAGCCCTTTACAGTTTTCAGAGCACTTTTAGACTATTGTATTCGATCCTCATGGCAACATGATGAGGTAGGAAAAAAAAAAAAGAAGTATTATTATCTACATTTTACAGCTACTGAAACAGGCTAAGAGTGGTGACATGATTTAACCAAAGTAACCCAGCAAGTGCTTAACAGAGCAGAGATCAGAAGTCAGTTCACCTGGATTCCTGTCTCCTGCTTTTATCTACTATCTTAGACAATAGAATCAAGTCATCTAATAAAAGAAAAGCTATGCATTATTATGGTCTGAATATGTATCCTCAAAATTCATGTGTCAAAATCCTAACTCCCAGGATGATGAGAAGTAGAAGATTTGGGAGGTGCTCAGGTCATACAAGGGGAGCCTTCAAGAATGGGATTGGTGCTTTATAATAGAGGCTCCGGAGAGAACCCTAGCTCCTCCACCATGTGAGGACCCAGCGAGAAGGCTTTGGCTATGAACCGGGTGGAGGGCCTTCAGCAGAACCTGATCGTGTCGGTGCCTCGATCTTAGATTTCCCACAGCAGTGAGAAATAAATGTCTCTTGTCGACCAGCTACCGAGTCTGTAGTATTTTGTTGTAGCGGCCTGTAAGATTAAGACATTATGTTTCAAGTGTGTGGCTTCGCCATTTGTTTTGTGGTAGGAAGAATACAGAATATTTCTTGTGTATTTTCCTAGTATTGTAGAGAAGGAAGGATCTCTGAGACTTTAACGGTTTTATCCTCCTGTATCAAAGGGGGATTTCACATAGGTCATATCTGGTGGACCAGGCATCTATTTGAAGATAAAGTGTTTTTCAAAATCCTCAGGGAATGTAGTCTCAACCAACTTCGTCTACAATATATTTTTTACAAAATAATTTGATCGAATTGTTTTTTTATGCTTTACCTGATATTTTATAGAATTAATAGAAAACAAAGATTTCTTTTCTATGCTAATTCAGACTAATTCAACTATTCTAAAAGTGAAGAGTACATTTAAGTATCAATATATATTTTATTTTAAAATAACAAAAATAATTGGTGGTTTAAATACTTTAAAAGGCCCCGATTAACCTAATCTTATCAGTGATCTCAGGCTATCGTGATTGGCTCAACGATGGGCACATAACCCAGTCTGGACCAATGGGACAACAGGAGACGGCTTCTAAGGCTTCTGCGAAAGGAGAGACGTTTTCACGTCCTGCTGGATGCGGAAGAAAAGGCATAGTGCCTCAGGAGCTGTTCAAAGCCCCTTTGAGTCGGCAGCCTTAGGCGAAAGCCACCATTCGAAGTTAGGAAAACAGCGACAGCAAAACCAGAAGTTTGGTGAAATGGCTGATGCACAATATACAGCCTTGTTTAAAACAGATCTTATTTATTCACTTTAAGTGACTTGACCCCTTAACTCTTTAGTCATTCTGATACCAAGTTCCCAGTTTAAATGCAGCGTATGCAGTGTGTGTATATGTGTGTGTGTGTGCGTGTGTGTGTGTGTGCGCGCGCGCGTGTGTGTGTGTGTGTGTGTGTGCTGAGTCATGCCCCCAACTATTGATGCCTGAGGATAAGATGGGCCTCCAGATGAAGCAGCTGATGGGGGAGCATCCATCATTTTTTAAGCATTTTCCTTTTTCATTTCATAAGTATCAGGTACCTCAAAATAGTGGATAAAAGCCCTACATTGAAAACAAGCTTACGAGAGAAATATCATCTCCACCCACCTGCTACTGCCACCGTTGCTTACTGGGGAGGATGCTCGCTTCTGTGGCCTGCCGTGCCACAGAAAATTCAACTGCAGCTCCTAGAAGGTCTGGAAGCTCGTAAGAAGGCTGTTTAAAATTGTCCAAGTTTTAATGTACCCATCCTAAGACTAACAGTTATTATAGATTGGATCCTTGAAGAATGACTCCACTGCCCAGTTCCCGTAGACAGCAAACCCAGCCACACCCTTGGCTTATAGAACTCACCACACTCCTCAAACCACACCACTCCCTTTAACAGCTACTATAGCTGGTAGCCGTATGACCCCTCCCTTTCCTCATATTACAGACAGTAGGAAGTAACATGTCCTTAGAACGACCCTTAGGAAATCCTTGGGGAAGCCGAGGAATCGGATCATCCTTTAACAGGAGTTCTTGGAGAGGATGTTTCATGGGAGATGGTCTAGCTTTTCTCTAAACCCATACATACCACTAAGCCCCAGAAAGAAGCTGAGGAGGGATATATGTGGTTTTTCACTAATGCTTTTGGTCTTCCAAGTACAATTTCTTTTTTCCCTGACCACCCCCCTCATATTCTGCTTACCATATTCTACTTAACAACGGGAGTACTTGGAGAGGAAGCGCTAGTGTCTTAGTCCGTTCAGGCTGCTACAGCAAAGTGCTATAGATTGGCTCGTTCATAGACAGTAGAAATTTATGTCTCATAGTCTAGAGGCTGGAAGTCTGAGATCAGGAGGCCAGCATGGCCAAGTTCTAGTGAGAGCCTTCTTGTGGGTCACAGACTGCTGACTTCTCATGGTATCCTCACACAGCGAGAGAGAGGGATGCAAACTTTCCTGATTGTTCTAAGGGCACTAATTCCAATCAGGGAGGCTCCACCCTCATGATTTTATCTAATCCTAATTACCTCTCAAAGGGCGGATAGGGAGAGAGGAGGGTTCGACATATACATTTGGGAGGACACAAGCATTCAGTCTATAACACCAAGATACACTGAGATATCTTGCCCAGCTTAAATACTTGATTTCTGGAAAGCATGTAGGCCAGATTGCTAGATGTAGGAATATGACTCTAACTCCATACCTTTTTTCATCAGATGTTAACTCTGAGTAAATCAGGAAAACCCCAGCCCATTTATACCTTCAAGCTAGTTCAGTACTCTCAACAGCTATAATATTTTGCCTCTTGTTTGCCCTAAACATGTCTTATCTTATTTCTATAATATATAGAAGATAGTTTCACCTGTTTTCAATGTGTTCTTCAACACTGAAAGTGTAGTCCCAATCTAATTTTTAAGTATACTCACTAGGGTTATGTATTTCATAACTGAGAGTGTCTAGTTTAAAAGGTAGCTTTCTCTCTATAGGGAACATTTTTTTGATTTGGGGCTTCAGTCAGGCTATCCCTTACAAGTTCATAAGATCCATGACTCTTTTTCTAGAAAGTAGGTAGACTCTCAGAGGAGCAGAATGAAAATCAGACATTGACACATTAATGAAAGGTATATAAATAATTGTATTAATATGTGAACAACAACTTTGAGTAAGTCATAAATTCTATCACTTAAGCCCAGAACAGACTGGCACTAAGGAAAAAAAATCAGAGACTCTTCTTTCCCTTCTTCCTATAATTTTCTTGCAAATAACATATTCACTGATGTTTTTGGAGAGCTCAATTACTTGGATGAAATCTTAGAAGGAGAAGTAGGCTAAAAGGTTAAAATATTAATTGATAGTTACCATATTTCCGGCAAGAAATAATCTGTTTCTCATGTTCAAAAATAAAACTAGAATATCTTATTGTTTCAGGTAACCAAATTCAAATAGTTACCAAATAGTTACCAGACAATTATGTAGGGCATTTTGTAGGCCATGAAAAGAAGCAACATACCGTTTCTGATCTTAAAAGCACACAAACCTGGTCAGAAAAATAGTAAAGGTATATAAATGCTAGAATATAGTAATTTTTCTTTAAAATAGAGAACCACATTTTTTGAGACCAACGAAAAAGGTCTTAAGCTTTATGGAGATGGAAAGTTCAAATCGGGTCTTGAGAAATTAGGTAAGATTTCCAGAAGGAGCACTCTGGGAAAGATTGAAGTAAGTCAGTGAGGGAATAAGTAAATTCATTGATTAATTAAGTTATGTGTTAACAACGGACTAAGCAGCTCCTGAATGAGAGCATAATAAATTGCTGCATATAATAAATAAGGAAATAATATATACACAAGTAATAAATACGTGAAACTTTTCAGCCATTTCAGTTGGAGGGATGCTGCCCTCAGCAAGACCACTTGATGTTACCCTCTGGCAAGATACAGCTAGAACTGTGAAGTTGGGTGCCAGTGGTTTAAATTAAGAAACAGCTTGTGATATTAAAATGAAGACACTTTTGAATAAAGCAACAAGACATATCACAAACTTCACAGAGCTATAGAGCCTTTCATATGGTTCAGCAAATACAGGAGCAGGATTCTCTTTATTTATTAATTTGATATGCATTCATTAGGTACCAACTGTCTACCCCATATTGCACTAATTACTAGGAAGATATAAAAGAAAGCATGGAAAGAGTCCTCTCCCGACAGGTTGCCTAATATCTAAGAGGTGAAATAAAATGTGTAAAAATAAAGTGAGAGGAAATCTCTGGACAAAATATGAGAAATTGAGAAATGCAAATGCTACCTACAGTTTTTCTCTCTCCCAGGGGGCTCACAGCACATCGTAATTACCTGGCAGCGAGTATCATTCTCATAAGCATTTTGCCATGTGATCGGCAGGGATGCAGAGATTCTAAGCGATCGGCATAAAGACCTTGTGAGCTGAGTGGGAGAACTAGAAATTAGTTTTCTATGTGGTATATTGCCAGAAATATTGGTAGGTCCAGAGTCAGAAGTCCTCAAGGTTATTTTCCCCTCTACTTTTGAGGCATCAGATGATTCCCAGAAAGTTATTTCACATCTCTGAAATAAGGTTTCTCCATCTGGGGATGACATCCTGGGATAGCTACCTTACCTACCTCACAGGGCTCCTACGTGAACTGAATGAGTTGAGGAGGGGGTGGGGAATCTTAAAGAGCTTCGTCAACCACAAAGCATTTTGTAAGTATATGGTAGAATATCATTATTATCGATTGATTGATTGATTGTGAGCCATACACGATGTAGGTGAAAGGTGAAGAATGTGTTCTGTAAAGACTGACCGTCTGGAGAAATCTGCTATTCCAGTCGGTAAGCATGCCAGTAGGCACACTGTTAAACTTTGGGTGGCAGAAGAAGTGAGAAGAAGAGCTGAAAACCAGATAAAAAAGCCTCAGGTGCCCGGGCACAAATGCTAGAGGATAATAGAGACAGCTGTAGAAGCGTCTAGATTACAGAAGATCTGGGCAGCCTCACTGCATCTCTCTCAACTACAAAAAAAAAAAAAAAAAAAAAAGCACTGAAGTCTTTCCAATCCCACAAGATAGGTTCATAAATTAATTGAAAAAGAGAGAAAGCCAGCTGGCCCAAAAATGACTCCCTGGTTGTCACAGAGAAGTACCACAAGAGAAAGCAGTAAAGACCATAAAATCGGGGACAGTATAGAAACACGGGCATCTGGCTGCTCGGTGAGCACCAGCGTGGGCAATGATCATGCCTGAAGACCCGCTCCAGCACGGACAGACGCCACTGAACGGCCGATTAACTTCCAGATGATGCCATCCAGCTATGTCATTGCCTCGGAATGGTGATGCCAGGAAAAGTGAGGTGAACAGTAAAGACTGGCAAAATCACAACCAACAAGTTTCAGTGTGAAATGACTAAGAAAAACATGAAGTGACTGGGGTTATCTAGAATGAACTAGAAACATTTTCCACCATGAGAGAGTACAGAAAACCTGACACAGAAGTGAGGTATGGAAAACTTTGAAGCAGAAGAGTGACATAATCAGATCTACATACCATAAAGAAAGGCGTGGGAGGATGTTGGCAGAAGGAAGCGGATGGCGGAAGCACGCTCTCGGGCGGCCCCTAGTGGTCGAGCTCAGTGATCCTTAAATTGTAATGTGCACACAGATCACCTAGGAGGCTTGTTAAAATGCAAACTCGGGTGTTTTCCTGGTCCGGGGGTGTCACTGCATTCTCAGTTTCCAGCAAACGCCAGGTGAGGTTGCTGCTCCAGTCCATGGAGCATGTTTTGAGTAGCAAGGGTCTAGGGGACAGGTGACCTAAACCTGAGTGAGGCAGTGACAGTGGACACGCAGAAAAGAAGACGTGGCTGAGAAGCAGTCAGGAAGTAGAAATGACAAGACTCAGCGACTGATTAGGGAAAGAGGAGTCATTCATGATGACTCCAAGATTTTTAGGCCTGGACACTAGTGCTATTAACTGGGTCCTTGGTCAATAAATGTTTGTGCAGAAACACCACAGGACCTTTCCACATATGTGTTTCACGCGTACTTATTTCCACCAAGTTACTGAGAAATACTCCTACTGTGTGAGATTGGGATCCATCTCTCTGCTGAGTGGGTTTGGGCTGCTGTGTTTTCATTGCACATCGTTCATGGCTTCCCCCTGAATAAATTGAAAATATCCCATTAGCGAGACTGGCAGACATGGAATGTGAAAGTACTCCATGGCCACATGAGAACTCTAAAGGGAGTCCTTCCTAAAGAAGGAGGAAAACATAGCAAACAGGTAATAGTCCAAGTAATAGTCCAGAGAGGGCCCTGGCCTCCAGCAGCCATCCTCACTCGCTGTGAATTTAGCTCTCCGGCGGAGAGAATGATCCAGAGATCAGGAGAGACCTCAGCTTCCGCTGATGCTCCAGAGGCCTTATGGTTGCAGCAGAGTCAAGATCCACGTGGTTGCCAAAAAGCATCCATGGAGATGAACTTTTGGAAACGGTCGTGAGATTTTAGTTCTTGTTTCAGATTCTTAGTGAGTCAGACCAGATTAGACTCAAGCCGCAACCTGTGCTGTGTGTGTGTGCATTTGGTGGGAGGGGGCCCCGAAGGACAGAATGACAAGGGGGGCGGGAAGGGTGGCATTGTGCTTCTGTCCACGGGTGTCCTTAAAGCATGGAGGTAGCACTTACAGCAGTTCATGGCTTCCCCGGGAAACCATTCTAAGTGGGCCACGTGCCCAATGGTTTCTGTCCCAGTTAAGTAAATAAATGAAATATGCTAATTAGCACCCTATTAGCTCACAGCAGGGAGTAATCCATGGCATTTTGATTGGAAAGAATTCTGTCATCCAAAAGACTGGTCTGTAACAGAATGCAAACTGGCCCGGTTTCCTCCCTCCCTTCCCCGTGGCAGTTGTCCAAACGTCTGAGAAGCAGACCTCACAACTGCGCGCGATCCCAAGGGTGTCGCGGTGCTCTGTGAGAGCCTCCTGGCCTCCGCGGAATCCGGCGCCGCGCTGCGCTCTGAGATCGCGTTTATACAATCCAGAAATGTGGGCCAGAGCTCAGAAACATGGAGCAGGCCTGGGAGGATCTTGAGGGGGCAGCTCTTAGTTCTTGCACGATGAGAATATCCCCACTTTTACTCTCCGGCCCTCCCCGACTCCAATCCAGAACGCATTTCCTTGCCTCCGGTAGGCAGGCATGCTGGCACGGCACAGTTCCGTGGAAGGAGGCCTTCTTCCTAAAATGGTAGAGCTGCGGGGTTTCAGTCGGGGAAAGGCAAGCTTGGGTGAGTTCACGCCTTTATGTTTTTATTGTTTCAGCGGCAGGGAAATTCCACCTAGCTCCTGTTTTCCTATTGCCTGGATTCACATGTTGCCTATCTCCTACCACTTGGCAGGAGGGATGTGGGGTCAGCGTGGACACTGAAGGAAAAAGCTCAGGACAAAAACAGCGGGTTTTCCAATTTGCTCTTTTAAAACATCCACTTTCCAAGAGCTCTGGGTGTTTATAGGGATTAGACATCATGACACATCTGTCATGTTGCCTCAGAATTTATCAGAAATCCCCATCAGAGTGGGACTTAGGCAATGAAGCTTACTTATATCATACTGAGGCTTCTAATACTTCTTCTGTTCTTTATACCAAACATTACAGGGATCACCTTGTATTTGCTGACAGCTGCTTAGTAAAGGGGGTGGGGTGGGTGGGGAGATAGGGTTTTTAATCATCTAAATGTTATAGAGGTAAGTTGCCAGTGGTTTTTTCCCCCCTCGAGTTTGGTCCTTTGTATGATGACCTGTAAGAGCCAAATAGATATTGAATGCCTATGACGAGCCACGTGAAAACACTTTTCTCTGCACGCTCTTGTACTTCGTCCCCGATAAAAAAGCGATGATACCTAAAGTTTACAATTTTTAATGGCATGTGTTGCTTACAAGTACATCACTCTTTTTTCTCCCCCCATACTAGTTTTGCCTTTACCTAGGAAGAAAATCTATTTATCTTGATTAGATATAAATTCAAATCGAATGCCGAATACCAGCTGTTGTATCAGCAGCATTTTCAAATTCAACTTTAAATGAAATCTTTAAGAAAGCAAGTCCTAGAAAAACCTCATAGTAAAATCTGTGTCTCACTGACTAACATTACTGCATCACATTGATTGCAGTACCTGAAGAAATCGTTAGGCACCATATGACACTGATGTCTGTTTAGAATGTTTTGGGGTTTTTTTAAACCCTGTATTGGAAAATAAAGCACATTACCTAAATGACTCAAATGACAAAAAAAAAAAAATCATTCCTAAAAGCCATCTGTGAATTAGCATATGGGCTTCTGGAACCCAACATCTTGGTTCTGTACATGAGTCAGAAGGAAAAAAAAGAAAAGAAAGAAGGAAAAGAAGAAAACGGGATCCTGTCTTTAAATATGAAACATGGAATGATTTTCTCCAGTCAAGGGGACTTCAAAGAGGGAAGGCATTTATGACAATGAAGCAGTCAGCTGGACCTCACAGCAGCTTGCCCCAAGACTGGTCCCAAGAGCAGTCACAAAATGTTTAAGTGAGCCAAGACCAGACTCTGCTAATGGAAAAATGTGTTCCTGAGCCGGGGCTCAGTAAATGTCAGTATGTTCTGTATGCAATATAGGCTCTGTTGCTTTGGCAAATCTTTCTTGAACTGGAAAGCAGTTTAGTAAGGAATTAAGAGAGAACGAATACGAGTTAAAAACAAGAAACCTAGCGGTGGTAGCAGCCACTGAGATTACTAGGCAAGTGTTAGTGAGCATTAAAAGACCCTCATCGGCACCACTCCCTGCCCCCAACCCAGTTGTCAAAGTGTAACTTTTCTGCTTGGTAAATGGCTGAATGTTTCTCTTGCATTTATCAGGCACTATGTATCTGGCTTGAATATGTAAGTTGATATAACGTAGCCAAGTCATGTGGATAGAGGGATGACGCCTAAATGCTTTTACATATTTTGGGTTTCTGGGGAAAATTTTTCTTTGAAATTCGCATGTTCCAAATATCTGTCTTACTTTGAGCCTGAATTTGAAACTCACAACCTGGGAGTGAGAACAAAAGACAGAAAGAAACTCTGTTGACACTTGAAATTAGACGTGGTTGCGAGATCACTGAAGATGACAACTGCCCCCACCGAGGTCCCTGCCTACAGATTATAAGTAAACATGCCCGCTACAGGGTAATTCTACCTGCTAATTACTCGGAAAGATTCAGATATTCAACAACTGACCTGAATGCTTTTGTGAGTTTGAGGACCAATGGGGGAGGGGGTGATTTTAAAAAACTGCACAGTGAAGTCAGGCAGGAGCTGTTGAAATTCTATCAAAAATATTCTTGCAGCATAATGAAGCTTTACAGGCAGTCAATCTCCCCAGACTTTTGCCTGTGCCAACAGTTACAACAATAAGGAAAACTTTATTAGTGGTGTGACAATTGTGTGTGTGTGCTGGCTATAAAAGCACTCACCGAGCTGTTAGCAGGTTCTGCCAAGTGGCAAGTGCACAGTGAATTTCAGATAAGAGAAGACTTTGGATTCCAGCCCTAGAGTGATACTTGGGAGGTCATGTGTGTCTTTCTGCACAGAAGAGAGCAGACGGGTGTGTGTGTGTGTGTGTGTGTGTGTGTGTGTGTGTGTGTGTTTTAGGGAAGCAAAAAAGATGAAAAGAATCAGATGAAGAAATGCAGAGACAAGCTGACACTCCTCCTTTTGCTTGTTTTTTTCCTACATCTTCTCAGTTCTCCCAGTGGGATAGCATCCAGTGAAGTCCTGGGGCCTCTCTGTGATGATGGCCAACATTAGTGCTGTGGTTGGCTCTGGCTGTGAAAAGAACTGACCCCTGAAGGGATTTCTGGCCTGGAGCCTGTTGGGGCAGAGCTGAGAAATCCAGATGGTGAATGACTTGGCAAAGGTCACACAAGTCACCATTCAAAGTAAAGTCATTAGTTATTCCATTCAATGGACATTTGCTGGGTGTCCATTATGTGCTAGATGGTAGAGATACATGGTCCCCACATGTAATTTAAGCACAAACATAGCTGCTATGGAACTCATTCACTAAAAGGAGAAAAAAGGAGTTTCCTACCTTTAGGAAGTTCATAGTTCTAGAAATAATAACTATCCTTATATCTTTACTTCGTACTGTGACAAAAGCTATTTTATTGCATCCTCACTACACCCCTTATAAGGTAAAGAGTATTATCCCATAAATTTATAACTGAGGAAAATGAACCTTGACCTTACTCAAGGTCACACAGCTAGGAAGCAGCAGCACCAAAACTTGAACTCAGGTGTCTTGATTCCCAGGTGTCTGGGACCACCATCCCTGCTGTTTCGACCTTGGCACACTTGTGAGTTTTGATGGAGCAAAACTCAATTGAAATTCATACATGGGATCTCTAAGCTTCCCTACTGGAAGCTGTCCACACTCAAACTGAATGCCACACCACTACTGCAAAGATGCAAGAAGAGACACAAAAAAGACAAGAAAGCTCTCAAATCAATAACTTAACTTTACAACTTAAGGAATTAGAAAAAGAAGACCAAACTAAACCTAAAGCTAGTGGAAGGAAGGAAATTATAAACATTAGACCAGAGACAAATTAAAAAGAAAACTAATAGAGAAAATCAACAAAACCAAAAGTATCTTCAAAAAGATCAACAAAATTGACAAAACTTCAGTTAGGTGAGCTAAGAAAAAAAGAATATTCAAATTATTAAAATCAAAAATGGAAGTGTGAGCATTTCTGCTGATTTTACAGAAACAGGAAGGATGATAAGAGAGTGCAATGAGCAACTATATACCAATAAATTGAATAACCTAGATGAAATGGATAAGTTCCTGGAAACACAAAACCTACCAAGACTCAACCACAAAACAAATAGAAAATCTGAATAGACTTCTAGCTAGTAGAGAGATTTAACCAGTAGTCAAAAATCTCCCAATGATAACAACAAAAAGCCCTGGAGCTGATGACTTCACTGGTGAATTCTACCAACAATTTTAAAAAGAACTAATACCAGGCCTTCTCAGTTTTTTTCAAAAAATTGAAGAGGAGGGGCCACTCCATAATTCATTTTATGAGACCAGCATTACCCTAATACCAAAGGCAGACAAAGATACTACAAGAAAAGAAAACTATAGATCAATATCTCTTATGAACACTGGTGCAAAAATGCTCAACAAAATATTAGCAAACTGAATTCAGGAGCATAGTAAAGGGATTATACACCAAGAGCAAGTGGAATTTATTCCTGGATTGCAACGATTGTTCAACATTGGCAAATTGATCAATATAAAACACCACATTAACAAAATGAAGGAAAAAAAAACCCATATGATCATCTCAATTGATAGAAAAATTCAACACACTTTCATGAGAAAAGCATTCAGAAAACCAGTAAGAGAAGGAAACTACCTCAATATAATAAAAGCAATATATAGAAGAAAAAAAAAACCAGCAAATATACCCAGTGGTGTAAGACTAGAAGCTTCTCCTAAGATTGGGAACAAAGCAAGATGTCTACTTTCAGCACTTCCATTCAACATAGCACTGGAAGTCCTAGCCAGAGCAATTAGGCAAGAAAAAGAAGTAAAAGGCATCTAAATTGGAAAAGATGACGTAAAATGATTCTCTTCACAGATGACTGATCTCATATATAGAAAATTAAAGATTCCACACAAAAAACCCTGTTAGAACTAATTGACAAATTTAGCAAAGAAGCAGGATACATAGTCGACACAAAAATCAGTTGCATTTTTGGGGTGCCTGGGTGGTGCAGTCGTTAAGCATCTGGCTTTGGCTCAGGGCGTGATCCCAGAGTCCTAGGATTGAGCCCCCAGGCTCCTCCGCTGGGAGCCTGCTTCTTCCTCTCCCACTCCCCCTACTTGTGTTCCCTCTCTCGCTGGCTGTCTCTCTCCCTGTCAAATAAATAAATAAAATCTTTAAAAAAAAATCAGTTGCATTTTTATACATTAACAATGAACAATCTAGAAAATGAAATTAAGAAAACAATTTTGTTTACAATAGAGTCAAAAAGAATAATACTTAAGAATTAACTTAACCAAGGGGGTGAAAGACTTGTACAATGACAAATATAAAACATTTCTGAAAGAAATTAAAGAAGACAATTAAATGGAAAGATATCCCATGTTCATGGATGGGGAGACTTAACATTGTTAAGATGTTGAGGCTACCCAAAGATGTTGAGGCTACCCAAAGCAATCTCCAGACACAATGTAATCCTTATCAAAATCCCAATGATGTTTTATGTAGAAATAGAAAAATTCATCCTAAAATTCATATGGTATCTCATCATCCTAGGAGGGAAAAAGCTAGAAAATTCACACTTCCTGATTTCAAAACCCATTATAAAGCTACAGTAATCAAAATAGAATGGTCCTAGCACAAAGACACACATGCAGACCAAAGGAATAGAACAGTCCAGAAATGCATCCTCACATATATGGTCAAATGACATTCAGGGGCACCTGGGTGGCTCAGTCAGTTAAGTATCTGACCCTTGATTTTGGCTCAGGTCATGATCTCAGGGTTGTGAGACAGACCCACATGACAGTCTCCATGGGAAGTCCATTTGAGATTCTTTCCCTCTGCCCCTCCCCCCACTCACCCATGCACGTTCTCTCTCTCTCAAATAAGTAAATAAAATCTTTAAAAAAATGATGTTCAACAAGGGTGCCACAGCCATTGGATGGTGAAAAGACAGTCTTTTCAACAAATGGTGCTGGAAAAACTGGCTATCCACATGCAAAAGAATGAAGTTAGACCCTTTCATTACACCATACACAAAAAGTAACTCAAAATGGGCCATGCCCTAAACATAAGAGCTGAAACTTATAAAATTCTTAGGAAAAAATACAGGGTAAGTCTTCATGAAATTGGAAATGGCAATGATTTTTTTGGAAATTACCAAAGACAAAAGTAACAAAAGAAAAAATAAACAAACTGGACTTTATGAAAATTAAAAACTTCTGTGCATAAAAAAACACTAATAAACAGAGTTAAAGTACAAATCACGCAATGGTTCATGAGGTCACAGTCAAACTGTCAGCTAGCACTGTAGCCATCTGAGAGCTTGACTGAGATTCAAGGATCTGCTTCCAAGAAGATT
This sequence comes from Ursus maritimus, assembly GCF_017311325.1. Taxonomy (NCBI): domain Eukaryota; kingdom Metazoa; phylum Chordata; class Mammalia; order Carnivora; family Ursidae; genus Ursus; species Ursus maritimus. Next base: position 35,403,551 of record NW_024423564.1, on the reverse strand, counting down.
CAATCACATGGCTGGTGGTAGGCAGCCTCAGTTCCTTGTTGTCTATTGACAGGGAGTGTCAATTCCTCACCAAGTGGGCCTCTCCATAGGGCTCCCTGAGTGTCCTTTCAAAATGGCAACTGTCTCCCCCCCAGAGTAAATGGTTCAAGATCAAGGAGGAAGCCACACACTTCCTATGACCAAGGTTCGGAAGCCCCACATTATCACCACCACCACATTGTGTTAGAATCAAGTCACTAAGTCCAGCCCTCACTTAAGGGGAAGAATTAGCTTATATCTTTTGAAAGGAGGATTATCAAAGAATTTATGGATATATTTTTAAAATCACCACAGTAATCATATTGTGGTATAAGAGTGTCAGTAAGTTTTTCTTTATTAACCAATTTTCTATTGTATTTATTGTATTTTTACAATAAAAAAAACTTGAAAAGATAAACTTGCATTTCATTATAAACATTATCTTTGTATTTCAATGTACTCAGCAAACTTGTTTTAAAAAGATATCTCCAAAAGTCAAATTCAACTCTATCAATTACTCCTTTGGTCTTTATCACACCCTCTGAAAATGATACACATGACAGAGATTTCATCTATCCTCAAATGGCCACCATATTCTGAGAGGAAGGATGATTTGGGGGAGCAAGCTTGAAGCACAAGGCTTACATCTATCTACTCCCTGAGGCATTCTTGTGTCTATCCATTAGTCCAGGCCAACCTCTACATCAGCCTAGCTGCCCTTAGAATTATCTTAAGTTCCATGAAAGCCCTGTGCCTTTAGCTTTTCTCAGCTCTTACAAGAAATACCATCTGAAACCTGTTAGTATAAATTTTGTAAATCTGTATTCAAGGACACTATTATGCCTCTCAGTGCCATTTATAGAAGATTCCATTGGAAAGATATCTTTTAGAAGGCACTTCCAGGATAAAATTGCTCCCATGAAGAGTAAGGGTGCTTAGACATCTCTGAGTTATAATGCTTGACATTTCCTTTCTTTGTTCTGGCTACAAGGAAACTCACAGTAATGTACTGTCTTTTGCAATTAACGTAGGTCTCTTCTTTTACATTATGTTGATTTTACAATACTGTAACCTTATTGTACATCAGCCCTTTATTCAAAGCCATGAAAAGGTTTTTTGGGGGGGGGGTGTTTTTGTTTTCGTTTTTTTAGAAAGAAAGCAGGTAGGAACAACAGCTACTATTTTAGTGCTTATCATATGTTGACCACTGTGTGATCTGTATGTATGTAGTGAGGTCTCCAGTAACGGAGGAACTTTTCTTTTTAAGCAATAGAAGTACAATTTGGGAGTGGTTTACAGTTTTCTGTTCTCCAGATAGAGACCTTTGGGACGTCCTTTTGGGAGTAGGAGGTTGAAATTATTACCAGAAAAATATGCTATTAATAATGCAAAGCAAGTTCCTATCCATAGTTTTTTGGGAGAAAAGAACTGAACATCGCCATAAATTTTAATGATGATGAAACTAAGATAGTGAGTATCTTGTTTATTTCTACAATATAAACCAGACTGAGCTTTAACTATGCTATATCTTGGCAGATGTTGAGAAATGAGCGGCCAAAACATAGATTTAGACTAGATTTTAGAGCCCACACATAACATTGCTTAAGTTAGAAAAAGCCTACTTTTTGAACAATATACTCTCAACATTTTGATTCTCCTGTCAGGACAATAGAGTTCAAACCATATCTCTGGGTGGGGTTAGGAGCTTCCCTGAAGGGAATAAAAGTTTCCACTGTCAGGTGGGAAACAACATGGCCTTGGACAGAAGAAGGGGAGGACCCCCACAAATCTCATGCCTAGGCTGGCACAAGTGGGGGTCTGAAGTGAAAAGCACTGTGATCTCTAGACAGTCTCATGATGAGTGGTACCTCTCCTGCATGGAAGCCAGTGGGGAGCAAAGCAAAGACCTTCAAATGAGAGTCAGAGACTATAAACTCCAAAAGTAATTACCATTAACAGTAGTGTATATCATTATTTTTACGTCTTCACTGAACATTTATTGAGGACTTTCTCTGAATCAATTAATGTGATTTTTAATTATACTTCTAACCCATTTAATGTTATTGGCCACAATACTGACTCATATTTGATGTCTCTAAAATATTTTCCTCAAAATAAAAAAATTTAGGAGATAAGCATTTAATTGGCCATCCACTATAGTCCACATACTGCCATACGGATAATACATGAGAGCTGGGGGTCTCAAGGAACAAGGGGGTTGGATGCCACAGACACTCTCAAAGAGAGTGTAATCTTTGCTCTTCTGTTGTTTCTCTTCCTGCCATTTATTTTTGGCAAATAGTTTTGACTCATAATAGCTGACAAAGGTAAGCAAATGAACTGTTCGATTTGCCACAAAGAATGAGAATTATACTCAATTGTTCAAATGCAAATTTTCCAGCTGGTCAAGGACACAATGGAGCAAACCAAGGGTAAAGATCAGCAGGCAGTAAGAGTTGGTTGGTCTTTTGACATTAGGAAGGACTTCATAAATATCACTGCAGAATGGAAGGATATATAATATTCCTATAAATGATATCTATGAGAAACTAACAGCCAGAAGCATATCATAGCCTGTCTGCTCTTATACCCCTTAGAATGCTAATTCATATCAACCCTATTTTTTTGCAGATTGGAAAACCAGAATCCCAGAAAGTTTTGGAAAAAGCTACTGAATGTTTCCTACTAAGAATTATTATACAGCCAGTGTTTGGACACAAGGAATCTGACTCTAGAACCCACTTAATGGGTCACTTTAACCTCCTTCAGCTCTCTGTAGTATTATCTTTTTATTCTTCTTTGTATTCAATTAGACTTCATCAAATAAGACTCAGTGGTTTTGAGTGGGGAGGTGGGGTAATGGTAAGGGAGTGACTGGGTCCATGTTTAGAGCAAAGTAGAACTGGGAGCAAGAAAGACCTTCTGGGAAATTACTAGTTGCCTACCTCCAATATCCATTTTCCCCTCCTCCTCAATAATGGAATCACCATATAACCATGTACCCATCTAAAAAGATAACATTTCTGTTTCCTTTTCAGACACATGTGTCATATGATTATTTTTTGGTCAGTAAGATTTATACAAAATGATCCTTATAAGCACAGGGACATGCCCAATTCATACCCTCTCCTTCCTACTACTTAGGACTTGGATAAAATAGTGTGAGCTCCATAGTTATCATGCGCCATCTGATGACCCTGATGATGGAAGCCACATACTGAGGATAGTGGAACAGAAAAACAGGAACCTAGTGCTCTCATGACACTATCAAGTGGTCAAATCCGTCCTAGAAGGCTTACTTCATTTGCATGAGCAGGAAAAAAACTATTATTTTGTTTAAGCCAGTATTACTTTGGGATTTTCCATTACATGTAACAAGGAATTGCCCTATTGGTCATGATTGTATTGGCACAAAAGTGTCTGGGGTATATGAAGGATGGGGCCTGAAATCCAGCCTCTACTCCTTCACCAAACCATGAATCCTAAGATGGAGCTGAGTGCATTTGGATAAAGAGGACACCATTTTCTAACTCATCCGAACGACTAGTCTTCTCCAAGAAACCATGACCCTATCTAGAGGGAACACCTTTTGCTGACCCACACAAAAGCACTATATGGGCTAGCTGTGGCTTCATTCTAACTGATTCAAGTCCAGAAAAGTGAGGTATGCAATGGCCAGGGGGTTATAGGGGATATCTGGAAGAAACATCTTTTAGAGAAATAATAACTACCAGGATTAATTTGCAGGACTTGTATTTTTTCTGGTGTTCCCAGAAATAACTTGGGGAAAGGGAATCTAGTAAAAAACTGGCCTTCCTATAATCACTAAGATAAGGGCCAAGGGTTAATTTCTGAAAGGGAGTATGACTTTACTTTTTAATCATGGACAATTGTGCATTCATTGCCTCATGTAATCCTCAAAACTACTGTATAGTTGTCAACATCCCAGTTTTACAGAAGAGAAAACAAACTGAGGGTGAAGAAGTTGTCCAAGAACACAACTAATAAAAGGCAAAGCCAGAACTCTAACCTAGATCTGTCTAGCTCCCAGACCTGTGCACGTAACCGCCACTCTGTATGTCAGCCTGGCTGCGCCTACATTATCACGTGTCCAGATTAGTCAAGTCCTCAATTTGGTGAAGGTTAAGCTTGGTAGAAACTTAAAAACACCTTACGACAGGCCCCGCCGATGTGTGGGAATCCCATTGTTTAGAAAAAGAGGCTGCCTCCCGTCTACAGTTATTTCTGTTTCTGAGAAGGGGAGCACTCCGCAGCCGTGTGAAGCAGCCAGGATTCCCGCTCAGCATGACACAGCCCGCCCAGCGTGAAGAAGCCAGACCCAGAACCCTCTGTGGAAAGGGCGAGTCCTCTTTAATGAAATTTCTCCTGGAGGAGCAGCTTCCTTCCCTCTGGTGCTCAACTCGAGTTCATCTTGGGATCACCCTACCCTAAGCTATTTTAAGGCAGTATTAATGTTTTATGACTCATTGCCTAGTTTCCTGCTGGGGAAAAAAAAAAAATCACAGCCTAGGCATTTGGTCTCAGGCACTGAAAACAGCTGACGTGTAATTTGGAGACATGTATTTTATTGTGAGTGGGAGGATATGCAAGAAATAGGAAATGATTTCTGTTGAAGTAATATCTGCTCCTTGTCCTCCCTTTATCCTGGTGCCCCTGCACCCACACACACATATACACCTGGGCTCCTGTGGACCTCGGCACTAACATGTCCTATATGACTATAAAATTTCCCCTGGAGAGACGAAGTTTTGTTATGGAGCAATTTTGCCTCAAAAAGTTGACTCAAGGTCATTTCAGGGATATCTCCTTGCATTATCTTACTTTTTTATTCTCTCGGCATCTTCTTTAGCCTCAGATATACATGAGGGTGTGCGCGCGTGCGCGTGTGGGTGTGTGTGTGTTTAACCATTTGAAATAATATATATTTCTTCCTCCAAATAAAACCAATGCTAAATAGAGAGAATACTAAGGTAATTGGCCCAGTACCTCGGTGAGGTGAGTAATGCACGCTTTCACTTGTGGTTAAGAGAAGAGCAGGAATTGTTAGTATCTCCCTCTGAGTGACACAAAAGGCCCCCAGGCTGAATCCATTCCCAGTGAGCTCTCCCATTGACCCCAGACCCCAGCAAACCAGCCATTCCTTAGGCCTGCTCCTGGAACTGCTTCCCCCACACCTCTCAGAGGGGAAAAAAAGGTTTCCTATGGGCAATTGGTGCAAATTGTGCTAAAAATAAAAACAAAAGCAAAGACAAAACAAACAAGGGAGAAAAATCAGGAAGAATGGCTTACAAGAACAAATTCTGAAGAGTCACTCACTATCCCCCAGAGTTGAGACCTGAGGTGCTAGGGTCATGTGGGGGCCATAGTCAAAGCTGTGAGGACAAGTGTCCCTTAGAGTTAAAAGGCATCTTTCAGAGCAGAGATCTGCCACCATCTTACATTTGTGCATTGGCAAGTCTGTATGAATTTCTACAGACTGGTGTGATTTTAAATATATTTCCCAAAGAAAAGCATTTCTTCGTCTCATGTTAGAAAAGAACTTTGCGGGGAGGGGAGAACAAGAACTGACCTTCTTAATCTCAAATACTTAGGTCTCCCTTTTTAAAAAAAAAATGTTAACCACACAAAAAGGTTGCGCCACTCATTGTTGAGGGATGACTTTATGCTAATCACATTATATATTATTTCATGTGCTCATCACGTTGTACATACCTGACATTGGTATTATTTTTCTCCCCTTTCAAGGCATAAGAAAGCTGAGGCAGAGAGACTAAGTAACCTATTCAAGGCCATATACATTTGAACCAGACCCGTCTCATCCGAGCACTCAAGTTTTGGAACCCAAACATATGCTCCCAGATGCTTTGTGTAGATTTGTTCAGCAGGAGATGGGGGGAGGGAGGTATCAGGGCGGACTGCTGGGGCATGTGTTAGGGAAAAAACTAAAATCGTAGGAGGACCTTGTGTGGCACAACGTTCTGTGTATTTCAGCAAACGAGAGCATCATTTCCATGATGCACTATCTTAGTACAGTAGTTTAAAGACTGCACATTTTCTTTGTAACAACTTTATAATAAACTATTGCATATTTTTCCATAGACCAAAGTGATAAAATTATAAGCTCATGAATGATCACAAACAACTTGTAGATTCCTACTGAGCAAGATTCCTATTCATAAGGCTCAATAAATTGAAACTATTACATTGCTGTTGTTCTTGTCCTTATTATGGAGACATAGTGTCTTGATGTCTTTAGAGCAAAAGCGTTTCCACAGTCCATCTCTAACCAAACCACGGAGCATATCAGGGCTAATCCTGAATGAATCTATCTCTTCATTCAATCACCAAACATTTACTGAGGGCATTCTCTAGGCCTGACACCATTCTAGGCTCTGGAGATGGTGCAGTGAAGGAAATAAAATCCCTACACTCTAGGGATCCTACATTCCAGAGGGAAAGACAAGGTTTGAACAAGTACCAAATGTATGTTTGTATGCATACGCAAGGTAAGCCGATTAAGGAACAGAAAGGGGTAGTGCTAGTTAACTGGCCCTAATATAGACAGGGTAGTCAGGGGAAGTCCTCACTGAAGAGGGGATATTCAAGCAGAGACTGGAATGACTGTCTATGTGGGGGGACGGGCACCCAGGCCTGGGAAGCAAGGGGAGGGAAAGTCTTAAGGTGGGACCGTGACTTCCATGTGGTGGGGAAACAGGAATGAGGCCCATGGGGGTGGAACACAGTGAATAAGGGAGGAAATGAGGAGATGAGGTTGCAGGGTAGGCAGAGCCAGGTCCCTTAGGGCCCCCTAAGCCATGAGACGTAAGGCCCTGACTTTCATTCCAGGGAAGATGGGAAGCCCCTATGACACTGAGCAGGAGAATACTTATTACCTGACAAATTTTAAAGAATCACTCCACTCTGGCTGCCGTTTCAAAACAGACCATAATAACTTGCGGTAAGCACAGCATAATGTACGGACGCGTCCACTCACTGTGTGGCACACCGGAAACAATGCAACGCTGTGTGCCAACTATACTTCAGCAAAACATCATAATCAATAACTACACAGACCGTAATATCTAATGACACTAATGAGAGGTGACAGCCACTTAGTGGTTTGGAGGTGGCCGTGGTACCGAATGTCAACTGCACTGATGGCTGGTGTCGCCACCCTCAGCACACACAGGAACGGAGCCAAGGCAATTCAAACCTGCCCCGGAGGGAAAATCTGATGGTGGCGGTATATGAATTGAGCAGGCATGTGAACTCAAATCACAAAAGTGAGCTTAAAAAGTATACATGTTTCCTTTTACTATTATTTATTTATTTGAGAGAGAGCGCTCATGCGTGCAAGCCAGAGGGGTGGGCAGTGGCAGAGGGAGAAGCAGCCTCCCCGAGGAGCAGGGAGCCCCCCCCAGGGCTCTGTCCCAGGACCAAGATCATGACCTGAGGCGAAGGCAGATGCTTAACCGACTAAGCCACCAAGGGGTCCCCCAGAAAGTGTACATTTCTATTGGAGTCATAATGGTACAAAGTAACAGACTTCTGTTCTGGCATAAGGCGACCTAGAGCACCTCCAGGAATCACAAACTCTTACCTCCCCTAGGAGATGGCCAAGGAGACACTGCTGGGGTAACACAGGAATGGTCCCCCTGTGGCCTGAGCGGGTGGTTACTGATCCTCCTCAGGTTAGGGCCAGGAGAACAGGGCACAGGGAAGGACAGGCAGGAAACAAGAAAACCAAGGTGATGGGAAGCAAAGTGGGCCCACAGGAAATTAACTCGGAGGAAATTAACACTGCAGGCCTACTAGGTGCCAGGCTGCCCAAATGTGCTCTTGTTTAACTGGCACAGCGACCCTGTGAGGAAAACGAGGCTCAGATTTACTCAGCAGCCAGGCCAAGGTCATGCACTTGGTGAATGACAGAGCAGACATTTAAGCTCAGGCTTTTGCCTTTTTCCCCAAAGCTTGTGCTTTTTTCATGCAACGTCTAGTTATACTGATGGCATTGGCACAGTGACAGTGAGAAGATTGTCCTAAATAAATGTAAAAATAAATCTTGGGCTATTCATTACCCAAGCTTTATAAACAAGCCATCATCCCTGCGGCAGGACTGAGCTGCACTCGAGAAATCTCAGTGCACACATACAGAAGCATTTACGGTGCCCTCACCTGCTGGATGAGAGGGGTGGGTGGGGAGGAGGAAATACCCCTAAAACTCTTTTACCTGGAGCCCAAGAACTAAAAAGGGAAACAGAATTCCAGCTAATGAAGGAAGTTCTCTCACATCAAGCTCTCCCTTTCATGCAGGAAACATGCATTGTTAGTTTTAACTAATTCTTATTAAATTTCTATCTGCTTTGGAATTCTACAGAGAACCTAAATTGCAAAATGTTTGTAGAACATAGTCAGCAGCCTGAGCCCACGTCCATGAATACCGTCATCCCTGGTTAATACTTTCTTTTCTGCCTTCATTCAACGAATGTTTATTGAGCACCAGTTTTGTGCCAGGCACTGGGGTAGTTTGGCAAAGAAATTTCTAAATCCTGCTGGTGTTCATTCTGAAGCAACCAAGTCCCCCTGACACATCACTAATTCTTAATAACAAATACTCACCAGAAAGACCCCCCGTTAAATTGTATATAAAATCTACTGCCTTTGGAATTTGGAAATGTACACTATATGAAAAAATATGACATACCGTTTATTGCCCTTTATTTTTCGGTAGTCTTGCATCTTGTTCTCATTCTCTGAAGTCTGGTTATTATTATAAGTAGAGAGCATTCTCAGCACACTACGGCATATTAATTTCCTTTGGCAAACTGTCAACCGGAATGACTGAGTTTTATGTGTGGTTGGCAAGTGCATGGACAGAGGTTGCTAAAGCTTCCTCGTGAGTTCCGAAACTCAGACCGGCCTGAGTGTGGGGAGATGAGAATCCCTTCGTGGACCAGTGTTGCCCATCTGGCTCGTCACCTTCTGGCTCCACCAGCATCTCCAGAATTAATATTTGGAGGCCCTCCAAGGAAATGTTCTCTGTGGCCAGTACCCAATTGAGCCTCGAGTCACGCTGCTGAAATTATTCACGCCAGAAGAGAGTACGGATTTATCTCGAAGGCCATCACCGTGCTATTACACCAGGGTGTGCTCCCTTCCTGGAGTTCTACGTGTCAGAGACACTAATCCTCCTGCCTGAGGAGAATTAAATCAGGCCAAGGTGACCAAACTGCCAAATCAGGCAGCCCCACATTAGTCAGAGCCCTCCCTGGGGTAGCTCGATACAGAGAACGGAGAGCTGTGGAACAAAGACCACCACAGAGCTGGTGGTGAGCTATAATACGTGAAAAACTGGAATCACAGTGTTGAAGTTGAGAGTGAAAGGGAGCTACGTCAACCTCTCATTTTACAGATGAGGAAAGAGCCATCCAGAGGAAGTAGGTGCTTTCTCTAAAGACATCGCACGTTGAATTGCAAAGCCAGGGCTGGACTCCGCAGCCCTAGAACCCCTGCCCCCACTCTGCACTTGGAGCCATGGTGGGAAAATCCCCCTGGTGCTGTATTTTCCAGAGCTGTGTTCTCAATGGTCTATCCAAGAAGCCCCCACTAGCATGATAGCTGATAACATGTGTAGGCCTCTCCATGGGGGCTTCTCTCTCTTTTTAAAAAAGTAATCTCAAACTCAGAAAAGTTGTACATAGAGTACAAATAACTGTTTTCCCTAAACCACTGGAGAATAAGTTGCTAACATGATATCCTGAATCCCTAAGTACCAGAGTTTATACGTCCTATAAACACAGATAAGTCTTCTATATTATTTTTAAACTCTCAATATATTTCTCTTATATTATCAGATACAATCATCAAAATTAGGAAATCAACACTGATACATTACTACCATCTAATCCACAGATCCCATTCAAATCTCCTCAGTTTCCCGAAAACAACCTTTACAGCCGGAGAGTCCAATCAGAATCACAAAATACATGTAGTTATTAGAGCCTTCTTCAACAGGGAACGTTTCCTCGGTGTTTTCTTGACTTCGGTGACCTTGACGCTTTTGAAAATTCCAGGGCAGTTTTGTAGAATGGACTCCCATTATCTTTGTCTGGTAAGAGTCAGGTTTTTACACCTCGGGCCAGAATATCAAAGAAATGATACCACGTGTCTCATCGTATATAGTCAGGCTGCGCATGACTTGGGCTTTTCCTCCTCCTGATGATGTTAGCATTGATTACTTAATTAAAGTGGTTTCTGCCAGGCTTCTCCACTGAAAAGTGCTTTTTCTTCCTTTTGTAATTAATATTTTGTGAGGAATGAGTCAACCTACAAAGTTGTCCCATTCCTCATCCAACTTTCAATGTATTTATTCAGTTATGTATATCAGCATGAGTTCACAGACTCCTGGTTTATTCAAAAGGTTACATATAATCTGTTACCAGTGTTACTCGTTTTGAAGCTCACGTTGTTCCAGGATCAGCCAGTGGGAGCCCCATCAAGCTGGATCCTACGTCCTTTTGGCATGTTCTCATCATTCTTTGAACTCACTGCTTCCAAGACGACAAGATTGCAGACTCATCTTGTTCTTTCCTTGTCTGGCTACCGAATCAGCCAAAGATCTGGGTGTTTGGTGTGTTCGTTGCTACAGGTTTTGACCCTCGGAGTACAGGACTGGGAAGTATATATACACACACCAAAACCAAAACCAAAACCAACAAACAAATGCATACTCTTATAGTTGTTCCTGAATCTCTCTCCACATATTGAAAATCATGAGTTCACACTAAAACCCTCAATTCTAATACAACACTGTATTGTTCAATCTCATTTTCCCAATCCCCTGCGTAGAATTCCCTTCTCCAGCAGTGGTAGATCTGCTTCACATTATACTGAATATATTTACTTATCTGATCAGTCTCTATTTTGGCCACTGTAGTCTCCTCCTGCAGACACCTTCCTTCTGTGCTTGAACTCTGACACCACCTGCTTGCCTCGTTTTGACTCCAACACCTCAAACTAGGCTGCAACTAGCTGTGTGGACACTTTTCTCCCTCTGTTTGGAAGGACCACAGAGGCTTCCTCTCACCTCATGGAGACAACTGACAGGGGGCGCCTGGGTGGCTTAGTCGGTTAAGCATCTGACTCTTGATTTCTGCTCAGGTCATAACCTCAGAGTCATGAGATCAAGTCCCGCATCAGGCTCCCTTTGGCTCAATGCTGGGTGTGGAGCCTGCTTAAGATTCTCTCTCTCCCTCTCCCTCTGCCCCACCACTCCACTCCCTCTTTTTAAAAAAGAGAGAGAGAGAGAGAGACAACTGGTAGGCTCAGTCCTCCCTAAAGACTTTGTGGAGAATTGTTCAGGAGGGAAAGCAAAGGGGCAAAATGAAGAAAAAGAATAAGAAACCTTCCTCCCCCTTCTTTTCCGCATGACCAGTTCCCATACTCAGCTCCAGTCTCACACTACCCCATGGTCTCCAGAATCCCCCATCACTCCTTTCTTATGTGTAAAATGGCATGTATCCCGTTGTATGGTGATCATTCATACACATATCTGTCCTTCTCACTGACTCTGACCTACGTGAGGCAGGGGTTATAGCCTACTCATTTTTATACCCATGATGCAGCATAATACTTGACATAGCATAGGGACATGATATATACTTGTTGAATAAATAAATTAAATATTTACATAAAAGAACAGATGAACACCTAAGTTATAACAATCTATTGACTCCTTAGAAACATTTTTCTTTTAAGTAATATCTCTTAAAGATTAAATGTTTTCTAGAGCCAAATGAAAGAAATAGTTTGGTTTGGTAGGAGTAGATGGATGACAGGTGTCTTAGTCCATGAGTCCATTTGGGCTGCTATCACAAAAATACCATAAACTGGGTGGCTCTTAAACAGCAGAAACTTATTTCTCACAATTGTGGCAGCTTGAAAATTCAAGATCAAGGTGCAGCAGAGTCAGTTTCTGCTAAGAGTCCCCTTCCTGGTTCATAAATGGCTGTCCTCGTGCTATGTCCTCACGTGGTAGAAGGAGTCTAACCATCCGACTCTTGATTCTGGAGACCATGGGGTAGTGTGAGACTGGAGCTGAGTATGGGAACTGGTCATGCGGAGAAGAAGGGGGAGGAAGGTTTCTTATTCTTTTTCTTCATTTTTGCCCCTTTGCTTTCCCTCCTGAACAATTCTCCACAAAGTCTTTAGGGAGGACTGAGCCTACCAGTTGTCTCTCTCTCTTTCTCTCTTTTCTTTTGTAGAAAGAGGGAGTGGAGTGGTGGGGCAGAGGGAGAGGGAGAGAGAGAATCTTAAGCAGGCTCCACACCCAGCATTGAGCCAAAGGGAGCCTGATGCGGGACTTGATCTCATGACTCTGAGATTATGACCTGAGTGGAAATCAAGAGTCAGATGCTCCAGATGCTCTCTGGAGTCTCTTTGATAAGGACACCAGTTTCACTCTTGAGGGTTCAATTCTCATGGTCTAATCACCTCACAAAGGCCAAACTTCCTAATACCATCACAATGGGAGTTAGGATTTCAACATATGGATTTGGGGAGAACACAGATATTCAGTCTATAGCAGAGGGAATGATATTTTTATACAGGGATTGGGGTATTTTGGATCTTTCAAATCAACTATTTTGTAGGTGCTCCTTGCTTTGACATCTTGAGGAGCCAGCCATGTAATAATAAATGTAATAAATACTGTGTTTACAATGCTTGAGGTACTTAACAAACAGGTGCTCTACCTGAAGCCTTACCCTTTTTCTTTTTTATTCCTCATGCCATCCAACCATGACTCTTTTCTCAGTGACTGTAATCCATATGAACTCCTGTTGCCTGATTTCTCTTACACTTATAGTCACTACCACAAAGCCAGCACTACATTTTTATTTAAATTATCTCTCAAAATAGGCTATAAATACCTTGGAAGCAGTGATCATCCTTTTACTTCCTTGTTATTTCCTATAGAGTCTAGAAAAATATTAGGTGCCTAATAAATATTTGATTGGTTGGTTGGTTGGTTGGTTGGTTGAGTAACATCTGGTAAGTGGCAATAGTGGTTTAGTAGTCAATATCCTTTAACCTATTGCTTTAATACATACTACTATTTTGAATAATTTCAGCTGGCTCTAGGACATAGGGGCTGTCCATGGTTGTCTGGTAACTGGTCCAGACTGTGAGAGACTAATAAGTGAGAAGACTAGGGATGTGGATTTAATCAACTGCTCAATAAGGGGAAGAGAACTGTCTCTCTCGCCATGGCTTCAAAACTGGGTCAAGACAGTATTTTTTAGAAATGTATTATATTAAAACTGATCATGCTAAAAAAAAATGAGTTATCAAGCCATGAAAAGATATGGAGGAATCTTAAATGCACACTGCTAAATGAAAGAAACCAATCTAAAAAGTCTGCATACTGTACAATTCCAATTATATGACATTCTGGAAAAGGTAAAGCAAAGGAGACAGTAAAAGGATCAATCAGTGGTTGCCAGGGGTTAAGGAAGAAGGCGCCATGATCAGGCAGAGTGCAGAGGAATTTTAGGCAGGGAAACTCTTCTGTATGATGTTATAATACATTTGGCCAAATTCCACAGAATGTACAACACCAAGAGTGAACCCTAATGTCAACCGTGGACTTTGGGTGATAATGGTGCGTCAGTGTAGATTCATCGACTATAACAAATATACTACTCCGGTGACGATGTTGAGAGTGGGAGAGGTCGTGCATGTCGGCAGTATATGGGAGCTCTGTACTTTCCATGCAGTTCTTCTGTGAACCTAAAACTGCTTTAAAAAATGAAAGCTACTAATTTCAAAAGAGAGGGAACATATGAAAGCCATCTAGAAACAAAAAACTAAAGGAGTGCTTTCCTCTAAAAATCAAGAAAGAAAGAATGGTGACTATTATGACACCATTATGCAATGAAAAGAAGTACAAAGATAGGTGATGGAACCCCGTTATTACTAAAAGACAATCTAGAAAACAAAACCAGATTCATAGAATATTTACTGGAGGCAGGCTATATGCCGACCACCACAGAAGCATTCAAATAACGAGGCCTTATCTCATGTCATCTCATTTAATCCTTATTTATTCCTCATGTAAATGTGTTATTAACCCATCGTAAGGTGAGGAAACTGGGGATCAAAATTGGTAGATGGCTTGCCCAATTTGATTAATTCAAGAAAGCAGGTTTGTCTCCGGTGGACCAAGCAGTGCGCTACACTGAGATCGTCTCAGATCCCACAATAAGTAAGAACCATCTTCTGTAAAATGGACAGTTTCAAGAGAAGGTGGCCGTCTAACCCACCAACCATATAGCATTCAGGGCATAAGAAATGGAGAAATGCATGGAACAACAGACTTCATTTGGAAGGCATAAGAAGGCTCTATAAGCAAGACAGCATTATAGCTGGGACTTGAAAGATGAGTACGATTTCTAATAAGCATGAAAGGTAGGAAAAAGTATTTCCGATGGGAGTAATGGCAGAGGCAAAGACGTGTAAAGAGCAGGAGGCCAGAGTAGATGAAGTATGGCCCCAGAGAGAGAGAGAGCCACTGGATCCTTTCAGAGGAAGGTTACACAGTTCAATCTATAGTTTTGGAATATTATTTGTGGCAAATATTATTTGTGGAATATCACTATGGCAGTGTGAGGCTGCCAATTATAGAGAACCCGGGCTGGGGATAAGGAGACCAGAAGGAGGCAAGGGTGCTACAGTGACACCCAGGTTAGGCAAAGGCAGAGCAGGGTGGATGGAAGGATAAAGCAATCAAGTCAGAAGTACTGAGGTTTTGGGCCCTGGGTGGCTCCGTCCATTAAGCGTCTAACTCTTGATTTCGGCTCAGGTCATGATCTCAGGGTCATAGGATGAAGCCCAAGTTGGGCTCTGCACTCAGCACAGAGTGTGCTTCTCTCCCTCTCACCGTTTGCTCTCTCTCTCTCTCTCTCTCTCTCAAAAATAAATAAATAAAATCTTAAAAAAAAAAAAGTACTGAGGTTTTATTCAGAAAAAGTATAGTACACTCTTCAAATTGCTTCTGAGTAACCTTTATCTCAAATGTTGGCCTAAATGTCATCTTCTCAATGAGGTCACTTCTAACCACCCTATTTAAAATTGCAACTTCAGGGGCGCCTGGGTGGCACAGCGGTTAAGCGTCTGCCTTCGGCTCAGGGCGTGATCCCGGCGTTATGGGATCGAGCCCCACATCAGGCTCCTCCGCTATGAGCCTGCTTCTTCCTCTCCCACTCCCCCTGCTTGTGTTCCCTCTCTCGCTGGCTGTCTCTATCTCTGTCAAATAAATAAATAAAATCTTTAAAAAAAATAAAATAAACTAAAAAAATAATAAAATTGCAACTTCACCTCAGACTCCCGATCCCCTTAATCTGCCTTACTCTTTTTTTTTTCATTAAACTTATCAACATAAGTGCTAACATTCTATATTACTCACATTTAGAATTGCTTATTGTTTTGGGTTTTTGTTTTTTGTGGGGTTTTTTTGGTCTGTCTTCCCTCCCTGGAATATAAATTTCATGAAGAAAGACATATTTGGGAGCACCGAGGCGGCTCAGTCAGTTAAGCATCCGAATCCTGGTTTCAGCTCAGGTCATGATCTCGAGTTTGTGGGATCCAGCCCGGTGTCCATCCCTGTGCTCAGTGTGGAGTTTGCTGCAGATTGTCTCTCCCTCTCCCTCTGCCCCTCCCTGCTCCTGTGCGTGCTCTCTCTCTGTCTCTCTCAAATGAATAAATAAAATCTTAAAAAAAAAAAAAGAAAAGAAAAAATGTTCGTTTGGTTTATTGATTATTCCAAACCCCTAGAGCACAGCCTAAGACACAGCAGATGTACAACACATATTGCCGAGGGAGTGAACGGATGCGAGTGTGAGTTGGCTCATGTCCAGCAGGGCTCTAACGTAAGCAACTGAGGTAGTACGAGATCTCTAGGGTACTAAGAAATAAAGTACTCTCTATTTAAACATTTATACATGTACCTAGGGAGAAGTAACTAGAAAAGGGATCCATGATTAGTAAACAGCATATAACACCGTTAAGGAGACCATATTTTTTACATGTACTAACACCTTCTTTGGTACTACTATGTAGATTGTAGGGATTGATGACAAGAAGGGATGCTTTGGTTGTGGGGGTTGAGTCATGGCAGAAATCTGTGACAAGATTTGAGAAGCCATATTTATCACTTTAGCATGCCAGACACCAGATTTATTTTTTATATATTTTATCTCAATTAATTTTTGTAAAAGCATGTCATCATGGTAGGGTATTGCTATTTCTATTAAACAGAGGAGGAAACTGAGATTCAAAAAGGCAGCCAGCTTGCCCAGTGACAGAGTTCCAACAAGTGCATCTGGTTTCAATGCCTGTGGGCTTATCGCTAGGCCAAGCAAATTATAACAATAACCAGGAAAAAAAGATTTTATTGAACATTTATTCTGGACCAGACACTGCCCTCACGTTACAATAACCGTATAAGATGGTGAACATTAGTTTACTGTTATACGTATAGAAAGACTAGCAAAGGAGTTGTTGAAGTAAATCGTTCATGAGCGCATATCTAGAAGGTTCTAGAACTAGGACTCAAACACAGACCTCATGGACTCTAATGCTCATGCTCATAACCACTACACCATATTGCCAAGTGGAAAACAATGATAATGCCAGATGGAACAGGCTGAGGTTTTGCTGATTTAGGGGAAAGGGAACTAGTAAAAGATCGGTTTCCACAAGGCAAGTGCAAAGAGATAAACATTTAGCAAATTAATGCAGTAATTTGAAGGGTAGTTTGAGCAGATGCCATGTGGAAGTTACCAGAGAAAACATCAGTTCTTTAAGCCAAATGGTATTTTGAGAGTATGAAAAGAATGTAATTATAAGATTTTTTACCATAAAAACAAATCCATATACATAAACACTTAGCTAGAAGGAGAACGGGGCATATTGCTGAGAAAATTACATTAAACAAGTCTTTTACTAATTAATAAGATATTGGTCATCATGAAAGTACAAGTGCTCAAATGCGGTGATATTGGCATTTGATGTACGATTACTGATGTTAATGTTTGTACAGGAATATGAATCTTCCCACTCACTTCTCCCAGTGGAGGGTCCTGTGAGGCCATGACGGAAGCTGAGAATGTCTCATCCGTGACAGTTTGGGGCCCGCCAACTCAGAGAACAGAGCCAGGAGCTGTGCAAGAAAAAGAAGTCTGAAGGGAGCTGAAATCAGTCCCCAAAACAAGGATGCCATAGCAGAGACCAGCAACTGCCTCCAACAGATGCTGTGTTTTCACGTGCGCCATCTTGTCTCTTGCTTTTATCTGCACATTGGGATGTATGAGATGGAAAGGGCCAGGTGGTAAAGGGAAGGAACTTAAAAGTTGACAAAGAACTCTGACATATATAAATTATCTTACTGGACGATGAATAATTCAAAGGCCGTAAGTAAAGCCAATCCATCTTTGTTACCCCAGCTCCCGGTGTGGGCCTAACAAGTTGGTCACAAAAGTCTGTTGACTAGAGAAGGACTGGTCTCATTGATCAACACACCTGTGATGATTCTTTGACTCTAAGGTGCAGCTTGAACACGCCAAGGGATAAAAATCAACTGCTGAAATAATCAAACATCCTTAACTGCCTATATATAGCTTAGTTCTTTCCTGCCATATTAGGAGACGATTGCCAGAAGCAAAATTCACTAGTCTGACACAAGGTTGGCCTAAGTACGGCGGGTCTCAGTGCCTCACGTCAGGTACTCAGCAGGTATGAAGCGTAGGTGTGCACATGACGATGTGGAAAGAATAGGACACATTTATGCTGACCGTTAGGGGAACTGGACACACACACAGAGAGGCGAGCTCTCTGATGAAGGGCCACCTTTGCGTCAAACAGTGAGGAACACTCACGTCTCTTCACACACAGTCCAGCCTGCTCACTTTGAGGAATGGAGAAAGCAAATGCTTTTCTCATTCTACTGCATTTATGCTGCAAGCAGTCAACATTTCTGCAGTCTCCCTCCTGAAGGCCATGCTCGGATGGAAGGCTCTGCCTTCTTTTGCACTGTGTAAAAAAATTGTTTAAAAAAAAATTGGAGGTGGAAATAAAGGCAAAACAACAATGGGGCCAAAACAAAAGAGCAGAGAGATACTTGACCGAGCGGAATCCAGCACACCGATTTGGTGGCTTTTATTTCGCTGGTCATTTGCAAGTCGATCTTAGGACTAAGTTAGAAGTTAAAAATACTGTCAACTACCACGTGCACGACACATAACTGGTACTTGGTGAATATCTGTCGAATTACTAAATTTCTCCCAGCTTTAGTAGGACCATGCCAGATGTGAAGAGTCGGTGTCATCGTGACAACATCGCCAACTCTGCTTACCTGGCTTCTGTCACACCACGCTTTGCCGATTCTCATTCGTCTTCTCACCCAGTCTCCTTCGTTGGCATTCTCTTCCTCTGTCCACTCAGAGACACTGTATCCCCCAACGGACTGAGCTTAGCTTCTCGTTCTTCCTACTGCACATACTCTGTGTGTGTGCTTAATCCGGCCTTAACCCCAGCCTGCGTGGGGTGGGAATGAGTCCCACGTCTCCATCTCCAGCCTGGACTCTCCCCTGAGCTTCCTGTGTCCGCCCACTCCCTCTGTCCTCTCCTGCTGTCCTTCCCCACGTCCTCATCAGCTCTCTCCTGGACTACAGCAGTGTCGCTCGTCCTCTCCCTCAGTCCTTCTTCTCAAATCCGTTCCACCCAAGCTGCTAAATGCAAACTAAACCATACTAGTCACTCACCTCACTTTGAATCCCCCACCCCCAACCAGCACCTATGGCGGACCGCTTCACCTCTCTAGTGTGGCAACCATGTGTCTCTGCTCCCTTGTCCACCTTCCTCTGCTTCGTTCTTCTTTTTTTAAAAAGATTTTATTTATTTGTCAGAGAGAGAGACAGAAAGACAGAGCATGAGCAGGGGGAACAGCAGGCGAAGGAGAAGCAGGCTCCCTGTTGAGCAAGGAGCCTGATGTAGGACTCGATCTCAACACCCCAGGATCCTGACCTGAGCCGAAGGCAGACATCCCTGCTCCACTCTTCATCTCACTCTCTAACCGTTAGCAATTCAGGCTGCTTGGGACTCCACGCTGTTTCATGCCTCCCAGTCTTTGCCTTCATTGTTTCCCTAAACCCAACTCCCTTTCAAAGATCCAGTTCCAGCAGCCCCTTCTCCCCTGAGGCCTTCCCCAACCCCCTGTAGACTGGGGCAGGCACCCCTGACCCCACGTTACCCTGTGTCACGCACAGGGCCCTCACTGAGCTGGCCACACTGCGTTCACATAATCTGTGGGCAGTTCTTCCTCTTCCCACAGAATCTGCCCTCAGAGGGGAGTAAGACCATACTTTATTCAGCTTTTTATTCAGCTCATAATGTTGGTCTCTGGTACAGAGGATAAAAGACTCAGTAAGTATTGGTTGAATAAAACTGAACTGATGGCTGCAGATGTGTGAATTAATTAGCATCTCAACAATCTCTGAGTGCCTGACGACTCCGAGCAGGATCGATTCTTCCTTTTTCTAAATTCCCCTGAGGAAGGAACTTGCCCCACTCAATGCCATTCAGGGGCACAATTGCTCTACTGATATTGCCAAACTGGGCCTCAAGTAATGAGAAAAGCTCCATTTCCTTCAGCCGGGAAGGTTCTGAGCCACCCAAAATGATGCTAGAATCCTCGTCACTTGGCCTGCCACTTTTACGATCGGGGCCTCTCCTGTTATGACGTGGTGCCTAGTACTCTGAGTAACAGTGTCACAGGCCTGCAGGACAATTCTGCCACAGGTAGGCTCCCTGTTGACTTCGCTGGAATTCCCATTTCTCTGTCTTTACCCTGGGTGCAGAGATACACTGTCGGTTTTGTTGATGCAAGCACATTCTCAAACAACTCGAAACTACTCCAGATACCCACAGCCCCGTAAGAGGGGAGGAGAAAGACGAAATGTAGTTTGTGGGAAGTACATTCTTGATTATGTTGGAATTAAAGGGTATGTGCTTGGCTGCATTCTCAAGAGTTACAGGTAAGAGGCACAGCGGTGTTTGACCCGCACGTCAGACACAGAGCTGGCAATTTACTGTGCAAAACACACAGAAGAGAAAAACAGAAAGGTGGTGTCTCTGCTTTTTAACTACATTCCTCAAGGGTCATCACGAAGAGAGAAGTCATAATTATAGCAACAGAGCGGGTGTTCTTTTGCCTCTTAGAAAGCTTTATAGGGCAGTTATTTACTGCTAACTTTTGGTGAAAGACTAGTTTAAGTATATCAAAGCTTTATGGCCTGGGTGGGAGCCATTACATATGGAAGCTGACCTGACTGTTACTTACCAGGGGGGCCAGAGAATGGTATTCAAAAAATAATTATGTGACTATTGCAAAGAGAGAACAAGATTGTCCTAGGAGATCGTTTTGAGGAATCAAGGAACTAGTTTTCTGCCACCTCGATGTGCAGGGACGCCACGTGTGTTGACCCCACTGAAAGGGAGAGAAAAAGGAAAGAAGTTCTACCCTGAGAATTGGTGAGTGGGCACACATTTATAGAGTTGGAAACAAGTCACGGCTAGCATCCAGGGCTCACTTTGAGGTTACTGAAGAGCTATGAAATAAAACTCCAGACAGCCCGATGTGTACTGAAAGAGCGGCTGACATTCAGCTCTTTGCTGAGCCATTACAGATATGCAAATGGTGGTGAATGCTGGCAAGGCCAAGCGTTCTTAATCCCTTCTGGTCCTTTGTGGCTTTTCCCATGGTCAAGAGCTTCATCAGTGACATTATCCTTTCAGACCTGTTTAACCAGGCTCCTACCTGAAGACTTTCCCTTTTCCAGTCTCTTCGTTCCAACCTGACCCTGGTTGTCTAGACCTTAAATACTATTTGGGTAGTGCAAACATCCACCACTTCCATTCTTTGAGAGAACTGTTGCTTCCCTCTTAAACCCCATATTTCAGGCTGAGGGGAAGGTGCTGCTAATCGTCAATATCCCCCCGCCCCCCCACCCGAGACACAGGGGCAAGCGCCTCCCCTGGCGGAGACTGATCATGGCACACTGTAGCCTTTGTCAAAGTCAGCGTTCATGTTCAAACTTTTTACGGGTAAGAAACCAGCAAAATGTGAGACTTCTGCACCAGTGGATTTACTGTGAAGCTAAAGAGGTTGACTCCTTCGGGCCCACTGCTAGAACAGGTTCCTGGGAGTCTCGGACACGCTGGGAGTTATTGTGTCCTAGTGTGTGGGGGGTGAGGGTTGCAGTCATGAGCATTTTGATGGAGGCATTGCTAGTAACTCACCTAAAAAACAAACAAACAAACAAAAAAACGCCCCCCCAAAAAAAACCTCAGAGGATGGAGACCTGAATCTTCAAGGCTCCAATAATTTGGTGAGTATCTTTCTTATTCTAAATAATTTCTAATTTACGTATGTAAGTTTACGTCCACAATTTTCTGTTCCTTTTCTTTAAAAAGGCCCCTCAAATTATATAAATGGCAGGCTACTATTTCAAAGTAGAGATCTACAGGTATCAATCTTCGAAATCTCCTCTGAGATATGTCCCATCCCCAGCCACCTTCCTCACAACCCTCCTGCCCATTCATCCTGGGTTCCATCCTCCCCACCTCATCACTCCTCCAAGGTCCTGCGCTGAAATACTCCAAGTGTAGGGGCGTCTGGGTGGCTCAGTCATGAAGCATCTGCCTTCGGCTCAGGGTGTGATCCCAGGGTCCTGGGATCAAGCCCCGCGTCAGGCTCCCTGCTCCGCTGGGAGCCTGCTTCTTCCTCTCCCACTCCCCCTGCTTGTGTTCCCTCTCTGGCTGCCTGGCTGTCTCTATCTCTGTCAAATAAATAAAGAAAATCTTTAAAAATAAATAAATAAATAAATACTCCAAGTGTATTTATAATACACTTCCTGCTTAGTCTCTGCACGCCCTTTCCACCTGGGAACGCTCACTGGGTCAGCCAAAGACCGACCCTTCAGGCCCTGTGAAAACACTACCTCCTCCGTGAAGTCATCCTGAATTTTACTTTTCCTGTCTCTCCATGCTCCTTGTAGAAAATGAATGAATATTTGCTTAATGAAATTGGATTAGGTTAGGATACTCATTGCAATAGGCCTTGCCTCAGTTACCTGCGTGTCCATATCTTCGTCTTTATGAACTTCTGGAGGTCAAGATTCTATTTGCTTCACGTTTACATCTCTATAGCCCCTATCATGACTGCACAAAATGAGAGCTCAAGACATAACTGAACTGAATTGAACAGATGTGCTCATTAAATGGTTGCTGATTGACTAGAGGACCTCTATTTTGGCACATAAATCCTGAGCTCAGAGACCTGGTGTGCTGCCACAGAGGCCACTGTTTCTTTCCATTTTTCAGATTTTCCTCCTTCAGCACAAGGAAGCGCACGGTGGGAAAACAGGCATAGCAGTCTCGTACTATCCGGAGCGGAAACCGAAGTCCTGTTTAAACGATTTCCCTTCCCCTCATTCACAATTATAACTCATTATGCTCCTGCGAGTCCCTGCCTAGCACGGGTTATTGGTGTGTAATATATTCCCTGGCAATCCATAGCTTACCTCCTTACAACTTTCACTAAGCAAACCTCGCTGGAGGGCATTGGAAGAAAGTCAGAACCAGGGAACCTGAGGGGTAGACAGGCAAAGCAAAGCCACTTTCCCAAACCCTCTGTTGAGGGAACAAAAACCATCTACTAAATAAACAGCAGGACCAACCATGTTTCATAGTGGTTAACCTGCTTCTACTCGGGGTATGTGAGGGGAAAGCACGAAGATTGTAAATTGCACACTGGATGGCTCGGTTCAGATCCAAGGCGTAGCGCTTGGGGTTACCTGGGGGTGATCTGTTAACCATCTTCTTAGTTTGTGCTCAAAGAAAGAATGTTCTTCATGCAATTTTTAGGTCCAGATCTCCACGGCAGGGCCTTTCCTGTAACGTATGAATTTGCTACAAGGATGCTGTTTGCACCCGAATATTTCCTTTGTAAGATTGGAATTAGAAGCTTGTTCCTTTCGCAAGCTCAGGCTGCCAAGACGAGCAAGGCGTCCTTCTTTCCTACCAGCCCCAGGTATCTCACTTACGATGCAGAGAGAGTAGCTCAGACACTCAGGGGAGTAGCTAGAATCCACAGGCAGAAAGGAGAAAAAAAAAAAAAAAAAGGATTCCAGTTTGGGCCGGACCTCTGCCTGGTCCGGGAAGATTGCGTTTGCTATCAGTGTCTGAACAAACTCCCAGGGGCTAGTGAGCTCTCCCATTCGAGGCTCCCCTTTGTCACAGGGTGAAGAATTTATTAGTGAAAAATTTCAATTTCAGACCTTCACATGGTCTTGCTTGCCCTCAAGTTCTGTCCATACCATGTGTTTATAACACACTTCCTATCACTGTTTGAACATCTTTTTTTACCCTGTAATCCCTTCCATGTTTGTTTAGAAAGGGATTTTGTTTTAAAACAGAGGAATTATTACTTCATTTGAGCGGTTTTATCCAGTGTCCGCAAGGACTCTTAACAGGCTCAGGGTAGTTCTTAACGGACTAGCGGGGAAGGAAAGCTGCCCATGCGCAGTGCCCACGCTCTGGGCGGTGGGCCGGGCTCTGAGCGCGCCGCGCCGGGCAGCCCGCGTGGACATGGCGTGCGGGGGTCACTAGCTTCCATTGCTAGGGCGGCCGCACCATAGAGCCCCAGCCTGGTGGCTTAAAACTACAGAAACGTATTGTCTCACCGTTCTGGAGGCTGGAAGACTGAGACCAATCTATGGGCAGGGGGCCTTCCGACAGTGGTAAGGACGAGGGTAGCTTCGGTTCCAGGCCTCTCCTCTCTGCCTTTACCTGGCATTCTTCCTGTGTGAGGGCCTCTGTGTCCAAATTTCTCCTTTTTATAATGATACCAGTTATATTAGATTAAAGCCCACAGTAATGACTTCATCTTGACTAGTTACATCAGTTATGACCCGATTTGCAAAAAAGGCCACATTCTGAGGTACTTGGGGTTTGAACTTCAACACACGCTTTGGGGACGGAGACACAATTCAACCCATAACAATCACTAAGGAGACGCTGGGAGGCCCTTAGGAAAATCCCGCCCCATGGGTCAAGGCTTTATGTCATTTTTCTATGACAATCTTGTGCTAGTTGGAAGAGACTAGGATATGCTTTGGTAACTAACTCATGGCTTACCATATTAAAGGTTTATTTCTCACTCGTGTCAAAGTCTGATGTGGGCCTAGTAGCCTTTTTAGGGATAGGGGAGAGAGACAACTTTCCTTTAACAGTGACTCAGGGATCCTCCAGGCTGCTTTCACCTTCATCTCCAACATCTCAGAGTTCTTCCTTTCCAGCCTTGCAGATGGGCAAGAAAGAGCGTGGAGAACTCTCCCTTGCTCTCAACTGCTTTAGATTAGAAGTGACACATATCGTTTCTACTCCAAGTGAATAGACCAGAATTAGTCATGTGATCTCAACTCAACTGCAGAACAGGCAGGAAAATATAGAGAAGCATATGTTTGGTGAGTACAAACTACTCTTGCTATATCTTCCTTCACCTAGAACATGATAGGTTTGATAAGTGATTCTGAATAGTTTAAAACCCAGACTTTGAAACAAGGCTGGGTTTGAATGCGAGAGCTAAGTATATTGACCAATTCACTTGATCTCTTTGTCCCTCGTTCTCCTCCTTATAAAGAGGGGATGATAATACTTAGTATCTAATAAGCTTGTGCTGAGGATTCAACGTGTTTTGAGTTTTGAATATAAGTGTTTCTAAGGCATGATTCCATAAGAATTGAGCCATTTCGTTTGCAAAAGATAATTTACAGATCATAAAACAAACAAAAAAGTGTGAGAGGGTCACATATGAAATATTTTGAAAATGTTATTAATCTCAGTCCTGAGTAATTATGTATCTTGGTGCTTAGTAAATTTTGGCAGCCCAAATGAGAAAGAACAGTCATAATTGATGTCATCACTATCAATCATTTCACTTACAAGAATAAGTTAGGTCAGTTTACTCCTGTAAAGCTGGGAGCAGTTGTTTCTGTAGAACATTGTTCACCCCTTACACAGATGAGAGAGCCTCCATATTTGTGGCAAAATTTCACCAGAAATTTTATGAGAAAAGTTATGAGAAAGAGTGCAAGTAATAATCTGATTCTTAATATCATCCTTAGTGGAGAAGAAAAATGGGACTTTGTTGAAAAGGCCTTTTTTATTTTTATAATTTTTTAAATTGAGGTAAAGTGCACATAACATAGAATTAATCATTTTAATACGTATAATTCGATGGCATTTGATATATTCAAAATGTTGTGCAACCTACTTCCAAAACATTTTCATAGCTCCAAAGAACATCTTATAACTTAAATAGCAGTCACTCTCCATCCCCTACTGCCTCTGAGCCCTTGAAAACCAGTCCCCTGTTTTCTGTCCCTATGGATTTATCCATTCGGGATATTTCATATTAATAGAATCATGCCATACGTCACCTCGTGCCTGGCTTCTTTTGGTTGGCATAATGTTTTCAAGGTTTATCCATGTGGTAGCCTGGATCCTTTTAATGAGTGAATAAAGCTCCATTGTATGGATTTACCATGTTTGTTTATCTATTCATTAGTAAATGGACTTTTGAGTTGTTTCCATCTTTTGGATATTGTGAATAGTGCTGCAGTGAACATTCATGTATAAGTTGGGTTTTTTAAAATATCTGTTTTCAGTTCTTTTAGGTATATACCTAGGAGTGGAATTTCTAGGTCATATGGTAATTCTATATTTAATTTTTTGAGAACTGCCAAACTGTTCTCCACAGTGACTGCACCATTTTCTATTCCCATTAGCAACGTGCCACTGTTCAATTTCTCCACATCCTCATCAACATGTCATTTTCTGTATTTTTTTTTATTACAGCCATCCTAGTGGGTAGGAAGTGGTAACTCATTGTGGTTTTGATTTACATTTCTCTAATGTTAATGATGTTGGGCCTCTTCTCATGTGCTTGTTGGACATTTGTGTATCATCTTTGGAGAAATATCTATTCAAGTCTTATACCCATTCTTAATTGGGTTTTTGTCTTTTTGTTGTGGGGTTGTAAGAGGTCTTTATGTATTCTGGGTACTAAGCCCTTATTATATATGATTTATAAATATTTTCTTCCACTCTGCAGGTTGTATTTTTACTTTCTTGATAGTGTCCTTTGATGAACAAAAGTTTTTAATTTTGATGAAATCCAATTTATCTACTTTTTTTGTTGCTTGTGCTTTTGTATATCTGAAAAAGCCTCTTGGAAGATACCTATTTTTAAAGTGTGACTCACAAACTAATTGGAAAGAAAAACTAATTTATTAATCAAGACCCAGAAAGAATAAAGCAGTCTTCTGTGATCCTTGTCACTTATCTTCGATCAAGAATTTGCTAAAATTAGTTTCCAATTGGTAATATATTTCCCCAAAACATGTATCTGTCATTAGTATGTCTTTGTAGTTATATGGAGAATCAGACAGGGATGAGAAATACACAGAATACAATTAGATGTCATTAAAATATCTGTAAGTGCTATGGCCCAGAGAGGCAAAGAGAATATGAAAAAGAAGCAGAATTTAATCAGGAAATTTAGAAAATAAAAAGCAGACTGTTGGCAGTTCATTATATCCTGGTTGGGGGCAGAGACTGGCACCTAACCAAATTAGCTGAAGCAATTAGATGAAAACGTATCTTGAACCCAGAAGATAGGAGTTGCTACACGAACCTCATCTAAAGGATGTAACTTGAAGTCTTCGCTTTCATAGCAACTACTAAAAAGGGCTCCAGGTGTCCATATTTGAGATAAAAAGAATAACCCTGAACATGCAAAGCCTCAGATTCCACATCTGAGATGAAAAAACTATTCCCTTCATGAGTGTCTTTCCAAATCCAGGATGGTTTAGTATTAATTATACAGATGATGAAGTATTAATACTTCTGTGTCAAGTTCAAGAATAGGTTTTTAATCATTGGGACAATCTGTGTATATTCAGTATTTAAAGTGTTTGTAATGATTTAGAATTGAAGTGATAGAGATTCTGACAGATGAGCCTTGTGATTCCAATTTAAAATATGTAATTGACTTGTGATGCAAGTTGAAGGTGTAAGATTTTTGACTAAGTTTGTAAACAGAATAAGAAAGCTTAAGAGCACTAGATTTACTATATTTATATATTTAATAATTTACTACGCTGGAAGACAGTTTTGCTCATTAGAGATATAAACTTGTCTTGTCTGGTCAAGTACCTAAAGTGCTTAAAAAGAAAACTGAATATATTACATTTACAGCTGCAGTTTAAAATGCCCATGCTTGTAAATGAGACTGATTGTTTAAAGAGAAATTAGTTTGTTAAGTCGATCAGACACATAATCAATTCCTTAAAGTTATGATTCTTAGTTACTAAAAATTTTATACTTTTAACAACAACTATATTTGTAAGTTGAACTTCAAAATTTAGGAAAACTACAGGGTCTTAATTTTAAAAATTCAATACTAATTGAAATTATAGGTAAGCCTGATCGTACAACCTACTGGACTTTGAAATTCTCAAATTTTATAAATAATGAGGGTGGTTTCCAATATAGAGAATCTCTAGTAATGGGACTAATGGATATTATAAAGTAACTTCTCACTGATCTATTTTTGTTTGGATTGCATTATTTAGGAAGAGCCAGAGAACTTTCTGGCTAGCAAACCATAGATACGATAAGCTGAAGATGGTTCTAGCCTTAAGTTACAGTTGATATGAATCCTAGGGCTTGAGTACTTATTAGGAACAAAAAAATCTAAGAAAAAATGAAAGAGAAATGGTCAAAATCCTTTGATAGGCAGTATATTTGAAGCATCCCCATCTATAAGTCATCTTCTAGCAGACTGGAGTTAAGATGCTCTTCTGTCATCATGCCTGTTCGAGTTGTTTAATCAAGGAGCAGTCCTTCTGGGATAAGAGAAATGCAATTAATGAGCAAAGGTCAACACAAAATAGACTGGGTGTGGGCAATTCCACATAAATTAGGGAAAGGCTTAGCTTTTTTTTTAATAAGTGGAAAAGTCAATCCCCTTCCAAGCAATTAAAAAAAGAAAAAATCAGCTTTAGAATAAGGTATTGTTCTCTGAATTCTGCTAATGGAGAAATATAATTGCTGCCACTAATATGTGTCTCTGAAGCACTGGTGACCAGACTAAATCTCCCAGGAAAGACAAGCTCTTGACATTCAGGATGGCTGAGCTCAACATCCTTTTAAACTGCTTACATATGACTTTGTGGTTTTAAAATGGAAAACCTTTAAAGACCTGAAAGAGTGAATAACTGATATATTTCTCTAGTGGAAAATGAAGTGCCATCAGATGGCTTAAAAGTATGACTTTGGAGTCAGATACCTTGGGTTCAAATCTTAGCTCAGCCACTTATTAAATGAATGACCTTGGACAAATCACTAATCCTCTGGAAGTTCAGTTATTTAGTAGAGCCATAAGTAGAGAACGTAATAACTATCTCTTAGGGTCATGAAATATTGTAAAGAGCTTAGCACCATGATCAACACATAAGAACCACTCAATAATTTATATTGCTGCTTTCACTTGCATCGTTGAATGTAGGAAATTTCTGTAAAAGGACACGAATCCCCCATTTACATGGTTGCAATCTTTTTCTGTCTTCAGCCTCTGGCCAAGAAATACACTTTAGTGCTTTACATTAAGTTGTGTTTTTCATACTGCTTAAAGCAAGTTGTCTCTTTAAGAATCAAGAGTGATACACTGTCATCTGTTAAACATTTGAAGAAAGGACATAAATGCTGAAGGCTTTTATTAAAATGTCTCTAGATATAAAATAACATTATTCTCATTGAATGGTCATAAATTGAGAAATATGAGGAAAGCCAGTTGGCACAGCTGTGAACATCTACTTACTGTAAAGCAAAAGTTGACTTTTAAATACTTTATCCAAAACTACAAAATTATTAAAATGTGTGATAGGTTAGGAATGTTAGACACAATTAGGTTGTTCTCTTAATTTTGTGTTTCAGTACTTCACTGTTACTTAAATTAATTCTCACAGATCAGCCTTGACCAGTTAAAAGCACTAATAAAATGACCAGGGTCATACCTTGTATGTTGTTGAGTAAATTTGGGAACTTGGGGATGATTGTAGGGGACAGTGTCATCTAAGGTCTCTGAGGACTCCCTGGAAAATAAGGCTTCTGAAAACCACCCCATGGTTCACATCCAATTACCTAAATTTCCATAAAGACAGTCTTCTTGTAAGAAAACTGCTCTGCTCAATAAATATTTATTACAATGAGTCTTAAAACTTGATTTAGTGGCAAATGACAGTTTTCAAAACAATGTGTTCCCTATGGCTTCAGTAAGTAGCAATTTTTACTGAACTTAATAAGAAACTGGGATTTCATTTTTTTCATTAATTAAGGAATATTTCAAATAAAGAAATCAGGATTTCATTTTTTAATCATTTTTTATCATGAATAAAGGAATTGTGTACAGATATGGACCAGCTGTCCTTGATCTTCATTAGAAGGGAGGAAATTAAATTAGGAAAGGAAGCCCTCGAATGCACAGGACAGTTAAAGGATGAGAATAACCAAAGAAGGTTTTAGAACCTCCATGCTTGGAGGTCTTCCAAAGGACAGTCCAAAACCCACCTGGGGTGACGAGGTCCTCCTGGGCCAGATGCTAGCAAAGCCCCAATTAATCTAAATATTCCATTTTTGACAGATATACTCTTGGGGTTTCGATGACAGGAAACGGAAATTTATAGTTGAGGAGTGCATCTATGATTGTTAAGCACTGAAATATCTGCTCAAATTAGCCTGACCCAGGATGTGGACTTTGATCTCAAAATGGTTGAATCCTGAAAATACTGTCATTGTCTTTAAAAGCCCCAAGAACTGGAGACAGCTTTTTAAGTAGTATAATTAGTGTGGAAGCATAACCTTTCATGAACCTGAGAGAAGACTTCATCACACCCAGCAGCTGGGATGCTCTTTCCTAAGACTCCCGTGTACCAAGTTAAAAAAAAAAAATCTTAAAACTAACTAAGGCACACTTAGGGCTCAAAAATTGGAGCACTTAAGAGGATTTATTTAAATCTTCCAAATAACAGCTTGAAAACAAATCCTGTTAAATGCTCCGTTTCCCTGTTCTTGTCACCAATTTTTGCTTGGCCCTTTCCCTTTTATTAAACTCTGTAACTATTCATTATATTGCAACCTAACGTGTATGGTTGTTAGCAATCACCGCAGCTACTGGCGTTTCTGAAGGCAAAGCCCTAAGATTGCCCACACAGTAATGCTGGATTATGAAGTTATGATTCATCAGAGAAAATAAACGGAGGGAATTTTTCTGAAATGCCATGAACACACGCCCTCTTCTTCAGATCTTTTCCCCTGTTAGCATCACCTGCAAGAACTGTTTGCTCTATAAAGGGTTTCCAAAACCAAGTTTTCAACTGAATATATACTACTATAAAAATCCAGTGGGCTTTGTTTGTCCCAGAGTCTGGTAAGGAAGGCCAGCCAGGTATTATTTGCAAGAAGACTCAAGGAGTCGGGAAAACCTTAGAGATACTGAGGCTGACACATGACTACCAAGGCTAAGATTCCTGCACTGTCTCAGAGTGAGGCTTCCCACAGGCACAAGCAGTGCTCCTGGATAGACACTGTGAAGGGGTGAAGAAGATGATGCTGGTGGTCCAATGGGGGAAAGAAGCTATCCTAAGAAGAGAAAGTGGAAGTCCAACACTTGACCAAGGGACATGATTGGGGTGGGGGGCGATATGGGTGGTCACAGGGGAAGAATGACTTTGAATATCTCTCGTTTTGGTGATACTCATTATCTTCAAAGGAAAACGCTTATAATACTGAATCACTTGGAAGAGGCAAGCCGTCAGAGATGAGAAATGAACAAAGCAAGAGAGAGAATAAGAGTGTTTTCCCCCTTCCGTGCGGAGACCACCGGAGCAGGACCAAACAGCTGGAACTAAGCTACTTGAAAATACCAGGAGAGAATACCACAGATTCCTGGAAGCGTCACAGCCATTGCTGAGCATCAGAGCAGAAACAACAAGGTGAGACATGGAGGTGTCAGCTGTATCAAAAGACTTGATAAGAGACCACAGGATACTTCTTTCATCGATCAGAAGGATTTGGGGGAAGTAGGGTTCCAGTGATTTCACTGGTGGGTGCTAAGCCAAAGATTATTGTTTTCCACCATTATGGTGATTCTGTTGGGGGTACAGATAGGAATCCCGTAGAAAGCAGGTATAAATGGTATACTGAGCAATCTGAACCCTAAAGGGCTCTGTCCTGTTGCATACTTCTTATAGGGGACATACTCTCTGACATGATTTCTTCCAGTGTCCTCTCTTTATCTGCACCTCCTTGCAGGTGGTGTCTCTTCATCTGGCCTTTGGTCAGCATCCTGGCCAGATGGTACAAGCCCAGCTAGCTCCTACAGAGAGAGTCCTAAAGGTCCAAAAGAAACTCACAGATCCCTACTAGGACAAACAGTAGTGTGACAGTGGGCAATATTTCCATTCCCTCTCTTCCTGACAGCATTTCATTTCCATTGCTTACCAGCTCCTTTACCCTTTATTCAAATCAGCAAATCCACTTTATAGGCAGGTTTCCATCTATAGAAAAGAAGCCAGTCACCCTTTTTTTATTATTATTAAAGTCCCCCTTACACATTTAAGAGGTTCTCTTAGATCTCCCCTCACTTGATTCAGTGGGTGGAGAAGGCAGACGTTCCAAGAATGTAATGCCCACTTAGCAAACAAATTCTCTGATTACTCTTCTTTCTTTCTTTCTTTCTTTCTTTCTTTCTTTCTTTCTTTCTTTCTTTCTTTTTTTTAATATTTTATTTATTTGACAGAGAGAGACAGCCAGTGAGAGAGGGAACACAAGCAGGGGGAGTGGGAGAGGAAGAAGCAGGCTCTCAGGGAAGGAGCCTGATGGGTTTGTTCCCAGGACTCCGGGATCACGCCCTGAGCCAAAGGCAGACAGACGCTTAACGACTGAGCCACCGAGGCGCCCCCTCTGATTACTCTTCTTGACTCCTTTATAAAAAGGAGAGGATGATAGCAGAGCTGGTTTGGCCATTTTTTAAGTAGGTTCTGCAAGGATTTGGGGCGGCTGCATTTAGAATGGGGGGCCACCGTTCTTTTAGGGGATTTCGGGCATACCTGAAGCGCAGAGTTCAGTTGACATCCTGTTACATGCAGCAGACACCTTAGTTGAGAGACATCAAGTGAGGCAGCAGAAGCGCCGCTACGCAAAAGACCAGTCTCAAATCTCTGCTAAGGTAATGTCGCTGTCATTCTGTTGAGACAAAATATGACAGCAATATTATTTTTTATCCCCATTCTATGGACAATGAAAGTGGAACTCAAGGATTAAGCAGCTTGCCCAAGATCACACAACTATTAAATAAGGGGTGAAGACAAGACTCTCAGTTCTGTCTTGAACTGAACTTTACCATTTGACTTCTTATTCGTCATACTGTCACTAGTATCTCATACTTTGTCCTCTTAATCGTGAATCTCTTATCCGATTAAATCGGTATCTATGGGTTTGTGTGTCTGAGTATTTGTTACTGAAAACATAGCATCTCAAGTAGATGTTATTTGGACGTTAGCCTAAACTTACAGCTAGATCCTCTATATCCAAGGGAGTAATCATTTGTAAATTGATACTTCATATTCTAACTCTCATTGTTTTGGTAAAATTGAGAATTTATTCTCTAGTCATGTGGGGAGAGCTCAGATTCAATAAGTATGATAGTTCTTATACAAATATTCTCAACTCGACACTATCTCATACTGTACATCCTCTAATAAACAAGAGGCCAATTACAGGACAATTAGGTAGTGGAAAAAAATCATTAGTGAAACTAGATCTAGCATCTCTGGCTTCCCAGGCAAATACCTCTGCAAGAGAAAAACATTAACCTGACCCAGCTTGACCCTAAAGACTGTGTAATTATATTTATTCATTTTATCATGTCCAATACAGCAAATCAACAATACTGGTGAATTTTAGTATTGTGTCTAGAAATATCGCTAAATAATGACACATAGATTTAATAAACTTTGTATAGGGTAGCCAGCTTTTAATTTTCTTTTCAGGTTTTTAGAGACATTGGTTTTTTTTTTTAAGATTTTATCTATCTATCTATCTATCTATCTATCTATCTATCTACCATCTATTTAGAAAGGCAGAGAGAGAGCACGCACACAAGTGGGGGGAGGGGCAAAGGGAAAGAATCTCAAGCAGACTCACTGCTCAGCGCAGATCCTGGCTCGGGGCTCGATCCTACAACTCTGAGATCGTGACCTGAACTGAAATCAAGAGTCAGATGCTTAACCGACTGAGCCACCCAGATGCCCTGGCATTGGCGTATTTTTAGTGAGGTTTTAGGTTCACAAAAAAATTGAGAAGAAGGTACAGAGATTTCCCATATACCTCCTACCCCCAAATAGAAATAGCCTCCTGCATTATCAGCATCACTCATTAGAGTGATGCATTTGTTACAACTGATGAAGCTACTGCACTGACACATCGTAATCACCCAAACTTCATATTTACATTAAAGTTCACTCTTGGTGTTCTACATCTTCTGGTGTGGACAAACGTATAACAACATGTATCCATCATTACGGTATCACACAGAGTTGCTTCACTGCCCTAAAAATCCTCTGTGCTCCCCAGATTCATCCCTCTTCCCGCCCCAAGCCTGGAAACCACTGATCTTTTTACTACCTCCATGGTTTTATCTTTTCCAGAAAGTCGTCACATAGTTGGAATAATACAGTATATATTCTTTCAGATTGACTTCTTCTTTTTTGTTTTTATTTAAATTCCAGTTAGTTAACGTACCACGTTATGTTAGTTTCAGATATAAAATTTAATGATTCATCACTTACATACAGTACCCAGTGCTCACTTGGTACTATGCATTTAAGTTTCCTCCATGTCTTTCCATGGCTTGATATCTCATTTCTTTTTATCCCTGAATAGTATTCCATTATCTGGATATACCAGTTTATTTATCCATTCATCTACCGAAGGATATCTTGTTGCTTCCAAGATTTGGCAATTATTAATAAAGCTGCTATAAACATCAGTGTGGACAGGTTTTTGTGTGGGCATAAGTTTTCAAGTTCTATGGGTGAATACCAAGGAAAGCAATTACTGAATCATATAGTATGTTTAGTTTTGTAATTAACCCCAAACTGTTCTAAAATGACTGTTGCATTTTGTATTCTCATCAGCAATGAATGAGAATTCTTGTTGCTCTACATCCCCTCCAGCATTTGGTGTTGTCAGTTCTCCAGATTTATACCATTCTAATAGGTGTATAGTGGGATCTCATTTTAATTTGCATTTCCTTGATGACATAAGATGCAGAGCATCTTTTCATATACTTATTAAAAAGTTGAATATCTTTTTGGTGAAGTTTCTGTTACAGTCTTTGGTCCATTTTTTAAATCCAGTTGCTTGCTTTCTAATTGTTGAGTTTCAAGAGATCTTTATATATTTTGGATAACAGTCCTTTATCAGACGGGTCTTCTGCAAATATTTTCTCCAAGTCTGGGTTTTCTCCTCATTTTTTGACCAACTTGAGTTTTTCTAACATGATTCAAGACATGTGAGACAAAGATCAATTTAAATTCTTAAGACTGCAAGGGTAAGGGCCAGGGCTTGTGAATTCGCAAAGACAAATGTCACTTTATGAGTTTGGGAATGAAGAGGCTTTATAAATAATCCAGTCTAATGCCAGTTCAACCTCCCCATCAATTATTGGTATCCTATTTCATATCATATCTGAAAAATATTGTTTGACCTGGTAGTTTCCAAACTTGTTTGTATATCAGAATTACCAAAGAAGTTCAAAAACAGTACAACTCAGACTCCCAGTCCCAGCAGGAATTCTCAAGAGGGCTTAGGAATCTATATATTTATGCATCCTCTCTAGGTCACTCTGATACATCCCACTCCACCTTCAGACTATTCCGAGTATTAGAAAGTTCTTCCTTCTATTCGCTCAAAATGTACTTAACTGTAGATTTATATTCATTGGTACAAATTTTAATTCTTGGAGTAAAATGAATAATGATTCTTCCCTTCTCCCCAACAACTTTCAGATGCATGAAGGCAACTAATTTGTCCTATGATGGCCTTCCTCACTTTTAAACTATCTTGAGGCCTGTGATTTCCAGCTTTTCTAACCTTACCCCTCATGCCAAGATTTAAGTCCCTTTATCTTCCAGGTTGTCTTTCTCTGATGCTCTTCAAGTCATTCTATTAGATTTAGATGTTTCATCCATTCAGACAATGTACCCATTTTTGCAAATAAAGATCACATTAGCTAATGGGTGTTCATATCACACATGGTCCATTGACTAAGATCTCCAAATCATTTTTTTTTTTAACAGAAGTTGTTGCCAAGGCAGTTCCCTCTCTCTTTCCCTAATTCTGTACCATTGTAGTTTGTTGACTTTTTATTTGGACCCACATGCATGACAGTTACCTCCAATAACAACTTGTCTTCTTAGATTCTGCTTATCCCTTCAGCTTGTCAGTATCTTCATCCAAACTAGTCATTTTGTCCTCCAATTCAAAGGGACTTGGTTCTTCAAAAAGTAAAAAGAGAACTACCCCATGATTCAGTAACTGTACTACTGGATATTTACCAAAAATAATAATAATAATAATTTTTAAAAATACAAAAACACTACTTCAAAGGGAAACATGGACCTCTATGTTTATTGCAGCGTTATTTACGATGCCAAATTATGGAAGCAGCCCAAGTGTCCATCCATAGGTGGATAGAATACAATGGGGTATTATTTAGCCACAAAAAATAATGAAATCTTGCCATTTGCAACAACTCAGATGGAGCTAGAGACTATAAGATTAAGTGAAATATGTCAGTCAAAGAAAGACAATCATATGATTTCACTCATATGTGGAATTTAAGAAACAAATGAGCAAAGCAAAAAGAGAGAGAGAGAGAGAGGGAGACAAACCAAGAACCAGACTCTTAACTATGAGAACAAACTGATAGTTACCAGAGGGGAGGTCAGTGGTGGGGAAAGAATGAAATAGCCGATGGGGATTAAATGGTATATTTATGTTGGTGAGT
The DNA here is from genome assembly GCF_017311325.1 of Ursus maritimus. NCBI lineage: Eukaryota > Metazoa > Chordata > Mammalia > Carnivora > Ursidae > Ursus > Ursus maritimus. The sequence goes on along the minus strand of NW_024423564.1, from coordinate 35,367,262 downwards.
GTTGAGTAATTCATAGAATTGTTGAGTCACTATATTGTACACCTCAAACTAATATAACGCTGTATGTTAACTATACTGGAATTAACATAAACTTAGAATAAAAAAAGGAGTAGCTCTTCTGTAAGTTCTTACATAATTTTTTAAAGATTTTATTTATTTGAGAGAGAGAGTGAGAGAGAGAATGAGCAGGAAGAGTGGCAGAGAGAGAAGGAGAAGAAGACTCCCCGCTGAGCAGGGAGCCTGATGTGGGGCTCGATTCCAGGACACTGGGATCATGACCTGAGCAGAAGGCAGATGCTTAACTGACTGGTACACCCAGGCGCCCCAGTTTCTATGTATTTTGCTTAGTTTCCTTAACTCCCATCCACCAAATCTCTGGGTTCCTAATATGTTCCCTTGTCATGGGAATAATGGCATTTGGAATATACCTTCTGTGCTAGGAGACCCAGCATCATGTAGAATATCTTGGTTTTCTTAAAACTTCTTTGTCTCCTTGGCTCTATTTTTCCTGTATAATTTCAGTTCTGTCAGATTTAGTTTCAAGATTAGTTTCCTTCACAAACAACAAGCAAAAACAATTAAAGGTTTCTGGAATGTTTTTTTTCCTTTGCTTTCAATATTATGCCATCAGTCACTAACAATTAAATAAATTTTGTGTTTTAATCTAGTTGATATTATTAGTATAGGTTGAGTTCACTTTTAGTTGTGATTAAATATCCTTATTTCAATAATTTATCTATGTCCTTTTAATTCATTTGTTCCAAAAAATATTTCTGGGAGCCTTCGGTCTGCCAGATTGTCTTCTAAGCTGATGATACATTTGTGAACAAAACAAGGACCAAGTTCTGTCCTTTGGAGCCTACATTCTAGTCTGAGGAGAAAAAAATCAGCAAACCAGTATAAATATAACATCAGATGGTGAAAAGTGCTACAATGAAAAATAAGGCCATGCAAGAGATAACAAATAAGGGTGATGAAGGAAGGCCTCTCAAGGTCACATTTGAGCAGAGTGGAAGTGAAGGAATGAGTTATAAGGATTTCTGGGGTTAAAATTCAATAGGCAGATAAAATAAAATAAAGCCTTGAGGTGGGACTGTTTGGTTTGCTCACTGCAGTGGATAAAGTAGAGTGAGCAAAGTGGGGAGGTGAGTAAAATAAAGTGGAATACTGAAAAATAGAAAAGGAATACAGAAAAAAATTAAAAGAAAAGTAAACAGATGGAACAAATAGAAAACAAATAGCAAGATGGAAGATGTAATCCAACCATATCAATAATTACATTAAATACATATGGTCTAAACCAATTAAAAATCAGAATTGTCATTCTGGTTTAGAAGCAAGACTCAACTATATGCTATCTGTAAGAAACAGCTGTGTATAAGAATCTTTAAATATAATGATTCAGTAAGATTGAAAGTAACAGGATGGCAAAAATATATCATATAATCACTAACCATAAGAAACCTAGTATGGCAATAATAATGTCAGAAAAGAGACTTTAAGACTAGAAGCATTATCAGTATAAAGAAGGACATTTTATAATATTAAAAGGGTATATTCATCAGAAAGACATAACAATCATTTTTATTATGATAAAATGTATATAACATAAAGTTTACTATTTAACCACTTTAAGATATACAGTTCAGTGGCATTAAATATATTCACATTGTTATACAAACAGGACCATCATTCATCTCCAGAACTTTTTCATCTCCCCAAACTGAAAATTTATGCACATTAAACAATAACTTCTAATTTCCCCCTGCCACTACCCCACACCGCAGTAACCACCATTTTACTTTCTGTCCCTATGATGTTGACTACTCTAGATACCTCATATAAGTGGAATCATTCAATATTTTTCCTTTATGTCTTGCTTATTTCACTTAGGAAAATATCTTCAGATTTCATTCATTTTGTAGCATGTGTCAAAATCTCATTTCTTTTTAAAGTTGAATACCATTCCATTGTATGTATACACCACATTTTGTTTATCTGTTAATCTGTCAATAGACATTTGGGTTACTTCCACTTTTTGGCTATTATAAATAACACTGCTAAGAACATAGGTGTACAAATATCTGTTCAATTACCTGCTGTCAATTCTTTTAGCTATATACTCGGAAGTGGAAATGCTGGATCAGGTAGTAATGCTGTTTAATTCTTTGAGAAATAGCCATTCTGTTTTCCACAGTGGCTACACCACTTTACATTTCTACCAGCTGTGCACAGGGGTTCCAATATCTCCTCATCCACACTTATTTTTCCTTCTTTCCTTCCTTCCTTCCTTCCTTCCTTCCTTCCTTCCTTCCTTCCTTTCTTCCCTCCTTCCCTCCTTCCCTCCCTCCTTCTTCTTTCCTCCCTTCCTCCTTTCCTTCTTCTCTTTTGTAACAACTGTCCTTAATGGGTATGAAGGAGTATCTCATTGTGGTTTTGATTTACATTTCTCCAAAGGTTGGGGGTATTGAGCATTTTTCATGTGCTTATTGACCATCTGTGTCTTCTATGGAGAAATGTTTTTATTCAACTTTGTTGTCCATTTTTCAGTTGGGTTGTTGGTTTTGTTATTGAGCTGTGGGTGGTCCTTATATATTCTGGATGGTAATCCCTTATCCGGTATGTGAAGTGCAGATATTTTCTCCCATTCCACTGGTTGCTTTTTTACTCTATTGATCTTGTCCTTCAGTGCACATAGAACAAGCTTAATGAAGTTCAAAATAAATGAGACAAAAATTAACCAAACTAAAAGGAAAAATAGACAAATCCATGATCACTGTTGGTTCTTTTAACATCCCTCTCTTAGGAACTGATGGAATAACTAAACAAAAATACCTGTCAGGATAATGAAGATTTGAATAACAAAGCTGACCTAATTGACATTTACAAAAAAAAAAAAAGTTAATAACTGCAGACTAAAATTTTATAGAATATGTTATCTGAGCACAGTAGAAGTAAATCAGAAATCATTAACAGAAAAAGATCTACAAAATGCCAAAATATTCTTAAATAATTCATGAGCCAAAAATAAATTAATCAGTTTTAGTTTGGTTAAAATAGATTTTAATTAAATATTTCATTGAATGACAACAAAAATACAACAGAACAAAATCTGTATAATGCAACTAAAGCAGTGCCTATAGGGAAATTTATAGGCTCCAATATGTGTGTTAGAAAGAAAAAAAGGTGTAAAAATAGTGATCTAAACTTCTATCTTACAAAGCTAGAAAAGAAAGTGCAAATGAAAACCAAAGCAAGTAGAGGGAAGGAAACAATAAATATCAGAGCAGAAATCAATAAAACAGAAAACAAAAAACAGAGAAAGTTAACAAAATCAAAAGATGGCTGTTTGAAAAACTAAAATAATTGATAAAGTTCTAGTGGACTAAACAAGAAATCAAGACAGAAAAACAAATCAGTAAGAGGAGCTCTCACTCCAGATCCTACAGAACTGAAAACTAGATTAGGGCCATTCTACTGCTAGGTTAGATATAGAAAGTTGCAAGAGACCATCACTCTCACTCTGCCAACCAAAACAAGGTAAATCAGATGAACTATAAAATCACAGTATTATAAAACCAATTAAAATACTGAGGATAGAAAGAACTACAAGTGAATTAAATGCCAGAAATTGAGGAGCCATATTATGTAGAAAAGGAAATACTCTCAAGGGCTGTCATCTCAGGCAGAAATGTAAAGGATGAAGAGTATACCCTATGAAATTAGGATATAAGATAATAAACACAATTATATGTCCATAACCTAGTAGTAAAAAATTGGAAAGTAAGAGCTTTTAGCAAAAGATTAGAAAGTAAGGGTTTTCCATTTAAAAGGCACCAAAATTCATAATGCTTAGCTGTACATTTAATAAAAACCAAATGAGACATATATACTGGAAATTCAAATTATTCTGAGAAATATTAAAGAAATCCTCAACAGATGAATAAACCATGTTTATACAGAAGACTCACTAATGTTAAGATGTTACTTTTACTTAAATTGAGTATAGACTCAGTGTAATCCCAATCAAAACACCAGAAGAATTTTATTAAAATTGACATACATATCCTCAAATTTCTGTTTTAATATAAAGGGACTTAAAACGCAAACAACATCAAAAAAGAAAGAAGGCAAAATAAAGCTGGATTTTAAGACTTAATTATGAAGTTACAGTAATTAGGTAATATGCATGTATTAGTGTAAAGATAGACCAAAAAAATCTATGAAAAAGATTTGTGAAGATATATATATATATGTATATATGTGATCAAGAGATTTTTTACCAAATTACAAAGATGATTCAATGGGGAGAAAAAAAATCTTTTCAATAAATGGTACTGAAACAATAGGGCATACTTATGGAAAAATTAATAAACTTCAGCCTGTATTTCACTCAGTATACAAATTTCTTTTTCTTTTTTTTTTTTTTAAGATTTTATTTATTTATTTGACAGAGAGACAGCCAGCGAGAGAGGGAACACAAGCAGGGGAAGTGGGAGAGGAAGAAGCAGGCTCACAGCGGAGGAGCCCGATGTGGGACTCGATCCCGAAACGCCGGGATCACGTCCTGAGCCGAAGGCAGACGCTTTAACGACTGCGCTACCCAGGCGCCCCGACAAATTTCTGATAGATTATAGACCTAACTGTAAAAGCTAAATCCATAAAACTTGGAGAAGAAAATATAAAAAAAAGAAATCATCACCTTGCAGTACGTAAAGGTTGGACACAAAAATTGGACACAAAAAGCAACACTGGTCATAAAGAAAATGTCGATAAAGTAGGGCAGCATCGATATTAAAGACTTGTTCTTAAAAATATGTACCACTTCAGCAAATACAAGGGCAGGCAAGGGACTGCAAAAATTACTGCAATACATACATCTAACAAAAGATTTGTAAACAGAATATAAAGGAAGCTACTACAATCAATAATAAAAAGAAGAACAGCCCCATTTTAAAAAATGGGCAAAAGAGTTGAACAATTTACAAAAAGAGATATGCAAATTGCCAATAAGCACATGAAAGGTGCTCGTCAGGGAAGTGCAAATGTAAACCAAAATGTCCTACTACTTCACACACACTAGACTGGCCAACATTAAAATACTGACAACATCATACATTCGTGAGAATGTGCAGCAACTGGAACTCTCATACACTTCTGGCATGAGTATAAAAACCCTACAACCACTTTCAAAATTAGCAGTTTCTTCTACAGTTAAACAAATATCCACCCAATTACCTAGCAGTTCCTCTCCTAGATATTTACCCAAGGGAAATAAAAACATATGCCAACAAAAGTATTTGTAAAAGAATGTTCCTAGTTGTCTTATTTATAATAGCCAAAAAACAGAAACAACGCAAATATCCATCAACAAAAGGATAGAGTATAAACAAACAAAATATTACAACCATGGCGTAGCCATACAATGGGTTACTATTGAGCAATAACAAAAAGAATGGGTTATTGATACAAGCAACAACCGGATGAATCTCAAAAACATTATGTTGGGCAAAAAACCTAAACACATACTTTATTATTCCATTTATACAAAATTCAGAAAGAGGCAGAACAAATCTAGGCATGAAAAATCAGAACACTGGTTGCCTATGGGGATGGGGACATTCAGATTCATCTCAATGAGGGACAGAGCTAGAAAGGAAAGAGAAGCAGAGAGAGTGAATGAGAGAGAGAGAATAGGAAAAGAGTGCAGATGACAAGTAGGGAGAACTCTTTGGGGAAGTTCTGCTCTAAAGAGACTCAGAAAAATGACACATGAAGGAAATGTGGAATCAAGATAAGGTGGTTTTTTGGGGATGCCTGGGTGGCTCAGTCGGATAAGCATCTGACTTCGGCTCAGCTCATGATCTCGGGGTCCTGGGATTGAACCCTCTGTCAGGTTCCCCACTCAGCAGGAAGTCTGCTGGTCCCTCTCCCTCTGCCCATCCCCCCACCTGTGTGTGTGCGCTCTCTCTCTCTCTCAAATAAATACATAAAATAGTTTTTAAAAAGATAAGGTGGTTTTTATAAAGTTGGGTGATATTCCAGAATTTTTGTGCCGTGATTTGGAAAAGAGGGAGTACATGAAGATGCAGGGGAAGAGGACACGAATGTGGAAGTGATGTTTCTGAGAAGGCGACATGGGGGAGGATCCAGTGTATGCGCGGAGGGGCTTTTCAGAAGGGGCTTTGAACAACCATCATGGTTTCTTTAAACTTCCCAAATTAAAAGAGATCATGCACTTAAAATGTTTATTGCAGTTATATTCAGTTATCAAACAAACTCCTGTTGCTTTTCCTTTTTCTCATCTGTGATGACACAGATTACACACCATGAGTGAGATTTCACAACAATACACACCATGGGTGAGATTTCACAACAACGTATCTTTCTTCCAGCATGCAAAGAAAGCGAACTCTGTTAACTAAAGGAAGACGATGAATTTGGGTTAATGGATGGTGACAAAGGTTTTGGAAACTGATCATCTCAATAGCTATTCTCAAAAGACAAGCACAGCAGAAAGGGGAAATGTAAAAAACTTCTTGGTCCAATTCAGGTTCAAGAGCAGAATTAAGGTTGCGGGAGAACAACTGCTAATCACGCTTTTCTCATTCTGAACAGATTACAAGCTCCGACTCTTCCACAAATGCTGCACATATCCTTAACTGCCTGTGATTTCTGCAAGCCTCACTGGTTTAGAATTAATATCAACACTCCATTCTCACCACATGCAGGACTCTCCCTCTCTCTCTCTCTCTCTCTCACGCACACACACGCGCGCGCGCGCACACACACACACACACACACACACACACAAAACGTACGCTCAACATCGACAAATACCCACAGATTGAGATTAATAGTCAGAAATTAGGAGGGCAGGAACCTTCGATAAAAGCCACATGTAAAGGCCAAAGTGGATTTTTAATATTGGGGACAACAAGCATTAACTAATTTTTCCTACTGGAGTGCACTGTCCTTTAGTCTCTATTTTTGCTTCTAATTGTTCCTGCAGGTAGTAGGTTAACACGTAACGGGTACTTAGAGAAGGAAGCAATTGAATATGGCATAGATACTGAAAGAAAGGGCTCAATAAAAGAGCAGCATGTGCTCTAATCTGGCCTTTTACAACATCCACTATCAAAGAGCTTTGGGGGTTTAAGGGGATTAGATACCATAACCCATCTGTCAGGTCATTATGTAAGGAAACACTCCTGCTGTTTTCAAGGGAAGATGCCCTACTGTATATTATTATCATTAAGCGTTTACAGAGTACTGTAGACTCGCAAAGCTCTTTCAAGGCATTTTTACTTGTTGTTCCTTACAAAATGCCGTCAACTCTAAGTCTTATTTACAAATGAAGAAACTGAGGTACTGGAAGATGATGGCAAACACCTCAGTCCCCCAGGGAGTAGCAGGAGCTATGAAGGGAACACGGTGCCTGGAGAAAAGCGAATACTTACTCTAGCCTTCTATCTAAAAATACACCAAAGATTTTCGGAATTTTCATTTGTTTGCTGGGTTTTTTTTTAAAGCCAAGATTAATTCTCTTGTGTTTTCCTCCAATCGTATACATTATTCCATAACAAATACTTATGGGTTATTTTCTGTAGACACAAGTTGTATCTTAACAACAGTTGTACATCATGATTGACACCGTTCCATGTGGGAGGAGAAGCAGGACGCGTTCAAGCATGAGCGCGTGTAAAGATGGAGTGATGTATCGTAGCTATCATTTACAAAACTGGAGATCCCAAAGCTAAAGCACAGTGAGGCAAAAATGAAATACTACATGTCCATTCATCCATGTTGCTTATAATTTGCTAGAGATAATTTAGCATTCTAGAAAACCCTAAGCAAGCAACTTAGTATACAGGGGGAAAAATAAAGATGTCTGCTGGAAAACAGCGAAGCTATCCACTCAGGGCTCCCTGGAGAGCTCTCACACGTCACAATAACAGGGATGCAGTTACCTGATAACATTTATTTTTCTGGGGTTTTCCCTCCCATTTAGAACAGAATTATGGGACTCACTTCTGTGAATTATAACATGAAAGGATTATAGTTTTCCTCTGAAAGAGAATTAATCCCCACTTAAAATAAAGGAACTAATAACACTCATATATTTAGACCTTAATGTCAGAAAATATATTCCTCAATTGTGCAAAATTGTACACATATCCTGATCAAACATGAAGACTTAATTAAAAGACCATGCTTTATATCTTTTAAAGTTCCGGTGTCTTCCCCCATTGAGAAGGAAAAAACTCATACCGTTCTGTAGTGATGACTTGATAAAGATAACTGATATTCACTTAACATCTGACCTGCTGAGGACCTACTATATGCCAGACATAATTCCTTTCCTAAGGAGTCTACAGCCTGATAGAAGAGATAAGATCTATCCATATAGAACGTTATACAAGGTAGAAGGTGATGGTAAGTGATAGGTAAATTATTCTGAGTTTGAGGAAAAGCCTGGTGTTGGACAGGATTACCGTCTCCTTCGCTGGGGAGGCAAGGCAGGGTCCTGTGAGGAGGGGGGAGAGATATTGGAGAGCTTTATGTGACAGATTTCAGTTGAGGGGGTCCCCCAAGCTTGTGAAGGCATTGGGCCTGCAGGAAAGGAGGAAACAGATCATTCCAGAAGAAGGTGGTAGCCCAGGGAAAGGGACAAAGAAGGTACTTGGCAGGGGAGCACGAATGGTAGTTGGGAGTAGTTCACAGTTACTACTCCAGCCTAAATGGTTAGGCTGGATCACAGGTACATGTGAAAGAAAATAAGAGAGAAGGCAAAGCCAGACCAGTTAATGCTATGATTCACAGGTTTGGTTAATCATCAAGGAGATTCCCCCCGAGGTGGTCTGACAAACAGCGTTTGAATCTATGTAACTATAATTATCCGTATGTCATTTGGAAACTCAACCAGTGGATAGTGAAGCCTTGGCTGCTTTCAGTTGTCTCCCATTCAGCTGTCTCAATTCACACCCACTCCCACAGCCTTACTGCAGGCCTTGGTTACCTATCACTGGAGGAGTGCAAGAGCCTGCTGCCTCACTTCTCAGTATTGCTGGGATCATGTTTCTAAAATGGATGTACGCTCCTTATCAACCCACTTCAAAACCATGCATGGCTCCACCTTGCCTGTTAAGAAGGATATGGTGTACTAGGTTAGTCGAAAGCTGGCCCAACCTACCTTTCCTGCTTTATCTGCTCCCAGCACAGATGTGCGCACACAACACACACACTCCCGATGTTCCAGAAAGCCCATTCAGCCTCTGTTGGAATGCTCTGTGCTCCCCTTCCTTTCCAGCAAAAATCCTGATGACATTCAGCCTTTTGCTTCTGGAATTTATTCTAAAGAAATCATTTAAAATGTCTAGGTTAAAATCATGTGCAAGTGTCTCTCTGCAGCCCCATCTCCTGTCATCTTGCACCCCACTCCCTACTGCCAGCTGTAAGAACTACTTGCAGTTTTCCTTGTCTTCCTGCCTTTGCACATGGTCCCGCTCTGCTTGGTGGCTTCTGGCTGGCTGATATTTTCCCCTCCTTTCTTTTCGCTTAACTGTATTTTATCTTTAAAGGACCAGTTCAAACGTCCCCCTTAACAAGTTATCTCCATTCTGTTAAGCAGTTAGCTATTCCCTTCACCAAACTTCCTAGCACCTTGACCATATCTCTACTAGCACACCCATCACACTGCATCAGAACGGTGTCCAGCCCATTGCTCTCTAAACCACAAGGGCCCAGAAAACAAGAAGCATGTCTTGTCCAGCTGTGAGCTTTATCACTTCCATCAAACCCTCTACATTTGTGAATAAAGTAATCAATGGTTCAGTGAGAACCATTTTGCAGAGGAGTGTTTTGAGGGCTGTTGCTGAGAGATTTATAGTAGTCCTCCCTTATCCATGGGGGATACATTCCAAGACCCCCAGTGAATGCCTGAAACCAGAGATAGTACCAATATATATACTGCATTTCCTCCTACAGTTGCATGTCTATGATAAAGTTAAATTTATAAATTATGCACAGTAAGAGATTAACAGCAATTACAAATACTAAAATAGAGCATTGATAACAATATACTGTAATAAAAGTTACGTGAATGTGGTCTCTCTCTCTCAAAATGTTGTATTGTAAGGTACTCACCCTTCTAGAGATGATGTGAGATGATAAAATGCCTACGCGAGGAAGTGAGAAGCAAGGTGAATGACGTGGGCATTGTGACATAGCGTTAGGCTACTACTGGCCTTCAGGTGATCCTTCAGAAAGAGGACCATCTGCTTCAGGATGGCAGCTAACTGAAACCAGGAAAAGCAAAACCACAGATAAGGAAGGGCTACTAGGTAGGTTCGTTGCCTGTTAAACGTGAGTGGTAAAGCTAAATGACATGTCAAAGGCAAAGTCAAGCTTACGTGATGGTGACGATGATCTTGTCAATAGAAATCAGAAAACATAGGATGAGAAAGAGGTTAAAAGGAGAATGTTGACAAATTCAGCCTGGGGCTTCAGGCAGAGGAGAGAGTTCTGGGTTCCAGGAACAGACGCAGAAACACACAGATCAACTCCTTCATCCCTCTCCCTAGGCTGGAAAATCAGAACCCTTCCATGCTCTGCCTACGATTCTCCGTCTTTAAGCTCTCGTGCTATTGAGATGCAGTGTGGGCTGCTATTAGTCACTGTAGGACTACATAAGAATCAATAGATGTGTAACCAGTTTATTGAAAAGGGCTGAACGTAGTGAGTACAAACAGGAAGCAGCTGTATTTTCCTCCTACCACTGCCTTTCAACATGTCAGATTCCCCTTTCCCATACCTTAATGACATTTCGGGCAGCTCCAATAGCTTTCCGGCCATTTTCAGCAACAACAAAAAAATCAGTCTCATGTCAGTAATTATGACTCACTTCCAGGTAGTAGAAGGCTCTGTTAAATTTAAGACTTTAATCTCACATCTCATTCAAAGCTTCTCCCCTCCCCCAACACAAGCTCAGGCCCAATCTGACACCAGGCTCCTGTTGAAGAGAAGGTGGGCACCGTCTCTTTCCTCTCCTTTGTCTCCTCCACACAACTTCTGGCTTTGCTAGAGTCCGAGCAAAGCAAGGAGTTTGTAGAGAAAGGAACAAAACGTTTTCACTTAGGCGGTGCTGATTATGGTTCGGTGTTGACTATTCTTACTTATATACCATCTGTATGTTCATGTTATCTTTTCTGCAGGGTCTGTTTGTAGGTACTACAAGCTCCTAATGCACCGATGGGGTCCTCTCCACCTAACTTCTTATCTCTCTCTCTCTCTCTCTCACACACACACACACACACACACACACATACACACACACACGTGCAAGCCGCCTCAAAGCAGCTGGAGCCCGGTGACTCTGAGCACTTGCTCTGCAGAAAATACGTATTTGCGTGACACCAGATGATGCGAGCAGAGGCTTGTCTTAATGCTGCCCCCCTCCCTGCACAGGTGGTTCCTTAAGCCCCACAAAATGCTGATGAACCCATCACTCAATAATGAATAGCCTTCTTTGTCTCTGGGAAATCAGTCTTGTTATAACAGGAACGAAAAGTGAAAGAAAAGAAACAGTCAATGCTCAGTTTTTAAATTTTAAAGCAGATTTGTGAAACTGATAGCAGAGACAAAAGTGTGAAGGTTCTTGCAAGCTTTTCCTTGCAAGAACCAGGCTATTTTGAAAAAAAAAAAAGAATTCTTTTTTTTAACTCAAAACTTTGGGGAATTGGGCGAAGAATAAGAAGGAAAAGCATTGAAGAAGCTCAGGACATAAAGTTTATGCCATAAACACTAATTAGAAAGACCAAACAAAGAGCTGGGTTATGGCACACTAGAGGAGATAAGGATTGAGAAGGCTGGAAGAGGTGACGGGTGGGAGAGAGCCAGCAAGGCCCAGGATGGGGGCCTGAGCCTGGAGGAGAGACACAGTGCACCCAGAAACTACTCAGCCTTTGCCAAGTCGAAAGCCATATTTTACCAGCACCAGAGGGGCATAGAGAAGCCTCTCATTGTCCTATGTCTATTCTAAGAGCAGCCAATGGACCACTGCACATCACTCATGCTGAGAAATTCCGTCAGCAGTTCTCTCCTTACCATCCGGGAACTTACTCTGTACCGCACTGTATGTGTCACCTGGTGATCGGGCCTATATGCACAGCCCCTTACTGAGTCATCCGTTGTAGATAATCCACATCCTCCCACTGGCCCTTCAAAGGACACTTCAAAGTTCCAACACAGTGCCCCGGAGTCTTCAAGTGATAGTATCCCGGTAGAAAGAGAGGCCCCCAGCCCCCAGCTTCTACACATGGATTGTACTGAGTGATTACTTTCACCCAATACCCCTGGCAGCACCTCCCGTGCCAAAACACCACGGTTATATGTTGTTTCTCTTAGGATAAGGTCTAAGCACACCTTAAAACAATAAACCATGGCTTACCTAGCAGAAAAGCATAACAACAACAAAAATAAAACCTGTCAATCTGGAAAAGGCAGAATAAGGCAAGATAAGTTTCCATCCTGGTACTACAAGTTATTCACATCAGCTATCATAACCACTTTCACCACCTGAACATGCAGGAAAATGGGCTTTCCTGGGGAGCTAGGCTTCAAACCAATTTCTCCCTTGTCTCCTATATTAAGAACAGTATAACAAGAATACTTCATTCTTTTCTAGAAGCTATAAGCTCCATGAAATAGGTTTCTTGCTTTATCAAAAGAAAACCAAGAAGAAGGAGGTTATGTAGAAGTGGTATGTCTGTGAGGAATTCCAAAGTCAAATCAACATAGGCATTTAGAGACACTATATACTGAATTTGGTAATACTCCATTTTCCAAATTAAACACCTAAAATTTACCAAGTTCTAGAGAACACTGATACTGCATCATTCCACATTTCTCTAAATAATCACAAGTATGTATGCCATTCAGCCTTAGAGAAATTTCCCAGAAGGTCTTTTGAAATGAATTTGTATTGACCATTTCAGAACCTATCAGTGTTGACCTTAATAATTCCAAGTCACGACTCCTACCTTCCATCACTTTCCACATCAACAGGCTGAAGTGTAGGTGGAAAACCTTCACCATCCAGTTAATTTCTTCCAGTCCTTGGGGGAGTGACTACAGTTTACAGAGTCTATTCATGACCATGGTTGCAAGGTACTTTGTAGGCTCTAAGATGAGATCGTACTCGATAAAATTGTTTTTCTGTTTTTTCAGCATTTTAACAAGCACTTAGCAAGAACCCACTTTGGTGTGCTAGAAATTAAGAACACAAAGATAAGTGGAAAACAACCCTTGCCTTTAGGGAGTCATAATCTCTTTTATTTGGTGTATGTATATGGCATTCGCTTCTTTTTTTCTATTCAATTTATCTAGATAAATGAAGTGTGCATGTGAAACTTTGCATTCATGCTTACGTCACTGCGTTTGAGGGGAAATCTGATTCTCCCTACCTCTCTTTGTGGCTCTCCATATGAATGTCTGAGGTCTATTTCTTTTTCTGGTTCTCTGCCTCCCTCCACCTCAGACTTCCTCGTATTGATTCTGTCTTCCTGGATGAGTTAAATGAAGGTGCATTTTATTTGTTAGATTTGTTAGATTTTTGTGTTTCCCTGATCTTAAATTTTAATTTTTACACTTTCATTTTTTTCTTTATTACTTATGTAGCCCTTATATGATTTTCTCCCTCTACACGTCAGTAGAACTTGACAGAAAAACACATTCCCTATCTTCTGAGCTGACAGATCGAGGTGTGTGTGTGTGTGTGTGTGTGTGTGTGTGTGTGTGTATGTGTGTATGTGTCTAACTTTATGTTTAGATTTTATCCCAAACCAGGTCCCTATGAAATACAATGGTAATAATAAAAACCCATAAATAATAGAGGGATAATTACATTCCTTTCTCATTCCTTCATCTTGTCTGATAGCAAAAGTCCTAGTCTATGAGTTTCATTAGGTTTTGACCAGATTTCTTTTATCTTCATAGTAGGTGAGCCAGGATAAAGCAATTTAATTTGAGAGCAATAAGAGATACCCTTAAAAAGAAATCAGGAAATGGATGGATTATGAGCAAAAATGAAAATTCTGTAATACCTAGAGAAAAACATATGAACAGACCCGGTTTAATCACCATTTTACTTTACTTCATGTCCCTATATAATTAACTCTCTGGTACAAAAGGAAATCAAGTTTTACAAGTATATTAATTGCCCCCTAGTTTCTGAAACTGCAACATTGTAGAATCCAACTATTCACTTCATTCATTCTTGTTTGGGGACTCTTTATTATTAAGCCTTAGCCTTAGCTTTAGCTCAAAGTACTGAGTGACTACATCACAGCTGGTCTGTCCTGGAAATTTCACCTCCAATCTGCTTGTGAACTGCCGTCTGCACCTCCCCGTTTCTCTGAGGCCACACACAGGTCTGAGTTCTCTCTGTGGGGACCTTCCATCCTTTGTTCTGACAGCTGCCTTCTCTCTGGGTCGTGTCACCTGTCTGCATTTGGAGTTTAAAGTGGAAGTGGATGGCTCCGCTCGCAAGGCTACCTCGAGCCTCCCTGAGCTCCACCATTGCCCGCGCTCTCCTTCTCCCCACCCTGGTCCGGGCTGGCTTCCCGCTCAACTCACACAGCGGGACTGAAGGAATGCAATGCGGTGGAGATTTCTGGAATGCATACTCTGTGCCACACAATCTGACAGGTGTTTGGAGATACAAAACGCAAAGACAGGAATCTTGCTTTAATTAATTGGCACACAATTTAATAGGGGGAATAGGATACGAATCATCACAAAAAAGTTTTAATGCAACTTTGGAAAGACCTACCAGCCTCAACATAAAGGACCTGGGCAGTTACTAATGAGGATGTGAGGGGCAGGTAGAGATTTCAGCAGATTTCAGGTAAAGGGAAAAGCAATTTACGAAAGGAAAAGCAAGGAGGTAAACCGCTTCTTCCAAGAATTGCGTGAAACAAATGTTACAGATAAGAAGGAGGCTCGAGAGGTCATGTAAAAGGCTTCAGATGGCGGAATAATAGCATTAGATTGAGAATGAATGCTCCGGTCTCTCGGACTCGAGTCCGTGCTCGCCACACTATTGCGTCAGAACAGAATGCGATTCGCTGTCCACGTTACACGTAGAGAAGAGCACGAGACGCCCTCTGAACGCCGTGCCCGCGCCGTGCTCCCCACAGCGTGTTCAGCCCCCCTTCAACCGGCTTCCTTCCCCATCGCGCGGCCGAACCTGTCCTTGCGATGGTCACAAACAGCCCCACGCTGACCAAGGGCCTCTCTCCTCGCCCGACTCCACGTGTGCGGCACTTTCATCTCCTCGAACTAAGCTCTGCTCCCGGCTCCTATGACCCAACATACCCCTGGTTTCCTTGGACCCCGGTGGTTCTTCTTCTCTCCTTCACCACCTCTAAGGGAGAGAACACAGGCATGGCTGTGTGCCTTTCTACTCTCCGTCTGACTTCTCTTCCAAAGTGAGCTCATTCCAGTATCACCGCTGTATCTCCAACCCCACGTGCCCAAGTGACAGGGGAGCGGCCAAAAGTGTAGACTCCGAATCCCTGGATTCGGATCTCAGCTCCACTGACGAAACTAAGCTGGTGACCTGGGGCGAGCGGCTTAACCTCCCTACACCTCACTTCTCTCATCGAAAACAGAGACGATAATAGCAGCTGTTTTTATACACAAGCATCTTCTCAGCGCCTCCACTCGAATATCACATTGAGCAGCCCGCGAACTGAATTCCGTATTCCCTCGCCCTCCCCACCATCATACACTCCGATGTTCAAGCCAAAAAAGTATGAAAACATCCTGATGCTTTCCTTTACTGACTCCCAACATGAGCAGGCTCCACCTGCTCCTCTTCCCAAGTATATTCCGAATCGCTCGTTTTCTTCGCCTTCGCTCTCCCGCCCTCATTAAAACTACCGTCACCCCTCACAACGATGTTAGCAACCTCCCAACTGACCTTCTTATAGTCACTCGTGCCACACTCCAGTCTGTTCTCCGCACAGGAGTGGGAATCACCTTTCTTAAAAGGCATAGCAGCACATCACTCCTCTGCTTAAAACTTCCGGCGGCTTCCCACTGAGCTTAAAATCCGAGTCCATACCATGGCTTAGGAAGCCGTGTGCGAGTAGCCTCTTCCACTCTATCCTCATCTGTACCATCCTCCCGGACACATGACAGGACCGCCAGTGGTCTTTCTCTGTCCCTTCAACACACCATCCTATTCTATTCCAGGCCCTTTGAGTGGAATGTTCTTTCACTGGCAGAGGTATTTTACCACTGGATATCTAGTTCTTACAAGAGTGCCTGAAACATAGTGTGTGCTCAGTATATACCTGTTTGCTTGCTTGATCCATTGACGGCTTTTTAAAGTCTGTAAGTCACGATTTCATTCATCTAATTTATAGTTAAAATTCTTTAGGGGAGAGTTCTGTGTAAAGGAACTCATAAGTAAAATATTTTTAAATGTGTATAAAATATAAAATTGTGACTTTTTAAGTTATATAGTTATCTTGCTGCTATCATATATATGTGTATATTGCTTGTGTGTGTGTATATATACATACATACAGATATATATATATCTGATCTAGGGATGCTTTAAAAAAGTAGATGGCTCACTGAAATGCATTATATTCACATAAAATGCATTATATTCTGAGATAACTATGTCGACTATGGAATTAGACCCAGGGTCTTAGATATAATTACTGTTTTTTAAAAACTAAGTATGAAAGGACAAGAGCAATACCAGACCTCAACGGTACAAAGACACAGGGCAACGCCTCCTTGTGGTATTAACATTCCTAACTTCTGCCTGTCAATATTCCTGGGAGCAAGCTACAGAAACCATGCAAATATTTACACGGAATTTTTAAATCCACAAGCCTCTTCCTATAAAGACTTCTAAAAATAAACTCTTAAAAAATAAATGCCTTAGATGCATTTTAATTTTTTAAAAGTTTCCTGAATTTAAAATCACAGGAAAACAACTTTCCTAAAAGCACAGAATTAATACATTTATTTGTCACCATGACCTTGGGTTTTTTTTTTCCTTTTTCTGCCCTCACCCTGGTAAATGACCCCCCAGAGGTTGACAAGTATCTAAAGATCCATAAAACATGAATTTAATAAGTATAATAAATCATTTGTCCCTGGCATTTTTAAGGTATGGCCTTATCGAGTTTTAACTGATATGTTTTGCAGGTACTCCTGCTGTTATATGGAAGCAATATAAGTTTAATATTTAGTTACTGCAACCCAAAGACACCATGTTTTACGGAAGTATGAAAACTTGGAGAGGAAATAGTGTCCCTAAAATATTTAAGGTAAGATTTTAAGCCACAAATCTAACAAAAATTTTGAAGTTAATCATAATGAATTCTTTGAAAGTACATACTTTATTGGTGAAATCTTCACATTTCTGTTTTATGGTCAAATGTTAGTTGTTTATACTGAGAGCAGTGAGTATACTTCATAGTGCTAACGTCTTCCGAAAGACAATTTCCAGACATACCAGTTTTCTTAAAGTTAGATACTCTGCGCCTTGATTTTGTTAAAACAATAGGAAAATTAAAAATCCACCACTCATACATTTAAAACTCTTGCAGTTTTACTTAACTTCATTATACCAGTTGGAGAAAATAGATCCTGTTGAAAACCATTTCTGACAGGAAAAACAGTGCCAATATTCAGAAACTCATACACATGGATGATAAGTGAAATCATTAAGCTGAAACACATTGTGCATAAAAAACACCTGAAAATAAAAGCACGATCCTTACAGAATGCATCATCAGCTGCCATTTTCCTAACTAATCACTGCACCTTGTCCACGAGTTCAGAGGCCAGTAAAGTGATAGGTTCCTAAATAAAGCACGGACACGCTGCCACCACTCACGGTGTAAAATGACCATGGAAATGTATTTTTGTAAAGTGTGCTTATGTTGCTCTCTCTTGGTGAAAAAGTAGTACTGTTCCAATTGATTGCCACTGATTTTTAAACTTTTTTTTAAAGGTTTTCTTGCTAAGAGAAACAGTCTGTTTTGATACAGCATTTTTCAGTGCCATTTGCACAAATTAAAGTGCTAATTGCTAACCTTCGAACAGCTAGAACTCTTTAAATAATTCTAAGTTTCTAAATTGACATGAATTAAAAGCCAGTTAGAGCACACACTCAAACGTTTTCATTTACGGACTCACAGGAAGTTTCGTTTTGTAATAAAGTAGCAAAGAGAATGACTCAGAGGGTACTAACTACGTGAGAAATGCTCCGTGAGCCTTGAAACCGGGGTCCCTGGAAGAAGGTACAAATAATCGCGGTCTTGTAAGTGCTCGGCTGATTGAACGTGTTTGCGGCAACAAACCACAGTCCATTTGAAAAGAAAATTTAGTGGATAGACACAAGTAGTGGCAGAAGGTTCAAATGTTTAAAAAAACACTTGGGTGATGACCAATTTTAGAATCAGAACCAGTGGTTTACTGGAGCCAACAAGTACCTCCTTGTGAGAGCTGACGGTGCTCATACTTCCCAGTTACG
The DNA here is from genome assembly GCF_017311325.1 of Ursus maritimus. NCBI lineage: Eukaryota > Metazoa > Chordata > Mammalia > Carnivora > Ursidae > Ursus > Ursus maritimus. The sequence continues at coordinate 35,348,700 of NW_024423564.1, read as the reverse complement.
TGGTTAGTGACAGTGTTGATAGTTGACATCTGTCGCGGCGGGAGTGTTTACACTACAGAAATTGGCAAACACTAGAAATTAGAGTTTTGTTTGTGTGTGTGTGTGAGAGTGTGTGTGTGTGTGTGTGTGTGTGTGTGTGTGTGTTTGGGGGGGGGGGTCTCACAGTTAAACATTTACCAGCACTCCACTAGAAATGCCAAAATGTGAAAGAGCATGCCAGGAAAACCTTGGCCTTTGATCAATGACAATTGATATCGAATTAGGCAATTTTCCTAATTGCAATGAATGTGAATACTGAATAAAGGACCTCTCAGAAGTCATTACATGTTACCCATTGTATAAGCGAAGATACTACCAAGTTTAGTGTAGTATCTTGAAACAAAAGGGCATCTTTTCCCCTCCTTAATCCACTTAGAAATCCAACGATATATGGCACTTTGTTGTCAGAATAGAAACTATTTACAAGACTATTCCATCATGTTCCTTCCTCCAAATCAAGAGTCTTTTCAGAGAAGCACTCCAATCATATTTTTAAACAGATCTCTACAATGGTCAAACAGAGCTGGGTAACCTTTGGGAAATTTTTAACTTATCAAAATGCCACACTCAACCAAAGTGAGAGAGTGTCTTGTATGCTTTTGTATTTTTAATATGAGACTGAATAAAATGGAAGTTCAATGGCATAAACGAAGGCATAAAAGATACAAGCCAAAGTTTGTTTGACAAAGTCTTGAAAATGATGTTCCATAAGCCAAGCCCTTGGTGTGCTCCCTGGGTTACACTCACCTTTGGGAAGTAAGACTCAAGACTTTTCAATATTCCTCTCCCTTGGAAGGCTTACTCGTACATTTAGAGAAATAAATTCAAGAAACCATTGTTAAGCTGTTTAAACCTCAGAGCAGGGTGTCCTCTCTGTAAGACCGGAAATCAGAACTCCTAAGGTACCAGAGTCTCGTGCAGCTCCCATATGTCAGAGGCACCGGAAATGAGCTCATCACGCACGGCTTCGCAGCCTGCGTCTGTATGAGGCCCAGCTCACTGTGTGGGGGGCATGACCAAGGCGAGGTTTGACTGATTATTATGCCAGTTCTGTCTGCCCCCGGGACCCACTTGAAGATGTTATACCTCAAGGTTTTTATTTTATTGAAAAGAATATAATATTAATTAATTAATGATTACATATAAATAATGGAAAGAGACTAATTGAGCGATAGTTCAGTTAAGTGGCTCCAACAATGTCACTAACAGTGACAGCACAGCTGAGCTATTGATAAACAGTACCAGACATCGAGGGCAACAATAGTGCCGTTTAAATTAATCTTTCCATGTATTTCTTCATGATGAAAACCAATAACAAATTTTAGATGAAAAGATGTTAGAGAAGATCTAATCGTTAAAGCAGCAAGACTTGTCTCTTTATCATTAAAACCTCTGAATGGAAATATATTTAGTGATGTAAGATTGTTTCTAATATTATTGACAGAAGGACAGGAAGATCATCATATTAGTAGCATAGAAAGAAAGAGCTATTATACTGCAAAGAACAATCAATGGGAGTGCAATTTTCAATGTTACGAGTCATTAAATGGAAGATATATGAGAATCAGTTCTAAATACAACATATCATCGGGATCTATTGTGAAATCATGTAATAGAATGATAATTTTTTTAAAAACTGCACCAAATCAGTAATCTTCTTATTTAATAAAATAAAATCCTGACTTCTGGTACAGTTATTTTACAGGCTGTTCATCAGAGAAAATGAAAAAAAGACTTCATCTCATTGATGTCTTCAGAAATGCACAAATCAATCTTCATAACCGCCCTATGGTTACTATCACTGTTATCCCCATTTTACAGGTAAGGAAAATGAGAAACAGGGTGAAAGGAACTTACTCAAGAGCAGACCAGTAGGAAGCGGTGGGGCTGAGATTCAAATCCTGCACTTCGTCTCCTGAATCCTGCCTCTTAGGTGCCCCACTACATACCTTTCATCGTTTGGGTTAAAGATAAAACTGTAGAAAGTCCAGGAGTCCTTTCTGAAGAGAAAGTTCATCTTGAGTTGTTTCTTGCCTCTCGATAGCCTATAATATTCAACATCCATTCTGCTTTCTGTATTAGTCATTATACCGATGCCTGGAAGGGCCATTCCACCTGGGAGCCAGAGCTAGGCCCTCATATTACTAGAGGTGCTCGGTGCTAACAGCAGTGGAATGTGTTATACAATTCTTTACATATAACTCTGCTATTTCTCATTATTACATTTCATTATAATGATTTGTTTAGGTGATTTTTTCCTGTACTAGAATTTGAGCTCCTGGAAAGTGAGGATGTTATCTTATTAATAATAATTTGTTTCTCTGGTATTTAGCATAGTCCCTGACACAGAGTTGATACTCGATACATGTTTGTCAAAATGAAATTACATGCCATAGCCAAGGTAAGCAGGCTTGAAAGGAACAACTTTAGCCTGCATATTAAACACACAATCATTTTTTACACGAAATAAATTTTTTCACAACAATGAAAACATGCTTAGATAATTCCTTAATTGTTCTTCTTCATTCCTCATACAAAATAGATCAAAAATTCTTAAGGATTATTCCTCAGAAATGTCTCTTAAATCTGGATTATGGCCATCCCACCTAAGGTCAGGCCCTTGTCCTAACCTGCCTGCACTCCAGTCACAGTGTCCCACTTTCCTGCCCGCAAGGCCCGTCTTCCTCCCTCTCCACAAGGCCAACATAGGCAACACCATAACATGCGGACCCCAACTGTTCATTACTTGATATTAAAAAATGGTAATTGATTCCACTGTGTAAAGGGTAAAATTCAAACTGCTAAGAGTGGAATCTAAGGATTTTGTGATTTGGCCCCAACCTGCCTCTCCTTCCTTCAACACCCCAACCCATGTTTAGGCATGCTGAGTTTCTCTGTTCCCTGAGTGAGTCAGGCCTTCTCACCTCTGATGTCCCCTGTGTTTGGCACCGCCCCCCTTTTTAATCCCATATGTTGAAATCCTGCTCACATAATAAGACCCAGCTCAAATGCTCTTTTGTGACACTGGCTCCAGGTCTCCTATACAGCATACTCATAATTTCTGCTATACTCCCACAGCCCCCTCATATCTCCATTGCATTAATATTCAATGTAGGGAGTTATTATGTATCTTCCCACCCAGAACATGAGCTCTTCATATCCCAGAGCTCAGTTCAGTGGTGTCTGGCAGGTAGGAGGCCTGTTGTTGTTTGTGGTGTTAACACTCATCACTCCCTGTTGAACAAAACCAGGAGGAGTCAATAAAAATCTTTCATTATGATTTTTCTCTATACTTTCTTATTTCAGAAGAAGGTGTGTGGTGTGTGTGGTAATTCTATAATGCTTATAATTACCATGTCCTAAGAACAAATACGACTCTTCTTTACAGATTGTTCAATTCACCCTTCAATTCAGTGTTTACACAGAGATCCAATAGTTAGAGGAGCTTTTTAGGAATTGAACAACTACATTGTCCCCTTGTCCCAAACTGACATGCTGTAAGAGGAAGAGCAAGGTGGAGAGCAAGGCTAGAAAATGGGTGATGGGAGAACCTGGAGCATGGTCCAGAATACCAGACTGGCTTTAGGAGCTCTTAATCCTAAAATATATCAACAGAATTATGTTTCTCGGGAGACAGTAGAGAAAGTCATGTGAAAATAAAAATAACAACAACAAATATTTATTGGGAGGCCCATGCCAGGCTCACGACTCTACATAAAATATCCCAATTAATTCCTTTCAACACTATGGAGAAACCCCTGCTCTACCATGAAGAAACTGAGGCCCAGAGTCATTGACACCCAGGTCATCTGGCATCAGAGCTCACTCTTTTCATTAGCATCTTAGTTTATTGGGAATAACAAAATCTAGGGGTTTTGGTTTTGTTTGATCTAACATTCTAGGCTGTGTAAATAGCTTACTTTGTGATTCTGAGAGTGAATTTCGTGGGTCCACAAAAGGTTTTTATTGAATGAAGATGATTACCACCTGGTAACAAGTTTCCTTAGTCCCATCCTTGTAGAACCTGAGGCCCGATGAGACCCCACCAGATTTAGAATCACAAAGTAGAGTCTTCGGGTCATTGGTGAGACATTTTTTATATACAATGGGGAAATTGCAATATTTTGCTACAAAAACTAGTGCTTGCTATTTTCCTCACAACAAAACAAAGTTTTGCTTTGTTTCCTCACAACAAACAGACAAAGTTGCTATTATTTTTAGGAAAGGAAGACTCTTCCACGCAGGTAGTTCACAGCAGAACCAGGGCTGGAACTCACATCATCTGCTTCCTATTCCACTGCATTTTCTACTACATAAGAGAAGTAAATAACAAAGTAGTTTAAAAATCATCAACTACGGAGAATAGTAGAGACTCCAGTCCTTGTGAGGAGCTTCATTTCATTTCCCCAAAGCCTTGGGGTTACTTGGCGAGGTGTTAATGATGCTATGGAGTCTTTTAGAAATCTGTAATCCCATTTAAACATTAATTACCTAGGTCAGCTCTGGAAACTGCTGTGGAAATTTCTAGCACGTACAGGGAGAAGCGAGATCAATATTAGAATATTTCAGGTCTAGAAGTGGGCTTCTCATGGTTTTCCAGGACATAGGATCTCAAGAGATTCTGAGCAGCACAGAACTTTAGAGACATTATAAACATGTACCTGATGCCCAGAGAAATAGGACACTAGGACTGTGAGCCAAACTGGTTTAAAAACACACACACACACACATATATATCTATATCTCAAACCAAAAGTGTTAATAATAATGCAGAAATGGGATCTGCCTTTACTCTTTCCATACACTAATGATAAGAACTCAGTATTTTAGTTAAAACCACCAAAATGGGCAACGATTATTATTCTTAAAATGAGCGATATGCAATGTTTCACATGGGGAAAGTGGAACCGAATGAGATGAAATGGAGAAACTTAGAAATGGTCAGAAAAAATGAATTCAAAAGCAAATTATAAGTAATCTTTGGCTGAGAGCCTGAGGCTAAAACACAAAATTAAGCTAATTTCTGAGGAATCTACTTATTCGTTATTTGTACTAAATGTTTTATGACAAGTCTATTGCTTCAGTTTGAGATGAATCAAAAACATAATGGAATTAGCTGAAGTTGCTTATTTTAAAAATCCCTTCAGTTTCTTCCCCAAATTTGAGTTTTCCTTTGTGCTTTTCACATTACGATGTAGAACATTTACTGAATAAATACCAATTTGAGCTAAAATGATATTAGGTTTTGATGATCTACCTATTTTTAGCCTAAGGACTAAGTGATTTTCTGAATTCACATTTTCATCATTTTAATGAAAATGAAGTGATATGCTGAATGGTATTTTCTTAGATTGTATTAAGGTTTACATACTCTCGATTTTTCATATACGCGAAGTCATATATTTTTCCCTAAATCAGATATATTACAAATACACAGATATATTTTTACCGCTAACAGAATACTGCAGGCTTAAAAATGAATTTTATTATGTTCCTTGACCTTTTTAGAGTTATTTATTCTAACACTAGCAACAGCATATCTATAATAGAACAGAGCTTGGCTATATTTATGCAGTTTTGAATTATCTTTGCAAGTTTTTGTCACAACAGTGTCAATTTTTGTACTTAAAGGGCTTGTGTCTGTTTGCACCTGTTCTTCGGACAAGATTTGGAATTTTCTCTTTCTTACTGTATGTTTTTGTTACTATATCAAATATTGAAGGCTGGCTTGTTATATATAAAAATGGTGTCATTTCTGTACAACAGTCAAGACACTACCTTCTAAGTCAAAATTTCAACATTTTTGATAACTATATACAATAGTTCAGGTTAAGCCATCATAGTACCATTCAGTATATAACTCTGTAGATACACTGAATAGTCATATATGTGCTACATTTTTAAGAGGGAGATTAACTGGGTAGTATCTCACGTGGGACAAAACAGGACTGAGCGAGATGAAACTTCTTAAAGCTTCCAAAGGGTCTAACATATTGCTTAAGGAAAACCTAAACATGGGGGGAAAATTGTCTCAATAAATTTTCTCTCTCATAAATAATACAACAAACTTCTAATAAATTCCAGCTTTGAAGGAAATTTGTTGTAAGCCAATAGGCCCTTTTGTTTGTCTAAGAAGATACTTTCAAATGGTAAGTGCTTCTAGATATACTATGTGTTATACAAAACTTTTATCTGCTGGCGGGTGACCATAAATTCTCATTAAAGACAAACTTTTATCATGTTAGACCCAATAAATCATTAATACATTTTCATAGAGCTTGGACCCCATTCTCACCACATTCGAAAGCATTTTAGGTCATTTTGCATATCACCATTATGTTGCAAATGTCAAATAGAGCTCATTTTTACCATTAAGGCAACTTATCTAGGACCATTATTCCTAGGTCAAACCAGCCCTCTTGAAACCCTGGTTCAAATATTCCTCTGGAAATGTCCAAATTCTCGACTGACAAGTGCAAGTAAATTCCTGCACTATATTTGTCAGTATTCATAATTATACCACCAGTGCATATTTGATAAATGATTAAATACCTTGATTACTTTATTAATAAATGAATTGGTTCAGTTTGTGTTTTCCCAAGTTTGGTCAATAGAAGACTAGTCCTGGGAGATGAATTTCAATTAAAGGTACCATAGTGAAATTAGTTAAGAAACTGATGTACATTCTAGTCTCTTGCTGAAGACTCTCTCCAGATCTTAAGATACTAAAGACTCAGAGAGATCCTGAAAGAAGAGAAACACATCCCAATTTTTACATCTAATGCTTTACAAATCTACCTGATCATGGGCCTGGGCATTGCTGCCACCATGTTCTAGACATACGTGAATAATCATTAGGAGCTAACTTTCTCCAAATTAATTTAAAATTATTATTATCTTCCTCTCTGCAAAAGAGCTAAGTGTTAATTTTGTTTTAAGGCACTATATGAAGTTTTCTACACTTGAAATTATTTCAGGATGATTTATTTATGTAAAAAAGATTTCCAGTCATTTAATTGAATGAAATATATACATATGTGTATATGTGTGTGTGTGTATACACACACATCTTACGAATTATTTATATACACACACACATATATATCTTACAAATTATTTTATAAAATAGGGAGATACCAAACTACCCACATTGATCTCATCTTTATCTGTCACTGAAAAAAAAAAGTCAAAAAATTAACTTTTAAGGCATTCATAGAATACTTTAACCTTATAAAAATAATGGCAAATTTTAAAAATACATATTTTTAAAAGTCAATATTCATACTATGTGGTTGTGAATTCCAAAAACTAAGTCATACATGGCATTAATGTTACTACCGCATGAAAAGACTTTTAACCAAAGTACTTCCTTTCTTTAAAGGAAGAATATTTTCACTTCTTTCTATAGAAACATCTTAAAAAACAATGGTATGAACAGCAATGAGACTAGGATATGCTTCTTATTGAGGCATAGTATGATGTTTAACAATGATAAAACTATAAATTTCTATGAAAAATGAAAGTCATAACTAAGATACTGACATAATTCTATTCAGATTAGTAATACTGTTGTTATAGTCAGTGAATCTAGAGAGAGATAAAAGTGTCATTTCTAAATTTTAAAAAGGTCTGCCTTTCAGCTAACTAGGAGAAAAATTGACACCAATTTTGTTTACTCAACCTGACTTTAATAGCAGTGAAAGTTATCCCCATAGTGCTATTGCTGTCTGCACAGCAGAAGAAAATTACTGTGAAAACATATTTCATCACCTGAAAGCTTAATTAGAACCAATCTCCTCTACTACTAAAAAGTATGTGTGTGTGTGTCTCTGTGTGTGTGTGTGTGTGTGTGTGTGTGTAAGACAGAAATAACCATTTGATGACATGTTGTTGCTTTCTTATGTTAAACATTTTTTATTATAGTAATTGAAATAACTTCACCATACAGATATCACATGCTGAAGCATGACAATGCAATATTAATTGCACATTGTGTTGACATTTCAAGCATATTTTCTATAACAACATTTGCATTCATATACAGGTAGTAAACACATGGGGATAATTTGAGTCATGATTCATGGTAGCAAATGTATTGCTTTCAAGCTAATCTTGAAACCCAGAATCTTCAACAAATCTATAAAGAGTTGATATTGTAGCATGTACAGTAGTAATTATACGAACCAACCAGCTCAGGACCAAGAACTGCCATTGTTAAACTTTGAAAGAAAAATATCAGCATTATCTGATTACTTTGCAAGGTAAGTCTTCTTATTAATTTAAAAAATATTAGTCTATTGAGCAATGACTTTACCAATAGTTTTCAAGTTAGTGGTGGGGATAAAATAAAAGTTTTATGTAGCCCTTCTGAGACAATACAGCCCAGTTAATACAAAATATGGTACCTGAATAGTTTTTCTTTAATATACCATATACCCACTTATGACAAGGCAAAAAATCACCAAGAGAAGGGCAGCAATCTCAAAGAGTGCAGTAAGTTTTCATATACGACTTTTGGGTTGTAAGACTGTTATTTGTAGCCATGTATCTTGGTTCAAATAGTCTAGACAATTAATGTTTTTAGGCATAGAAACTTGGTTCCTAAAAGTCTCAGCAGACACACTGAACTTGATCTAATAACACATTTTATCTAAGTTTTATTGTTGTTGAGGTAAAAATACACCACCATAAAATGCAAGGAAAAACCAACATTTAAAATGCAGGATTTATCCTTTCTGGACTTTGTTGATCAAAGGTCAAAACTTCAAAGGTTAAAGTGAAGAAGAGGAGGAGGATGTGAAAGAAGGAAAAAAGGAAGAAAGAAAAAGCAGTGTAAGGAATAAAATTTTGATCATGAATATATTTCCAAATTTTTTATTTATTTGTAAATAGTATTAACCCAAAATATTTAGATAACTAATTCAGAACTTGAAAACATAAATTTCTCAATTTAAAGAGCAAAGCCAATTTTCAAAATCATTAGATTACAGCAACACAACTAACAGAAGTTACACTTTTTATTGCTTAACCCTTAGAACCAGGTAACCTAAGACTCAAAATGTAAATTAGCATTACAGAACAGAAAAGGAAGGTATTTTCTGTCACTCTTCTCGAGGTAATTGCTATTATTTTTTAAAGAAAACACATTTAAGAATGAATCAGTGCTTTGCAGAAACCTAGAAATAATAGAGTTTATGCAACTATCAATTTTTTGGTACATTTGAAAAGGCCAAATATGTGTATGTTTAGATTTAAAAAGAATTTTTACATAGAATGGCTTTGACATGCTAAAGATGAAAGCATTTGGATTAATTTATATTAAAATGTGAAATTTCAAGTTAGATAACAAAATTCTACACTCATATGTTTTCCAAATTAAAAAGAGAATTAGAATGGAGTCCTTGATATCTAGAAGCCTCTATCATCCAGTTGTCTGTAAATATTCCTTAAAAGAAAGTTGCGGGGGGGTTTTGTTTGTTTGCTTGTCTGAGTTTGGTTCATTTTAGTTTTAGGGAGGAGGAATTAGTAGGCTATTTTTGTGTATTCAGACCTAATTTAGACATATGAAAAAATCTGTATAAATCTTTGCATCTGGCAGAGGTTATTTCCATATTTGATCCTGTTATAACTTCGTTTTTATACATGCAAGGTAAATGAAATGCTAGTAAAATAAAATTTGTTGCTAGTAAAAATAAACATAATATGAATCACAACAGTTCCTTCAACAGATTACATAAATGGTAACTAATTACAATGCTGGATAATTAAAGTGAAAACAAATCTGCCATCTCATACCATGTTCATAGATGAGATTTAAAACAAAGGTTGCTTTTTATATAATTCTGGAAATCACTGCAATCATATACAGTTCTGGAAAGCATTCCAATCTTAGATTTACAGAATGAGTAGGGATATGGGTTTTTTTTTTTATAACAGAATAAAAATACACTTTAATCTTAAGTAAACCAAATTCCCTATTAAAATTCCTGGTAATATTGAATAACTTCTGAAGTTTTTCAAGTAAAGTTACTTTCTCTTCTGGAAGAGAGAATCAGACCCGTACTATCACTTATATTGATATGTTTTCACCTTACAAATAAAAAAATTATAATAAAAACTAAGGAATATTTTATACCTCTAAAACATTTCTATGGCCTCAAGAGACTTTCATGGTTTACTACTGAATCTTCTCTTCTTAGTTTCTCATTAGGGAATAAGCACTATAGCAACCATAGTCTACAGCACACCAGGTAATATATATAAATAATGAGCACATGGCTTTTATTCACAACTTTATCACATCAAACTAGATCAGTATAAATATGCAAATGTGAGCAAGAAAATTCTAGTGCTCAAAAAAAGCCAGATGTAAGTAGCTAGAGAAATGAAATTTGTTCATTAATTAGTTGGGTAGTTTCACACATTTTAACTTATTTTTCAAAGGTTCTTCAAGTGTGTGTGTGTGTGTGTGTGTGTGTGTGTGTGCGTGTGTGTGTTTTCTAGGGGGAGAGGGTTCATCCCCATGTTGAACATTCTTCTTTTTTGTTTTAAATGAAAATTTCACTCTTTTATCACTAAAGACAGAAGTCCCAAAGCACCCACTCTAGCATACTAAATAACCATTTTGATTTAAATTAATACAAGTGAGTGACCAACAAACTGGATAGATATCAAATACCAGACACTTGAAATTATGTATCATTCATGGATAGATCATGAACTTAAAAGAAAAATTATTTAAAATACTTCATGAAAAGACCTACTTGCTTATCACTCTTACAATAATCTTGTAATATTCCAATTTTTGCATTATTTATTCTAAGAAATCTGTAATATATTTGAGAATTCACAAAATGGAGTCACAAACACTCAGAGTTACACTGTAATTTCCTTTATCCTGACATCCTTATCCTCTTTTTCCCCAAAGACAGTAACAAATTCTTCTTTGGGATGCATTTAGCAAGGAAAAGTATCTATTGGAATACGGATGTTAAGTAGTCATAAAGAATCAAGTAGTGATAATTTAAGGGAAGACATGTTTTAACCTATCACAGCCTCAGAATGTGGCTTTAAAAGCAAAATATATCTAACTTACAACTTTAGGTTGCCAATTATCCTTTTTTGCAAATTAAACTAGGACAGTTTGCTTCTCTTGGTTCTCCTGCTTTGAGGCCATTTCTTGATTTATTGGAAGTAGTTTCTAGGATAATAAAAGGTAAAACATTCCTAAATTTTGCCTATAATTAGCATCTATGAGAAAATAAGACTGTTGGGAGAAGTTTAAACAAACTGCTGAAAGATGAATATTGTAATTTCTAAGGATTTCCATGTCAATGATAGTGCTGTTTATATTTTTATAGAAAGCTGAAAGCTCACTCATTGTTTTTGAAACTATAAGCAAGAAAAGGAAGTAAATTGCTATGAAATGTATGCATAATAACTTCAGACACAAAGAAAACTTCATCCTCTATTTTGATTTTAGAAAATTCTCGAGGGTACATCCATGACTAATAATATCTAGTAATCAGAATCTTCTATTTGCAATAATTAGATTATTTTCGATGCTGCAGTGTGAAACTCTATATTAGACTTTACAATGTAAGTTGGTCTCAACATTAAGAGACTTACCAAATAAGTGTGAGACATTATCCTATCACACCAAAATGAGTTTGAAATGTCAACTCTTCTACTTCTGAAGAACAGAAGAAATTGTATTTGACCATATGTACCCATTGGAGATATACTTTCAAATAAAAGTGAGTGGTATGAAATACGAAAATCAGATGGAAAGATTTTATTATTACCATCACGTTCTGTTCCTTTATGTGACTCCCAATGAAAAGTAGAAAATAAAAGCTAGTTCACGTTTTGTTTACTTTTAACTCACTGGATTGTCTTCCATTTTAGATCACTGTATGATCTTACTAAAGCCTTACTGAAAATGTACATTATCACAAGTAGCTAAATTTCCACACAGAGGAATAAAAATATTGGGAAAATCAGGTTGAGATTTTTATAGTACTCTGCACTGTGCTATAGTAATGATAAACCCATTTCACATTTAATCCTATCATCAAGCAACACCAGGCTTCTTGCTTTGTTTTTCATTTGAAATGGCTACTATATATAAGAGAATTAATAAGGTATTATACTATTAATGCTTTTTCAAGTCAAAAGAAGTGTTATCTAGAAAATAATTTAACATTGAAATGGGATCTTCAAGATCAATTCTGTTTTATATACTCTGCAGCAAAAATAACATTTCTAGTAGGAAGGTATTAATTATAAACCTAGCAAATTCTAGACATTCACATATTTGTGTAAACAATTTAACATGGTTTATTACATTTCCAGAAAGGTTAAGTCTTATATCCAGTTTTCTGCTAATTCTTCTTTCATATATTATAATAAATATATATGTGTTATTTGAGTGCACGTGTATATATTTTCACACATATATGTCATATATACATAAAACAGCACTTAATGGTCACTTTCTTTGCATGTTTAAATTGAAGGGAAAAAAATGAATTGCTATTATGCATAATCCATGGCAATCTTCCTTTCTGTTTCACAAATGGCCATATCGGGATGTAAACAAAACATTGGAGCGAGTCATTCCAGGTGAACTGTATTTCAAGGTGTAGGCTGGTGTTCTCATGAAGAATTGTGTACTTCCTGGTAATAAATACCTACAAATGACAGTTAAAAAATTATACTTTACAAACAAGTTAATATTAACATCTCTCACTAAAGTGTTCTGTGGTTAATAATTTATATATGCTACACGAGAAGCAATACTGTAACAATGCATCCTACGTTGAAAAATGTTCTCTCCCAGACTGAGGTGGGAAGGTGGAAGATGGTCATAAAAGCCTCACCTAAAGAGCTGAATACAGATGCAACTATGATCTTAGTATCCCAAGACATCCCATAAAGAGCCATTATACTCACATGCTAGGAAACTATTTCCACGGCTCATGTTAATTTGAAATTCATCATTAATCTCTATAAATAATATGTGAAACCAGTCAAATATTTCTTAAAAACATGTGATATGAGAATTTGGCTGGCCACATTACCAATAATTGTTTGTTTCAAGGATGTTGGAACCATTAATTATAATTTAATAATATTTCATCAATATATTATGACTATAGGTAATCTAAGAGAAAAAGTTAAAGGCTAAAAGTCATAATTATAAAATTTATATTCATAGACCACATGGTTCTTATAACAGAACACCAGAAACAATCATGATCACAGGTTACATGCAATCCTTGAAGCCAAATGTATTTCAGAATACATGAATTTTCCAGATTTTAGAATGATATACTGTATATACCATATATAATATAATATCTCCATCGGGGCCTTGACGCAGCATCCTGAAATCAAACCATTAATATTTCTGTAGTGAAACATATGAATACTCACAATAGATAGGATGAAAATAATTAATAACTTCATGCCAATTCAGGTCAGGTCATATTTGCCAATAAAAAGGTTACTCTTCCTTTCTTTTTAGTTTTCAGAGATTTGAGAATAAGAAATTGTAAATAAGAACGTGCACCTGTATAATTTGTTTCTCTCTGGAAAAACTTTGATTAGCATTAGGCCACTCCAATCTATATATCTAGAGAAAAATGGAAATCCACAAGGAAATCCACATGAGCAAATGTAAATAAACATTACTATTAAAAGTATAAATCTTGGTAATGACGAGAAGGACATGCTATAAAGTCAGGACAAAGACATATATGAGGAATTTCCAAAACCAGAGGCAGCAATAGAAGGAGATTTGACATTTTTGAAAAAATAAACAATGGTAGAGCATCAACTCATTTATTTTTTCCACTTTACATTAGAATCTTCCAGCAACAGTATCATACTTCCATAGACACGCAAAGAAATCAAAGGCCAAGAGTACTATTAGCTACCTATTCTACATTAAATAATGTTGATAGCTACTATACCTCCATGCCAATGGAAAGTTACATTTATAGTTGTGTTATATAAATTTTATAGAAGAATATGAACTCAGTATGATCAAGTTGCATATGGCATTCAGATTAAAATGGAAGAATTCTCCATAACATCCATAAACATCATTTTATCATGAATGATCTAATAATATCTTCTAAATCTATTACCTAGTAGCACAAACTATAAATAATTGCTCAAATCATTAAGTTAATAGAGCAGTAAAATAATACACAACAAACCAAATTAAATCAAAATTGCACAATGGGTGATGAATAATGAAACAATTGATTTCTCACATCACAGATTATATAAATTATTTTCTTAATATCACTAGGGTAATTTATATGGATTAATTATTATGTCAAGAGCTAGTGGAGTCATGATGATTAATCTGATATCTTCTGTCATGAAAAGGCTCCCTTCCTATCTAAGACAAAGGTGTGAAAGAAAATAAGGTGTTTGATCAAAACCCACTGCTTTTTATTAGTTGAGAGTTATTCTACCTTCTATTGAAAATGCATTCTGATTATATTGATAATTATCAGAGTACACAATAACTTCTACCAACTTCCTTTTGAAGAACTTCCAAGCAATAGTTACTACTGACATTACAATAACATTCACATATCCTTTTGAGTTAAAGATCTCCAGTCCACAGAGGAAAAATACAAGCACAAAATCCAGGGTTACAGCTAACCTATACTATTTTATTTAACACTATGTAATACTTAGTGTTTTCTATGTGCTCAGCACTATTCTAATTGCTTTATAAATACTAGCTCATTTATTCTCATAACAGTTCCATACAGTAGATATGACTGTGTGCTTCATGTTATAGATGTGCACACTGGAGCATACAGGGCTCAAATGTCTTGCCCACAGTTACACAGCTAGTAAATGGCAGAGCTCGGCCTCAGACCCATGTGCGCCAACTCCAGAATCAGTGCTCCTAGTAACTGTACTATTTTGTCATTTCTCTGTATGAATCTCAGTTTTAAAACTAATGGATATGATGATTATGATATTCATTTTTTTCAAAACTACAAAGTATAAAATAACCTAGAAAGTAGAAGAAGATTGTACCTCCACAAACCTAAACTTTTTAAAAGAAGCAGAAAAGGCTATAAAATGAAACTTTGGTGAAGAAAAAGTTCAGTATGAACTAAAAAAAGCATATGAAATCACATTGGAAGAAACTTTGTTTCCCTAAAGCAAGTGCTGTGGGCTATTTTAAAGCTTTACAGGGAAACAACAGATTATTTGCCTTAATATCTCCATTAATATCTCTTGGGACATCCCACACTAGCTGAACATCAAAGATTATGCTTGAAATGTTCTTTGCAATGAAATTAAATAATACAATTTGATTGTTTTTAGCCAGAAGAGTATCTCTGAGAAGTACACTTATAGACTATGTATCTAAAGAGTGTGTTAAAGCACCAAAAACTGTGAAAAGTTTACAGCTTTACCTTTATTCTATCTTACTCTCGATGTACAAAATAGTTAACTTGTAGGTACCAAGGAGAACTACCCCAGACTACCCTCACTCCTCATCACTGACACTAGGTGTACACCACCTCACATGTCCATCACATAGACATAAAACATGCCTTTGTCCAAGTCCTACTTGATGTAGAATTGGTCTGTCATGTACCAACTTCTTCCTGACCATGGAGGATCTCTATAACATGAGCATTTCAAGACCGGTAGGGAATTAGCCTTGAAAACTTAAGCTACACCCACCTTCTGAGATTTTCCTGGGGTAAGATCAGTACCCCTGAGACCCCCAAAATAAACTCAGCTTCCTGGTTTGGGGAACAAAGGTAAATAAAGTTCATCATAATATTTATCCTATGTTTTAAATTTTTTTCTACTGTGGTATAATATATATACCATGAAACTTACTAGTTTTATTATTTTTAAGTGTACAAATCAGGGCATTAAGTACATTCACAATGCTGTGTAACCATCACCACAATCTGGTTCAGAACGTTTTCATCCCAAACAGAAACTCTTTGCCCACTGAACACTAAATCCCCATTTCCTCCTCCCCATTCCCTGGTAAGCTCTATTCTACTTTCTGTCTCTATGAATTTGTCTACTCTAGATACCTCATATATAGTGGAATCATATAACATATTTTGTCCTTTTGTGTCTGGCTTATTTAATTAGCATGATTTCAAGGTTCATCCATGTTGTAGCATGTGTCAGAATTTTTTCCTCTTATACAGACTGAATACTATTTCATTGTATGTCTATATCACCTTGCGTTTATCCATTCATCTGTTGGTGGACACCTGAGTTGTTTCCACCTTTGGGCTATAGTGAATAATGTTGCTATAAACACTGTTGTGCAAGCATCTCTTTGAGTCCTTGTTTTCAATTCTTTTGGGTCTACAGCAGGAGTGAAACTGCTGGGACACATGGCAATTCTATCTTTAACTTTTTGAGGAACTACCAAACTTTTCCATAGCAGCCACATCATTCCACATTCTGAGATAGTGAGTGCAGAGCATGAGGATTCCAACTTCTCAATATCCTCACTGACACTTATTTCACATTTGGAGGATAAAGCCATCCTAGTGAGTGTGGATTTTCCCTTTAACTTTGATTTGGGCTACGGGTTGGGGGAAGCTCTAGTTTCAAGTCCCATCTCTGCCATAGCTAGCAATGTGGATTTGGAGAAGTCATTTAACCTCTTTGGTCCTCGGTTTTCAGTTTTCTCATCTGTGAAGAGAGTCCGGTAGTTTCTGCCATGCCTGGCTCACAGGGCATAGAGCCAATGAAATAGTGCACAAGGGTGAAATATTATTTATGTGTTATGAACATCAGCCTCAGGAGGGAAGACCATCCCTGTTCTGAAATAGATGTTTCAAGCTATCATAGCCTAGGGCCATAATGGTACCACTATTTAACTCAATTGTATAGTACACATTTGAAAGTGCATAAAATATAAATGTCCAGCTTAATGAATATTATAAAATGATTACGTGTGTAGCTGCTACCCAGGTTAAATAAATGAATATTCCTAGCACCCCCGAGTCCTCTATTACAGCACCCTCCCATTTTTCCAATATCTTCCCCATTTTTTTATAGAATGCTCAGTTTTTTTGTAGGAGTTCTTATACAACCTAAGAATCTTATGTAGTTTATATGGGTGGCAAATACTTTCTTCCATTCACTGGCTTGCTTTTTCACCCTCTTAACAGGGTCTTCGAATGAATAAATATTCTATTTTTAATGTAGTAAAATTCATCTTTTCATTTATGATCTGCATTTTTGGTCCTATTTTTTAATAATCTTTGCATACCTCAAAGTCATGAAAATATTCCCCTGCATTATCTTCTGTAATCTTTAGTTTTGCCTTTCACATCTGTGTAGTCAATTCATTGGAGACGATTTTTGCGTATGGTGTAGGTAAACTCAAGTTTCCTTTTTTTATTATTATTATTTAGAAACCCAATTGTCTCAGCACCATTTTTTAAAACAAATTTCTTTTTCCCATTTGTCATAAATCAAATGTACCTCTTTTTCTCATAAACTAACTCTCTATATACACCTGGGTCTACTTACATGACTTTTCTGAATGGTTTCATTGGTCTGTCTATCCTTTTGACAATATTACACCATCTTAAATTACTTTAACGTATTATAAGTCTCAGTACACAACAGTTAATAAATCCTACCATTTTATTTTTCTATTTCAAGAGTGTCTTATCTATTCTTGGCCCTTTGCTTTTCTGTATAAATATTAGAACAAGCTTTGGTCAAAGACTGTGCCTTCCCCCCAAAATTTGTTCAGATTTATATTATGATTACATTGAATTTAGAGATGTTCAGAACTATTTAAGAGCTGACATTTGATGATACTGATCCAATGATGAATAAGGTATATCTTCCCATTTTTTACATTTTCCTACATAAAAGTCTTGCACATTTTTGTTACATTTATTACTAAGTATTAACTATTCTTTGATGCTACTGAAAATGATATCATACCTAAAATTTCATATTCTAGCTGTTTGCTGTTGATATAGGAAAAAAAACAATTGATTTTCTTATCTTGACCTTATTTCATTAAACTTGTTAAATTTACTTAATAATTTATCTAGATTTATTTAGATTTCTAAGAACACAATCATATCCATTGGTAAAGAGTTTCAGTTTAGTGCCTTTTCTTTTGCATGCCTCATTGAACCAACTAGGACCTTTGCTACAATGTTAAATAGAAGTAGTAGTAACAAGCAATCATGTCTTGTTCCTCATCTCAGAAGGAAAGCCTTCAACATTTCATCATTAGGTATGTTTGTTGTAGGTTTTGTGTAGTTATTCTTTATTAGATTAAGGAATTTCCCTTTTGTTTCCAGCTTGTTAAACATTTTTTAAAAACATGTATACTGAATTCTAACAAGTGATTTATCTATATCTTTTGAAATGATCTTTTATTCTATTAAAATCCCATTGATCACTTTTTAATGTTATTGCACCCTTAAATTGATGCACTAAACAGAAGTGGTCATAATACATTATTCAATTTGAAGTTCCTGGGTTCATTTTGCTGATATTTCATTTAAGACTTTTGCTTCTGTGTTCAGGAGTAACACTGAACTTTCACTATCCTTTAACATAATGTCTTGGTTAGGTTTTAGTACCAAAGGTATGGGGGCTTCATTAAACAAGGTGGAGAATGTCCCCTCCTTTTCTGTTCTCTGGATAGGTTTAATAGAATTGGATAGTGAAGACCTGTGAATCTGGAATTATCTTTGTGAGAGGGTTTTTAATTACTGATTCAATTTCTTCAATAGTTAAGACTAATTAGTCTCTTATTTATAGGACTTTTTAACAAGAAGTTTTGTCATTTTTGGAAATATATGTTCTTCCAGGAATTTGTTAACTTAATCTAAATCACCAAGTTTATCAGCATGAAATTGTTCATATTTTCTTATAAAATTTTCAATGTTTGTAGGATCTGTAGTGATGTCTCTTTGTTCTTGATGTTAACTATTTTCTTTCATATTCTTGATCAGTCACACCAGTTGTTTATCAATTTTATTAATCTTTTCAAAAACATATTTTTGGCCATGTTGATCTTCTTTATTCTGTTTGTTACGTTATATTATTAATTTCTGCTGTCATTTTTATTTCCTTTCTGTACATTCTTTGGGTTTATTTTAATGTCATTTTGTCACTTTTCAAAATGGTTGCTGATGTCATTTAATTTTTGCCTTTCCTCTTGCCTAATATGTTCATGTAAGTCTATAAATATGCCTATAGCAATGATTTGTCTACATACTACAATTTTTTGTTTGTAATATTTGTGTTATCATCCAGTTCAAAATATTTTGTTACATCCATTATGATTTCTTTGATTCATGAGGTAATTAAAAGTATATTTTTTATCCTTCCAAATATGGATATTCCAATTATATTTTTTGCTTTTGTTTTCTAACTTAATGGCATGGGGTCAGGAAAAAAAACCCTCTGTACGACTTAAGTCTTCTGAAATTTGTTGAAATATGTTTTATTATTGTACTATCTGATTGACTTTTGTAGAAGTTCCCAGTGTGCTTGGTGTTTTATATTCTGAGATCCTTTGATTCACTTCTATATATGATGGTTAGGTGTGTTAACTTTATTGTTGAAATGTTCTATATCTTTAATATATATATATATATATCTTCATCTACAGTTTGTAGATTTGTCTGTTTTTCCTTGTAATTCTGCTAACTTTTGCCTTGCAAAACATTGAGAACACTGTTACTCCTAGGAATCTAGAGTGTTCACCAACATCCCCATCTTTGGCAGGTCTTGAACTACCTTTTCCCTTAGGTCCATGAATCTATCAAAAGTATTAGTCAGTACTAACAAGCGCTCACTAAGTACCTGATTAACTCTCCACTGTCTTCAAGCAAAGGTTTTGGTATTTTGTCTAACTTTCCTAGTTGTCATTAAAGGGAGGATTTGTCCAAAAGTCTAGTGCTCTATTACCAAAGGCAGAAGTTTGAACTCAGTGGTTTTTAAAAATGTTTTCAACCATGAAACCCATTATGAAATGAGCTTATATGGAAGTTGAGTACATGAAATACAGAAACACAGAGATGTTGATGATACAAAGTATTTGGAGATCCCAAAGCTTCCCAAATAAGTGTAGTTAAAGTATTGAGCTGGTCCCAAGAACTCTAGTAACATGGAGATATTTGTGTATCTCAACCCATCTGGGTTTATATATCAGTCTATTTGCCTAATTATGAGTCTACCTCTGAGAAATGGCTTTCCACCTGGTGTGCCTATTATTATTTTTCTAAGACTTCAAGATTCAAGGCTACTCTGTTCCATGGAATGGGTGGCATGTACACTTTAAAGTCTCTTTAGAAAGATCATGCAGATCTTTGGTCAAGATAAATGTGGTCCATAAACCTGACTGATGTTATCACTATTTTTTTTCTCTTTTAATTTTACAGATAAATTACCTAAATATATATATATCTCCTCATGAAGTATTTAGGCATACCTCATATATTATTTATATTAGGCATATATATTAATTTATAAATATTAATTTATACTTTATTAGGTATACTTCATAAGTGAAATTTATGTATTAATAAATACTAAATTAAGTGACTTCTACATGTAAAGTAAAAAGCTATAGGTTCCTAATTGATAAGGAAAAGAAGATATGGCCAATTTTCACATGTTTTTAAATTAATGTGACATTGACTTGGGTTTTAATAGCTAGATATTAGGAGGACATGTTTATTTCTCTCTCCTCTTTGTGTTTCCAAGTAGAATTTCCACCAAATTTCTGGCCTTTTACCAGAGTGAGTTATCTGATTTTCAGGTTTAAAAGAAGGAACCAGGTATGCTTGGCTATGTCCCTTTCTCTTGTTGGATCAGCCTATCTGTAGAAAGGATGCATTCTTAATTGCTCACTAGCCAATACTAATAGAACTAGATTTTATGGGGTAGTGTTAGTGGAAGGTTTGGGTTGATCTTGCTCTGCCCATGACTGGATCTGTACATTTAATTCTATAATTCAATTTTAGAGAACTCACTTGGCTCAAATCTACACCATTTTCCCTCAGTGTAGCTTTACTCAGTAATGAAGCTATATTCTGATGATCATCTGTCTGATTCCTACATTTCTCTCTCTCAAATGGTTCTGAACTTGTGCAGGAATAAAGGGTGTGTTTTACTAACCCCTCTCCCCCCGGAATGCTTATAATCATCATACTGGGGCTATACTGAGTATTTATCAGAAGTCCAGAACTCAAGATTCCAGAGTAGGAATATCTCTTCTGACCACCAGATGGGGAAGAAAATAAAAAGACCTGACACAATTGTAAGGTGTAACTTCTTCCTCCAGAGTGACCTCATTCTATTTTGCCTGCCTACTAAAGTTACGAGAGCCCTCAATAGAAAATGCATTATAAAATCTATAATTGCAAGAGTCACACTGAAGAGTTTAAAACCATCCTTCCTAGACTGGAACTTAAGATTTTCCTGATCATGCTCCCAGAGTATCACTCCTTAAAGCGAAGCCACTTCGTTTATATGTTGTAATGTCTTAATGACGATCATCATTCTTTTAAATCATACAAAAATATTAATGAAAGTAAGTTTTATTTCAATAATTTGCTTCAGTCAAATCATTAAACTGTAGAATATTGCTTTGATATTTACATATTTCAAATATTAATGGCTAGCTTTACCTCTATCATTGTTGTGATCACTCAGCTTCTATTTGCAGGGGGAGAGTTAAAATACATTAGAGGTACCACAATAATATAATGTCAGAATCCAAGACAAACAGATTAAAAATACATCTTTCAACACTTTTTGTGAAATATACTCCAAGTCATTTTGCTGTTGCAGGTCAGTTTTGTAAAAAGTTAGCTTTATTATATACTTCCTATGATCTCTTTAATAAACAGATCAATTTCTGGGTGTTTCAAAAGACAATCCCAGCTATGGTGGTTCTTTTTCCTCATTGCATATTCAACTGTTGGTTGAATGCTATCATCATTTGACTATCACCTAGTTTTTCAAAGTCACCGTTTATTCTCTTCTATCCAGAGTAGTACTGCAACTTATACATACTAAAAATAAAATCACATGTTCATCTTTAATTCTAATGGGCACTATGGTTGCATAGAGAAATGCCAAAACGTACTATTTTTTCAATCTGTGTATTTTTGCATTTTAAAAATAATATTATTTTTCATGATTTGAAAAACTACCTATTTTAACTGGACAGTATTTATAAAAACACAATTTTTAAATGAAACTTAACAAAATTCACCTCCCATAGATGCTTGTCATGATGAAGGGAGTAAGATTAAACTAAAGGCATCTTCTCAACTTATCAGGCTGAAAGATAAATTTGAAATTTCCCTATTGGTGAAAAAAGTCAAGTTTATGACCATTTTTGGATGCTTTTACTCGGCATTTGAAAGCAAAATTATATAAACCAAATAATCTCATTTCCAAGTAGATTATTTCTGTCACCTTAAGGTTTGTGGTTGCTGTCCTTGTTTGATCCTTTAAAGGTAAAGATGGTGCAAGTTAAAAGTCTTTTGTAGATAACAGCATGTATGAATTTTCGGTCTTTAGCTTTTTCTCTAGCTATATAAATAAAAAGAGACTTTCAATTTCAAACTGTACTGTGGCATTACTTTATATAAAACTCACAAGGTATAGAAATGTAAACAAATACCTGGAATTACCCCAATCAGTACCAATGCCTGAGAGTGATCCTCTTGAGTCAGTTGCATATTTGTAAACCACTAGCAGGCACTGTTTACAAAGTTCGACCAGGCGCTGGCAACACTGGAGCTGCAAAGGGGTCACCACCTCCGGGCTTTTACTGAAAATACTCTCCCAAGAGGATCTGTTGGCATGGAAACAGACATGACCTCGTGTGGCTGTTAAAAATGACAACCGGCCTTATCACTTACCTAGCAACCAACCAATAAGGAAAAGTAGAAATGGACTCAGACATTTGAAGTGACTGCAGATGGTTGAAAGGTACAAAACAAACATATATTTGAAAATTAATCCTTATATTGAGAAACACAACACAGAATTCACATACTATTTGTCTTTAAAGACTTTACTGATGCTAACTGTGGGTAGCTATCAGGGTGGTTTCCCAATACCTCCTAAAAAAATGAGTTACTCTATATTAAGGTATATGTAAAATATTGAGCTTATTTCTCAAACGTTAGATATTCTAAAACTTTAGCTTTCCTAGAAAGCTGTCTTTACCTTTACATTAATAATGACCCCACAAAAGAATTTAAAATTTGCTTTGATTTCATTTGTGGTCTCTCTGTATTAGGAGAATTTAAGCGAATCCCTTGATTATGACCACTCCTCTCAAAACACTTGGAGACGTAATTAAGTCCACGATATTCCTAGGGCACAGGTTCTGTATTCTAGAAGTCATGTTATCTCAGTGAGTACTGCTGACTATAATCACAAAGGTAGTGTCCTTCCTCCTTAAGTGCACTCAGCTTATACTAAACCAGGTAGTAGTACACACTTTCTTGGTAAACGTTGTGTGTGTGTGTGTGTGTGTGTGTGTGTGTGTGTGTGTTGAGCACACAGGTAAACAAATACATATAAGTGTACTTACAATTCCTAAATTTACCATAATGATCCAAATCAGGAAACACCTCACCACCCTCCACCACCAGAAAGAGAGAAAGAGAGACAGAGAGAGAGGAAACTTATTTCCTTAGTGTAAATGAAGCTTTTCAAGTCTCAAGGCGAAAGTTTCATTTGAGGCTTGTAATGGTTCAAGTCTCATTTTACATAAACTGATTCACTTAACCCTTAGAGAAAGAAAAGAGTAGATTTTCAGAAAGAAAAAAATATTAAGGAAAATATTTTTCTGAAGAAATGTACTTCCCAATGGGAAATTCGAAGACTCCATTTTCAATCTTCTGTGGATATTTGATATCTTTGGAATTTTTAAAAATGTTTTAGAAACTCAGAAAGGTATTTTTTGGTAGAAAGGGTACTGTTTATTTTTTCAGGAGAAACATGGTCTTAAAAAGATAGCATGTCATCTGTGAATGACAGGTTTTCTCAAAAGGAGTAAGATTCAAATCAGTAGACTGAAAGGAATAAATTTTCTTCCATATTCTGAGATGTTCAGGACTAAACATAATACTGTTTTTATTATTTTAAAAAAGTTATTTTCATTCAAGAAACAGTTAATATGCTAGTAAAAATAGCTCTAAAATAAATTTTAATACTAAATGTAAGAAAAACTGGCTATAATACATATGTGCTTGCATATATCCATATAAACCTATATGTGTGTGTGTGTATAACCAACTTAATTTGATCAAGGAAAATACTGGAGAATACCAATTAATTAGGGAATGTGTTTACAATTAGTATGTCCTAATTTCAAAGCCCTATATGTTTAGGCCCAGAGAAATATAAATTTCATATAAATACAAATACACACAGGAAAACATCCTGTGTTATGACTGCCTGCTTAACATTTTCTTCTCCACTGAAATTCTGAGCACTGCTACATCCTCTCCTCTCAATTGGGATATATTTTTATTTTGATCCTTTGGAGCCATTTGATTAGATCCACTATCAAGTTACACACATCATGGTTAATTTTTCTTTTCCTTATTTGGAGTATAGAGGTAAGAAAAGAACAAATAGAATGGAAGAAAGATAAAAGAGCTTCTTCAGTCACACTCTAATTTGATGTAACATTCTAAATACTACGTAAGTTATAATTTGACCAGCTTTGGCTTCTCATTCTCTCATTCTTCTTTAAATATTTAAAATAAACATATGGATCGAAGTCCTTTACCAATTTTTGGTGTGTGTGTTCACCACCCCTAGCCAAAGACCACATTCTACTCTATTAATTCATATTTAAGCGTCAGCACACCACAACTCCGCATTTAAAAAAAAAGAAAATGAACAGGATTTGCTTCATTTGGTACCAGGTTAACTTTTTCTGCACAAAGGAAATCTACCCTTCAAACTGAGTATATTAGAACTATGTCCCTCACCTCCTATCCACCGCCCGGCATAAGTGAGTAAATGTGCTATGCCCCTGTAACACTACAGTATCTCAATTTTCAATACTAACACAGAAATTTTTAAGAAGGTGAAAGGATGTGGAAATAATTTACAATACCAGTGCCTTTATCAAAGAACTCAAGGTTTTATCTGCCTTCTTTCTGAATCTAAATTCCAAAAAAACAGAATTCAAAAAGAAAAATTAAGTGGTTAAAAAGTTCTGTTTGGTACTCCCTAATCCTCAGAGATGTAGAACAGGAAACAACTTTAAATGACACTTTTTAGTAAAATAACAATAAGATACAGAATACTAAATACCTCTGGCAACAAAGGGCAGTTGTCATTAATGAAATCCAGAAACTTGAAAAGCCTCGCATTATCCAGCAATCCAATATTTTTCACCAACTTTCTCATCAAAACATTTAATAAAGCAGTTATCTAAAAAGTAAAACTGATGCATTTCTTTCTCCGTCTCTGGTAGAAGTCCGAATCGATGACTGAGTGGACCGAAGTTAAGTAGCAGAAAGGAGAAAGGAAAGTAAAAACAAAACAAAGCAAAACAAAACAAAAATTGGACTATACCAACGGGATAAACAGCAACAATGAGCTGAAAAGTACTAACAATGACATATTCAATTGAAAGTGATATGAGAACAGTAAGATTCAGATCATTTTCACCTTGTATGATGCATACATTTTTAAGTAGGAGAGTAAGTCTAGAAGTGGGCTGCTTAGAATATGCCTTACCATTTCTTCTTGCCCAAAGATTATAAAAGAAAAGCTTTTCCATGACAAACTTCTACTGGAAGATGCCTTTGGCTAAAGGGTCCAAACAGATGCTCTTCTTTGGGGCTTACATATCATTGTTTTGAGTGGAAAGAGGACTTTCCCAAACAATGCATTTCTTCTCCCATTTAGCCCCTGCCGCCTCCTCTTTGTTTTACCTGGAAAATTATTCTTCCTCTTCCTACAAGTCTCAGCTGAAATGTTACATCCTTTAGCCACATTTCCTGGGCTCTCGGGCCCGAGTTTGAATGCCACAGCACCTAAACTTCCTATATCCTAGTAAAAGATGTCGGATAGTTTCATTCATGAAAATTTCAAGAGTCATTCTCCTGCAGAGAACACATTCAGAATTTGGAGCATCATGTGATAACAAGAAAAGGTTCCATGTGGTAACAAAGGTCACTGAGCATGGGCTTCAGCAGCCTGAAAGAACGAGAAAGAGGGATAAGGGTGTGTTCTATTTGATGCTTCAGTAAAACCCTGGGCCAACTCTAGGGAAACCTACCACAAAGATCTACAACATTCTTTGATGTTTCTGGATGTGGACAGGGAGTGGTTCATTTATTTTGTTTTGTTATTGGGGTGTTGACAGGCAGAAGCAAGAATCTAGGTGGCCCAGAGTTATTTGGATTATATTTTTCCAAGATTTACACATAACTGTGAAAGACAGTTGTGCTTTTATTAAAATCATTCCTTTAGAAGTGAGTTAAGAGTAGGTTTTTACCTTGACTACTAGGCAGTTAGGCCAAAGGTTAAAGGAGTATTCATTGACTAGACATGATTCAAAGGATTAATAGAACTATTCTGGCTCCAAACTGGGAATCAAACACACACAACACTATGTGACTTAATTAAATTAAGGAAGCTTAAGAAACCCATTTGTAAGGCTACAAAATAAAATCCAGTGTTAAACTCACCTCTACAGACCACCAAGGTTTTAGAGAAATGGATGGAGAGTGGAGGTCAAATTGGACTCAAAGCTACTCCTGTTCTATTTGCTCAGGTGCGATGGGGCTGGGGATTTGGCTAAGGCTATGGGACTTACATCAAGCAAGCCTGTCAACCACTGGGAATGCTGCTCTGAGGAGAGTCAACAAAACACACAGTTAAGAGCTTGGGCTCTTGACTCAGACAACCTGGCTCACCTAGTTACTCTAAGAACTTGGGCAAATTACAGGTTCTCTTCATGCTTTAATTTCCTCATCTGTACAATGAGAATAATAATAATTTATTCAAAATAATAAAGCAGCAATTATAAGAATATTTAATATGTAAGATAGTATCAGGCATTTAGTAAGTCAAATGCGATTAACTCTCATTATCAATACTAGTAGTAATAGATACTACCAGAGAAATTTAAAGGGAATATTGTCCAAGGAACAAGAGAAGAAGATTCTGAATCAATTAGAATATATTACCAAAATAGATCAGGGAAGAGGAGTCCCATAGGCAAAGAAGAACCACTTTATGGGAATCGTTAGGGTCTGGAGTTGGAGATTATCTCATGGACTCAAAACTGCCAGCACCAATTTCAGTAGCAGACTATCTGACATGCTGAAGAATAGCTAGGATTCATATACAGAATTCTAACTGATGTGGAGAACAAAGGTAGAAAGAAGTGTAGATTAAATGAAATTTCCTTATAACCAGCAGCCCACTGACAAATACTTGAGGCAAGTAGAGTATGACATTCCTCCAGGAACTTCCAACTGTCTTAATGCTAATGCTTTGCTAGAGGGAAAAACAACCTTAGCTTGACAATAGCTAGGCCTCCAGGATCCTGTGAGTCTTCTTTAGTATATGAAAATCCTTTTGAAAGCTTCCCTGATCTTTACCTCTCCCAACTCCACAGAATATAATTAATTGCTCCTCACAATCCCAGGGCAGCCTTCCTGTCCATGGGCCCTGTCCCTGTGCTTTAATAAAACCCTTTTCATGCACCAAACACATCTCAATAATTCTTTCTTGGTCGTTAACTCCAAACCCCAACATTTCCACATCACAACCAATGGATCAACAAACAGAAACAAAATTCCAACTATGAGTCTAGATTGAGAGAACTTCTTCAGAGAACCATCAACTAATGGGCCACAGAATATAGTTCAAATGTTCCACTTAAGTCTCTGTAGAAAATAATTTATAGCCAATATTACTCTCAGATTTTACTACAACCCAGAGCACCTTATAAATTCTTCCTGTTTTTAAACGGCTACTGATAGTAGTGAGAATAAGTCTGAAAATGGTATGAATGAATCGGTACTAGATGACTAGAATATTTAAATGGGGGACATTTGGAGATCATTTCATGTGATAGTTTAAGATTTTACCAAAAAGGGGGATATATTCTGGGTCTTTACACTGGATTTAAATAATGCAAAAAGGATTGGAGGGATGCGGTTGTAGAAAGCAGCCCAGTCAGATACTCAATGACATCAAAAGCTCAGAGGAAGGAAAGAAAACATTTTTAAAATATTTGAAAAATATTGAGTTTGTTTTTCTGGAACAAACTTTAAGTAAAAGAGTAATGAGAAAGAAGATTAGAGAAATAAGAAAAAACCAGCATGTTAGATAGTGGTGTCTCTCTAGATAAGAAGTCTAGACTTTAATGATAAATGAGGGAAATCACTACAGATTTTAGGAAATGACCCTGACAGTAGAACAGATATAGAAAACAAAAAAACTAGAGACAAAAATGTCTAGAAATCTATTAATTTTACCTAGCCCTTTTACCAAAAGATTCCTCCCATCTGAAATCCTATAATACTTTATCTAGGTCTCTTTCATAATCATTACTTTTATGTATATTGTATTTCACCTACTAGAAGCAACAGAATTTATTGGTTCACACCATAAACTCTGGGGTGAGGCTCCCTGAGTCCAAATCCCAGTTGCACCAGGCTCTTAGTGGCTATCTGGGCCTCAGTCTCCTCATCTACAAAATGGAGATAAATCATAGAACTTGCTCCAAAGTGGTGTTATGCGGATTAAATCACTCAATATACCTAAAGTGCTTAGAATAATGCCTGGCACATAGTACGTAGTATAGCTGTAGCTATTATCATTTTTAAGAGTCTTGAGGGCAGGATCTGTGTCTAAATGAACTCTGTCTCTCCAAAAGTATTTAACACAGTAGTAAGTACTGGATAATTGCTAAGAACAATGAAAAAGAATCTAACGTAGCCGCACTGAGACTGTGACAGAAAAACTAACAGGATTTAGCAAAGGACTGAATAAAGACTGGGAAGGAGAAGAAAGGTGCAGACGCGCCTGAGATGATCAAAGCTGCAGGACTGGGAGAATAACAATGGGATTAAGGGAAGACCAGAAAGGAAGCGGTTTATGAAGGAAAAGGAGGTGCAGAATGTTTGGTTTTAGATATCTTAAGGCTAAAGTGACAATGAGTCACAACAGCTTTGGCAGGACTGAAAGTCTGGAGAGGAGCAGAAGCGTAGCCATATTTTGGAAGTCTGTTACATGAAGGCAAGAGCAGAAGAACCTTAAAGATATTGACTTGTAATTGAGATTTTTCATTAAGACTACCTTGGCACGGAGGTGGGGGAGAGAATTCCAAATTCGGGGAGTAGTAGGGGGACCCTGAACTTGCTTTGTCCTTTGAATACAACTAGATTAACCTTCAACTATTTTGAACTACTAGGAAGAGGATCAGACGAGTATGGAAACAACCTGCAGAGTTGGAGCCAGAGAATCTGGCAGAGGCCAGTTTCGGAGCTCTGTGCTGGGGGATTGGGAAGCCGCTCAGCCAGAAGAGGAGGAAGCCGGGTTGGAGGAGCAAAGTCAGGAAGAGGGAGAAAGCTGGAATGATTGCAGCGGTTTGTAACCTCACAATAAGTCATGGCGAGTGGGTCCCCGGGTTGCTCAGGGAGAGATTGCTCCCCTTCCTGGAGGGCATTTGGAAGAGCTTATGTGTCCTCTCCAGAGACAAAGGGCCAGCTGGGGAGCGTTGAGTGGAGCTCAGCGGAGGCGTCGGAGGGGCTCATAGAGGGCAGAAAACCTCTTAACTTTTTGGTGTGAACCACAATAGGCTTAAACCTCTGTGCGCGCGCCAAATGACCCTTTTGCCGGGACTGACGGAGCGGAGTGCAGACTGGGGCAGATCGTGGATAACGTGGCCGCAGCTTTTTGCTGTCTGCCACAATAGATCGAAGCCTCTGCAATGGCTTTTCCGGGACAAAGGGGAATAGGGGAC
This sequence comes from Ursus maritimus, assembly GCF_017311325.1. Classification (NCBI taxonomy): domain Eukaryota; kingdom Metazoa; phylum Chordata; class Mammalia; order Carnivora; family Ursidae; genus Ursus; species Ursus maritimus. The sequence goes on along the minus strand of NW_024423564.1, from coordinate 35,318,624 downwards.
TGAGTCAAGTGCAGATGGCTGATAACCTGGCTCCAGCTTTTCACTGAGCATTACAATAAACTCTAGCCTCTGAGTGCCCACTGTGCGATGGCTTTTCAGGAACGGGTCGGTGCTGGGCACACCCGAGCCTCCCCACCAAGCGGGCGCACACATTACTAGGCCCTTTAAAACTTGGGAGTTTTGAATCCCAGCCACTAGCCAGAGATAAAATACAGGAGATCTGTGGCTCTGGGTGAGCCAACGACCCAGGGAATAAGCAGGTTAGGGCAGGGAACTGACGGGGGCCCAGGTCACAGGAGATTGCTCACTTCTGTAAGAGGGCCAGCTGAGCAGAAGCTGCCGGGAGTTCTGCTCCACAGGGACAAGAGGATGAGGTGACACCGTATTCTACCTCCTGCACCAACCCTCCCTCCTCCCACGCACGAGCACAAGCTCTGGAGAGAAACACAGCGCCTCTAGTGGAGGCTGGAGTCCCCTACACAAAACCCCACCCCTCTGACCTGGCAGGAGCATCTTTAGGGAGCAAGCCAGCTTGTGAACCAGCACAGCAGGCCTCTCCCTCAGAAGACCAAGACAAACCCCCACATCTGCCAAGTCTACTGATTAAAGAAAGCTGCAAAACATCACTTTCTGGCTCAACTTCACAAACAAATTAAAGCATACCTAGTTAAAGGAACAAACACTCCCCACTACAAGCAAGGAGGAACTATGTAGAGGAAGGACCAGGGGGAAAAAGCAGCCAAAACACAACAGCAGAGTGTACACAGCATACATCACAATCACTCCCTGAAGATATTGTTGTTGTTATTGTTGATATTATTGTTGCTGTTTTGCTGGAGTTTGTTTCTATTTCCTTGTTTTTTTTTTTTTTTTCTTCTTTTTTTTTTCTTTCCTCCTTTCTTTTCTGGACAAAATGACTAGAAGAAGAAATTCACAGCACAAGAAAGAACCAGAGGTAGTGCTTTGCCAAAGATTTAATCAATACGGATATAAGTAAGATGGTGGAACTAGAATTCAAAACGATTATAAAGATTCTATCTGGTCTTGAAAAAAGCATAAAAGACATTAGAGAATCCCTTACTACAGAAATAAAAGAACTAAAATCTAATTGGACCAAAATTAAAAATGCTATTACTGAGATGCAGTAAAAAATGGAGGTTCTAACTGCTGTGTAAATGAGGCAGAAGAGAGGGTCAGTGATTCAGAAGACAAAACGGTGGAAAGTAACGAAGCTGAGAAAAAGAGAGGAAAACAACTACTGGATCATGAGGGGAGACTGAGAAATCAGTGATACCATAAAGTGCAATAATATTCAAATAATAGGGGTGCCAGAAGATAAGGAAAGGAGGGGCAGGTTTATTTGAACAAATTATAGCTGAGAATTTCCCTAATCTAGGAAAGGAAACAAGCATTCAAGTCCAGAAAGCACAGACAACCCCCATCAAAATCAATAAAAATAGGTCAACACCCCAACATATAATAGTGAAGACTGAAAATTTCAGAGATAAAGAGAAAATCCTGAAAGCAGCTCAAGACAAAAGGTGCTTAACCTACAAGGGTAGAAACATAAGGCTGGCAGCAAACCTGTTCACAGAGACCTGGCAGGCCAGAAAGGAGAGGTATGATTTATTCAAAGCACTAAACAAGAAAAATATGCAGCAAAGAATACTTTATCCAGCAAGGCTGTCATTCAAAATGGAAGGAGAGATAAAGAGCTTCCAGGACAAATGGAAAATAAAAGAATTTGTGATCAGTAAACCAGGCCTGCAAGAAATATTAAAGGGGATCCTTTGAGCGAAGAGAGATCCCAAAAGTAACAAAGACCAGAAAGGAACAGAGACAATCTACAGAAACAGAGACTTTACAGGTAATACAATGGCACCAAATTTATATCTTTCAATAATTCCTCTGAATGGAAATGGACTAAAAGCTCCAATTGAAAAACACAGGATACCAGATTGGATTAAAAAAAAAGACCCATCGATATGCTGTCTACAAGAGAACCAAAGATACCTCCAGATTGAAAGTGAGGGGATGGAGAATCATTTATCATGCTAATGGACATCAAAAGAAAGCTGGGGTAGCAATCCTTATATCAGACAAATTAGATTTTAAGCCAAAGACTGTAATAAGGAATGAAGAGGACATTATATCATGATTAAAGGGTCTATCCAACAAGAAGATCTAACAATTATAAATATTTATACTCCTGACTTGGGAGCAGCTAATTATATAAACCAACTAATAACAAAATTAAAGAAACACATTGATGATAATACAGTAATAGTAGGGGACTTTAATACCCCACTCAAAGCAATGGACGGATCATCTAAGCAGAATATCAACAAGCAAACAAGGGCTTTGAATGACACATTAGACCAGATGGACTTCACAGATATAATCAGAATATTCCATCATAAAGCAACAGAATATGCATTCTTCTCAAGTACACATGGAACATTCCCTAGAATAGATCACATACTGGCTCACAAACTGGGTCTCAACTGGTACCAAAAGATTGGGATTATTCCCTGCATAGTCTCAGACCACGATGCTTTAAAACTTGAACTCAATCACAAGAGAAAATTTGGAAGTAACACAAATACATGGAGGTTAAAGAGCATCCTACTAAAGAATAAATGGGTCAACCAGGAAATTAAAGAAAAATTTTAAAAATTCATGGAAGCAAATGAAAATGAAAACACAAAAGTTCAGAACCTTTGGGATGCACCAAAGGTGGTCCTAGGAGGGAAATATACAGAAAACAGGCCTTTCTCAAGAAACAAGAAAAGTCTCAAATACACAAGCTAACCTTACACCTAAAGGAGCTAGAAAAGAAAAAAAAAACCAAAACAGCAAATAAGGCTAAACCCAGCAGGAGAAAGATTAGAGCAGAAATCAATGAAATAGAAACCAAAAGAACAGTATCAACGAAACTAGGAGTCAGTTCTTTGAAAGAATTAATAAGATTGATAAACCCCTAGCCAGACTTATCAAAAAGAAAAGAGAAAGGACCCAAATTAATAAAATCATGAGTGAAAGAGGAGAGATCACAACCAATGCCGAAGAAATACAAACAATTCTATGAATATATTATGATCAACTATATACCAACTAATTAGGCAATCTGGAAGAAAAGGATGCATTCCTAGAAACATATAAACTACCAAAACTAAACCAAGAAGAAAAGAAAACCTGAAAACACCCATAACCATTAAGGAAATTGAAGCAGTAATCAAAAATCTCTCAGCAAACAAGAGCCACATGGCTTCCCAGGGGAATTCTACCAAACAATTAAAGAATCAATATCTATTTTTCTGAAGCTATTGGCATCAGAGCCACATGGCTTCCCAGGGGATTCTACCAAAAAATTAAAGAAGCAATATCTATTTTTCTGAAGCTATTTCAAAAAATAGAAATGGAAGGAAACTCCCAAACTTATTCTGTGTGGCCAGCATTACTTTGATCCCCAAACCAGACAAAGACCCCACCAAAAAGAATTACAGACCAATATCCTTGATGAACATGGATGCCAAAATTCTCACCAAGATACTAGTCAATAGGATCCAGCCGTACATTAAAAGGATTATTCACCACGGCCAAGTGGGATTTATTCCTGGGCTGTAAGGGTGGTTCAACATCCACAAATCAATCAATGTGATATACTACATTAGTAAAAGAAAGGACAAGAACCTTATGATCCTCTCAATAGATGCAGAAAAAGCATTTGACAAAATACAGCACTCTTTCTTGATTAAAACACTCCACAGTGTAGGGATAGAGGGAACATACCTCAATCATAAAAGCCATATACGAAAAGCCCACAGTGAATATCATTCTCAATGGGGAAAATAGAGAACCATTCCCCAAAGGTCAGGAACACAACGTATGTCCACTTTCACCACTGTTGTTCAACATAGTGTTAGAAGTCCTAACTTCAGCAATCAGACAACAAAAAGAAATAAAAGGCATCCAAATGGGCAAAGAAGTCAAACTCTCACTCTTCGCAGATGACATGATACTCTATGTGGAAAACCCAAAAGACTCCAACCCCAAAATTGCTAGAACTCACACACAAGAATTCAGCAAAGTCGCAGGATATCAAATCAATGCACAGAAATCAGTTGCATTCCTACACACTAACAATGAGCTAGAAGAAAGAGAAATTAAGGAATTGATCCCATTTACAATTGCACCAAACACCATAAGATACCCAGAAATAAACCTAACCAAAGAGGTCAACGATCTGTACTCCGAAAGCTATAGAACACTTATGGAAGAAATTGAGCAACCTTTATAACCTTGACCACAACAACTTCTTACTAGACACAGCTCCAAAGGCAAGGGAAACAAAAGCAAAAATGAACTATTGGGACTTCATCAAGATAAAAACCTTTTGCACAGCAAAGGAAATAGCCAACAAAACCAAAAGACAATTGAGAGAATGGGAGAAGATATGTGTAAATGTCTTATCAGATAAAGGGCTAGTATCCAAAATCTATAAGGAACTCATCAAACTCAACACCCAAAGAAAAAATAATCTAGTCAATAAATGGGCAGAAGACATGAACAGACATTTCTCCAAAGATGTCAGACATATAGATGGCCAACAGACACATGAAGAAATGCTCAATATCACTTGGCATCAGAGAAGTACAGATCAAAACTGAGATGCCACCTCACACCAGTCAGAATGGCTAAAATGAACAAGTCAGGAAACAAAAAATGTTAGTGAGGATGTGGAGAAAGGGGAACCCTTTTATACTGCTGGTGGGAATGCAAGCTGGTACAGCAGCTCTGAAAAACAGTATGGTGGTTTCTCAAAAAATTAAAAATAGAGCTACCCTACAATCCAGCAATTGCACTACTAGAGATTTGCCCAAAAGATACAAAAGTAGTGATCCGAAAGGGCACCTGCACCCCAATGTTTATAGCAGCAATGTCCACAATAGCCAAACTATGGAAAGAGCCCAGATGTCCATCAACTGATGAAACAGATGCTTGGATAAAGGAATTGTATATATATTGTGTATATATATATATACACACACAAACACACATACACGCACACACAATGGAATATTATGCAGCCATAAAAAATGGAAATCTTGCCATTTGCAATGACATGGATGGAACTAGAGGGTATTAAGCTAAGCAGAATAAGTCAATCAGAGAAAGACAATTATCATATGATTTCACTCACATGTGGAATTTAAGAAACAAAACAGAGGATCATAGGGAAAGGGAGGGAAAAATAGAATAAGATGAAATCAGAGAGGGAGACAAACCATAAGAGACTCTTCAGTATAGGAAACAAACAGGGTTGCTGGAGGGGATGCCGTAACTGAGTGATAGAAATTAAGGAGGGTACTTGACATAATGAGTACTGTGCGTTACATGCAACTGATGAATCACTGAACTCTACCTCTGAAAATAATAATACATTATATGTTAATTAATTGAATTTAAATAAAATTAAATTAAATGAAAGAGTACCTTCTTTCCACTAAATTCAAATTAGGTGTTGTGTTCATATTCATTAGCTCATCTGAATCAGCTTAACTGCTATGAATTATAGCCAAATACAGAAGAACTATATGCAGTAAAAAAATCCATATTTTAACAGATCATTATAGAAATTCAACCATTTTACTGGGCTTCCTATATAACTAAATAGTAAAATGTTAAAAGTAACAATAATAAAAGCTAACTTAGAACTTACCCTGAATCACAGAAACAGTTCCACAGTCCTTGGCCATGACTCCAGAGTAAGCGATTAAAAACCCGGTTGAAAATCCGATATAAACTTACTTCCTCAACATCAGGTACCTTCCAGATGCGTGGAAGAATTGTACGAATACTTGTTTTTACTATGTCCAAAACCTAGTGGAGAAACCGAAGTTATTTCAAAATCTAAGTGTATAAGTGTGTCTAAAATTCAAAGATGAATATATATAATTAAAAGATAAATACATACACACACCTATACACACTCATTCGCTGAACAACAACACAGAGTAAAAATCCCAGAAATAGGGCCATGCATTTATGAAACTCTAGTGTATGACATAGGTGGCAAGCCAGATCATTGGAGTAAGAAGAGATTAAGTTTAAAATTTAAATTAAAGTTAAATCTAAATTAAATCAATAAATGGAGACTGAAAAATAGTAAGTTTTATTAAGAAAAGAAATTGAATCCTCACTCACTCAATTAACAAAAATCAACTCTAGGGGAATTAGGGCCTTAAGCTTAAAAAATAAACCATTAAATACCTCAGTGAAAAGTATTAGAGAATATCTTTTAGTCCTTAGGTTAGAAAAAGATTACTTTAAAAAAGGTATGGACCATAAAATATTAATAGATTGATTATATTAAAATTAAGAACTTCTGGACACCAAAAGATACCTTAAGGAAAAGAAAAGATCAAGTTACAAACTGGGAAAATATATTTAAAACATATACCTCGAACAAATGATTAATAACAAAATACATAATGAATGCCTAACAAATTATTAACGCAAATATTAACAACTTGGGGGGAAAAGACAAAAATACATGAACTGGAATTTCACAAAGAGGAAATAAATTTGCCCAACATATAAAAGAAATAAATATTAAAACTATAATAAGATATCACTTCATGACCATTTAACTGACGAAAATTAAAAGTCTGACAATACTAAGCGCTGGAGAGCTAAGGTTATGCAGGGTCTCTTAGACATTATTGGTGGGAGTACCAACTGGTTGCAGTCACTCAAAAATAGCTTGGCATTATCTCTTAAAGCTAAAAATTCATATACCCTATAACCCAGCAATATTATTCCTAAGAGAAACTCTCTCAGGGGTTAAAAACAAGAGTCATGTACAAGAATGTTCTAACCGCTGTTCACCATTTCAAACACCTGGGAACAACCTAATTGTCCTTCAATGGGAGAGTGAAAAATAAACCGGTACACTCAGTCCCTTGAACTACTACACGGTAATCAAAACGAATGAAACAGGACAATGCACAAAACACAGAGCATCCTAGCAATCTAATAGTAAATTTTTAAAAATGCAAACCTGAGGTTATATATAGCATGAAACCCTTTTAATAGGCATAAAAAAACTAAATTTAAAATACATATGGGGATAAACACAGACATAATAAGAATTTATAAAGAAAGAAAGGAACTAGTGAATCCTGAATTTAAGAAAATGGCTATCTGAGACCTGGGGAGGATGTCCAGGGGGATGGAGGAGAGTCATTTGCTTAGGTAATAATAGGGCATTGCCAGGAACACAGCTTTTGTTTTCGACGTTGGGGGTCACAAATGGTAAAATTAACTTAAAAACACTAAATAAAAGCCGGCCAACGACTTAGCAATAATGAGAGAGTATCATGAAATAAGGACTATGATTAATCTAATTCTGAACAACTGATATCCTAGAGGTTCTAAAATAAAATTTAGGGGCGGCTGGGTGGCTCAGCCGTTAAGCGTCTGCCTTCGGCTCAGGTCATGATCTCAGGGTCCTGGGATTGAGCCCCGCATCAGGCTCCCTGCTCAGCAGGAAGCCTGCGTCTCCCTCTCACACTCTCCTTGCTTGTGTTCCCTCTCTCACTGTCTCTCTCTGTCAAATAAATACATAAATAAATCTTTTAAAAAATTAAAAAATAATAATAAAAAAATTGTAAACCAAAAAGTGACTTTGTCCAATTCACATGTATTTAAATATTTATGCAATGCAGGTATTTCCAATGAAAACTCTTTAAAAAAAAAAAAGTAAGCACCAACAAATACAGTTATTCATATTTCAGTTCACCAAAGTTGATTTTTACTTTTTTTTTTTTTTTTTAGTTTTTTTTTCTTAAGTAATCTCTACATCCAATGTGGGACTCGAACTCACAACACTGAGAGTTGCATGCTCTACCAACTAAGCCAGCCAGGCACCCTAGGTTTTTGCTTCTTATTTTATGTATCTAATTGAAGGAACTGCCCATAAATGAGTGAGTGAGTCGTGAGGAGAGAAAGAAGCGTGGAAAATAAAGGCTGACAGAAGAAAGATTTCTCTCAATTGGCACAAATGTATAGAGAATTGGAAGCAGATAAAAGAATTTAATTTGTCTCTCTTTAAAACAGCCATATTTTTAGGGGCACCTGGGTGGCTCAGTTGGTTAAGCATCTGCCTTCAGCTCAGGTCATGATCCCAGGGTCCTGGGATAGAGCCCCACATGGGGCTCCCTGCTCAGCAAGGAGCCTGCTTCTCCTTCTTCCCCTCCCCCCTGCTTGTGCTCTCTATCTCTCTCTCTCTCAAATAAATAAATAAAATCTTAAAAAAAATAAAACAGCCATATTTTAAAAAGTGATACTAGTTATTTCTGATAAGGCAAATGTAAAATAAACATGTTTAAAATCAACTCAGTAAAAAATTTTCAAAATATCATTTTATTTAGAGAAGAATGTCAACTCCAGCTTCTCACATGAGGAATGGTGTGAGCAGCCTCAGGCCTTCCCTTCCTGTTCCCACTTCCTTCACCATGAAGTGGGAACAGTACTGCAATCCCCACGGTGGGTCAGGGGCATGTCAGATGAGGGGGCGGAGAATAAGGAGAGAGAATGCAATGTGTAATAAACTCGCTTGGGAAAAAATTGTCCTGGAAGGCTTGTTACTACAGATAACAAATGCTTAATAGTAAGAAGGATTTTTTTAACTTTAGTATGAATTATTTACAATAATACTGATGTCTATTAGGCATGAATGTGTACCTTTTATTTTTTACAATTTTCATTTAATCTATTAGTTTAACTCTATATTGTTTTAATGTAGAAAGCAGTACTCATGACAGTACTCATGACAGATGTGGTAGAAGAATCCACACTAGCAGTAAATGATACATTTAAGTCATTTCTCAATTTTCCTTTCTACTTTCTATGTAATAACAGGCCAAAGCCTAATAATGAAGGAAAAAATGTACAAAGTAGCCATGTTAACATTAACTTCATATTCTATTATTTTTTAAAGATTTATAATTTATTTTGAGAGGAGAGAAGGGTAGAAGGAGGAAGAGAAAAGCTGACTCCCTCCTGAGTGCGGAGCCTCACGCAGGGCTCCATCTCATGACCCTGGGATCATGACCTGAGCCACAATCAAGAGTCCACTGCTCAAATGACTGAGCCACACAGGCGCCCCTTTCATATTCTATTATTAAATAATTATTCAACTTTACAGCATTTAAGATTATTTCTTTTTGAATACATTTTATGGTGAAATGCATATGATGCATAAGAACCAAAGAGAAGGGCAACATTGCTTATTGGAGACTCTCTTGGCCACTACTCTGTACATGTTTTATTCTTAGTTTAGTGGGAATTTTAAAACCATGATGGTCTAATATTCTAGTCCACACATGACAAAGAGAACTTCTGAAATCGGCCAGGGAGTTAGGGGTGCAGAATGCTTCTGCTCTACTCCTGATGTTTCCTCCAACATGGAGAGATGAATAAAATATTCTAGGCCTCTTGCAACACAAACATCTCTGCCTGAGTGACTTCTGAGAATCGTGAGACTAGCATGGTCTAGGCAACCCAGTAACTTGCCCCTTCTTTTCCTGAGCAGCTCACGGGGAACATACATTTTCCTTTGCTTCTCTTTGCGTTCAATTTTGAAGGAAACAAGCTCCCTGGTCCTGGGGAAAGGAATGGGTTAGAGAGACCTATAATTTGGAGGGCATGAGGGCATGCAAACCAAGGGTACAAGAACCTGACTCCCTCATCTCCCCTACGAGCATTCACATACACTCCTTCCTCTGCTTGGGACAGTCTTCCCCGATCTACTCACCTGGCGAACCTATACAGGGAGACCTTTACCTGCCACTGACCTATGATCTCTTCATCCCCCATTTTTCCCTATTAATAATTAGCTTGCTTTATTTTAATTTCCTGTTTAATTAACATAGACTGTTATTCACATAAAGAGAGGCATTATGTCCATCTTGGTAAAAAACTTATAATGTCCCCAAGGGTCAGCAGGTGTTCATCTTAGTGAAACTGTTCCTTGCAGCAAAGTGAAACCTATGCAGACAAGGTAAAAATCAGAGCTAACACTTATTGAGGGCTTTCTATGGACCTCACTGTGGACCAGGGACTGTCCTAAACACTTTTACATAGAGCAATTCATTTAGTCCTCAGAACAAAAACATAAGGTAGATACAAATTGGTCCACAGTTCCTTTTCAAAAGATCTTGAGGCTAGATTCCATAATCATACACATTACTATTTCTGCAGGAAAATATGTGAATATGCAAACCAAGAGACAAGACAAAACTAACACGTAACTTCCTGTCAGGTCACTGTCACCAAATGAATTCAGGTAAGTTAGGTTGTGCTGCCTAATGATTATGAAAATTTTTTGGTTTTGAGGACATTTTTGGATCTCATTTTATGGATGAGAAAGCTAAGGCATGGGGCAGGTTAGTAACTTCGCCAAGATTACAAGCCGGTAAATGGACGGCTATGCAGACAGATCACTGCTGCTCAGTGCTACCAACACCGCCTCACAATTACTTCCATCTACCCCGGCGTCAACAACAAACCCTAGAAAACAATCAAATTGTCACTTCTTGGATTCAGATTCTCCTCTAGTCAAGTAATACCTGGGAAAATGGATGCAGTCACTGTGTACAGACAAAAAAAAACTGCCCAGGCACCCCCTCCATCAGGGCCAGGGCAAAGGGTCTTATCTGCTTAGAAGGCTATACAGATGGGGAGACACTGACTGCACCTTTAGCAAAGCACCCACTGAATAATTTTAGTAAGGCCGAGAGCAGACCGGCAAGAAATCAGACCAGAAAGAGGTAAATTAATGCTAGTTCATTTGTAATGCTATTTTGGATATCTGGGTGCTTTGGGGTTAGAACAAAATGGATGGAAGATGACTAATTTGTGAAACATAAAAACAAATGGTCAGCAAGGTGCCCTTTGTGTTTATCTGTGGACTCAAGTGAGGCTAAGTTATAGAATACAGGTGTCCGTTTCCTGACACTGTGACTTTTAAAAGCACCCTGATCCAACATTAAGCTCTCCAAGAGGAAAAAATAAATGGGAGGTTGAGTCAATGAAAACATTAATAAAATGAAAAGATTTATCTTTTCCATGTGAAATAGAGCACATTTGAAGGCATAAAGTACACAAAGTCATATTTTGCAAGAACATACAGATGTTGAATGACAAACTGCTCCGTATGGCTGAACATTTGGTTCTAAATTAAAATAATGGCATGAGGTGAGGGAGGTTTAGAAATAACATTAACACCACTACATGCCGCACTAATGGTGCATGCGGCAGCCATGGCTACAGGGTAAAGGCATTTTTGCTGATGCAAAGCGAACAGCTCTGTAAGAGCGTCTCTGTCAGCCCAAATGAGAAAGAGACGGAAAATAATAACAACAAAACGCATGCAGAAGCAGCTACAGTAGGTGTTAAAAAGCAATTGCTATTGAGAGAAGAAACACTTGATCAACAAGGATCTCTTAGAACCCCCAAATAAATGCAAATACAGTATAAGCTTAATATCACTATGTATTTCTCTTCATCCTCCAATCTTAGTTTATGCCTAGATATCATATCAGAGAATAACTTTTCAGCAAATATGGCATTCTTCACAGTCTACCAACACTGCAATATTTTCATACTTCACATATATTCCTCATAAATTATATAAAGCAGCTGCATTCTTGGCAGAAAGCTAAATTATGCAAGTGTGGAGTTACCACAACATGATATTAAATAAGATTAGCTGTTTCCATGTTCACCTGGTGAGGATTCTTTTCAGTATTTAATTCCCTCATCCTTGACCTTTAAAGTTTACATACATTAAGGAAAATTCGAAATGAGGCACATGAAAGAGTTTGTGTGTGTGGGTTCTAATCTTAGAGTTTTATAACATTTTAATGAGCAACCAGCAAAAGCTTTGCTCCTGGAACAGAAAAAGGGAGATACATATTTCAACAATGGTCTATAAATGGAGTTAAGAGATTTCAATGAGATTTAGGCATTCCGCACCTAGAATAGTGCTTGGTACATGGTAGTCCACCAATTAATATTGTTGAACGCATGTTAGAATGAACAAGTAACTGAATGAATGAACAACTCCCAAAATCTCCAATGTGCTTAGCATAGTTCTTGTACAAAATGGCAACCACTAAATGTTTGTCAAGTTAAATCGTATCACACACAGCCTTTGTGGCATGCCATTTGATTCACCCTACTTTCAAGAGTGCAGTTAACTGACAGCCTCCCCATTCAGGATCACTCCAACATTCAAGCTTATGCTCTCCTCCACTCCCAACCAAAGGATTGAGCATGGACAGGATACCAGAGAGGGGTTACTTCCACCTCACATGATCCCTCTGTTCTGGCTCCCCATCAGCCCTACGAAGCTCTCTCAGAACTTCACTAGTCTGAAATTCTTCCTCCCCAACCCTCCTGCCCTCCATTCACCGCTGACCCAAATTGCAGTCTGAAGGCTCTTCCTATCTACTTGAACTCTCTCTCTCATATTTCTTGGGTGTTTCCTCTTATAAATCTCTTTCACTTCTAATTCTATCTTATGTCTGCTCCCCAGGAGACTGAACTGACACAGCCTTTCAATGATGACTATCATCCCAGCCAAAAGAAGGACAGATCTGATTAATCCACATCTAAATGTAAATTAGTTAAGTCCCTGGCCTTCTAAATGGGTAACTTTTTATAATATCTAATTCTACATACTACAGCTGAGCCACATTCTAGGTTTCTTTTTGTTCTCTTGGATGCAGTTTTTGGCTTTATAATAACCAACAGCACAGGTTTCAAACAGTCAAATAAATGGCTAATACATTACAACCCAACAGACAATTTTTTACACCTCATTTCTACATATTCTACATAAAATAATTCTACATATGAAGAATTCTTAGTACAGTAGCCTCCCCTTCCCTGTGGATTCACTTTCTACGGTTTTGGTTACCCGAGGTCAACCACCGTCCAGAAGTAGACGATCCTCCTTCGGACCTACTGTCAGAAGATCAACAGTCACCTAACGCCGTAACATTCACTTCACTTCATCTCAGCATGTGGCCATTTAATCATCTCACATCATCACAAGAAGAAGGGTGAGTACAGTACAATATGATATTTTGAGAGGGAGAGACCACATTTTCATAACTTTTATTACCATATATTATTAGAATTGTTCTATTTCATTATTTAGCTATTGTTGCTAATCTCTTACTGTGCCTAATTTATAAATTCAACTTTACCTATCCTTAGTAGGAAAGAAATCAGCCTGCATTTCATACCTTCCAGGGCCAGAGCACCCTCCCATATGATGTGCTACTTCTTCACAAGAACCCTCTAATACTTAATGTTACAAATCTCAAAGAAGTTCTAAGAAGTTACCTGCCCCAAGTAAAAGGCAGAGGCAGTAGTGAACCTAAATCCATGTGACTACAAGTCTAGTACCTCTTTCTGCTATTCAATATTAACATACAAACATACATAGCTTTTTAAAAAAATTTTCAATGCCCTTTTCAAGTCATTATTATATTGCTCTCATGTTGCAAGAAAAAAATATTGCAGCCATTCTCTGATCCCACTTTACCCCTGATTTCTTCTGAAATAAACAAGATTGGGAAGAGGTAGAGAAGAAATATATGTATCTATATATAATATATAGAAATCAGACAAACATATTTAACTTAGTCTCAAAGATTATTTTCACAATGTATCTCTATACTTATCCTATCTGGGCTAAATTTTAAGTATTTCACTTAATTCATTCTAATCATACTGATTAAATGAACAAAATGTAAGAAAAAAAAAAGTCCCAATTAAAAACTCTTTGCTTATGTCAGAGCTCAAGACTTCTATTACCGGCTGACCTGATGATTTGCATTCCTGATGTGTGTATTTGTTATGCTTCTTTTTGTGAGCATGGGTGAAAGAACCTATAAACTTGGCAGGGTTAATTTTACAAAAAGGAAAAGTTTTCCAGAAATTCATTTCCTTATTATTCAAATAATTACTCATGGGTGAGAGCTCTTCAATGACCCTTGCTTAAGTGAGGGGAGGAATGCCATCACACAATGAACGCTGCTGAAAGCTGCCTCTGTTTCTTTTCTTAGGAGCATCCCACCTTCTACCATCTGAGAAATTAGAGTCTGCTTTGGAAAAGGGTCTTAAAGAACAAAATGGTTGAGGAAAGAAAAGGAAACTCAGTGATCATAACCACAGCAAGAAAATTGCCACATACACGTTGCAAGTGTGTAAATTCTGGGCTTTCCCTTTCTCATCATAGCCCAGCCTACCATTCCTGAGCCACCTTTCAGGGCCTCCGTGAAAGTGGGCAACGCGGCAAGATAAACTTGCCCTAGTTAAGAGCACCCCTTACTGATTAGAGAATCAAAATTCAAGCTACAAATTTTTCTGCCAAAAATAGAACTGTTTATTAAATTACCTATCTAGAAGTTTTACTATAATTGCTTGGGTAATCTAAACTATGGGACTTTAACAAGATTTCTATTGAAGATAGGATGTCTTACTACCTTTTACAAGGACAAATAACATACAGTACTTTTGGTTTATGCCAAAATGGAAGAAGCAACAAAAGGGCTCAAAGAAAAGGTATATAAGTTGCACTAAACACCAAGCCCCCTCACACTGGTGCTTCCACTCCTATAACCTAACAGTGTAGGATAAACATGGCAATGTAGAGGAAAGGATTACACAAACATAACTCACTCCAAATATTCTTAGAGTAAATCAGTAGAGGAGAAATGGAGACGGGAAAAAGTACTTGCAAGTAAATTTATAAGCAATTGTTGAATTTTACCCAAAATTTATAAACCAAATTGAGCATAACAATCCTAAAACATTTCTTCCAATTCACAAATATTACTATGCACATATATCATCTGAACATCCCGTACAATGTTTATCAGACCTTCTCAAACCACATGTAAAAAAACAGAATGACAGTGCTTAATTTGTTGTCAAACATACCTCACTAGCGAAGAAAAACAGAAGCAGAAAGAAGCTAGCCTGCCATTGACAGAGTTCATAAAAGAGTATAGAATTGAATCAACTTAATAAACGTTTATAGAAATCCTCCAACAGGTGACTACAAAATAAGACAAGCCTCTGGCTTTTAGACAAGTGGGAAAAAATTAGTACAAAAACCTTTCAAGGCAGATTGTAAGTACAACTGAGTACAAAGTGCCATGAGGTCAGAACAAGGAAAGTTAGCATCTGATTGGATGGCGGGGGGGGGAGTGTTGGAGTCCAGACAGGCTTCACCGGAATGCCTGTGCCTCCCTGTCATTCTGCCATTTTTAAAGAGATTACTTTAACTTAAAAAAATAGAGAGAGAAATATACAAAAAGAAGAAGAAAAACAACACCAAGTGTCACCATTTTCATTCCCCTGGCTCAGTAAGTCTACCTACCCTCTAGAAAAACATCATCTTAACAACTTGGTACTGAGTTTGTAAAAAAATTTTTAAAATTTTTTTAAATAGTACATACACATAAGTCATTTTAATTTTTAATTTTTTAATAAAATAGTATTTTAATAAGTAGTAATAAAATAGCTTTTTAATAAAATAGTACAAATAAGTCATTTAAAATTGGACAATACATATTATTGTACAAGATGACATGTTTAATTTACTATCTTGATATAATTTCTGGCTGGTATATAGAATGGAAAAAGTTGACAGAGGCATTGCTTCTTCAAGATGTCCATGGCAATGATGACCTTACTGGACATTCTTGCAAACCCTCTAATGAAATTTTCCAGCGTGACAATAAATGAGAAAGTTCTTACCTAAGAACATATTTAGAAGGCTACCCCTGGTCCGCTTAGCACCACACTGTCAACTACAGTAGCCACTAGAGACATTTGGCTATTTAAATTTAAATTAATCAAAACTAAAAGTTTAGTTCCTCAGTCACACCAGCCACATTTCAAATGCTCACTCAATGCCCACATGTGTCTAGCGACCACTGTGTTGGACATCACAAATAAAGAATATTGCCATCTTTGCGGAGAGTTCTATCAGACAACATTCGTAGTCAATCAACCTCTTTATTTCATCTGGCTAGAGAATGGAAGTTAGTCACAAACACTACATGGGTGACTAATGGAGAAGGAAAATGAAGGTCACCCCAATCTGGAAGGCTCCCTCTGTACTAAGGTGACCCAGACATAGTTGGCACTTATCACTCTGAACCCAGAATGCCTCTGGACATTTGAAAAGGAACACCTGAGAGCTGATGGCCTCATGGCCTCCTGGTGATGGCTTACTGATTGTATCCCTCACTCACGATTAGTAAAGTTTGGCTAATTTTACTAACGTATGTTTGTATCATATGTTGTAAGTCATAATCCTGTGCTACCTCTCAGGTTAAGATCTATGATTCCAGCATAATAGTCAAGTTAATGCAACTGAATAGTGTAGAGGCACTATAGTTTATCTGACCATAAATCTATTGATAAGACATTTAGGCTGCTTCCAATGTTTTGCTTTCACAAATACCACAGCAGTGAATGCTCATGTATGTCAATCTTTCATACACTCAGAAAATCATTCTGTAGGACAGAATGCTGTAAGTAGTTTTGCAGAGTCATAAGTTTATGAACATTTGTAATCTTAATAGATACTGCAAATTACCGTTCTAAAGAGTTATACCAATGTATTCTCCCTCTAATAGTATAGCAAAGGCTCTTTTATCCATACTATTTCCATCACTGATATTATCTGTCTTATTAATTTTTGCTAATATGATGGTTTTTACTTGTTTTTCCTTCATCATTAGTGAGGCCAAGGATCTATTTACATGCTAATTGGCTATTCGAAGATCCATAAATTGTCTTTTCATGGCCTTTTTATGTACTTTGCCATTTTATTTATTAATATTTATAGGAGAATTTGTCTTTTGCTAGTTGATGTGTAGGTGGTTTTGGTTTGCTGGTGTTACTGCTGGTGTTTTATGTGCTGCAAATATCTATCTTCCTCAATATCCCTCCCCCCATTCTCCTCACAGCTTCTGCTTTTTAATTTGTTTTAAAGTTTTCACTTAATCAAATCTGTCAATATTTTAAGTCTTCTGGGTTTGAGGTCTTTCTTAAGAAGTGGTTCCCCCTTTCTAAGATTACAAACATATCTTTTCTTCTAAACTTTTAATATTTTCTTTTTTTACATATAAAGCTATAATCTATCTGGAATTTATTTTTGCATATGGTGAGAGATAAGGCTCCAACTTAATTTTCTTATAAATAGGGAACCAATTGCTTTAGTATCATTTGCGGGTAAAATTATCTTTTCTCCACTGCTTTAAAATGTCACATTTATCATGTATTAATGTCCTATAAATACTTTAATCTGCTTCTGGACTATTTCATTTTAATTAGCAATTTACCTATAGTCTTCCATCTTCTAGATTACAAAACGTACACGGACTTGAGGAAATCTAGGTTCCAATTCTAATAAGAAGTCCTTATTTTAATCAATCAAGGCCACAGTCAGTGACTTGGCAAAGATGTATTCAGGGCTTATAATATGTTTTCAGTCTATCTCTGTACCAGCTTTGCTGTACCCTCCTCGACGGCAGTCCGGTATCCGGCACATGACAGAACACCAATAATTATTTGTGGAATGTGTTAATGCAAAATTGTGAGTTCAGTTCACTCAGATGAAAGTATATAATTTAAAAGTCATCATTTGATCAGTGTCAACTTTCAGCTTATTAGCAATAAATCTTAGAAGAGGAAATGATAGCTTGCATTCCTGAAGGAACACAACTTCATTAAAGCTACTAAAATAGTATGCCTCCCCCAAAATGATGTTGCAATGCACGTGAGGGGCTGCTCAGGCTTGCTGGCCACTCCCCTCTCCGACTGTCCGAGGTAACTATCACACACCTTTTACTGTCTCCTCCAGTCCCTAAAAGCTCCTCCCCATCAGAAGAAAACCTTTACATCTTCCCTCCATGATGCCAGACTCTGCCTTCCCTCCTATTAGAACAAATGCTCCTGGTTAGGACAAACCTTCCCAGCTTACTTACACAAGGATTTTCTATCACCTCTTTTTCCTGTGCCTTTCCTGTCTTCTAGATCATTTTCACCATTACACAAACAACTGCAAATATCTTCATCTTTAAAAAACAAAACAAAACCTTGTCATTAACCCACGTTGCTCTCCAGCTACCATATTTTCCCTTTCCTCTCTACACAAAACTCCTTGAAAAAGTGCCTGTGCTAGCTGTGTTTTTTCCTCTGTGCCTTTCATCCCTTGAAATTAACTCCACTCAAGTTTTACTCCCTACCACTCCCCTGAATTGTTATGATCAGGTAACTACTAACTTCCACATTCCCAAAAATAGCGGTCAGGTCTTCCTGCTCATCAGTCAGCCCCTATCAGCCACATCCGACTCAGCTGATCACTCTGCCCTTAAAATAATTTCCTATCTTGGCTTCAGGGACACCCAGTTCTCATGGTTTTTCATGCCTCACTGGCTGCTCCTTCTCAGTTCCTCTTAAATTAACCGCATTCCCCAACACACACACACACACACACACACACACACACACACACACACCCTCTCTCTGGTTTCTATATGTAGAAGTGGCGCAGGGCTCCATTCTTGAAACTCTTCTCTTTTCTGACCACACTCACTCTGGAGGTAATCTCATCCAGTCCCGCCAGTTTAAATATCCTGGTTGACTCTTAAATTTTGTATCTTCACACACAACCTTAGCTCTGAACTCAAAAACTCATATATTCAACTACATACTCAATACCTTCAATTAGATGTCTAATCAATATATCAGCATGTCCAAAACCAAAATCAAAGTAAAACGAAACAACAGCAATAACAGCAGGAAACCCCTGCTCTTCCCCAGCATCCGCCCATTCAGTTACCACTCTAGCTAAGCAACCATTAGCTCTTGCGTCCATCACTCTAAAAACCTGCTAGTTGGTCTCTACTTCTATTCTGCTACATTCCCTCTCTCCCAGTTCTATTCTCTAAGCTCTCATGATCCTTTTAAATTATAAACCAGACTATATAACTCCTGCTTAAAATTTTCCAGCGACTTCTCATCACTTGGAATAAAACCCACAGTGTCTATACAACTTTGAAGCTGTGATCTGGCCACTGCCCACATATCCCACTTCAGTGCTCACTATCACTTCACTCTTGACTGGCACAGACCAACTATCCCATATGAAAGGGAATGAGATGAGGTGCACACATCAAGCTGACTTGTACGTCAGGGTATCTGCACAGCACTATTTCATTTAGGTCTCTGCTCTAAGGTTACCTTCTTGCTATTTTTCACCCTCATTTATTTTTCTTCATGGTACTTAAAACTACCCTACATTCTATTACATATTTCTTATTACCAAACACCTTAACTAAAATATAAGCTCTATGAGATGACGGGGCTTTTCTTTTTTCTTTTTTTTTTTTTTTAAAGATTTTATTTATTATTTGACAGAGAGAGAGACAGCCAGCGAGAGAGGGAACACAAGCAGGGGGAGTGGGAGAGGAAGAAGCAGGCTCATAGCAGAAGAGCCTGATGTGGGGCTCGATCCCAGAACTCCGGGATCACGCCCTGAGCTGAAGGCAGACGCTTAATGACTGAGCCACCCAGGCGCCCCAATGGGGCTTTTCTTAAATTCATTTTTTTATCCTCAGAACCTAGAACAGTACCTGAACAGAGTAGTTGTGTAATAAATATTTGGTGAAGAAATGAGTAAACAAATGAACATGAACATAGTTTGATTATGAATATGGTTTAATGACCTTAATACATAACCCCAAAGGGCAAACCTATTTTTTGGCATTACTCACTTTCCGTTGTTTTACAGAGTCCAATTTTATGAGCCAATATGAAGCCACTTTTGTTTTATGATACTTCCAGTTATCAATGATCTGTTTTGGGGGAGAAACATTAAGAAATTTAATCTAAAATTTTCCTCAAAAGTAACAAAGAGTAAATGAATGGGTTGAAACCAATTTTATTAATTAATTTGTGAAACAGAAACACTGTAATATTACTTGCAAAGAATGTCTACTTTCATAAAGACGTGTGCAAAAATTTCTAAGTTAAAGTAAAGAAACCATCAGAATCCAAAGTTTTCTCTTCTTGCTATAAAAAGCACACAGTCTCTAATAAATTCAAGTCAAATGTCTTCAGGTACATAGGATTTGGGAAGAAGCCCAAAACACAGACTTTCCATTTTAATTCCAAGGCTATATTTACCACATCACCCTACATAGTAACAGAATATTGAACAATACATTAGAAGACATAATTAGGATTCTATTATCCCTTTGTTTTGTTTTTATTGGGTTTTTATTGGTACAAATCTGCAAAATTTCTGAATATATATTCTAGTAATATATACTGTAGCAAACAAATTAAAATACCTGCTGCATATAGTAAACATATAGTAAACAACCTAATGTCTTATATAATTATCCATTATATTTAATTAATTATATAAGCCAATATATATTCTTTATAAAACAATCACATCAGCCACAAATATTAGTTCTACTCTCTGATTATCTAATTTTTCTTCTACCTGATTCAAAAGATTGGTATATAACTAATATCTCTAAGAAATAAACGTAAACTGATACAAAATTTTTGTCTTTACCTAGAAAAGAACTTGACTGAATAAGATAATATGTAAATAAAAACACATCTACATAATGCTTTACAACTAATGTTCATTTTTCTCTTTTCCTTGATGTAACAAATATCAGCTCATTTTTAAGTAAGATACCATTTTCACTTTTTAAAATACACGTATAACAAAATAATGTGTAATATTTGGAGATTTTGGTTATAACTATGTTCTGATTATAAAATAGAAATTGCCATTATTAATTTTTTAAATTAAGAAAGTTAAATTTTTATTATGATTTGTTGGGTTTTTTTGTTTTGTTTTGTTTTGTTTTGTCCCCAGACAGTTTCTTCAGACAGGTCCAAAGGCTAAAATGCGAAAAAAGCCAAGCGCATCATTCTGGTTCTTATCCTACAAATGGCCACTAGATGGTGCCTTCTCCTCTGGAACAACAACAGCAAGAACAAAAACAAACCAAACCAAAACAAAAAAACAAAAAACACACACCACAACCAAAAACCAAAAACCAAAACCCCAAACAAAACTAAACAAAACAGGGAAACCAGAAAACAATCTTCTGTTACTGAGGGATTACCTAGGAATGTCAATTTGAAACAGACGTTTAAATGAAATCAATCTTTGAAGGAATGATCTTTCACCAGAAATATCTAAATAACTTGGACCTTCTTTCTAGCATAGGAGTAAGTCACTGACTTTAATGTGAATTTTTAGGACTGTGTCATTTTAGAATGTTCCACTGGGTGGTGCAAATGTGTTTATAACAAGAAAAACACACCCAACATAAGCCATTTCACAATTTGACAAAAACCATTCAAGGTGTCACATTCAAATATCCTTGACATTTTATACCCAGGGCCCTATTTTTTCATTACAACTCATTACATGTTAGATCCTTCTAAACCTTTACAGAAGGAGGCTTAACTTTGGTATTTCTTTCATCATTAAGAACAGTAATTATTTAACAGTAATTATTCTCACTTGAAGCAATTGCATCATTAAAATAGGACTAGACACTAAAAGATATTTTGCATTACTGATTACGTGATCTCACTGCTCATGAATCATAATAATTAAAATAACCCCTGTATTTTCTAAAGCTTGTGGAGGTTGAAAAGAACATCAATTAAGTTTACCATGTCATTGAGAATAATGCCATCAGGAAATAAATTTTAATAGTTTAAGAAGAATAAACTTGCGAGCTCCTTGAAATTTCGTATACATTAAATACTCACATCTTCTACCAGAAGTAATGATTCTGCATCTGATTTTCCTGGAAACCGGATCTTCATGTCCTTGAGGACAAATAAGGTCTGACTTGTTAGATCATCTTCTTGTTCCTTTGTTCTCAGTTGCCGCAAAGACTCACTCTTAAATTTGAAAGAATACAGATATTTGGAGGGGGTCTTATTTCATTGTGCCACTATAATCTGAAAGATATTTCTAGGTAAAAATGATGCACTTTTAATTACAAAAAAATAACAATGAAAAAGAAAATAATTTCTTTTACATTTAGTCTTAGGATTAAATGGAAGTGATTTCCTAAGAGTGTCTTTCACACTCCCACAGTTACAGTTTATTTAGCTCAAAATACTAAAATAAAAATATAAGTGGTTAAAAAAGACTTACATATACCTTAGACTATTTTTGGTTAGAAAAAAATAATTATTTATTGATTGTTACTAAGTGAAATTCATTCATTTATATTTTCTAAACTCTTCTCTTTGGGAACATGATCCACATTAAATAAACAAGTAAATCCCTGGCCTATGTGTAGGTACATGGAGATATCTATTTGAGCATCCACAAGTAAGCCTGGTTGTAAAATAAATTTGCTGACTTCTTCAACACGAATCTCTGGGATTCATGCTAAGGAGAGAATGCTACATGTTAATTTAGATATAAAGAAAACATTATTAACAATGTTTATACTTCAGTGCTCTAAGAATCATTTATCAATGGTTTGTTTTTTTAACCTATTAATCAATAGTCCCATTAAGGAAAATTAACCATCCAACAAAGTCCCCCAAATTTACAGCTGTACTGCACAATACACTGCAAAATGAAACATTTACTCAGATGAAATTCAGCAAAATTATCCTACACCATCAGCAAATGGAAAATAAAATGTTATTCTCAGGGTCCATCCTCAAGTTCTATGATATAGTGGTCTGCTTTTTAAGCTATAGGTTAAGATAGATGAATAATCCAAATTCCAGAAGACCATGAGCTGAATTATAGAAAGGATCTGGGGTTCAGTCTGTCCTCTTCCCAGCAGATCCCTTTGCCACCTAAATCCTGAGTATAGTTCTTCTTGGAATTTCAGAGGAGCAAAAGAGATGACTTACCAACTGAGAGTTAGGAGAGCTGGCATCATTAGCGTGAGGCAGATGCCTCATGTAGGAGGAGGCACGGTTTAAAGAATGGGACCGAGACCCTGAAGTTGGCCGGGATGCTGGTATCATTTGTTGAGCAGAAAAGGGGCGGTTGTCCGCGCTGGAAGGTGATTGAGAAGAGATGGACCGGGGACAACTGACTGAACGCCTAATGGAGCCTATGATAATGGAGAAGAAGGATAAGACAGTAGCAGAGTTAGTAGAAGCCTCCCACTGCATCGGGTTTATTTAAACTAACAATTAGACCACATGGTAGCAAAACAGCAATAAATGTAAAAGCATAGACATCATCATGAGAATATGAGTTTGAAATTAATTCTTCAATTTAAACAGTAAACTTGCTGCAGCACCCCTATCATGTATTAAGAATGGCTACCATGAGAACACTTTTTTAAATAGTTCCATTCTTGAAACATGACATAAAAGAACCAGAATCATAGGACGGGATGGACAGGAGTCTAGAGAGTGGCCAGAATGAACGGATGTTATTGGATTTAGGGCACCTAAGAAAAAAAAAATAGCAAGCAGAAGAAAAACATAAAGAGTATCCTGATGGAGTTTAAATATGTAATTGGTTATTACAAGAGTAGTAATAGACAGGTAGTCTTCTTATTCACAGGAGAGAAGAATTAAGAAAAAGCTAGATTTAAATTCCCATAGTAGAAGATTTAAAGTCAAGAAAAAAATGTCTGGATCGAGAGGGTTGTTATCAGAACAAACCAGGGAAAATCTCAGAATATCTTCCTCAATGAATATTGAGACCATTTAAAAAAGAGAACCAACTGTTCCAGGTAAATCTTGATTCCTGACACAGGGAAATAGAATATCACTCAATATTATCAACAGTTACATCCTTCTAGTTCACATTTTATATATACCCTCTGTTCTATATTCTCTCTCTGCTTGGGAAATACTTCAATCTTCATTTATTTAATAATTTAATAAAACTCACATGAAGCCAGGTTGAATACCCAAATATTTCTCTTCATTCGCTGTTGAAAAAAATTTAAACCTTTATAAAGGCAATGGACATAAACCTTATATTTAGGGATGTATCTCTATAGGACATTTTGAGTCAATGAGAAGCCTAATACCATTTGGTTCTGGTGAGTATAAAAAATATACTCATTAAAGCTATAAAAGATGTTTTTTTTTTAAAAAAATTTCCATTTGTTTCAATTATTAACTTTCTTCTGAACCTAAAATTTGCATCCAATTTTTTTTAAAGGTCTATGCTTCTAAAAAAGGGCTGTGTGAGGTCAATCTTCTACTAGGAAAATACACAAAAGCACGTGCTACTACCTACACCTTGGTTCTACTCTCTTTGAGGGCTTCAGGTGATTATTTGGACATGTATAACCTGATCACAGGAGCAGAAGGAAAATATCCTTTCTCTTGAATCACCACAGATTCCCATTTTTCCCTTGCATACACTGGAAATTCAGACAGAATAATTAAATCACTAGATATGCCAATAATATTTAGGTAGATTAACAAAAAAAAGGTTGTAACTTGCATACACAAGTTATGTGAGAAAAATATTTCATATAGTTTTGTATATGAACACCTTATATCAACCCAAAATATATCTTTGAAACTACAGCAAGTGTAAATTTCCTGAGTTAGTTCTCTATGCCAGAAAATGTTACACATAATCTGGATTTTGTCCTCCATCACTAGCAACACTTTGGAGAGAAAACTCCAGGAGGGTATGTGGCTATGGTATTCCTTAATGTAATATTAAAGAGAGAATATAAAACAAATTGAAACCTTTGTGGTAATTCCTAATGATTATAAAAATAAAATATAACTATAAGGAAAAAGATATATAACTGAATTAAGCTAGCCATAAAATGTGAATTCACACTTAAAATCATTTTAATACACTATTTTTCTGATTTCAATTTATTTTTGGTCTGAGGACAAAGAACAATCTCAGAGCTATAGAAATCTCAGCAACATTTTCACAACCCTGCCCTGGTCCTCTGTCGGCTCGCGCTCTTAGGGGTGCACATCTTAAATGAGCGCTTAAACAACTGATGAGATCTGGACAGGACAATGTCAGCTTCCCAAAGAGAAACAGAGCCATCCTTTCAGAGACACACTGAAAGTACTTAAGGCATCTTTAAGAAAAAAAAGGAAGTAATTGATAAAATAGCTTGCAAACTCTAGAACAGGTGCTCAATAAAGATTTTAAATGAGTAATTAAATGAAAGGGAACATAATACATTATTTCCCCTCCAAACACATAAACTCTCAAAGACAGGAACATTAGCATGTATCTTCATAAAATAATCCAGTAAAAGAAAGTAAAGGAAGAGGAAAAGAAAGACCATCAAAAATCTTCATGATAATTTGGTAAGAGAAAGATAATTTAAAAACTTCATCTGTTTGTGCTGTATTCCTCACGGCATTTTGCCCTAGGTATGAAAGGCCAGGTTTAAAACACACTCATTACCAGGAACTAACATTAAACAAACCATTGCTGGAGATCAATGAAGGCTCACAGCTGTGTTTACTGCATGACTGAACTGGTCCCTTTCGTGGAGCCCTGGGACGATGGGAGTTAAGAAAAGCCCTGCCTTGGAGGCGCATGGGGAAGGGAGATCCAAATAAGCCTGAGAAAACAGCAATACCACACTGGACATTCGGGGATGAAAGAAGAATCGTGGACACATCTGAAATCAAAGAAGGAATGACAGAATGGAGGAGAGAGAAAATGTAAAAAGAAATAAAGGAAGAAAGAGAAAAGAAGAAGGCGGATAGAAAACCAACAGAGCAGCTGGTTGGTTGCTGTCCAGAATACTTGCTGTATCCCAAAAGCCCTCACTGAAGAGCTTAGCCCTGGTGAACACAGGAGGGAACAAAACTTCAACGATTTCACAATTGCATGGCTCACAGAGATGTTCAAGTCAAATGCCTCAAGAGATACACATATTTTTAAAAAAGAGGTGAGCATATAAAAGAAAGTTGGTGACTGAAAGGGAGGGAAAGCGGGGAGGGGGGTATGGAATGAGGGAACATAACTCTCTTAAAAGAGAGTGAAGCCAGCAGATCAGCAGCCATGAGGCCCATTTCATAAAATCCAAGCAATAATCCAGGACTTAACAAAAACTATGAAATAGGGAAGAAAGGACTCTCAGAGATCCTTCATTCAACCTGTTTGCTTTCCATCTGCAGCCCCTGGAAGGGACTGTGTGGTGTGCCCAGGTCAGGTTAGGGAAGGAAGTAGGATGGAGTCCAGGTCCCCTCACACACAACAAGGGTTCATTTGGCCCAAGGTCTTTTATTAAGTACTTTCCGTTCCATAATTCTTCACATAACGAAATTAGAAGAAATTAACTTACTGGATTGTTGAATTAATTTGTAGTTGTTGGACTGTTTAAGGTTATACATAACTTGCTTTTCTCTGTTCTTATTTTGGTACTCTTCTTTCTCATTGTCCTCAGATTCCGAAGCGCTGCTGCTGCTGTCATAACTGCTGTCACTGCTGTAGTATTTCTGTCTTTTCATTACCTCAGAGCTCTCAGGCATGGAGGACAGAGGCTAAATGAGAGGGAAATGTGTTCTTCTGTGAGAACTCAAAACACTGCTAATAAATTACTAGCATGACTAGTTACTATTTTTAATTTCCTGCTTATGCTTGCTGCTTTTCACCAAAGCCTGAAACCCTCTCAAAGCATGACTGCTACCGTGCCGCTGTTAGCCTAACACGCTATTCACTGATGATTCTGTTTTGGCAAAATGTTCCTTCTTAAATGACATATAGTTCAGTCGTGATGAGGAAAATGCTATATCTGTGTGATCTGAAGAAATGACCAGAGAGTATCCACAGAGAATAACAAAATAAAATATTTGAGATGAAAATGAAAATATAAAAATCAGAAACATATCAGCTTTTCTTCATTCCATACAGAGAGATTATTCATTACTCATCAAAACTCAGAGATGTACTTTTGTTGTATCATTGATGTTCAGAGTCACTCAGCAAATATGTGTGTGTGTGTGAGTGTGTGTGTGTGTGTGTGTGTGTTGCTTGTAAGAGAAAAGAGAAGGGCAGAGGGGAAGAAAGGTAGAAAGAGTAAGAAAGCAGCAGCCGATTAAACCACTGCAAGTAAAGGGGTGCCTGGGTGGCTCAGTCGGTTAAGCGTCTGCCTTCCACTCAGGTCATGATCCCAGGGTCCTGGGATCAAGCCCTGTGTCAGCTTCCTACTCAGGGGGAGCCTGCTTCTCCCTCTGCCCCTCCCCCTGCATGTTTTTCTCTCAAAATAAATAAATAAATAAATAAACAAACAAAAAACCCACTGTAAATAAAATAAGATAAATTACTGTAAGTATAGTAAAGCCACATCATGAAAACAGAGCCTATGAGCCTATCCACTCAGATAATGTGCAACACAAAGCAAGGTATTCTTCACGTGTCTAATTTGCTGTGGATATTTTTACAAATATAAATTTTTAGTTCATTTCCAAATTGGTTCTAAACAGCTCGTGCCTCTTCTCATAGGATTTCTAAATCTGACATATAGGTCTGGCCATAATGAAGCAACATTGCTTTTCATTGCCCATGCTACATAAAAAAAGTGGTATCATGTAAAAATCAGTATGGCAGGAATTTTTGGAGGATAGGTAAATCTGTAATGATTCAAAATGCCCTGCTGTTATGTTCCAATATTTCCATTAGCATTACTTGACTCTAAACCTCCCAATCAATGTGTTTCCAAGGATGCCAGCAGAGGGGATAAAAGATAAGGGAAGTAGGACAGCTTCACTTCAGAAAGAACACACACAACCAAGAACAAGACATTTTATGACTTAGTCATTTTAAGAGACTATTTATTATAAAAACCATATGCCTCTTACTCCTGCTGGGAAAGGTTCCCCTGGCTACATACTAGATGCTTGTTCTCTGTTAAACAAAAATGCTTTGATGCTAGCATACACCATCATGAAACCCTTGGCTACCATGGGACTTCACTGAAATAAGGTGTATCTTCTCGTGTATCGGTGTAGGATGAAAGATAGAGAGAGAAATAGCATTTCATGAAGTACATGGAAGACATAGTGAGCCAAAGCATGATCCTCTTAAAGTTACCGCCTTTGCAAAGGGTGAAAAATAACCAAAGCAGGAAACATAATTTAATGCACTAAGGTACCAACTTGTATTTGAACGTATGTTTTCCTTTTGATAGTCTAATATTTACTGAGCACTAACAATGTTCAAAGAGATATGCATAAAAACACTGACTAGTACACAATCATGGAACGTTTTGATAGTCTTGGGGAATATGAATTCTAAAGGAAGCATGTTTCTTCAGAAGTCTCGCAGACCCAAAGAAACAGTGGCACAACCAGGCTTGCTGGTAGTGTCCTCTTTCATGTAGGCAAACAGCTTTCAGGTTTCTTAAAGAACTCGACTGCATAATGAGTTATTTGATCCTAAAAAGAATCACTAGGGAAAATAGATAGCTGAACCTTTGTGTCATATATGCATTTGGGACTTTTTGACCAACACACTGTTCAAGCAATAATTAATAAGAAGTGACAGCAGTGTGAACTTCAAACAGTACCTTAACTACAAAATGGAATTTGCAAATTCGCATTGAGTTAGGATACAAACCATACTACTTATTTTTATGTCCAATTTTATTATGAACTGGGCCATACATAAAAAATATATAAATAGTATAAAGATTAGTAAAACAAATATTTATGTCCCTATCACTCAGCTGAAAAAAAAAGAACAATGCTCATAGCTAATACTTTGTGGTATAGCTAATTAATATTTCTTAGTTTCTCAAATAAGTGAAAAATTACTATTTCTCCTCGTACAAGTTTCATTTAACCTTCACTATCTTCAATTTCTTCTACCATAAACGCACTGGAAATTAATGCTTACCATGTGATATCATCCCTCTAAAATAAAAGGTTGCTTTGAAGTTTGGCTCACCCCAGACCCTCAGTGTACATAAAGTTAAAAGTTACAAAATGCTGGGGCGCCTGAGTGGCTCAGTTGTCAAGCATCTACCTTCGGCTCAGGGAGTGATCCCAGAGTCCTGGGATCGAGCCCCACATCAGGCCCCTCTGCTGGGAGTCTGCTTCTTCCTCTCCCACCCCCCCTGCCTGTGTTCCCTCTCTTGCTGGCTGTCTCTCTCTCTGTCAAATAAATAAATAAAATCTTAAAAAAAAAAGGTTATAAAATGCTTTTACTTCAGACTGATTATGCAGCTTTCAACCACTTTGAAATACTACCAGCATTAATACCTACAGAAACTAGCCAATTCATTTCATTTCAACAAACAGCTAGTTTCTACTACTTGCCTAGAATAAGAGGGGTTGAAAAAAATATACAATGTGAATTCTGCCTTCCAGGAGCTTATATTTTATTTGGATGATAAGCCTTGTTTAGTGAAGCAAAGTATGATAGATGGCTGTCTCAGGGCCTTTGAATTTGCCATTCTTCCATAAATATTGTGCCCCCTAAGTTGTCTCACAACTGGTTTGCTGAATTGCAATAATTAATACACAAAGCTTTTTCAGATTTTTTTCACTTTTACAGATACTCTTTCACTTTTACAGATACTCTAAAATATATTAGAAGCATTATCAACAGCATTGTCCATAATTCTTCAGTATAAAGCACATATTTCAGAAGAAGGGTGCCTGACATCCAAGGTCTTTGATCTCCACCAGATACATATCTTTCACCAGGTTCATCTTGTACTATTTTACTCCCCAGGAATCTTCCATTTGAGTGATACCAAATTCTTTCTTTTTTCTCCAATACTCTATGCAAAGTCACACCTCCATGTCCTTGCCTTAATATTCCCTCTACCCTGAATATACTTCCCCTGCTCCTAAATGTTCAGAGCACTACTCGTTTTTTAAGACCCAATTCCAATGTCACTTCCTTTATGAAACCATCCACAGGTTACCAATCCCTTTCTTCTCTATGCTGTTGTACCACTTTCCACGCCCTTTATTACAGCACTTGCCACAATACACCCTGGACCTTGGTTCACCCATCTGTGTTCCACTAGCCAATGAGGTCCTTGTGGACACATTTAACTAATGGCTTTGGATAACCTTCTAAGTGCCAAACAATGTGCAAGGTGCTAGAGATGACAACATGCTTCCTACCCTCAAAGTACTTACAAGTTCATTCTAAAGCAAACATGCACACAATTGTCACGACTGTTTTTAAAGTGTTATTTGCAGCAGCAGAAGAAGGAAGATCTCAGTCTAACTAGGGGAGGGAGGGAAGATTTCACAAAGGCAGCAATGGTTCAGCTGGATTAGGAGGGGATCTGTAATCAATCAATGAATGGATATTTTTTTTTTAAATAGGAAGGCATTCCAGAGGCATGGAAAAAAGCATGACAGAGCATGATGATGTGTGTAAGGAAATAGCGATAGCTCTGTATTGCTGAAATGTAAACTAAAACAACAACAATAACGATAACAACTGAATAAAAAAGTCTCCAAGATTTTACAAATTCAACACTTTCCTACTCTACTAGCAAGGACTTCAACATATACAAAAGGAGCGGGTAGATCATCACTAAAGAGGATGAAGGTAAAGCAAACACCAGTCCATTTTTGCTTGGATGACGGCTTTCTGTTTATTCCTAGAAACCATGCCTATTTTAACTAACACAATTTCAGTGTTACTGGGTCAACAATAAGTGGGGCTCCATGAGGATTTCCAGAGTCATGATTTGCCTTACCTATAATGCTACACATCTCTGATAATTTTAAGTCTAGAGATATGAGAAAAATGTAATACTGAGTACAGAATAAGGGTACTAGTTTTAAGTCCCTCTCGGCCCTAACTGATAGAGTTTTCACTAGCATTAGG